>NC_060257.1:22237828-23463809 GCF_921293095.1 Ischnura elegans
GCATGAAAAAGAATCACGTGCTCCAAGCTAAAAATTTCGAACGCAGGAACTCCTGCATAAAAGTATCCAACGACGTAGCTCACAAGCAGACAATAAGCTATGAAGAGAATAGGGTGGTTTCCTATTATTTTTTTATTGCCTAAATTGAAAGATTATTACTCCTGGAGTACGCATTTCACGCTTTTAGATTTTTAAATCCCGAAATCTAATTTTCGTGATTAAATGAAAAGTGAAAAATTTCAAGCGCGCGAAAACGCGACGGCTAGGTATGAATGCTGGGAAAACTCCGCATGACGTCATTCTGGTACCCGCTTCCGTCGTGTGAGGTGACCTTGGGGTGAGGTTATTGTGCGCCTCTGCGATGCAGGCTGCTAGCAGGTAGCAGAGATCCCTGCTAGCAGGTAGTGCTTGGCTTAAATAAGGATTATTAATACCTTATCAAACGGATGAAACTTGCCGACCTTATGCAGTTTTAATAGGTGATTATTAAGAGATATTTCCATGAAGTCTGTGCCTCATGCTTGCATTGGTAATCTCAGACGATGTAAAACTCCTATCTACTCGTATAGAAACTAGGTCCCTGTGACGTCACGTGGAGTGGCGTCGCATGGGCGCCAATCTGGCCTTTTTCAAATGCAGTTAAAATTGACCATCAACATTCGTCTAAACCGGGAATTATAAAACCAAATACTTAGCATATTTTGAATACACTAATGGTGGGTAACGAATCGCAATCAATGCCTTTCGTTTTCTTTGATGAAGGAAACTACCCTATTACCTTCCCAGTTTTGACATGGATAAGAGAATTAAAATTCACGACCAGTTGATAATGACTTCGAATATAACCCTAACTCATTGTCACACATCTATCTATCTACATATTACAAACCACCTTTGGCTGAATAATAGAGTGCTCACTTGCCACACGGGTGGCCAGTTTTTCGATTACCGGCCTATGCAAATTTTTTGTCGGCGGCGGGGCAAAGTCTTCTCCAACCAACCAAGGAGTCACGGGTTCGATTCACGCCTGGGTGGGTATATCGTCATCTAAGGCTTGGTTGCGCGTGATTTTACATTGAGCTAACTGAAAGGAGAGACAATAGGAACCTGCGTTCTCGTCAATTATAAAGACTAAATTATTATAGAAATTATTATTATCAATAAAGTTGATGGTTGGTTAATGAACTTTAAGGAAATTATGCAGATTAGAGGATGAAATATATGAGTACTCATTTGAAGTACGTTTTGAAGGAGTAACAACATTTTTTCCAAAAATGATGTTGCGCTATTTGTGATATTTACTTTTCCCAAAAACTAACACTCAATTTTCAAGGTAGGCGGCCTGATGACGTTTTTAACGTCGAAACCTGACGCAGAATATTAAAATAAGCGAGGAAAGTACATATTGCATTAATTTTATATGAGACTATCAGTAATATTAGATGATTATAATAAAAACCATATTTGTATTGATGACAAATTTGCTCTTGCATAAGGAGTTAGTTTTTGGGAAAAGCATAAAACACAAGTAGATGGAAAAAGCCGAAAAAAGGCATCATGCGTGGAAAAAGGAAAATGAAAATTGGTCCACAAAACCACATAGACAAGTGGCAAGTATTTACCCCAATCGAGTTCACGAAAAAAAATAAACACGCTTAATATTCAATTCATTTGAAAATAAGTGGATCATAATTTTCTACAGAATGAAGACATTTATTTACATTTAATATATGTTGGTAATTGTGTTTGCAAAAGTGCGAAGGTGTTGGAGAAATTTATCAAAGGAAAAATTAAATATGCCTTTAAGAATTTAAACCGCATGACTGTCGAAAAGCGCCTGCTTTGAATCAAAATGTGAATCAAATGCGAAGAGTATCTCATCAGCCTAATATTTACAGCAATTGACAATATAAAGTTTAAATTTGATTCAGTGTTAAGGCGCTAATTCAGCAAGATCGGTGAGAATTGGAAATGTAGTTCCAAAAGTTTACAAATCCATGCATTTGGGGGATATAAATCAGTCTTTAATTCAAATACGATGTTAAAACGAAACTGAAAAAGATTGCTTTTTCAAGCGTGATATGGCGCTGAAAATATAAAAAAAGATATCTAATGTGAAAGAATTGAAGTAACTGCAAATATTATGTGCGCACATATAAAAAGACCTAGTTAACATCAAAACTCCTGTAGAGCTACAAAGAATTTTAAATAATTTCTTTTTATATTTTAGTTCTCTGCCACAATAACCAATTAAATATTTCACAGAAATGCATTATTTTATTGAAACACCAATTCAGCATGATATGCGTTTCATATTTCATAACTAGAGAGAATGTATAACATCGTTCCAAAATTTCATAAGTGCAGTGAAGCGAGTCCAAAGTAGACATCCCAAATTCGCAACGCAAGCTTCTTTTTTTTTTTAACTCCACTCGTGACACACACTAAACAAATTCCATACAGCGCAGTCGGCCTTTCCGATTGTGGGTACCGGGAAATACGGCAAAAATAATAACCCTGGCGACCAGAGTCAAATGAACTACGCATCAATGGAAACGGGCTGTCTGATATGCTTCCGTGGGCACAGCGGGGCAAAATTCACGGCCGCCGCCCATACAGAGTCGGGGCTCACTTATATAGATTGGACTAATCATAGGCTTCAAACATCGACGCATGAATATGCAAGAAGGGACGAATCTTGCCTTCGAAAAACAAACTGTATTCCAACCAAACATTTCGTCGCCTCGCAACGTCATTCATAGTTATAAAAGTTAGAGATAATGGCAATATCAATTTTAATCACTTTGAAACCAGTCAGTCTGAGGAAAAACAGCCTTTAAGCCGCTGTTTCGTCAATCGAAAATGTAAAATTCTCCAACTAGATAATTTACTTTTTTTAAATAATTTACTTTAAGAAAAACTTTACTTCGAATAGTAATTCTCTAAATTACGATGAAAAAACATATTTTCTTCAAAGAAGTTCGTGGCAACATTGGAATGGAGAGATGAATTACGTTTTTATCGTATATGAACGTAGAGCTGTAATTTTTAAATTCACAGTGAAAATCATATCACTTTATAAAATTTGTCAATGCAAATTTAAATTGACAGAAACGCACTGATGAGAATAATTATGCCGCGGATAATTTTACTAACCTGCAGCTAAGATTTTTTTCGTTTCACTGCCAAAACTATAAATGGCATGCTAATAAAATAAAGGACCTCCTCGCGTGAACATGCTAGAGTAGGGAAAACCGCGGCTTCGAAAATAAACTGCATTCCAAGCAAACATTTTGTTTCACCCACAGGCGAAGATTAGACCCCCACTAAAGTGACTCGTTACTCTGCATTTTCGTGTCTTTGTATTGTGATACCCGTTAAAATTGGAAGAATACCATAAAAACAATACCTTACCTACTACAAAATGGCGACATTAATGTTTTAAATTTTATCTTAATCTTGCAATAACGAAACTAGTCATTTCAGCGAAATGCTTTAGCGCTATTACAATTAGGTACTATGATGTTCTTCTTTGGGGGATTTATTTGTAAGAGCTTGCTACTTTATTGCATGAAATATCATGCTAACACATGTAGCATAGGACACTGGCGAAAATAGCGTTCAAAGAAGAGAAACATTTTTCCGTTCGTCAAAAACCGTTCTTATTCTCATACAAAGCCGAATAATATATTGCTGATATGAGTTTAAATTTCCAATGACATGGCAGAAACGTAAAAATAAAAATCCTTTCATTTTGTTTATTTTAGTACAGCTGATTGAGTAGTTAACAAGCTAAAACACTTCAAAATCTGCTACCTGGACATTTACAAGCGCAAATGTAGCCTTATGACAGAGCGGATGTATTCAATCAAATCAATATCATAATAAATATCGAAATACTTTCCCAAAGCCACTTAGAGAAAAGAGAAATATTTGGAATTTTACTAGCAATTTGATTTCCGATTGGTGTTTTATGGGCAAAAGGATGTGAAATGTGATGTATAACTGCATTAATATCTAATTTTATCTTCAATTTGTAAATTTTTCATAGGTAGGGTGAGTAAATGAAAATCAAAATCTACATCTTAGAGCGCAACTCGTTGAAACCAATGTATAGTAAAACAATTCAACTACTTTGTTTGCTCGAAAATTGTAACTTTTATTATATTAATGATATTGTAAATGTTAGACTAACATATGGCACACAGCTTGAGTTATTGATCAATATTTAAAATTCATTGCTTTCCTTCATTAATAAAATGTATTCTAGTATTGAGTGGCTCGAAAATAGCATTTCAGCAGTGATATTTACCATCTATTATCCAATTTATTATATTTTCAATTGGATTACAAAAGTGAAAAGAAAGAAAACTGAAACAAGAAGCAAATTTTCCACTACCGCTGTTAGTTAATGATCTTGCAAATTTGATCAAGGGGCAATATTTAGTAGCCTGGCTTAGAAAGGACCCGGCCAAACTCAATAAAGATACCTACCCTGGATAAACTCTGCATGATATGTTTGTCATTAACACGCTATGACGACGAACAAGGATACAATTACTTTTATGCAAAGATAATATACCAAGTTTACGAAGGTATATTCCGTATAAAAACTTCTGGAATTCATTTTTTCCTTGTAAAGGAGGAAATAAAAGAAATAAAACTTTGTAAGATTCATTTTTATATGAATATGGGCACGACCCGGGTTTCTTAATGTGATTACATCTTCAGGTGCTGTACGTGTGATTTAACTACGTTACGAAACCCGGGTCGTGCCCTTATTAAAATAATAGTGAACCTAACAAAGTTTTATTCCTTTATTTCCCATATGGATAGGTTTCAAAAAGGAAAGCCTGAAGTTATCAGTCATATTATTTGCAGAGAAGAGTTAAAAGATGAATACCATGAATTTACCATTAAATTGCAAACCAAAAACCAAAAATACCAAAAACCAAAACAAAAAACCGAAAAAAAGGTACTTAAATACTTAAAAATATAGGGATAAACTTAGACGAAAACATAGGAAAATTACGGTAGGACGACTATTAGATAAATGCCTTTAATGATTAAAACGGAATTAATTATGATTAGAATTGTGGAAGGTTATAAATTTGCATAGTCTCAATTAACTCAAAATGTTGAGCAGTGGTCGTCAGATTTCGGTAATTTTAAAAACTTCAATTTCCAGTTTGGAGAATCTCGTCTTTTTAAATAATCTTTCCTCGTTGCAATTATCCAAGGTTATGAGGTGATACGAGAAAGATATTGGAAGAAGGAAATTGGGTCCCCACCAGGGCGTATTAATAATGTCCTCCCTTCATTAATTGGGATTCAGATTGTGTGATCCTTCGCTCTAGTTATTTTTCGTTCGTCTCTTTTTTTACCAGGGTATCATTTTCGCCGGGAATCCATGGATACGTGGACCAAAAATGACATCGGGGCACGAAATTAATAACGGCGACACGGAAAGGATGAGCTCACCTGATTGGCTGAGTCCTAACTCACGTGAAATTGAGGCCAGTCGGGAATTACAACGTGAGATATGGTTCCGACGGCATCGACGTGGAGGTGAGATTTGAACGCTGATATATCCGACACCAAGCGGGGATCAGTTTGTTGTCACGTAGGCTGCTGCCAAATATTTCCGCACAAAGTTATCAATACAGCAAAATTGTTTGCTATTAAAAGCTTACAATTTATACAATTTTCAACCCTTCACTGTATTTTGTATCATTTAAGATACACAGTGACGTAGCCAGGAATTTCGTTCGGGGTGGGTCCAAAAACCAGTTAGGAAATATTTTGAGAAAACAGGATACTAAGTAGAGGGTTTCAAACCATTTTTAACACTTTTCATAATTGAAACTTCATGTATCAAATAAATCTCTGTGAATTCATGATTTTTCAATATTTTGTTATCTTTTATGAAGGATAGCAATTGTGATTTTATATTTCGGGGGGGGGGGGGGGTGGACTTCCCCCCTTAACTACGCTACTAATGATACGATACACTCATCGCCGGTTATTTTTTAAGTGCACAAGTTTTTTCTAACGCAAAGTGTATCGGATATCATACACCCCGTCGTTATATGATGTGGTTCTTGAGGCAGCCCCAAAGTTACTAAGTAGAGTGTTTCACAGTTATTTTAACACTTTTCATAATCGAAAAACATCTTATGTAGATATTCGAATTATGTCGAAGGAAGTCTACTCCTCGCATAAGGAAGGAGTAAGACGATGTACCCGAGTGATATCTATGCATGTAATAACTAAAGGTACAAGCGGCGATGAGAAGTTTTCAATGGATATGTGAAATGAAAACCTATTGTGGAAAATTGCCAAACCTGCGATGCATATCCATTTATTGTAAATGTTTTATGTAACCTTCATGTATCATATGTGATGCATATTCAAATGTTTCTTTATTCATTAAAAATAGCAGAATATGTTATAAAAATGATGTAACTGAACCGTTTCTGGATAGATTTTATGAAGAAAAACATTTTTGGCACATTTTTAGAAATGTTCTGTTAAGGGCTAACATGCTCTAAGCTAAAAAAAGATACTTTGAAATCTGATATAATTGATTGGAACCAGTAGTCAATTTTCAATTAAATTTATCGAGACCAAGAGGGATTAGTTGAAGGAATTTAGTCGGCACTAAATACATTGACTATTTAGATAAATTACCCATGGCAAAAGAGAACAGGATTTAATTATTTTTCATACATGAATGATGATATCCTCTAGCTTTTAATTCAAGAAGGCAACGTGATTGCAGTACTCGTATGATGGGATTATTGTTGGCATAGCCATTGTAAACCCTACCTCAGTTGCGGGAACAAGGACTTAAACCCCTCAACGCAAGAAATCAGCACTCGAACTATTACACTGATCCAGCCATCACTGGTAACTACACCTGGGTATGCTATTCTAGTCACGAGTGCTAGCCCAGCAGTTGTCGGACTAGCATACTAATGGTTCATTGGAACGCAGCTAGGTAAGGAGTTACCGGAGCAATGCGTTTGGAGTTTCCAGGGAAATGGGTTGTTGGAGCTTGTCTTGAATTATCTTAAAATGCATAGTTACATTTATCCTTAAAAAATATTTACGTAACATTTAATTTTTCCATTGCCAATATCATGGTTTTCATCAGCAATACTTATTAGTGAATCGGTATCACTTTGATCTACTTTGTAATGCGCTTTGAGAGTTGACCTTGAATTGCCTTTGCGTGTAAGGCCTAAACGAGATCAAAAAATTGTCGAATTTTGATGCTACTTTTGGCGACACATGTATATTTTACATCAGTAATACGTTTTGATTTATATCATAATATTTATTATAGAAGTATGTTTTCGGAATTAGCCTTGAAATGCCTTACAACGCTGGATATGACATTTTTTCATATTTTAAGAAGTATTTTACAGGTGTCGTAGATAATATAGTTTTTTAGGGCCAATACTTTTCAAAACTAATCTGTTCCATAAAGGAAGAAGAAACTAGATATTGCCTTGAATTTCTTAAATTGTTTACCTTGACCGTTATGAAAAATTTTCATTGTGTTGTTGATCATTTTGGCCTCAAATTGTATAACTTGCGTCATTTCATTGTACTGATTTAGTAAATATCAATTTCTAATGATGACTGGTAACATGTACAATCCAAAATATTTCTAAACTTCAGCAGAGGTATTACATCACATTTAATTTTAAGGTAAAAAATTAGCGATCAAACATGGTGATACAGATATTGTAAGCACTAGTAAAAAACAACAGACAAGCAAGCTACTACAAAAATTAAATACATAGGTTATTTGTAAAAACTAATTGGTAGAACACAAGCATACATTATTATTTATACGCATCAAAAAAATTGACAACATCACCTAAGTTTGATTGGTTTTGGAATCAGCTCTCCTAAAATTATTAGAAAAAATATAATGTAAAACTACTCTCCTCTTATTGAAATTTTCATCTTGATGCATGGTGATGCATCTATTTTGATTTTTTCGCGTAGGTTATTGAAGTGCCTACACGACCTCCGATATTAGATTCTCGTCATGTCTTCTCGCATCCCACGGAAAGAAATACCTTGGCAGCGAGGGAAAATGATGAAGCACGATGTAATGTCTGCCATAATGAAGGCGACTTAAGGCTTTATGGCGTCGACGCCGTCCGCCCGCGTTCAATACAACATCTGGAAAAATCCACGTCTTCGCCGTCCCGTTTAATTGCGGAGCTAGTGAGGGTACGTAAGGGTAATGCATCACTCCTTTCAGCGATCCCTTAACTATTGGGTCATACCCTAGAAAAAGGGATGCCTTATCATGAGAGCCTCTCACTCACTACCGTGCCATGTTTTTTTTTTAGGGCACGAAAAAGGGTCACGAACTTTCTGGCAGTATGAAAATTCAGGCATAAATCCGAACACTACCCGAAGGTTGATATATTAGCTGGAAGGTCACAAATTGCCCATATATGCAGTCATCCGCAGTACTGGTATAGAATGTATAATACGTAGCGAAGGAATTGCATATATATGATGCCCTAATAGCCATCTTGCTGTAAGAAGTTGAGTATAATATACTCTGAAAGAATTCTATATAAAAAAATAACCCTAAGAACAAATTATTACTCATCATCATCATGCGCAGCTCTCCATTTCTCTCTCCCATACACTAACCTTTTTACAGCGAAGTATTTTATCTCTTTTACATCCTTTATAAGCTGTACTATGTAACTCATTCGGGGCTGTATCATACCTTTTTTCCCTTCCACTTGTCCTTCAGCGATTGTCTTCATCATGCCATCGTGCCTCAAAATGTGGCCAACTAAATCGTCCCCGTCCCATCTTCTGCTTAAGGTTTTTAGGAGACTTCTCTTTTCTCCCACTCTTCTTAGCTCTCCCTCATTACTTACACGGTCAATCCATTTTATTTTCATCATTATTCGGTGCTATCACATTTCGAATGATTCCACTCTTGACTTCTCTGCTGCTTTCAACGTCAGCGCCTTGCTTTCATAGAGAAAAATATTTCATATGTAGAATTAAATTATTATTACCTATTTATTTTCTATTATATTATTATCCGTCCATTGCTGCGTTCGCTTGCTAATGGTCATGTCCCGACCTAAGTACTGTCCGGCCTTAATTCCCTCCTCCAGGCAACACACTTACCAAAACCCTTGAAGGAACGCGGTCGTGAACTTGATTACATTCTGTTGATTCGTGCAAGGAAAGGTATTGAATTTCGAGTCGACTGGTGCGATGGTTAAACCGATAGACGGCTTTATCCAGCTTTTAATGACTAAATATATTATATACTATATATACTAAATATATTATATACTATATATACTAAATATATTATATACTAAATATATTATATATAAAAATGGCGAAATATGGACAAAAATTAGTTCTCTCGTTTACCAATTACATATTATTTTATTATTATTATCAAAGTGTTTTATTTGTGAGAGGTTTATTTTGTGTTTTTTTTTTTCAAATCTGTCTCAGTGTATAGATCCATTTACCGTTTTGTATACGTATATTTCATGTATTTGTTATTTTTTTATGCTATGAAATGGAAAAACTTTATAATAGACATAGACATTTCAAAATAATGATAATTTTATCATTTTCGTCAATATCTATTTTGTAATTAATGTTCCTGTAAACTACATTATATCATTTTTGTCCTTATGGATTCATTTTCCTGAAAAATAAAAATTGGTCTTTATGTTTCTAATAATGCCAATTGTGATAAAGAATGAAAACAGAAGTGGCCCATATTTATCCGTTTTACGATCAATCACCTACTCTCCAGAAAAAATGGTAAAGTAGAACCGAAATAAAGACCAGTTATGAAGGATTTGAAAGAGAAAAAATACGTAGGTGTTAAAAGATAAGTCTATAACACAATAGAGTGGAGAGCTATGCCAAACCAATCATAGGATTGATGACTATGGATGATGATGACGACAATCAATATGAAGACTCAAGCAACTAAGTAATCGATTAGCTCGCGTTGCTTAAAAAAGAATATACTGCATTTACATAACTATGGATAAAGCTTTGGAGTATATGTCAGGGAATAAAATCCAGAAATTTTTGCCGACGTTTCGACATTTTCTTGTATCTTCATCAGGGCTATGAATAATGCGCTACATTGGTTTGACAAGGATCTAACTGACCTTCAGCTGGTTTTGAGAAAAACCTTGTCAAAGTTTTAAACTGCTCTATTTCTACTATTAATAGGAATTTATTTTTGATTTTTGGTACATACACTAGTGATCCACTAGATACACTAGTAATTATTACTTTAAGAAAATATGTTATTTATTTTATTTTTTTACATGTTTATATGAGTAATGAAATAAGTAAAATGCAGTTAGAACCTTGTCACACCAAATATTAGTTTTTTTCTCCTTGCAGTTGGAACTTTGTCACTGTTCTAAATCTGTTATTATTTTACATAGAAGAATAAAAACCGGTGAACACATAGAGATACATAAACTTGGTTATTTTGAGTGAAAACACCAAATTTTGCAAAAATGTCAGTTAGAACCTTGTCAAACCAAGGTAGCGAATGGTTTCAATAAATTAATACATGAAGGCACAAGCAATTTTTAAAATATTCCTTTACAATAATAAAATAAAAATATGAAAAGAATTTTATTGTACATAATTGAATTAGAAGAGAAAAATTTTGTCATTTTAAAATATCGTTGATATACTAAATAGTATAATATAGACAAGGAATAAAATACAAACAATTGGATACGCAACACATGTTCATCAGTAAATATTTCTCTGAATTACCAAAATCATTTCATTCAAAAAGATCTCAGGAAGCTTTTATCATCGTCTTTGAAGCTGTTACCAAGGCAACGTAGCGCATTTTTAAGGGTGAACAAGTGTAACATCCGCCTATTCCTTCCATTTATACGTAATTGTGAGTTTTTCGCTATTTAAACTACTTATGGACAAATAATGAAATCACATGACACAACTACGTCTCTTTACCTATAGACTACAAGGTTGAGGAAATTTGACGCTAAAATCCTCGTTATTACATAAATTGAAGTCTTGAAAATAAATAGGTGTGTTTTAAAGGATTAGGGAGACGTTGAACATAGATTACCAGTGGAGGAGGAAGAGAGGGACATTGGGAAATGTTTGTGTTGAAACAGACGTACGGTAGGAAGAGGATTAGGGCAGATTGTATGCAAACGGAGCTATCGGAGATGAGATTAAGTAAGCTATTGAGTCAAAGTTAGCACAATGCTAGGATGCGAGGAGAGAAGCAAACAGACAGCATCAATCTGATTCGACGTTTTGTTTGGCAGCGGAATGGCGCTTGCCTTATTTCGCGGCCCTCTATTGAGTCACATACTCTAGTTGGGAGTGGAATGTAAAACAACATTAGTAATCTTCATGAAAAGAGATATTTTCAGTTTCAATGCCAGTGTTAAGCAAATCGTAATATATCGATCGAAATTTTCTCGGATAAGGGTTTATACTTGTAATTCTGAAAACGAGCTTTGCATAAATATAGGCCTTAATTACGAAATTTCCGGGAAGCGTGGATCGAGTAATTTATTTTCTTATGTGCCACTCAGGGCTTTAACAGTCAATAGACTGGAATAGGTGATGGTAGAAAGAACTCCAGGTAAGACTCAGAAGTATTTACTGAACACATTCGTGGAAGTTAGAGCTCCCTCTATTCCTGGACCGTGAATCGCAATGGATATTTATCTTGAGATAATCCAAGGGTATTGCTTGGGATTTGATTCTGGGATATTTCAGCTAGTCGATAGTCCCTCTACCAAATAGAACACCAGATTCCATTTACAACAGGGTAATCAAAAAATATATCAGCCCTCGTGCAAAATTAAATCATGTATCACAAATAAAATGTATTGTCTCCTACCTAACACTGAGGAAGGTGGTAATGCGCCACCGAAAATTTAGTACCGTGAGTGTTTTTATCTTTTTTTGTGTACTCTGATTCTGCCCAACCTGGTTTTTTCTGTTAAATAATATGTATTTATGTATAAATGATAATCTACAGCATTTTTTTCGACACACGGTACGAATTAATTTGCAGCAAACCGTTAACCGATTATAGTAACACAGAGTATACGAGACGTATCATATACCTGAAAATCAATGATTTTTTATCACAACGAAACCAAACTAAAGAAATAATGTGCAAATTCAAGATTATGAGAAACCGAATTCTATGATACGAGCTCCCATAAACTGATTTTAAATTATCAGTAGCAATGGTATATCAGATATGCCACTCCAAAATTGAAGATAAATCAAGCAATTTATATTAGTGAAAACATTTTTGATTACTAGTATGGTATTTGGAGGAGGCGACCGACAGCTGAGGTCATTTGCGCCATGAGGGAAGGGTGAGGAAGGAAGGGTGGAGAGAAACCCGGCGTAGGCGTTAGCCTCCTCTTAACGAAAGGCGCCAAGGGGATCACGGCTTAACGTCCCATCCGACGGACGGAGTGTTGCGCTTGAAGTGTCCTCCACACAACATTCAAGCAGGGATCGGGCAGTCTCTGAAAATTCTCTGCCACTACCGGGATTTGAACCCGAGCCCGCCGGATGGGAAGCCGACACTATAGCCACCACACCAATCCGATCCCCCTTTTGATTACTGTATGCCCATCCGCAAAGTGAAAAATTAAATTGGAGATAATGCGTGGATATGAACAAATAAGTTTGTTCACTAAAGCAAAATCATCGCAGTACTACGCCAAATATACTGATTAAATATAGTGATTAACATTATTAATAGCAACCAGAACGAAAAATATGTTAGATATAATATAAGTTAAATTTAAATAACTGATATAAATTAGAGAATGGAAAAGATTTTTCATGCATGTTCATCCGAAAATTGGCAAATTGAGTATGGAGAAATTAACTCTCAGATTTTACTTGCATATTAAATATACCATTAAATAAACCATAGAAGCAAAATCTGGGGTCAAATTGCTTTCACAAAATACAATTAAACGATCTTCAGGTTTAAACTTCATACACCTTTTAGATGTTAACACATTCGAAGAAACTGTGGTACAATGCTCCTTTGAATAAGATTGGAAATTATTCATCTGAATAGTTTTAAAACACAAAACATCAGATGTAGGAAAACTCTCCAAACAACCAATACTCATAGAAACATTATTAGGTATCCTTGCAAAGCAAATGGTGAGCCAATAAGAGTCTTGTGCATTGTGGTCGTTACCAACAGCAATGGGAAACTTCAATCCAAATAGAGTACCTACGGTATCAGCAACCCACACGTTAACAGCTCCAGTATGATTCGCCTTCAACACAGTGCAATCCTTTTTTATTTTGAATGAAATATTTTATATGAAATGGCTCACTATAGCAAAATCACTGCAACACTACGCCAAATTACGATTCAGGACGTTTTGCGCACATACTCACGTGCGATTCGAAATTTATACCGCACTAAGACACAGGAATTAGGGAATGGAAGGCAGGTCTCTGAAGGTAGCGTGAGACTCTGGAGAGGAGAGCAAATATTCGCATGACATGGCAGACCTTCTATTCGCCCCCGAATGTTTACAAGCACTGCGGAGCGGCGGCCTTGGGACCGAGAGTCTGTATACACACAATTGCGAGGCATTAGAAATGAGAGGAAGGCTGCCGCTAGTACCAATAGAACACTATTACTCCGTTGAAACCACGTTAAACGAAGAAAACTTCGTTATAAACTACGGGGTTTATTTCCCCAATTTGGGGTTGCTCTTAAAAAGAGAGGGTAATAGGAAAAAACGGAGGTCATTTTAAGATTCAGCGGCTCAAAATTAACCAGATACACTCTAAATTGAAGCCGACCTTTTTTGATATTTTTTTGCAGAACAGTGTTCTTTACTGTGCATAATTCAAGTTATCATAGATAGAAATTTGTTTCCTTTGCGAGAAACAGAATCGTATTTTTTAAATTCATTTTTTATGATCAATATTTTCTTTTAGCGCGCAACTTAGCGAGTCATTTTTCATTTAAATCTACTTTCATTATTTTTGGTACATATTTCAGGTCAATATGGAACGCAATTCAGTTAAAAGTCTCAGCTCTTACTTTAAAAGCAAGGATGACAATGAAGTCAAATTATGAGACCCTAAACGCTGCTATAATAATATTTTGACTAACCTGATTTGTTTGCAGATTTTTGTGGCAGCTCTTTATACCACCTCCTATACCCCCATTCTCTTCTAATATTTTATGACGTATTAATCTTTTACAAAGAGGGGGTGAACAGTATATTCATCCGTATGCCACTCTTTTTTAATCAACATGAGCCGCAAAAGGTTCAGTCAAGAAAATATATTCAATCCTTAAAACCTTTTCTATTAGCTACCATATCTTACTCAATAAAAAGAGAAGAAAAATGGTAATTTCAATGGTTTTTAAAAGTCAAGGTTGTCTCTTTCATCTCCCTGATAGCCTCAAAACGTCGATTTTTTGTAATCAGAAACAGATAACATTAGTAAAAGTCCTTTGAAAAGCTATAAGTTTCGATACGGGGTTGGTTTCCCCAATTTAGGGGATGCTCGTAGAAATGGAGGGTGGTACAAAAAAAACGGAGGTCACTTTTGGACTCAGCGATCCAAAATTAGCCAGAAATACCCTAAATTGTAGCCGAGCTTTTTTTGAACATTTTTTTTATGAACAATGTAATGAGGGTAGCTATTACAATCTGATGAGTTCCGCATGAAAAGAAAAAAGTTAACCTTAGAATTTATTAAAAAAAAAATTTAATTGCTCGCAAAGTACAAATTCCTCTATTCGAGTTAAACACCTCTCTTATCACTTCAAATGGTTAGTGTTGCCACGTTCCAATCATGCAAGCATGCAAAACGCTGCTTATGCCGGCTTCGAAATCGAGTATATTCCCTTCGCAGGCACATACCATTTACTAACTCAGTCCGTCCTCTGGTCCATTTGGGATATACTATAGAACCGGAACATATCTAAGAGCGACCAAACCGCTCGTGAATCAATGCAGCAGTATACTAACCGTAGAGGAAAACTTTTAGGGATTCAATGTGTTGTCTATCTAGAGGCATATCGATGGCTAAGTTCTAACAACACGTATCTCAAAATTAATTTGAGACAGGTATCTTAAACAAAGTGTAATGACATTTAAAAAATAAATTTCAAGCAAAAAACAACTATTTGTTTGCAAATATATGCTTCTTTTTCAGTTTTAGAAATATTTGGTTTTTAATTTCAGTTTTAAATCAAAAATATAAATCGTTTCTTTTGCTCTCCTGAAAAGTTGCTATTTTTGAGATACGTGTTGTTATAACTTAGCTAACAATATACACTAATCTATTGGGAAAAAATAGAGCGGATAATATCATTAGCTTTTAAGGTTTATAATTTTGTTATTTTTTTCCAGTAGGTAGTGAGTTACTTTTTTCTCTTCTCTTAAACCGCTGACTCGTTATTTCCGGAGATGTGACCAAAAAAACTCCTTGATACGGGCAGTGACTTCATTCCGAGATGACCTATGTCTGATAAATAGATCAATACTGCATTTTATAGAACTGTAGCGAAGGATAAAGGTAAAAAAACGTCGATACCACATGCAATCAACCTGGAAAATCTAGACGCTAAGGAAGGGTTGGGGACAGTGACGCATGATCACAAGAAAAACCCATTAAGAGCCGGATCTATCGTCATACCCCTTGTTTTTATTTCAATCCGATTCCGGGAAATAGGTCGGCAGGATTGACATATAGTATATGTTGCAAACATTAATCAAGTTTCTATATACCAGCCGACCAACCTACTGATCCAGGGTAAGGAAGAGTGTGTGCATGTAGTATACCACGGATACACTTTTTCGACTTTTTTGATATAAATCACGATATATTTACTGAAGATTCAGCCTAATAGTAGTAATTAAATCCATCAGGATTACTTCACATAAGTTTTCAATTTTATACAGGTTTATTATATTATTATTATTTACTATTTACTTATTGTTTACTATATTATATAATTATATCAACTTAAGTAAGGCATGGAACCCGATTTTGAAAAAGGCGGGAAAATCGCACTCTTTCTCCGCCAATCAGAACGACCCAACATAACGACCGAGGATATATAAACCTGGCACTTTCCTACTGGCATCATCGGCCCTGATGACGATAGAAAAGGATTCTATGGAAACGTCGGCAGCGATGGAGATGAAGCTCACCCGGATGGAAACCCGAGAAGAATTCACCGCCATCATACGCCGGGAAAAAGTGAAATCTTACAGAAAAAAGGAAGTTTGAACACCTAACGAATTAAAAAAATCTACAGGTTAAAGATAAATTGGCTATATTGACGCCTATGCTCAAAAAACCATTCGAAGCCGATATTCCACAAACTACTCACTTGCTTTTATTTTAACCAAATACCAAGAAACAAGTAATGATAAAAATAACAACATCCTATATGAAACGCAAAATATTTCTTACATTAGTAACCAAGTGCAGCTGATGTAGGACGCAGATATATATCTGCAATCGTCAATAGGGCTGAATTTCCCGTGTGAACCTGGATAAAAATTATTCAAACCATATACCGCGTCACCGAAAAATCCTATAGTTATTTTATAAATTAAAAATAATCTCTGTATACTAAGAGTATCAATTTACTACATATTTCCCAACATTTTCTATCAACTTTGTAATTCAAGCGGTTTGATAAAAAAACAACAAATATGAACAGTACATTAACCCTGTGATGGACTGCTTAGATAGCAAGAAAAATAATTTCTGCGTCCTGAGGATTTCGAGCGAAAGATCAAAGCAGAAAAAAAGCAGGTCGACCTCCAATCTAATTGGAAAAATCTAGACGTTAAAGAAGAATCGGAGACATTGACGCGTGGGCACAAGAAAAACCCATTAAAAGCAGAAGCAATTTTCAAAGTACTTGCTTTTATTTCACTTCGTTTCCGGGAAATAGGTCGACAGGAGTGGAGCTTGCGCTGGGGCGGCTATCGTCCGCGACGAAGACTTCATCTTAATCCGTTTTGGCGTCCTAGCGAGACCACTGGGGTGCGTGTCGACGTCGCTAATGAAAGACGCAGGATTAGGGAACCAATAGCGTAATCCTTAGTGACACTCGTCTGGCCAAGGAGGAAAGCTAACAGGAAAAGGAGTCGCTCAGGCGAGAGAGAGAGAGAGAGAGGGTAGATTGACCTATGACCCGTGAGAAAGGGTGAATGGAGGACATACATTTTGACGAGGTAATTAATTTCTCGGCAGAGCATCAGGAAATATCTCCCACGCCTAGGGGTTATTATGTGTGGAGGGATACCTACTTCTAAAATTGCGCTAATATAATAATATAATCTTGGAAATAAAGAATTAAAGATTTGCAAGGTTCACTATTATTTTAATATGGGCACGACCCGGGTTTCGTAACGTGGTTACATCGTCAGGTGACTGATCTTGCATGCATCTTATATTTATACACACATATGCCAGTGAGGACATCTATCAGAAAGAGGAAGGACTGGTTGAAAGGGCGGGGGTGGGGGTTAATCATGGAATGGAAGGGGCAGCCTTGATTTGGGACGTGGGTTTTTCCTGTGAGGATAGGTATCTGGCCAGCGAGGGGAGGCCGGGGTTTAAGTGGGTGAGGAGACGAGAGCTAAGGAAGGTAGCGGTGTTGGGGAAGAGAGGATTAGCGGGGTACAAATATAAGATGCATGTGTATAAATATAAGATGCATGCAAGACCAGTCACCTGGCGATGTAACCACGTTACGAAACCCGGGTCGTGCCCATATTAAAATAATAGTGAATCTTACAAAGTTTTATTTCTTTATTTCCAATAAGGAGAGGTTTCAAAAAGGAAAGACTAAAGTTATCAGTTACATAACATAATCTTTTCAACTTTATAGGGCTATAATGTATGCATAAATAATGCATATTACTCCCTTATCATACAATTCATATGGCGTATAAGTCGTATGACTAACAGTTATTTCGTATATTCCTATTACTTCTTATCATCAAAATTTATCTTCAAGGGTGGTGTCGAATTAACTGTACCCTATAAACTTGAAATCATTGATAGGCCACTAATTATAAACTAACTAAGCAGTTACACATTATTTTTTCCTAAGCGGATCAATTTTTTATTTCTCAATAAATTAATAAATCAAGAAGCATAATTAGTTTTATCAAATATGATTATATTTCTTGTATCTTAGAACCTGTGTTATTCTTTATTTTATTGGGTTAAATTAATAAGTTACAATAAGTCACGCCAGCTTCATTCATTAAACCTTTAACTATTTTTAACCATTATTTTTTCCGTTGATTTATGTAATATTTCATTTACCTCATGAGACCAATATCAGAAAAAAATATCACGCTTATGCGTTCATAGCCTATGTATCTAAGTATCAAGTGTTTAAAATAGAAAGAAGGATATAGAGAGACAGAGAGAGTAGGTTGACCAATAACCCATGAAAAGGGGAGGAAGGACAGATTTTGACGAGGCAATTGATTTCTTGGCTGGATCTCAGAAGAATTCTGTCCAACGCCATGCACTTTTCATATTGTATACATATTATCCTCCAAAAGCATTCATCAGTGATTTCATTCAAGTGTTATTATTCTCATAGGAAAATATTTTAAAAGTTATAACTCTTCATGAAAACAAATTATGAAATAAAACCAACTATTCAGGGAATTTTCAATAAATTTCAATTTTTCAAGCACTAGTAAGAGGAAGTTTGTCTTGAATAACAAAATGGAAACATTTAAAAAATTTATAAAATTCTCCAGAGAATTATAGTACAGGAACGATCGGTTTCTGTCTAAGCCTCCCCAACGGATAATAATGGTTGCATTCTTCTGTAAACCTTACATTGATTTTTCCTCTTTTTTAAATTGAATCAATCTTATACTATTTAGATTTTAGGCTCCCCAAGCTATTTCTTCTTTTTTGCTGAAACTTTTATTGCCAAAAAAATACATCAAATATAATTACAGATATCTAAATTCAAAACATTATACCAATTTATTGCATTTACCACATGTTACTAAGAACTTTTTGCAATGAACCACACTCCTCCACGGCTAATCTATTCATTGTCTAGCTACATTTTCCTCCAACAGCCAAGAGGGATTTGCGAAGAGGATTTTAAGCATATGAACATAAACAAGTTTGAAGAAGATCTGGTAAGACAGGTTGGGTAACCCGTGACCCGTGTAACTAGGTGAAAGGAGGAAAAGGCCGACGTACATTTCAGCTACGCTAATACCCCTTCCCAAAACAAAATAAACATCCCTTCAAATTAATTATTTCACTAGCATTCGTTGAGCATTCATTGATCTACATGTATTCAAATACTTCTACCCCTGGAAACTATTTTAATTTATCCCTGGGATCATAAAAATTTAATTTATACCAATTGTTAAAACATTTAATCTAAAAGTTTATTAAACATGGTTTTCTTTCCAGTTCCTCAAAATCATTACCTCAATGTGTCAATATCTCTTTATAGACCGCTAATGAGAGGCAAAAACATCTCTGATTATGATCCGAGCTGTAATTTATCTCTCATAATGACTGAAACTTTAACGATGATGCAATAAAACTGAAACCTTGGTCAAATTATAAATTAATTTGTGAAAACTAGCACTTCATTAATCCGGCATGGATAACTAACACTCCATGTCATAGTAATTTCCGTTTGTTATAAATTGTGAGTACCTTGTAATTAGCATTGTGCTGTATTTTGCACAGTATTAAATAAATAAAAATCGTTAAAAATTTAGAAAAAAAGAATCTAGTTCACTCGGTTTTATTTATCGTCAACCAAAAAACATAAATGTATATCAGGACCTAACAGTAATTTAAATCGTTTGGAGAAGAGGCTTTCAATAAAAGATTTCACTGGTGAAGTTCCATGAATTGGGACTTAGATTCGACGAAAAGTCACCGCGATCTCCTTAGGCTGTACTGGCTTGGATCCGCGGATGTGAAAGATCGGAGAAATGCGGCTGGATTGGATTAAGGATAACGAAATGGGGCCCGAGAATCTATGGCTGCATAGGTATATAGGTGGCTGATAGGTTAAGGTGGCGCGATTGGAGGAGCGGGAGAGGGGACGTGGATGCGGGCCAACGAAGCGCGGAGCGGGGCAAAAATGAATTATCCGGTTCAGCGACCCCACTGAGCCAGGACACGGGGAATTATTGCATTATAAGAAAGGCGACCCTTTTACCCTCGGGCGATCATCGCGGGTTTAAGACAAAGGAAACGAAGACGGAACTGAGCAGCCAAGTCGTAAAGGAAATCAATAAATAACATCCATGCAGCTTAAAGAGCGCGCACACTATTCAATTCACTTCACCGGTCGCATCTTGCATTTTTTACAGAGAAATTACTCACCAAAACTTAATAATATTATTAATTTATAAATTGAGTTTCCCCATAAAACTCAACGTTTTCACAAACCTCTACCATGAAAAAAAGACATGCAAATTTTTGGCTGTATCTCATGACTGAAAAATTTTCCTCAAACTATAAATTTTTATTTTTGACGGAGAGGAAATTTTCCACGAAGCTCTGCTCTATTCACGATGAAAATTTCAACTTACATCGGAGTCAGTGGCAGCGGGGTAAATTCTTGCGTCTCCTTAACCAAAAGACGCTGGTTCGAACCCCGCCTGAGTTAAGTTTCCCCTATTAAGGGTGCGGGTGTTTGCGATCGTCCTAAGTTATTTTCGTTAAATCCCACCTCTATAAAGGGCATAAATGCTTCGGGCATTTCGGTGCAGTGAATTCGATATAATTTGAAATTTTTATGTTGAACAAAATAGAGCTTCGTCAAATTTTTTCCCTTTGAATTTTAAATTCAATTTTTCCATTTTCAAGCATAAGATACCGACACGAATTTGCAGGGGTTTGTAAGTAAATCGCTATATCACAACCAGAAACTTAAAGAAATAGCATTTCTGCCATATCTCTCCAATGATCGTATTTTGCATTTTTCTTAAGATGATTCACTCGTTAAAACTCGATTCATTAATCTTTTATGCATTGAGTTTCCCATTAATACTCAAAAATTTCAAAACCTCTACTATGTCCACCAAGAAAATTTCAAGTTATATCAGCGTCGGTGGTGGCGGGGAAAACTCACCGCATGTCAGACCGATGGTTGCTGGTTCGAGCCCCAGCAATGTATGTTGCGAGAGCGTGTGGGATCACAAGTACCTATATCTTGAATGGAAGTAACGTACACCGGTGGGAATTGAATTCGCGACCTTTGGCATGGCAGACGAAGAGCTTTTTTTAAACATTCCTATCCATTTAATATTTAATTTGAGGAAGCACTTTCAAACTTGAGATAGTGCTTAACATTTGCAGGGATTGATCAGCCCAGAAAAATGAAGACTTCTCTTCTTAACCCCTTGCGTTGGAATGACGAGTCTAGCTCGTCATAAACTTCCGATGTCAAATTGCGCAATGACGAGTGTAGCTCGTCATCAGACTTTCATAATTTAAGCACTATTTTAGTGAAACATAAGATTATTTTGAAATTTTTGCAATATTAAAACATCCTAAATGTAGTCTCCATGTTTCTTTCAAGAAATAAGAAATTTCAGCTCTCCGCCATTGCGGAGCATGCATGGAGCGAACCCGGACACCAGATACTGTTTGACGAAGCAACAGTTGTTGCAAAAGAAAATAGATATTATCCCAGGCTAATAAAGGAGGCTATCGAAATATTCAAGACACCGGAAAAACATGAACAGAGAAGACGGCTACCCTCTCCACAGCTCGTGGAAGAGGGTCATACGAGAGAAAAGAAGGTGGACCAATCAGCATCCAGCACGAAAAATTGGCGCCAAAAATGAACTACATAAGTCACCAAAAATTGAATCCCGACATCGACCTGAAGACGCCGGTTGGAATACCGGAGAAACTGTCGTCACAAAGAAAATCCACGCGGTTAAACCCAGAAACATGGAGACATCATCTAGACAACGCCGCGGAAAACTACGCATCAACATCCTAAATGTACAACAAGTATTCATATTTCATGAAATATGATGCAGTAGGAGGACTTAAATGATTTTATGCGAGTAGCGATAATGTTCTCGATGTTCTTACGGGAAGAGGGCTTGTGTGAACAATAGGAAATAATAATCACTTGTGGTTTAACTGCTCTACGTTGATTACAAAATAAAAAATACCATTTTATTTCAAAATAACCACAGGAAAAATAAATAGAGGATTGAGCACAATATTCAGAAAATATATTGAAGTGGAAGGGGTTAACAGAATCCAATACCCTTATTTTGATTCGTATTAATTCTTAGACTATTTACGACTTCATTTCCATAAAAAAGTAAAACATTGGACTAAGTTTCAATTCGAGAGAAACGAGCGATGAGTACTTACAACGGTTGGGTAGATTTTCGGGCACGCGTAGTGAAAATACTTCTCGCTGAACATCACATTCAGTGTGTGTTTCAGGGGGCCTTCATTTAACCCTTATTAAAATTTTGATTCACACTCATCGTGTGGGACTGAAGGTAAAAACAAACCTAGAGCATGCAGATCAATTCAACTATTCAAGCAGCACATTTGACGACAACGGAAGCAGCAGTAAGGGCATCAGCAATAGAATTTCATTAGCAAAGAAGGCGTTTATGAGCACGAAGGAGGTTATGAAAGGATCCTTATGTAAGAGTTTAAAGATACGGTAACTGAAGAGTCTGATCTGGGGGGTAGCTCTTTACTCTGCGGAAACGTGGACCCTTAGGAAGGAGGACGAGAGAAGACTGGAGGAGTTCTAGATGTGGGTGTGGAGAAAAATGGAGAAGATGAAGTGGACAGAGAGTGTTGGACATGATGAGTGAGGAGAGGCAACTTTAAGATGAGATACGAAGAAGACAAGAAGATTTTCATGGAACGAGTGCTGGGTGTGGAGGGGATATGGAAAATAGTTTTAGAGGGAAGGATGTTGGTCTAACGAGGTAGAGAAAGGAAGAGAATAGGATTTATAGTTCTCATGAAAGAGAGTAGGCCGTAATGTGAATTCAAGAGAGAAGAACATGAAGGAAGGTGAGGCTGTCAGAACGTTTCTTAAGTACTCCATGGAAACTTGCCTTAATCGGTAGAACACTTTAGTAAGTAAATAAATCCGAAGTTTTAAACAAGTAATTTTGTTACGACGAATATTCAGCCTAGCATAAGATACTTCTTGAGATCTTAACAGTATATTAATCTCATCAAGCCATTATGATTGGAAATTATTTTACGATTCTTATATAATATTTAACTCCGAACTATATAATAGTATCTTACGAATAGTATATACGAACTTCAATTTAAGGCAAAGGGGCGATAAGTTCTGATAACGCTTGGGGACATTTTCGGGCACGAAGTGAGAATAGTTCTCGCTGAACATCACTTTTGGTGTGTGTTCGAGGGGGTCTTAATTCAATATACCCCGGGTAATTTTTTTTATTCTCTCTCTCTCGTAGTTCTGGAAGAGCGACAAATTTTCCAATCGTGTGCACCTTATACAACGGAGCACATGGCCTTGACATGAGGTGGGGTGACTTCGAAACGACGGGAAATTTTCCCCATAAAACGCGAAACCCCGAAGGCGGTGGGTGGTATTTCATTTTGGAAGGGGTTTGGACTTATATATAACGCTGGTCTTGATCCGTTTTTATCTAGTTTGAGTAGATCAAACACGGGCAGGAAAAACGGTGGGCTCAGCTCTCTCTCCTACAAACACGCTGGCGGGCTCAAGAACGCCTCGCGGAGCGCTACCAACAAAAGGCGAGAGTTAAATCTTGATTCTTGCTTAGCTCACGGGTAAAAAAAAATGAGTAGCGAGTTGCGAGAGAGTTCCGATAAAAGGTGACGTATGAGAGGATTTACTATGCTGCCGCGAGCCGAGATAGGAAAAATCTAAAGCTTACCTTTCTCGAATAAAAACGTCAGCTCGCCATAAACCAAGCTTTTTTCAGTTCATAGTCTGCAAAGAATGGAGGATAAAATTTATGAAGTATCACTTAATCTGACCTGCAATCGCATACCTAATAATTTTTCTCGGATCAAAGACGTCTTAGATATATGAAAGAAATACAACTACCGGTTCGATTTGAGTTATTCTAATTCTTAATTTCAAAGCTCGTAACTGGTTTATATAAAACTATCGCTCGGCTCGTGGATAAATAATAAGAATTATAGGCAAAATAATAGCTTTAAGATATAATTTAACGCTAAATCTGTCGTCACTTCAAATGTTTAATCACTTTCCGCGGTGAGAAGGTATTTTACGTGTATGAAGAAATTTGACGGTCAGTTTCATTTGAATTATTCGAAATCGTTATTTTAAAAGCGTAGTCTGGTACTATCGCTCGACTTTTGGATAAATAAAAGGAATTTGTTGCCATACACATTTTTATCCTACCACTAAATTTTTTCTACCATCGCATACTTAAAAAAATTTCCCGATGCAGAGATACGTTAGGTATAGCGAAGACATAAAGTATATTTCCATTTGAATCAGTCTAATTCTTAATTCCAAAACTCATAAGAAGTAGATCTAAACTCAATGCCTGACTCTTGAATGAATCATGAAAATTTCACACCATATCTTAAGAAAAAGCCGTTAATTTTTCTTCAGGTGGTGAACCATTTCCCATGGAAGACCACGTGCGTGTGGCGAAGCTTAGGATAACATTAAAAGGAACACTGGAATTCATCGAAAAGTTTTTTCTTTAGATAAAAAAAACTAGAGCTTCGAAAATTGTTTCTTCAATTTAAATTTGTATGTGACACTCTAACAAGAATACGGTTTTCCTCTTTAAGTATTTCAGGAGATGCAAGAATCCAACTATAAATGCTCACAAAAAGAAAGCAAAATATATGGGCAAACTTCATTTCTTCTCCTTTTAATCAAATGAAAAGTATTGTAGCACTTGAAAAATTAATTAAGCATAGACGTTAAATATACCCGCTTAAGAATGCTACAAATATTTTATAAATAACACCGTCGTTCATGATGCTCTTTCAAAGTATCATTATAAGAATAGCATTTTAGTTTTCGCAATTGAATAAACTGAATGCAAGTTGGAATGGAATTGGAGTATGATTAATACATTTGAGTTTCAGGTCTCCATTGAAAAAATATTTTCAACGAGATCATAAATTAAAATCTTGATGCCGCAAAAAATGACTCAATTAATGCTTGAGTACAAATATCATATCAAGTAAAAAACGTAAAATACCACAAATAGAGTTTACCATCCATAAATTAGGTACTCCAATGGGAAAATAAATGCCTTAGGAAAAAATTATTCTTCAACTTGATTTCATGTTACTTCAGCCCAGACAGCTTTCCTATTACCCTTAAACATGTTGCATCATCAATTATCAAAGGCAAATTAACCTCTGAAACAGTAATTCAATTCATCGAGTACGTTACGCTATCGACTCAATCTGGCCGGACAATTGCGTTACATCTGCTCAGAGCATGTAGCGGGGAAAGGTTAATACAGCTAGTTAGTCCCAAGCGTATACAAATTATGTAGGTGAGCTCACTGTTCACTAAGGGGCGATACATACATGTTCCCCAAGCACGTGTTAGGAGAGAGATTGGCGGACTAATCAATTCCATACGCAGGCTCGGGCTGTACAAGGCAAGCACATCATTAGCATTTATTTCCAATTAACTCGGAAGAAGAAATATTCAAGCATACGTACTCATCGGGATTTTTTTTACTCCCATACCACTGAAAACATCTCTATATGGCCTTACATCGGGGCTTTCAACATGTTAACTATTATAACGTACACGAACAGCCAAGCCGTGGAAAGGGGTAACCTATGTAGGCAGGACTTGAACCACTGACTTCTTTTTTTGGCAGGCTGGGTCTTTACACTGCCACCACGGAGGCAGGCAAAAACTAGTATAAAAAATTAAGGCGGAAAAAACAAACATCCAAACAGTTTGATAAAATTTGTTTTTGTAAAAAAAGTTTTTGCATAAAATGATTTTTTTAGAGAATGTACAAGGTAGATTGCGCAAAGATTTGTCTGGTGTTATATCACCCAATACAATCGTGTTATGCAATTCAAATACACACTTATTTTCTGAAATTTGACTTACCATGTAAACGTATCTTACCTATGTTCTGCAGAACGAGTTTATATTAGCATTTAAGACGCTATACAGTAAACCTAACGTTCAAAATGGTCTAAAAATACCGCATATTAATTATTTCTGTTGTATTTTATGAATAAAATTGAGTGTCACCAACAGACCAAGAGGGAACGATATTTTTAGCACCACGCCTCATATAAAAGCACAAATTATTCATAGATATAATCCTTATCTTCTAAATAATTTACCCTATCACTATTGAACGGGATATACCTCCTTAATGTCAAAGCGATAGAGTGAAATATATTTTCCAATATTATCTTGAAAACGGTAGCTAAACCATTAAAATTCCAAAAATAAACTTGCTTTTATTGTAAGAAGTATTGGTTTGGAGACGAGGAAGTGGGAGTTTCTTTTCGAGACTGCGAGGCATTCGGGTGGCCGAAATAAAAAGGAAAATCGGCCATATAGGATTATTCTGCCGAAAAAGCATGCGCTTACGGGCCCGCCCACCTTCCTCGATCCACCGGTATGGAAATTACCGGGTCAGGCCGCCCCCAGAGGCGGAGGAGGATCAGAAGACAAGGAGGGAAGTCGTAGACTGCGATGTCCACAAAAAGAACGCCTTTCTTAAAAGTCTTTCGGGATACTGAGGGAATCGCAAAAGAGAGGAGAAAGAAAACAGGTAGATAACATAACATGGGCCGCAGTTTCCGAGATAAACATCCTGGAACACTACTTCCCCCACTTTAACTTGGTCGGCAGAAATTCGGTGCATTCAATGTTGTTTATATGGCTGATTTCAATGATGTTTTAACTTTGATAAATAAAGTTTAATTTTATGCGCCAAATTTATTTTCCACTAAATTTTAATTCCACAAACTCCATGACTCTACCTGACTATCATGATACTGTACCTGCACCTGATGATCGTTGCAAAAAATCAAAACGCGTTTTAAATAGATTTTGGAATTAAAATTCAGTGGACAGTATTTGGGCATAAGTTAATATACTGCTCCACAATATCTTTCCGGAAAATATGACTTTATTCATTTCGAATATTTTTTCCCCATGCAAAGCTAATGGAATATATAATAGAAAAAATTCACGGCCATTCATAACCTTCAATCAAAAATTCAAAGAACATTCACTACCGAAACAATTAATATTTCCTTCTATTCTTAGAGTATTCTTACGGCAGCAATTGAGATCGAGAAACAAAAAAAAATGTATCAGTATTTTTTTATCCGCTTTTTTTATTTTATGGGCTCCTAATACTTCATTTAAAGCATCGTTACAATACAGTAATTCATTACATGAATGCATGAATGCATCAATATATTCAAGAGAAAAAATAAAGAGACAATTAGTAAATAGAAAATAATGGGACGACGTGTTTCTTCGAACGACATGTTAATCGTATTAGTTTAAATGGTATAACACACTTCATGAATCATCAGTAGTTATTGCTTAATAAGTATGATAATTATCATAAAGACATTTACGGTAATGGATAAATATTAGATCCCAAAAAAACTTTGTATACGCAAATGACCATAAGGGCAGAAAAACGGGTCTACAAGTTTCAAAACAAAAGACAATCAAAATTCGGATCTTCCGTCCTGTACATCTCGAAGACTTCGTATGGGCTGAGAATGCAAGGGAAAGAGTGAGGATGATAAAACGCAAATGAAGGGGAGTGGGGATTTAAGTGGAAATAAATCCTGTTCCAGTGATTGATGGCTGACCAGACAGGAATTAGACTTAAGATTAAGATGCCAGACGGAGTCGGAGACACAGAAGAGTTTCCGTAAATCATGCGAAGAGTTTATTCTTTACATTTCTTTTTCAACGGTGGATTTAAACGACCAAGCTCTCGAGGGATGGAAGAAATCGTGAATTTACGGATAGGTGGTTTTTGGTGTGCGCAATTTAGTCAACTCCCAGCTCGAATATATGGAGATTTGTGCCTTGCCCATGGGTGTTCTAAAAACCTTTTGAATTATCGGCGATTCCTCGGGATTTGATGTATGACTGACTATAGGCAGAATTGCCTAGAACCATCCGGCTTTATTCTTCGAACTGTCTGATTTTTTATTTAAGATATATTTATTTCTGTATTGGAATAATGAATATATGTTTGCTTTTTTAAAGAAAGGGTAAATGAAACGCAAAAGAATATTTTTGGCATTAATCAAAGGAGCAACGTTTAGTAAAAATTTGTTTTGTGTCCTGCTACATAGAATTCGTGTTAATGAATACTATTTAGCTCTAAACTTTTGCCGCATTAGAAGTAATTTAAAAGGCATTGTGAAAGAAAAATTATCATAGCGTGTTCCCAAGACAATTTTTTCCTTTCTGAATAAGAACTTTTACCCATGAATACTTGTCTTGAAATACAATGCGTAAAGTTAAAAGTGATTGATTTTGCGAAAAAGAATCATGTATTAGAAAAATAAGGCGGCAAAATTTTATTGTTGAAAAGGATTGGTTTTATACAACGTTGATGTAATACCAATCACACTAGGGTTTGTTTTAGTGGAGGATTAAGGTCGCTGAAAGTGGGTACGTTTTAATAGAAAAAAGTTAAAAGATATTCGATGGATTATAATGAACGAAATTTCAAGAACTATTTGATACTATAAGGCACCGCCTAGTAAAGTTTCTAGAGTAATTTAAACAATCTCAGTCCCAATATCGTCTACATCATCATGCGATACAATTCTGCAAGGAATGTATCACATTGATCAGGAGGAATATTGCCCGAAGTTAAGAAATGATCAAGGTAGAGACCTCGAGGCGAAATAAATGAAATATTACGGGTAATGATTGGGTGCAACACCCGTGAAGATGCGATGAGGACGAGCAAGGAATGTGGAAGGCGAAATTCTTGTAAGTACTTAGGTATTTGAGCAGAATATTGTTATTTGGAGATGAAGATGTCAGTTACAGACAAAGAAATCATTACTCTTTGAGTAGCACATGATAGGTATTTGTTGTGCATAATTTATTCCCTCAGTACCCGATATGTAATTTTACTTAAAAGTAGTGATGGGTCGATTCCAAAATTTTATCGATTCCGATCCCGATTCCGATTCCTACATTTCGGTTCCGATTCTACCGATACCGATTCCATCGATTCTGATGCCATAGGCTCCAAGAAAAATATCACTTAATTCCAAACAATAAGAAAACCACTTTAAAAAATATTACTCTGTGAAAGAGTCAGTTAACAAAAGCATCTTTCATATCATCACTATGTAATTAAAATATAATAGCTGAATTTCAAAACAGAACATATCTGAAAAGTGGTGTTACATGATAGGTATTACTTTAGAATATTGGCACTCATATTATGTCAACCATATATATGTATCCAAACTACAAGGGAGAGCCCTGAGTACAGAAATTTTCATAGCTGCAATAAAGATTGCATACTACGAATATGAATCATGTAATATTTGGTCCTTTCAAATTCTCAAGCAGAAAAACCAATTATTCTACATGCTCAGCCAGCAGGTTTTGACGTCTCCATGTTAAATTATTACTGCCTGCAGAAAATTGCCTTTTGCTACACACTTGTGTGACTGAGCAAGTACTTTCCTACCAAAATTGCAAGATTTCGGAGACTTTGGAATTTTTATTAAAAATTATATCAACGATTTTTTTGGATCTCGAATCTTCATGGAATTCAAGTGGACGAAGCGAACGAACTAAAGAACTAAACTTTATTTTGTAGAGCCAAAAAAAATTATATACTTCTCACGTCATTTAATCAACCTTAAAATCTCTTCCTTTTTTTCAGTCCAAGAAAGAAACTAAACGCTACAAATGAATATCACATCAGTCAGACGCAGTAATAAAAAAGGCTAAAAGAGCCTTGTGGCACAGTCTAAACATATGTTTAGACTGTGCTTGTGGTGTGAAAACTCCCCCTTCCGCGCGACTCACCTCGGCGAATGTGGAAAGGGAAAAAGGGTATTGGTTGTTGCCTTTCACGGAAACAGTTCATTTTTCTCTCTCTTAAGCATGCTGACTTAATCTCTTCACTTTCCTTCAATACCCGAGCCATATTTCTTATGCGTGGGATGGTTCCGAAAAATATCCAATCCTTAGTATTTTCACTCGAGTAATGCGCTAAATAGTCTAGTCGATCTATACATAATCCTTTTTAACATCCTCAGTTTAGTATTTTAAGTCAATGAAGACGATTATCCATGCTTTTAATGGCGATTTTCAAGGCTAACGTTTTAAAAAACTTGAAAAATCGGCCTCAGTTACCGAGCCTTAGAGTTCCGCGGCGTGTAGCTCAGCCTTGACGCTCGATTGAAAAATCGCTCTTATTTCCTTCGTCACAAACTTTTTTTCTCCAAGATTTCTAATTAGTAATCTTTAGAAATCTCTACTTTATATTGTGGATCAAATTTTCCGAGTTATATTTTACGTAAACGAAAGATAATGTCTATACTTTATGTCAAATTTCACGTGAAAAACGGGTCGGCCATTTTGTGTTGTAAAACCTGACAGATGAGAGCCAAATCTTTAAAAGTCATTGAAAGTATAGGCAAAGCGCCAGATCAAAGGAATAATGCGATTTTTATTCCATAAAACTCATACCAACGCATGACCACTTGGATAAATTCAAGGATTTTTTGAGGAAAAATGATATCTCGCGTGGCATTGAAAAATTGGTCATGTTTGGGCCTCTGTATCTCACTTAAGGTTCGTATTTATGTAAAATGGCATATAAATCTATATCTGGTAGTGATTTATGAGTATTTACGCAAAGTTTCAAGTCTCTATCCCCAAAAAGGTCATTTTGGACTTTATTCCAGCTTTTTCCGATTTCGGAACAGTGTGCGCCGGGTAGGAAGACGATCGACCGCCGCGGCTGGCGTAAAGGTATTCGGCGCCCACGTCGACAACTATAGTGTATTCGGCAAGCTGAAACTACCAGGCCAAGGCATTAGAATGACTTATCGGCTTTAAAAACTGCATTATTACATGAGTTTCATGATAGCGCTTCCTGTCGGCAGATTGCTGGACCTACTAGCCTCGAAAGCTCTGCCCTTAACTACTCGACTCGACATTCGTAATGCTACTCGAAACGCTCGAGTCGAGTACCAACTACTCGATCGACTTGAATTTTCGAGTACTCGCACATCCCTGGAAGATATGTGTTTTGTTATTACGATTACGTGGCGCGAAAATTCAAATGACTGTTGGAAACGCGGTCGTATATTTTGTTGTTTGAAGTACTACTGGAATCGGAATCGATTTTTCACCTTGGCAAGTACTCGTTTTCGATTCCGGTTCTTGGTCGAGAATCGAGGAATCGAAGAATCGAGGAATCGAACCGACCCATCACTACTTAAAAGCATCGATATCGATGGATAAAAATGTAAAGTGCAAATGTCATATTTTACACGGCAACACTCTGACATACAACTGAACCATACTTTCAGCACATTTAATACGCATAGCCAGTTAGGCCTGTCAGAAACCGTAGAGTAAGCCATTACCTTTTAGTATATTCTTAGAATAGCTTACTTAGTCTTCAATAGCTTATACTGAAATAATGTGAGTGATTGTCAAAACAGGACAAATCGATAAGATTTTTCAATAGCAGCGATTGTTTTTAAATTAGCGCCATATTAAAGTCAGTCAGTCAGGGCCACATTAGGGGCAATGTCAAATAGCAATTAAGATGTCGGAATTAATAGAGTATTACTGAAATACCCGCTTCTAACTCATGACGATTGTTCAAAGTGTTGCTAATGACCACAAATCCGTGACTTTGATAAAAACACTATTCGTAGCAGGGCAGAAAAGAAAAATTATAATTGGTTTCCTTTAACGCCTAAAACCTACAAACCATCATCCTAGTAAATGGTGAATTGTAGTAATGACTGGTAACTAAATGGATTTAACATAAATATGAATGTATAAAAAATATTACTTACGACGTTATGATAGCTTAATATAAAAAAATAGAGGAGAAATAAAAAAAAAATACCAAGTGCCAATGATTTTTCAACGCTGTTTCCTAAGGTAATTACTTGTGACTCTCGAGAATCTACTTCCAAATTCGGCAGATAGTTGGCGTTTCACACGTCTGGAATATCCAAGGAGGTTATAAATATCTGGAGGTTGTAAATATCTCGGGAATCACTGGTTTCGAGCGTTGAGCGATAAGTGGCCGGAATGGGAGTGCTTGGGCATACACTTTGACCAAAACATTGTCAATCCCATAAGGGTCAATGCTTGCTATTGGGTGAAAATCTTGATAATATAGTATTTCTTGGAGTTTAACAGGATGGAATATACAAAAAGTTTTGACATGTAAAAAATAAATCGAAACAGTGGCTGAAACTTATTTTATAAATGACCTAAACTCCAAGAAATACTATACATATTATATATTAAACACGGTCAAGAAAAGGAAAAAAATAATAGTGAAAATCTTGGTCATAACTCGGTAATACATTAAAATAAACTATGGAACGCACAATTTAAACCTTTACTTCTTACTTCATTGGTAGGCATTGCGAAGTTATGACTCAACAATCTTTTCCCAGGGAAAAATTATTATCAATCACCACGGTAACGTCCTACAACCAGCTCAGCTGAAAATAAAATTTTACGAGAGTAAACTAGTCGTTTACCTGCACTTACACTGTTGTTTAATTTTACTATAGTCAACAGAAATCTAAAAATTACAGTAATAATGTATATTTTCATGGATATCCCCACCAGTAAAGTGGCTAACAGACACAGAGTTTATGAATTAATAGAAGTATCGCGATGATGATGGATAAAATCCGATGATAATTACTGGAGAAATACTAATGATTATGGTAGCATTTTTCACTCAATAAAGTTCAAAATGTAGCCATTTCAAAATATCAGCCGAAGTCAAAAAATAGTCAAAATAAGATGGCGGAACATTGACCACTCAAAAAGATCCCGTTTATCTCTCTTTTATCGATAATTGCGTTTTCCGTTTTCTGCGAACTTTTCCCGTAGATCAGTCCTAAATCCACGCCCTCATCCCTGTCTTGCAATGAAGACCAATGAGAGCGTACAGAATGACATTTAAAATGAAAGGAAATAAGTAAGATGTGAAAAAGATGTTGAACTAAACATATTACCATTTGGGGAGATCAAAGGGGAATTTGTATGAGAGAAAAACAGAGGAATTGAAAAAATAAAAACAGTGAGGGATGAGGCTAAAATTTAGGAGCTAAAATATAAGAAAGGCCTTAAACGCGAATCTAAGCACCTTTTTTAGGAGTATCCTGCCAATAGAATGATGGAAAAATGTTATGGCAATCACCGGCGAAATACTAATGATTATGGTAGCATTTCTCACTCAATGTGGTTCATTTTCAGAACAAAACTTAACCGCCTTAAAATATCAGTCGGAGACTAAGTCCAAAAATTGTCAAACAAAGATGGCGGAATTTTGAACACGCCAAAAACACGGAAACAGCGCCTCCAGATATTTCCAACCTCCTTGGAATTCTCAAATAGGAAGAAACAACGACGAAATCAAGGCGTAGAAGGGATGAGAATGGCAAGATTATCACGAGGCATAAGGTGGGACAGAGGGTTATTTGCGCACATAAAGATCATACCTTAAGGAGTGGTCAAATTGCCAAACTGGTCCAGAAATCAGGAAATAATGGAGCCACTTTCGTAGTAAAAAATATTTTCTGCAAACCATCCCCTCTTCTGAAGCATGCAAATGCGACAGAGTTGAGCTCAAGGCATCAAGATGGTTGGTAGGAGATGGGGAAAGAGTAAGATCTGGTGATGTTAAAAAGAGATAAACTCACCAAACTCTTTACCGGGTCGCAAAAAGAAAAATGAGATAGGGAGAAAGGAAGGAGTTATTTCGGATCTTTAAAGGGAGCAGTTAAATTGCCACGTTCAAGAGTTTATGAGACGGGTCCTATCCTCCAGGCGGAAGGTATTCTTGCGAGAAAGGAATGGACTGGATATTTGGCTGCTCAAAAAGGAAAACGCAACGACAGGTGAGAGAAATGCTGATAAGAATGATGGGATGAGAAGAATAGGAAGGTTTGAAGATCGGTGAAGGTTGCAACAAAAGAGATTCACTGGCAAAATAGAAAGGAGAATGTTTTTCACCAGGAAGAGATACCTGAGAAGGATATTTACTTGGAGGAGGTTTCATTCAACTCAAGAGAGATATATTTCGCCATTTATAAGTGCTTTTAAGATACTTAAGCCGTAAAGCTTGGCAAAGTTTATCATGCTTGCATCAGAATTGAAAGTGAAGTCAGATTTTGCTACAATATGAGACGCTTAGGACGTTTGGTGAAAGTTCAAGAGAAAGTTGTGTTCAGCATTAGTGGAAGATTATAAGGCTGCATAAAGGCCAAAAAATGACTAAAAAAATAAAATAAGGACCGATCATGTCGGGGGGGGAACGGAACGATACGCGCCTCGCGGCTGAGCTTTAAGCCACCGAGTGCGTCCACCGGGTTGCGGATGGTAGGTCAACCTCTAGATATAGAGGTTAGCTGCGATATAAGCAAGTTTACTTGTCGAATAAGCAGTCTTAGACAAAAAGCGGCGGTTATCCGAGGTGGTATGGGTCTATCCCTGGGTGAGATAGGCCATCTTAATGATACACTAAACCTGTGAAGATACCGTGGCTTAGCGATGAGAGGCCGCCAAAAATTATGCCTCACATCACCCGGAGGAGAGGGCAGCAGCTCTTCATATGAGTGAAGGTGGAGATCACGATGGTCAGCACAGCGACACTCATTGCACTTCAGGCGTGGTAACATTTACTTTAACGGCTGTAGTACTGCGATGTGGAAGGCAAGGGGAAACCAGCACATTATTATCCCGAGGAGGCGCAGCTACTCCAACTTTAAATTGTCTGACATGATGGAATTCTCTCAGGTAAAAAAATCCGGAGGTAAACTAGTCCCCCATTCGGATCTCCGGGCGGGGACTACCCGAGAGGGTACATCGGTCAATTGTGATAAGGTTATGAGGATAGGTACATGGAACGTGAGATCACTCAGGACTTGCGGTAAGCTAGAAAACCTTAAAGTGGAAATGGAAAGATTGAATATCGACGTGCTATGAATCAGCGAAATGAAATGGCCTGAGGAGGGAGACTTTTGGAGTGGAAGCTATAGGATTATACACACAGGATCCGTGAAAGGTAATGCTGGGGTTGGGATAATGCTCAGAAAGAGCGCCGGAATGCGTGTGAAAAGCTTCCTACAGTACAATGAAAGGATAGTTATGGTGAAGATAGAGACTAAGCCGGTAGATACTGTAGTGGTACAGGTCTACATGCCCACGGCAGACTACGAGGATGAAGAAGTTGAAGACGTCTACGATGATATTAAGGAAGTAATCAAAAAGGTAAGGGGTGAAGAAAACCTAATTGTTTTAGGTGATTGGAACGCTGTCGTCGGCGAAGGCCAGGATGGAAGAATAACCGGAAAATATGGATTAGGAAATAGAAATGAAAGAGGAGAAAGGCTGTCAGAGTTCTGCACAGAACACAAATTAGTGGTTGCCAACACTCTATTTAAGAATCACACGCGAAGAAGATACACATGGAAAATGCCAGGAGACAAGAGAAGATTTCAACTAGACTATATTTTAGTGAAGCAGAGGTTTAGAAACCAGATAAAGGACTGTAAAAGCTACCCGGGGGCAGATATCGACAGTGGCCATAATGTAGTGATGATGAAATGCCATCTGAAATTCAAGAAATTGAAGAAATCAGCAAAGAACACCTGGCAATTAGAGAAACTTAAGGAGCCAAAAAATCAACAGGCCTTTCGAGAAGTAGTGGAGCGCAAGATAGGACTAGATCAGTCTGAAAACTCAGTTGAGAATAACTGGACTACCATTAAAAGTGGATTTCAGTAGGCCGCTAGAGAAGTTCTAGGGATAAGAAAATGTGTTAAGAAAAAGCCATGGATCAAGGATGAACTTTTCATACGTAAGAATTGATTCCAAAATCAGACTCAGGCGCAATTTGAGCCACTTAGGCCGTAAAGTGAAAACTAAAAATGTAACGTATGTATTTTTCCCACCGAACAACTGTAGTGAACATTTTTCGGGATTCACAGCGTGTAAGGTCCTCCATATCTACTTCCAACCTTTCGATCTGACACTCGTCCATCACCTTCAGGGATTCAGGAATTCAATGCCATTCCGTTTGTGCATCGGGTTTAATGACAATTTGCCGCGGTAAAGACTGCTTGCCATTTCAGCGTTTCCTAATAGATCACTAGTCCCCTCGGATTTATAGAGGAACTTAAATATGAGTGGGTGAGAAGCCAATGGGTACAAGTAATTTATATTTTCTATGCAGTGTTAGACACAGAAGTTAGGCACAGGGAACAAACTATATCAGTTAGATGATAAAGTTTTCTCGGGTTTCCAACCGGTTGAGGTGTTTTTGGGTGGTGGTGGTGGTTTTTCGTGAGGTGCGGTTTACCTCTGCCGACGTTACGATGGCCGTGTCCTCCATCGTTATCAGGGCTTGAAGCATCAAGTATCGGCACCGGCATGAAGCCTTGATGACGATGGACGACACGGCCATCGAAACGTCGGCAGAGGTGGAGAACCTCACCCGATGGGTAGCCCTAAACAACTTCAACATTATCATACGCCGGGAAAACCTCAGTCTTTCTACATCAATTAAATATTTAGTACTTAGGGAATTAGAATAACCACTTGATGTCAGCAAAGAACAGAGACTCACTCGTATCCCATGACAACCAAGGTTTTGTGTATTTTCACTAAAAATTAACTTTACCTTACTATGTTTAGAAAAATATCACTTGTACCCCTTGGCTTCCCATGCATGAAGTACCTAAACCGGAGTAAAACCAAAGAAATCTTCACTGTGAAGATTCAAGGAGAATATTTTTCTACCATCAAGGTAGATTACAAGGCTGACAATAGGAACCAACAAATAGTAATACCTATTGAAAAAGGCTTTGTACATTCGTGGTCCCAGGCCCAGATCAGGCCCAAATCAGGCCCAGGCCCAAATCAGGCCCAGAAAGTGGAGGAGCATTTAGCCTAGTAAACAAAAAAGGTTAAATGATGACTCAAAAAAGCAACATAAGAAGAGAGTGAAGGTGATAATAATAAGGAGAAGAATTATAATTTTTTTATTAAAGTATTTTACCGATTAAGGTAGGTTTTAATTGAGTACTTAAGAGGAATTTTGGGATCCTTCCGTTTCATCAATCACTTCTCTCTTCAATTCACAATGCCTGCTCGTTTGCGTACCGTATGTAGCTAAACTCCAGTTCAAAGTCTTCACTAACCTTTTCTTTAAACTCTTACAACTCATGAACGCCCCCTTTGCTAATTCACTTCCTGATATCCATTCCTACTGTATCCGTTTTTCTCTAACATTCTGCATACATAGTTAAATTACTCTCTACCTGCTCAAGTTTTTCCCACCCCCTTTTATCTTTCGTCTCACACTCCTCGCAATGCGCGATGATTTACAGAAAAGAATACGTAGTTTGAAGTACAGCGAAAGTATCAACGAAAGAGATTCACCGGAAGAATAGAAAGGGGAATGCCCTTTGGCAGGAAATCGACTCCTTAGCAGGATCCGCCCTTTTAGGATGATTTTTTTGAGGATCGTGGCGGCACAACTGTAAGATATACTACACACGGAATAGTGCATGCTAAGAAGTTGGGAGGAAGACAGATAGGAGAGCTTAATGGTTCAAATTCCAACATAAATGATGAGTAAAGAGCACTTTGGCACTCATAAAAGAAGCAATGCATGAGACTCACGTTGGAGGAGTGCAAGCAACATTTGGCATCTATAAAAAATCTCCCTATCGCCAATTAAAAGGTGGCAATAAGTGATTGAATAAAAAACGTTTTAACTCTCTTACATACGCTACCATCTTTCTTAGACTTATATATGGGACCCAGATGCATTACTCAGTTTTTTTTTATTTACGTTATCAATATGATTCACGAGGAAACGCAATAAAACGAATGCTCCTTCCAGCGAAAAGGTTTACCCTTAAAAGTACTCATGATGTTTCAGACACAACTTTGAAAATAAAATCAATTCAAATGAGAATATTTATTGCCATTGGATCGCAAACAGCTGATAAGGAATTCTGCAATCAAAATTGGCGCAGTATAGAATGCTCGCGCAAAAGGACTGGCTATTTGGCAGTTCCAATGAAAGGAAGGTTTACGTAGGGAAGGTGTGGTCCGCACATACGGATTCTGCAAAAGGAGAGCACCACAAAAGGAGAGTAATTTCGAAGCGAATGATGAAATGGGAAGAAAAGGAGACTTAATATATCAGAAGAGGCAGAATAAAAGGACAGGCTCATGTTGGATGAAAAGGGGAATGCATTGAGGTTTCGACTCCACTTGAGGGAAAGATATCGGAATGACACTGAATAAGTTTTTTCCCTCTATAAATGCTCTTAAAATATATCGCACCTTAAAGTAAGATATACTATTACTTTATGATTGATTGTGCAATCGGATTTTTTGGCAATTTGATACATTTCCGCATACACAGCAAAAGTACAACATGATTACTAGGGTAAACTTTCTCATTATCTACGTGCACCTTTAATGAAGAACAAGTTAAAAAAAATATTTTGTTTCACTAATTGTCATATAAAATGCAATATATTATAGTCCAAATGGAGTACTGTAAGATAACTGCAGCATTGGATGATTTCATGCAAATTTCACTCCACGAACAACACCGCAACTAAATTGGAATCCAACGTACCTCGAGAGACTTGAAAATGTTCGATCGAGAATCAAGAATATAGCTCCCGTAGCCTTTTTATCATGAGCTTGTGCAGTAGAAAAAGGTTGTGTGATAACCTACCACTCAGCATGCATATGAGTGGTTCTATTGGCTATAGGAAAACAAATTCTCTGTTAAAAATTGGAATCTAAAAAAAGTATCAAATCCTTTAAAATGATGGGTATAAATTTATGATGCAATTTTATTACATGCTAATTTACAAAAAAGAAAATTATTAAAAAGTTTGTAAATATCGTTCAACATGAGGGTTTTTATGCTTGTACATTACAGCTAAAGAGACCGTCAAATAATGGTTTACTGTAAGATAATTTTTATGAGAACCCATATCTTATGGAATTTTTGGATAGATTAAGAAGACAAATAGTAGAATAGTACTCACTTCAATAGAAGTACTCAAGCGTAAATGAAAACCGTCCCAGGATGACGTGGTGAATAACGTAAAGCTTACCTAAAAGACGAAAAAGAGAACAAAACATCAGTTTTCCGGAACATACATGACAGCTGCTTGCTTAACAATAAAAGTTGTAGGCATATTTTCTCAATCTCCGAGCAATAAAATTATTTGAATGTACTGTTCGAAAACATTTAGATGAAGAGTTTTTAAGCATTTCATCCAACTATGATAATATCACAAAGTCACATGCACACTATACATTTTGAAATCTTAAACACACATGCCAGCTCTAAGAACTAACTGACCTAACTTATTTTTTTCACAAGCCTATTAAAGATTCACATTTTTTGACTGTGAAAGGGCAGAGCAAAATCAGATACATTTTTCGTGATGGAATGCACCCCCAAACTATAGACACAAAATTTAGAGCATTACACTTGAAATTCCTTATTTTCTTGAAATTTTGAACAATAATCTACTTCCATAACAACCAGGAAGAAACAGTTTGATGAAGAAAAAGGGTAAATCCTCAAAATACAATTTTTAAAAACTACACTGTGACCTATAAAATGAAGCATGGGAATTTTTTCTGCGTGTATAGAAAAGAATTTTCAACTGTTGGTTGTAGTAAATAAAATTCAAGATTCCCAAGCTGTTCAGAATTCACCATTCAGTTGGAACACATACCTAAAGAACGCTACAATACTTCGGAAACGCAATAAAAATCATATTATTCAATAATTTATTTCCCAGCTTAGACTACGACGTTTATTTACCTTCCAACATTTACATATCAATGCTTTTGAGATTAACGATAGGAAAGCAACACTAATTGAGGGGTATGAAACTATAGTTTGAATGAATTTCATCGTCATCAATTATAATTTCAGTAATAAGTAGATTTAAAACTCATTTAAGAGATATTGAACTACAATCACACAAGCGAAAATTTTAGGTCCTGTCTATTTAACGATCATCTAACAAGATCCTTTTGATAAATTAACTGGAATTAGGAAATATAATTACGTGAAGGTCTATTAAGAAAAGATAAAGAAAATGGAGGAGAGAAGGAAGTGGAAGAATGTGGAAACAAAGCAGGGAAAATGGATGAATAGGCAAAAAATCGATTACGGCTTGAATCCAAGAGAGCGAGCGAGGCTTGATGGAAAAGACAGTGTGAGGAAATGGAAAAGTTTCAGAAGGAAGGAGAGGTAGGCAGGTTGCTCACCAAGGTTTAGTCGATATCGGGCGGCCAAAGAGGGCAAGTCTCGTCAAAAATTAAGGCTAAAGATGGAAGAATGCTAACCTAACGAGAAGAGGTACAGAGCAGTAGGTAGGAATATGTGGATGATCTGTGCGACCATAAGAACTGACCGAAAGGACTGAATTTAGAAGAGGAAAGTGCAGTAGAGGAGGATAATCTTGGGATCATAGATGCAGAAAACTTGAGAAACTCTCGTGATACGAAAGCTAAGAAAGCGGTAGCCAATATCCTCTTTGAACTGATGAAGAATAGAGGAAAAGAAGAGAACAGCAGCAAGGAAAATCATGAAGATAATTGTGTGAGCAAAAGACTCTGTCATTAATTAGAAAGAGGTAATGAGAGGATCGCTCGGTAAGAGTTGAAAGAAATGGCTAGGGAAAAGTCTGATCTGGAGGGTTGCGCATTATGGTGCGGAAACGTGGAAGTTTAAGAAGTATGAAATGGAGGCGTTTGTGATGTGGGTATAGAAAAGAATGGAAAAGGGTGAGATGGACGATGAGGGTTAGAAGCGACGAAGTGCTGGATAGGATGTCAGCATTATGTTCGCAGAGGAGAAAGCTTCTAAATGAGTAATGGAGGGGACAGAAAGTATGGATGGAGGGGATAATTAGCGTGTGGGGAATGTAGAAAGCGGTATTAGAAGTTAGAATATAAGGTAAACGAGAGACAAAAACGAAGATAATTGGAATTTCTGATAGAACGAAACGGAGTAGCAATAATTGTGAATTGTAGAGGGAAGTCCGTGAAGGACCGTAATACTTAGTAAATTCTCCACCTGCATTTATGGGCAAAAATAAGTACAAAGTGAACGTTAAGCAGTCATGACTAAGCAATGTTCCTGAAAAATATGGGGAAAAGGCCCAGCTGCGCTTTTATATAATAATTTATTAATAAACTCTTAAAATAGGTAGAGGTTCACCCAAAAAATACTGCAGCATATTCATCCGCGAAAGATTTCTAAATAAATTTCATTGACGCCACGCAGACACATTAATAAAGCTTATTCTTATCAGCAGGACTGCTCAATTTCATTTGACACCACCACGCTAGACTCCACTGCGACCAGACCTTGGGGTAAGAGGAATGAGGAAAGGCATGAAACAATAAAAAATGCGAAGGGAAAAATCCGTCCGTGTTCGTAATTCCATTATTTTGAGCACCGCAAAAGTCGGGAGTTTCGGGATTAAAATAAAGTCGCAGCGTGTGATTTATGGAGAGGAAAATACGAGTAAATAAAAGCGATTCGCCCGTTGCGGCGTTGGTGCACGTGTCCGTGGCCACGAAGCCTCACTTTTGATAAGTCTGCACTTCACATTCTCGTGATTCCGGTTCATGTTACCTTTTTACCTTATTTTCCCACCGCAATGCGAACCTGCCTGATTATTTTAAAGAAATAAATAAATCCTAGGAATGTGAAGCATGCACACTACACAGCAACGGCGTTATCCGGCCGTCGAAACTGACAACTAGCAATCAATAGGCCTATTCTCCCGTGAGTAAATTACTTTGTGGCGATGGTGGGAATGAGTATTGCATTCTCAGCATACTTTTTGGATTGCAGCAATACTTCACCCATTACCTCTCGTGTTGTCTATTTATCCTTCCTCGCTTTCCTTGTTGGCAGCCCGGGTTCGATTAACGATACTACGGAATATCTTTTATAATAATTCTATGATCATTTTATACGGGTCTACATTGATCTAGCGTGGCTTTCTACGTAATTCGCAACCGTTACCTAAGCCACAAGAAGCACCGTAGCCTTGAGCCCCGGGTTGGAATCCCAGCGGAAGATTTCAGACATATTATCTCGATACCGCCTCGTTTCACCCTTTCACCTCATTTTTATACCGCAACGCGAGCTAACTTCATTATTTTAAAAAGAATAATAAATTCTGGGAATGTGAAGCATTCGCGTTGCACCGCAACGGTGTTATGCGGCCGTCGCTACAGACAACAAGCCATCAATAGACATACCTCTTTCCCCGTAAATAAATTACTGTGTGCCGAAGGTAGCAATAAGAATACCATTCTTTACACGCTCATTGGATTGTAGGAATAGTACACCCTTACCTGTCGTGTTGGCTAGATATCCGTCCCTGCCATCCTAACGGATAACTCACTTTCGGCCATCGATACAAGGGAACATCTTTTCTAATGATTCTATGATCATTTTAGATGCATGTACAATAATTTGGCATGAGTTTCTACATAATTCGCCACCGTTATCTAAGCCACATGAAGCGATGTAGCCCAGAGCTTCTGACTGTATAGCCCGGGGTTGGAATCCCAGCAGAAGATTTCGGGCACATTCTCTTGATTCTGTTTCGTGTTACCTTTTTACCTTTTTTTACACCGCATTGTGAACCTACCTCATTATTTTAAAAAAGAGTAATAAAAGCTTGGAATGTGAAGCATGCGAACTGCACAGCGACGGCGTTAACCGGCCGTCGAAACTGATAACTAGAAATCAATAGACATGCCTATTTCCTCGTAAATAAATTACTGTGTGGCGAAGTTAGGAATGAGAACTGCATTCTTTACATCCTTATTGGATTGTAGCGACGCTCCACTCCTTACCTGCCGTGTTGGCTATACTAATATTTTTATTTTGCGTTTTTTATTTACCTAGGTACTTTTTATTTATTTACTAATTTTAGTTATTTACTTATTGTGTTTAAAGGGCATTCAACATATGACCGCAATTACAGCATCAAACACATATCTTTCCTTTCCTTCCTTGCGGGCTGCACGAGTTCGATTATCGATACCGGGGTATATGTATCTTTTATTTAAAGCATAATGCATTATAATTTCATGGTATCCTTCAGCAGGTTCTCCTTCATGGCGACCTAAAATTACTCTACAGCACAATGGAAAGGTAAGTTTTTGTGTGTAGCCATTTGTGATGGATATACAGGATTCTGGCCCAGCTTTCTAGAAATTAACACCGTTACATATGCCACAAGAAGCGCTATAACCTTGATCTTCTGACTGGATGTTCCCAGGTTGGAATCCCGGCTGAACCATTTTGATGCACTCAAGCGAAAGCGAAACTCATCGAGTGGCCCAGTGTAAAGAATTATATACACAACGATGAATATCTTTTTTTCGAATGCCTGTGGCAAGGTCTAGGATAGCCTCTACTCGTACCTATCCTAATCCTGCTTTGAGTTAAATCATTGAGTGGCTCTTGCTACAGAGCCATAGATACCTATTGGAAATCTCGAATAAAGGCCATCTGAAAAGTTTTGAAGCCAAATTCCGCGTAGCTGCGGCTACTATATTCAAATGTATAACATCCATGCTATTAAATTAGCTCCTTTTGAAAATTCCGCGTTTCTGTTCAGTCACTTGGTTATACTTTAAAACGGATGCCCTCTTTGACGCTTTTGACTACCGCTAATTTGTAAGGAACTTTTCTATGCGAGAAAGCATTGAACTTAGCTCATTGAAAATACTGCCACATGCAGTATTTCAATTAATTTAAACCCGCATTGACCTATAGGAGGAAGGCAGCAACCATTATCCACTAGAACTCTTCCAGCTTATTGATAATCCTGTTTTCCTTCACTCTACCAGTGAGTTAACATTTTGGATAGGTGAGAATAGAACTCACCCTTGGATAAGCCACACGCATCAGATTATAAATTCGCGTTAGTGGCCCACTTTCTTTTCCCGTGAGAACCCCTCTAAACGTGAAAATTCTCACAGGGGTGAGCAAATGCTTCACGAGCTAATTGAACCCAGGACCGTTTGATCAGAAGCAAGACTTTGTTATCACTGAGCTTACACTCGTGTCGAAACTTTACGCAAGTTACAACATATTTAATTTCGTTCTAAATCCCTATTTTTATCATATTTCCTCCCCAATTACCTAGTATCGATTTTATCGATAATCCCGTTTTCCGTTTTCTGCGAACTTTTCCCGCAGATCAGTCCTAAATCCACGCCCTCATCCCAATCTTGCAATGAAGATCAATGAGAGTGTACAGAATGACATTTAAAATGTAAGGAAATAGGTAAGACGTAAAAAAGGTGATGAATTAAACATATTACCATTTGTGGAGATCAAAGCCGAATTTTTATAAGAACAAAAACAGAGGAATTGAAAAATTAAAAACGGTGAAGGATGAGGCTAAAATTTAGGAGCTAAAATATAAGTAAGGCCTTAGACGCGAATCTTAACACCGTCTTTAGGAGTATCCTGCCAATAGGGCTTTTGAAAGCCAAAATATGATACATGATATGCATTATTGTGGAGATCAATGAGGAAAAGGTTGACTTCTGGCATAATTATGACAACGAACATTTTCCGCACATGACTTCCACATTCACCCCCTTTCTCCTAACTTTCTTTTACTTACATCCCCATTTTAAATCTTTCGCAGTCATCATGAACCTCCAGTGGCGCCGACTCTATGGGGCCTGAGGGGGCCCGAGCCCCCTCAAAAATTCGTTATGGGTGTGAGGAAAAAAATGTGCCAAGCCTGTCGATTTTCCCCAGAGTGTCCAGATATCGAGATTAAAGTTATCAGGGTTCTAATGTTGATCATATGACTCTTCTAAAATGCTTAAAAAACTTAAAACTCACTACTTATAAAATTTCCCGGGGCCAGAACCCTGGTTTGGGCCCCCTCAATATTTTTTCTACGTTGCCACCCCTGTGAACATCCCTGCATCTTTCAGTGACTCAATCTTAAGATTCATTTAGACAGGTGGGGGTAAAGTTGGACTAACAATAGTTAGGCCTCGATAAGCCTTTGGAACTACAAATTCATACTATCAAAGTTAGGGAAGAGTTCCTTCCGTGGGCCAACTATCACTTCGAGGATATTTCATGCTGATCTTGCTGCACATGATTTAAGTCTCTCGACTTTTCAACTTCATTGATACTTTTCTACTCCAGAGATTTTCCTTTATTAGTAGGTCAATGTCTGAAATAGAATGAAACTCCGAAAGAAAATTTAATATAAAAAGTTTTCTTCCATGGTGGAAAAACATTTCCTACTGTTTTTAAACCTCATTTGGACATGAAGGAAGACATTTTTTTAAATATTGGTAAGTTACAACTCCAATAAGGAGTCGTAATAAGGACGGCTTTCAAGCGAAACTTTCGACGACGTTTACCACCAGTTAGCAAAATATAGGAATATAATTTTTCGCAGGGTTTTTTCCAATTTTTAAGAATTTTGAGACGACATAACCTACTTATGCTGTGTTAAAAGTAGAGAATATATAACTTTCAAGAAAACTTTCCAAATGAAGGCCAATCATGACGGACAGAATGATATGTAATGAAAAGGTGATGAATATATTACCACTTAGGGAGTTTAAAGATCAATTTGTAAATAAATTTGAGCCAAAATAGAAGTATGGAAAAATAATATAATGGGAGAGGATGCTAAAATTGAAAAGGTGAAAATATGATAACGGGACTCAATACGAATCTTGAAGTGGTCTTGAAAAGAACCTTGGGAAATAGTCTGTTAAAACCCTAGCTATGGTATATTTATGCATATTTGTGGAGTGAAATGAGGGAAAAGGTTGATAACTTACAATAAAAATGGAATAATAATCGATACCAAAATACAAATTAGCATGTGCTGCAATAATAAACCTACTCTACGTCTTCACTATACTTCACTATTTTTTATGCTCTCCTTAAAAGTGAAATTATATAATATCATGTATGTAAATGTTTAAAATACATGCTTAAAACTATACTTAGAAATGATGAATACAAAAAGTTAACTCTTGGACTATATTGTGATTGAATAATTAAGAAAAACGTGCTGTTATATGATACGTTTATTTCCATGTTTATGCCCCCGTATGTAATTTATACTTAATAATCTGAAGTACCTACTTAGAATTAAAGTCCAAAGTGATTCCCCAATTTTTTTAAAGTAAAGTTAATTTTTTCCCCTTTCTGATGTCTTAGTATATTTTCTGATGTCTGAGTATATTTTTGATGTAAAATATGGCACATATTATAATTATAGACTCAAAAATTTCTGAGCCGGTCTGGGATATTAATAGAATTTAAATGAATTTGTGTGGAGGAGACACTAACTTTTTTTTCTTAATGCCTTACTTTTAACTCCAATTTAGGAAATTATTCATTACTATACCCGGACTATAGAGCAGAGAAGTGATTCTCGTATAGACATTACCTAAGGGTCGGTAAATATTGACTACAATTGTATCGGTCCCTAGAGTGGTGGAAGCTTTCAGTTTTCATTGCAGGTGCTTATGTGCCTGTCAGCGGTATGAGTGGTGAAAAACCGATTACTGATGAACTGCTTATGATTATTCATTGTTGAGGCACATCACTCATTCATTATTCATTTCACTAATGAGTGCCTGATGATTATTCATCGAAATCATTGCTCCGTTTGAGCGTGACAAATCTGTAATTTTGCCTCCGCATCTAAATATTTGTTTTCCCGTGTTTCTTTCGAAGGTAACTGCTAACAATGCCGTAAAACCAAATAATACAAAACATGCGTAAGCAAAACTAACCTTTTTTAAGATTTCAATTTTTTTAAATATTATATTTTCATCTCTTCAACAATTCTGTATTCATCAATCAATAGTACGTGCCAATAAATTAACATAAGGCTTAACCGCGAGTCAAGATAGTATATTCTGCCATTTGTTAAACCATATTAAGTTAGCGGCATAAATGAAAATTTATGAATGCAACAAACGGTGCTTTCCAATTAAGTTGCCAAGAACGATTTTCATAAACAGGTTACCAAAACAACCGACACAATATTTTGGAATACCGTTATTTTTGTCGTCCTATAGAACCATACTCCAAATATAGGTTCTTACTATTACCTTACTTCCATATTTAATTTTCCCGCTACAAGCAGATCTCTCTCTTTGTGGAATGCTCTCTTCGCATGGGATATTCTGCTGATAATTTAAATATCAGAATTCATCCACTTTTACTAGTTTTTGCTTCCCTATTTCAATGCTAGTTTGGACTTCTCCTCTTCTGCTGCACACGAATATCTTGGTTTTATTTGTGTTTATTTTTAGCTAATATTTACCAACTACATTACCTATGTTAACCAGAATATTTTTCAAATCCTTCTTTGTCCCTGCTAAAACGGCTTTGTCTTCGGAAAATCTTAGCGTGCTTATTTTTTCTCCATACCATTAATGGCTTTCTCGATATAATCTTTGAAAATGACGTGTGGCAAAGCTCAGCCTTGTCTCACTCCTTGCCTAATTCTTGGTTCTTCACAGGTGGGTCCTTATTTTATCATCGCTATTTGGTTTTTGTATAAACTGTATTGAATATTATGAATCTGATATAAAACATCATCGTGAATACAATTTTCGATTAAAAGCCCTAATTATAGCTTATCTCTGCACGAAATACGGCTCGGTCTGCCCGATGGCGCACAGTGGGGCCAAACCCCACTTTAGACGGACAAAAGTCAAAAACTTTTACTAACAACCCTAAAATATTCATATATATGTTTTAGAGATCGCTTTAATGAAATCAAATATAAAGTTTTCAATATTTTCGATTTTTTTAATTTTTTCAATTTTATTACTTTTAGAATTTGAAAAGTAACTTGATTAGTTGTAAAAATAGATTATGTATAAAAATATGAAATAATAAAAATATAAAAGTTCACATTAATAATCCTAGTGGTCAGAAAAAATCTGATATAAAATTTGCAAAATTATTATAGCAATATCTATGAAAAAACCTTCATGCTTAGTAGAAAAATAAAGATTTGCTCTGAAGTTTGCAGGTACCATTTTCCAATACACAAAGAAAGAAAATACTGCATTGAAGAGGTAGTTTTAACTCTCAAAAATAAAATACAATAGAATATGGTTTAATGCGCGTAGAGAGTGAAAAAGTACTAAATTGGAATTCCGGAATCGTATAAGTACTCCTCTGTTGAACGGAAATAACCTTTTCGAGCACTTCATTCACGACAGGGTGGGAGCCTCGGGAATGCCCTCTCTACATTTCAAAAATCTCAGCTCTTGTGTACAAAACTTCACCACTTGTATCTATGGTTAGATAAAATATGTAATGCATGCAAATTTCATTTATTAAAAAAAATAATATCTTAGTGGATATTGTTTATATTATAGTTTACCCGTTGCTACGCGGCCATTACGGCCGGATGGATTCCCTTTCGGCTTGTCATGCATAGCTAATCTTTTATCATATATCTCTTTTTGCAACTCGATGGAAGTTTATTTATTTTACATTATTTAGCTCATTCTTCAATTAATAATAAATTTGAAATTTCACGATTCCGTCCGATTATATATCTTTTCTCTAATTAAATAAAACTTTTCATCGTGAAAAATCAACGACGTTCCATTCATGATAATTAATTTCTCCAGGGCTATTTTCTCCAAAATATAAATAGTAAAAGCAAATTTATATTTTCAATACTTATTCCAATTGATTAAAAGTAAAAAAAATAAAATCAAAGGGACCAGTGTACTGTAATCTTAGTTCAAAATCGACCGTCCATTTAGGCGTCTGCGACTCCGGGACCAGTGCTTCGCTTTTCTCTCACTTTGACACTTATTTCTACGGGAAGGTGCACACATACCAACCCGTGAAATACACTGTTATGCAATTCAAACATCCTATTACCCAACGTAATATTAAAAAAAAACCCATTTCAAACTTTCATTTTTGGACTTTTGTCCACTTAAAGTGGGGTTTGGCCCCACTGTGCGGCGAGTGGCGACTTTGGTAACCAATTTAAACTCATTATGAATGACATCACATCTGAAGACCGACTTGGGGTAATCCTCTGATACTCATGGGTATAGGCATCTGCGCAGTCGCCATATTGCAATGAAAGGGATGAAGTTTTCCCGATCGTCTACGGCTGACGACTCTGAGCGAGCTTCAACGGCGAGTTCCCGTTCGGATGGACCTTTGAGGGCCCGTCGGAAACGTATGGCGATCGCGGCTCTACGGACGGACAGAATCCCACTGGCAGCATCAAAACATCCTTTCCAGAGCCTCCCTAGAGCCCATCCATATATCCCGGTCTCTGAACCAAAATGACGAGAGCGAATCCAATATCGGTGTGTGCTCCGTTCGGGTGAAATTAAATTGATAGGCGGGGGTCGGGAGATGCTGGGATGTTTGCCCATGAGTCAGTCTTCCCTACCACTCCCCTCTTAATCACCCCTCATCTCCATGGAAACCGGTTACCTTGGGTGCCGTTCCACTAATGTGGGTTTAAGGAAGTTAGCCCGGAAAACAAAGTATGCATTCCTAATTTTCATGAAAGTTTAAAAACACGTTCATCTACTTGGTCTTCATCGACTAACGCCCACAAAATATTGGCTTACCCATTGCTATTTTCCAAAATTATAATTACATCAATTATAAGCAATTCTCCAAAATTGGAATAGGATATACGAATTATCATTTTACCCTTAGTTCAATAAATTTATCTACAGTAAAACAAACGACCCACTCATCGTATACAGTGCATAAATTACTTTCTAGTATTTACGATTCCACATTGGCTAGTAGGTGATTTTTATGGAAGCATACGGAAGATTAATTGATGTTAGGATTTGCATGCCGTTTTGACAAATAACAAGTACAATGTTTGGAAGACCTTATGAATTATACGCAAACTTTAGGTTTGTTTTTATCGGAGTCAGTGACGTAACTAAGGGGGAAATGAGAGGATAGATCACCTCCCCAAAGCCTCAGAAAAAAATTTAAAACTACATCTGCTTATAGTTAAATTTTTATCGCTTGAGAGACTGGGCGCTCGTCCCGGTCACAGCCAATTTCCAACTCAACCGAGTCCCTTACCGTAACCTGCTTATATATGCCCAAGCAGCCAAGATGGCCGGCCTAGGCATATATTAGAGGAGTACGGTCCGGGATGGACGGTCGGCGAGATTGGCTGCAGACGGGACGAACCTCCAGGACACATTGCGTGTCGGATCCTTTATTATGTTTACAAACAGTTTGCAATAGTCATCATTTTGGAATAAAAGGCCTGTGCCCTTGCGGAGACAAGCTAATACAGACATATTATCAATATACATAGTCAATTCAACAAAATCAGGTAACAGTGGTAAAAGAAATAGTGTGCCTCGTAATGCTGCCTCCCCTTCAGCATAGTAAATAGGTAACTGGTGAGCGAACGGGATAATCCGCTCGTAATCCAAGACCGGACAGACAACTGCACCCTGGAACGGGGTGGCGTCAGTATAGGCCCGGTAGTGGACGTTGTATGGAGCACATTTCCGCACCTTCTGGAAGAGACCATCGTTCCAGCAGCGATGGAGCCAGTCTGTGCGACGGGCGTAGCAATGGTTGATGAGAAAGTATGGCAGCTTCAGTATATAAGCGATCCAGGCGACGTATCGACGTATATGATGTAAAATGTAATTCCAGGCATTTCATTTTTCAAAAATTTTTCCGGACTTCCGTTGCTTATGGAGTCACCAGCTGATGCCATCCCACCCCGCCCCCCCCCAAATCATATTCCTAGTTACGTCACTGACCGGACTAATGTTTGAGTTATTATAGGAGATGAATGCTCTAATCGAAGTTTACTTGGGACATTAGGAAATCCGATTTTCTCGTACACAGATGGGAATGAGTTGAACTTTGTCTTGATAATGTTTCTCCTCACACTGGCGTAAACCAATAATTTAACAATAAAGGATTCTGCAGTCGGCCACAACATACACTTTAACTTTAATGGATTTAAAAAAGTTGACAGTTGCGTCGCCGACTGAAGAACGATTTCATGGGGAGGAGTGGAACTATCCACCTGAAGAAATGTTTTAGATCTTTCCCGCGAATGATGAAATTTGTAAAAGTAAGTGTTCCTAAATGATTGGTTGATGTCATTGCGATTTGTTGGTGAACGTTGGAAATGGTTGTTGGTTGTTTCACGCGCTCAGAGCGGAATTAAGTCTAGGGGGGTTTTGGGAGCAGCTTATACTGGGGGATATGGAAAACGGGAGGTGCGGGGGCCCTCCCCCAGAAATTTTTTTGGATAAATTGTTCAATGTGGTGAGTTTTACAGCTTTCCGAGGGATATTTTATTAATCCTTACAATATTCTACAAGTAATATTTAACCCGTTAAGTAAAATGGATTGAATTTTAAAATTTCTCTGAGATCTGGGGTTCATCCCCCTTAACCCCCCCCCCCCTATTTGCGCCACTGGGTTGGATTATTTGGTTAAAATTTCATTTTTATGACTATTTTAACAGCATTAAATTAATAATTGCGAATTAAAATGTCCTTTGAGTGACGACATAAAACAAGATCTCTATCTTATTTATAAATTATCAATGGTATTCCTCGCAAAAAAAAGACTAAACTGCAAATATTGCAAGCACTGTGGACTATTTTAACAACATCAAATAAATTATTGCGCATTAAAATGCGCATTAAGTGGCGAAATAAAACAATATTCTTCGAGACGGGCTGGAGAGAGAATTTTCTCCATGTTTTTTAGTCCCATTGGCATGAACGTTCGCGCAGACTGTAGTTACTTAGCTTCCTTCGATCAAGGTCAGTAGTCACACATCTTGCCGCTCCTCTGTCCCTGGTCATTTGTGAGATGGCCCAGCGCGAAAGCATAACACACAAGTGGCCTCAAACCTCGCATTGTACGGGCGATGTTCCGGCCGGAATAATGGATCACAAGAGTCTATCAAATGTTGGGATGCGTTTAAGGATTGGAATGCGGAATCAACTAAAGTGTATCGAATGCACTCCATAGCTGTGGTGAATAACTGACAAGCTCCAAGTAACTTCCTCGATTCGAAATGCAAGCCAGGGCGCTAGTCGGGAAAACTGCTGTCAGACACTTATGACTAAGCTGAGAGATTCAATGGTATAAACAGAACAGAGCCCTCTGGGAACTAGATTGATGGATGTCCGTATTAAAGCTAGGCGCACAATATTGGGTTACCTTGCAACGTAAATCAATTCTTGTAAAATTACACCATTCACTTTACTTTATCACAAAATGAATAAAATCCATAAGTTTCGCTCGAAGAAGCATCATTGAACTCTTATAATCATTAAAAAAAACTCCATAGTGCAGGTATACACAGTTTTGACGTACAAAAGTATTGCATACTAGTCGTTTTTGTGAGAATTGTTTCTCATCACCGGCATAATGAAGAATAAGTTTTGAGGGTTTCACTATGCAACAACCGTAAAAAAATGAAAGATCATCTAATCAATTCAATATTTGGAGCAATTTTGTTTTCTTTCAAGAAGTGAATACGAATTGCAGAAGTCAATTCATATCCAATAAAATGCACTCGTTGACGAATTAAAACGAATTAAAAAGACATTTAAGATTCTAAGCTTTGCACAACAGAGTTCGTACGCCAAAATTAAGTGAATAATAACTTCAGCGAGCTCATTTTCTTTTCCCTGCATACGTATTTTGCAATATAAATATTTAAATATTATCAGACAGCAATCAGAAATGTCCATGATACATCAAAAATAGGATAGCTTAGATAGAAGTTCAGTGCAAATCACCTATTTTAAAAAAGAGAAAAGTTCCATATGCGTCACATTAAATGTGGTATCCTATGCAATACGTTTGGTAGTCAAATAAATACAATTCGAAAAGATACATGATTAATAGCACAGCGAAACAGGGCAAACACATTTGAATTTAATGAGCAATACCTCATGAGGATCCACGCCTTTTTTTCCTACATTTATTTTGAAATATTCATGTGTATTCAACGTGAGAATGCATCCAGTATTGTTAATGAAACTTAAATAATGATATGATCATTAAAATTGATGTAGATGAATTAATTTTGCCCTCATACGAAAGAATAGGATTAATTGCAACTGGTGTTGGTATTTCTACTAAAAGCAACAATTGCATCTCGTAAATACCACCTATTTTACGCGGGAGTATAAATAGACACAAAGTAAAATTTTGAAAATTATCATTTATTTTCGTACAAAATATAAGGGAGATGAGATAAACAGCATGAAAATAAGATAAAAAAATATCAAAGATAGACTTCTATTGCACTCATTAAGACAAATACTGTTGCATTTACAAGTAATGCACTATAATTAGACGCCTATGGGTGACACCCTAATCAAAGCAATAAGAATATGTTCAGCGTGAGAGTAATTCATTTTTCATAGCCAAGGTCAAAACTGTAACACAAATGAAACTATTTATTCATTTAAATGCGAATTTTTCACTTTTTTATAGGATTGTAGGAAGGTAGCCGAGAGACAAGCTGACGTAACAAACTTTCATAACAGGAAAGTTTTCAGTATTACAGAAAGCTTAAAAAATCAAAAGCGATTTCTGGAAGACCCAATGTTTACTGTATAAATCAACTAATTACTAGATATTTAAAAATATAAGTTGTGCTCTAAATCTCGTACATAAATTTAAGCACTCATCATTCGCACGAAAAGTGACCTAATTTAATTCAGCTTATGATAAATTAACTCATAATTTTAGCTGCTTTTATACATATGAATTAGCCTATTCATAGTCCTACAGTAGCTAAAAGTTTCCGTAAATTTAATTTAAAATAATTCTTATCAGTTGCAAAGAAAGAGAATTATTGCTTGTACAAATAATGTAAATTCGATACAGTGCGAGCTATTTGCATTAACTTTATCTTTGACCCTTAAGGTATTTAAGTTGACCCTTGAAGTATTTGTTGAAAGAATTGTTAGGAGCTATATTGCACGTGAAAATAATGAACAATTTGGTACCATAGGAACTCCTTAAATTAGAGAACTCATTAATGAATTTGAATATATATTCATATTCATCATTCGCATTTCTTTCTTTTTGGTTCCCCTTTTTTACGCAGCATTTTATTTATTCACATCCAAAACGAGGCTTTAACTACCCTCTCATTTTTAAGATTAATCTCAAGGGAAAAGCAGATTAAAAACGTGAACCCCTAGTGGTAGAGAGTATTTAAACGGGCTTAAAAACTCATGAAAAAATAATGAACCTCAAACGGTTTGCGACCACGGCATTTGAAGACTTCTAAACCATTCCAAATACCTAATTAAGGCCATCCTCACGTATGGGAGTGTATTGAGGCCGCCACGCAGACGGCCATTAAAGTCCTTCCGGGGTAAGCAAATGTAGGGACCTCAAACGACTTCGTGGAGAAAGACTTCTATTCCTCGACTGCTGGAGCTAGAGTGGATTAGCTCTCCCCCTCTGCATATCTGTTTTTACGTCTCCGTAAAACGAGCTCATTTTAGACAAGACGAATTTGAGTTCTCATGGCCATAGTGAGCGAAGAGTAGGGATCAAGAGATTTTATCTCCAGAAATGACCTAGACAAGAATTAAGAGGGATAAAGCTCCATATAAATATATAAAAGTCATAATCATGACGCTCCACTTATTGGTGATAGACTGATTTCGTAAAATGGATAGTTTGAGGCGTTACTTCGTGAAATTGCTCCATGTTGAATCAAAAGACCACGTAGATTTCACATTAGTAATTTTAATATGGACGAGTTTCGTCGCTGTGCGACGTTGTCAGATCACACGACTATGTACCTCTTTTTTCAACCAATAATTAGCAATTTAAAATAAGTGAATGCAGTGTTTTATCAGCTAAGGGACAATGGAGAGGTAAATTCAAATATAAAAGTAACAAAACGTATGATTTATTTAATCTAAAGCTAAATTCACTTTGGCCCATTTCTGCGCGAACGATTTCCGCTTAAAGATACGCACACGACGTTAAACTGACCTTAACTCTTTCATGAAGTATTATCAGCTGACACCAGCCGATATCACTCTGGCGAAACTGTATGTAAAAACATGAAAATTATTTTTATGAAACCCACAAGGCTTTTTTGATTCAATACTACCTTCATAGCTAAACAATATGGCATCGAAAAACATAATTCTCATATCAAATCTTTTTTCAGGCTTGACTTGGTAGAAATGAGATACATCCACAAGAAAATATAAACTGCAAATGGTAAGATCCGAACTTCAATATAAAACTCCACCACCGAACATGGCTTCGAAATTCTATCCCATTTAAACATTGAAAATGACATAGAATGTCGAAACCATGGCCGATAGTGCATTATAATAGTAAAGCGTAATCTTACCATTTGTAATAAACATTTTATCACAGACAATTTTCATTTCCGTATTCGTGAGGTTCTGCCCAGAAAAGCCTAGAACTTTGCCAAAGAACTTTATAATAATCAAGATAAATAGTCTGACATCAGAAGGTTAAAAAATTTGCGACTAAAAAAATTAGGATTACTCCACATGGCATTTTGAAAGCCATTTTTGCCCATGGTACCTATTAATTGCACGCACTTCACATATACATGAATGAACTTCAAAATGCTGGCCCCATGTCGTTTTATAAAAGAATATTTTTAAAAACAATTTTGGTCATTATCATGGATCTTGGTTGCACAGGAAGAATTTTATCCATAATTCCCCATCCGAAAAATGAAATTTCACTTCCGACTATTAAAATGGTGGTTGTTTTTGCTGTTAACTCCAACGAGTCTGCGATACGCGCAAATAAACGCATTGTTCTCCGACCGTTAATAGTTTGCTCTGCGAAATGAAGTAGAGTTCATTTCCATTAAAAGAACAAAACAAGACTTCCACCCCATGACCACATTTAAATTTAAAGATATTCTACTTATCAATAAGCAATAAGTCTTCTGAGCATGCTCATTCGTCAATGAATCAAATAAAAAAAAATTTATCAGGTTATTACGATGATACTAATACATACGTGGTTGTTAAAAGTAGATAATGACTAGTGCACAATATCTTCGTGCTATACGTCTCGAGTAAGACGCAGTAAAGCTAAAACCTTTAGCTTAAGACTGAAAAAAGAAACCACACCAAAAATATTTTTTAGTTATTCAGGAACGACAAACTCCACTGAGTTACTCTAGATGAAGTTAAAACGAGCTTTATATAAAATGTCAGTAAAGGCTTTTTAATTTCCGTAGGGAGCACACATAAATAACTTAGCGAGGGAATATCAGAAAAATATTCATTTAAAATTTTTGTAACTGAAGTATAGAAACGCATCCTTTTTGAGAAGGAATTGAAATGTTACAAGTTGCCACAAGGAATTTAATAACGTATTTCACTTAAGCTTAACTACAACCTCACATAATACTTTCTGCTGGTCATGTTAAAGAAAAGTAGTTTTAAAAAATCGATCGTTAAGTTAAAAAGATAGTTAAGTGTGAGAGATAACTTTAAAGCTTGCGCTATCATCGACGAGACACTAACGCTTTGAGATATCCTTTTTGAAATCAAGCCAAGGAAAATTCTTCCGAGATTCCAAAAACCTTTAATGTAAGCGGGAGAATGAATTCAGTTTTGCAATCTTGATGATCTCCGCGGGAGATATTCACTCGAGATTCATTGCATATTGCTGGAGGCGTCTCGTCTTGCAATCCTCGGCCTCGTGGAATTTGAAATTTACTTAACCTGGCCATTTATCCTGCGGTGCCGACGAAATCCACCCTCCTATCGAGACGGATGAGGGAACCTCTGCATGTAAATTTTGGGTCTTCCGTGCATTACCATGGAAAACCTCCGCTTCAGCCGTCTCCTACGCAAATAGCCGCCGACAAGTAACCCCGTCCACACCCTTGAGGCATGGTAACGAGAAATACTGGGGGTATAGGAAGCAGGTGAAGGTAGACGAAACTGCAGGAAGGAAGGTTGAAGAGGAGAGGGCCCAATTAGCCGTGTACAAGGGTGGTCTAAGCATGGGAAGGACCACCCTGCGTGGGAGTAGTAGTGAGACCAGGGCACAGAGGTCTCTGATGAGGATATACGGGTGCTGCCATCTAAAAGAGGAAATTCGACTTCGACCTTTCACTATCTTACACCCTTAAGAGGAAGCATCATTCCTACTAGGCCATTTTTTTCTTAGCGTGTTACTCGTTTGCTGCAAAGTCACGAATTTTCAGCGGAAATCCTCCTTAAACCTTTAACTATCTCAGATCTTTAAGGGTATGTATCACTCTTACTCGATCAGTGCTTTTTCGTTGCGCATTATTATTGAAACTTATAATACTATCATGAAATATTCCTCTACCTGTATCGCAATATTTTAAATTTTACCTCATTCTAACTCCAGATGTGTTTTTTTACATTTTCATAAAGACGAATGTTGATAAAGGTCTAATATGCATGCGAAAAACGCTCTAGGTGATAATGTTCTTCAAAAAGGAACAAGCAGTATGCACCACTTAGTTTTATAGTATATAATTCCCCATTGCATATTTTTCATCTAGACGTCGATTGTGTTCATTTCAAGGTTTTACTTTATCATTTTTGCTGCAACGGTAATTAAGAAGAAGGCACATATTTTGATTGCTTCGACAAATAATATATCCTTCAATATCAGATCCTCTAACCACATCCTTTAAATGGCATTCTTTAAGTTTTCCAGTGCAAAAACGGTATAAGATCCGTTAGTTTGCTGTATTGCACATCCTTTGAAGAGAAAAAATAACCCGCGCATAGATTCCGATTAATCAGAGAATGGTGGACTGATACCTATTCCGTCAGGAAAACTAGGTTATAAGTATGAAAAAATGTTATACTAAAATAATGTCCTTCTTTCACAGATTCACATATTTATTTTCAGGAATAGATTTCCATTATTCAAAATACAGGGTGTTTCAAAAAGGACTTTACAACTTTGAAAATTCATATAAATTTTATCAAACAAGGCACAGAGCTGGTTTTGGTGTTATTTTAAAGGAAAAAGCTTCAATTTTTTTTACTTTACACTAAAGATGTTCTATGTGGCTTCCGTTGGTTATTCTGCAGACATCCCATCGGTAGTCGATTTCTTCCCAGACTCTCACTAGCGTTTCAGGTGTAACTTGCTCAGCAGCAGCGTAAATTCTTGCTCTAAGTTCAGCTAGAGTGGCCGGCAAAGGAGGTACGTACAACATATCTTTTATGAAACCCCAGAAGAAAAAATCGAGTGGTGTCAGGTCTGGGGAACGGGGGGGCCATGCAATTGGCGCATCACGGCCAATCCATTGACCTGGGAGGCGGTCATTTAGAAAATCCCGGACGTCAGTCAGATAGTGTGGTGCTGCGCCATCTTGCATAAAGAAAACATTTCGTTTTCGGTCATCCTCATCAATCTGTGGTATTAAAAATTGTTGCAACATATGTTGTGTAAAGTCCTTTTTGAAACACCCTGAACAACAATGATTTAAATCAATGATTGTTATATTTCCCGCACCAAAAGTTTCGAGGAATTTCAATCATGCCCCAAACGCAGTGAATATAGTGATTGAGTTATCGTTCATGAGGTCAGCCAGTTACGACGTCGTAGGTTAGGCATTAGTGCCATTCCATATTCGTTTCGATTGGTCTTTCTCTAAGAAGTTTTCCGTCAATTATTCTCGCGGAATTGCCACTTTTTATGAAATGACCTTAAACCTTGCATAAATGCAGAGGAAATTTCAGAATTTCATACTCTTGCATTAAAAATTTATCTCCTATTATGGCGGCCTCACAAAAAAAATAAGGCGAAACAAGAAATCTAACTAAAGAGTCTAACCAAACTTAGAATTTTTGGTGAATAAACGATTCTTACCCCAATAGAATTGTTTGAATTGTAAATCAGAAGAGAAAATAAACAAACTAAGAATATTTATTGCTACTATTCATTGGTGGAACTCCAGTCCAGCCTTTCACCACTTCGGACCTTTGAATAAAATGGGATATGAGTTCATAAAAGAAGATGGATATTGGAAGAGTCAGTTAGAGATTTAAAATTGCCCAACCTCATCATGATGCATATTGATTGGATGAAGAAAATGAAGACAAATGATAGAATGAGTCAAATGAAATTTATAATTGTTGACCAATGGTAATTAACATATCCTAATGATAAGATGGAGAATCTAGTGCCAAGATTAGTCAAACCAGTCTTAGGATTGATGACCCACGATGATAAACCTTTCAAACAAACAACATAATTTAAGAGCTATACTTAACAATGGAGCATTCAAAATGTGGTGCCAACGAATAATGATGAAGATAAAATGGATTGACCGTGTAAGTAACGAGGAAGTGCTAAGAAGAGTGGGAGAAAAGAGAAGCCTCCTAAAAAACTTAAGCAAAAGACTTATTTGGCCGTATTTTAAGGCACGATGGCCTGGTGAAGACAATCGTTGAAGGAAAAGTGGTAGGGAAGGGGCAAGGGACGACCCCGAATTAGTTATATAGGACATATTATAAAGGGTGTGACAGAGAAGAAATACATCGCTATGAAAAGGTAAGCGGATGGGAGAGAGGAATGGAGAGCTGCGTCAAACCAAATTTAGGATTGTTGACCAATGATGATGATTTAACATTGAATCAATCATGGAGGAAATAAAAGAAGACCCCCATCTAAAGGCGTTGTCATACCCTTCACCACCTCGGACCCTTAAAAACGGAACGGGATACGACTGCTTACGAGGGAGGTTGGATCATGGACGAGTCTTGGAGGCATTTGAAATTCAATGCAGCCACGACAGAGGAGGCGCAGGACCCGAAGGGACCCAGGATGTACGACCCACTCCTCCCAGATTCCCGTGCCATTACTCAGGTTCCGAGATTACGGGCGTGGAAAATGACACGGTCCGCTCTCGCTTGACGACGGACGGGGAATCCAGACTCACAAGAGGATGTGGAAGGGTAGATACGCGATTGAGCGGACCACAGACGTGGTCAGGAAGGAGATACAGCCCTTCTTATGGTAAGGGGGAGCCTCCGAAACGGTAGCAGATTACGGAAGGTTGCGAAGGAAGCTCGGATATTTAATATGCGGTCAGATAAGCGGGCCTAAGGCTTGGCTTAGTTAACCGCGGTAGGAGGAAAATCTTCTTGAATCACTCGTCTCCGCTCCTATATCAGTAATACCACTCATGTCCGGGGATAAAAATTTTCGGACACAGCTACCGAGAAAAATTTACTTCACGGATATCGCTCTGCATAAAAATGAAAGTTCATACTGATTTATGAGGATAGTTTTAACCTTTATTTGGTGGAATTAATTTGTTTCTATTACATTATTCAGTTTCAACTCCGGGTCATTCCATTTCAAATCGCCCAATATTAATGAACTTTGCTGCTCGACATTTTTAATTATCCTGAATTTTTAATCATTCGTTACCTACCAATAGACAATCATAAAAAACTATTTGACAAAAGAATTACTTGCCATAGTTTTCTTATGGCAGCCATTTTTAAAAGGGCGGCTGGGAAAATTTTGATGAAATGCATTTTCGATGACTGAAGTGCGAAATTCAAATAGTGTCTTGTGATTTTATACTGATGAGGATAATTAATAATGCTGAGAAACATTGCCTGGGTGATTTGAAATGCATTTAACCCTTCACTAATAATCTAAAAGTGAGTTAGTTTAAACTTATCAGTGTTTTTCCACTTTTATAAAGGAAAACAATAAATTTATTCTAAGTTTCTGGAATGGTTTTCTTATAGTTTCATCATCATTGAGACGAATGCACAAAATCGTAAATGATATTTTTCATTAATAAAATATTGAAATATATTTCAGCATTTATAAATAATTTTTTGTGCCACCATCGAGGACTTGGTCCATGGAATGGATGCATAACATCCCACTTTCAAATCAATGAATTGGCATAAAATATTTCAAGAATATCTAACTACCATCAATAACAACTTACATTACGAACAAGATCTAGCAAAATTCAAAAATCATTTATGACGTTCAACACTCTAGCTAATTATTTGTCTATTACCCTTTTGGCTAATTCAAACCATATCGAATATCGACCTCTTGATTTATTCAACGCTTCTACCTACCCTATAATAAAATGCTTCACAATAATCAGCATAAAAGTAAAAAAATTCAACTTAAAATTGCAAGTATACTAACAAATATAAATACAGGAAAAAACGCGAAATGGTAAGATACTGAAGGGATCAACGATAATTCAAAGTCTCATTCCAGCATGTACGTTAATACTATCATTCGAAATTCGTTCCAAGCCGTGTAAATATTCCGTCAGGTAGAAATTTTGTCTTTAAAATCTGACTAATCTCGTTTGCCTCAAGAGATTCAGTGGATTCGGCAAAATGGGATTCTTCAGGGATACATCCCAACGAATTTCCATTTCCATCATGTCTGCACGTTTTTTCACTAACGTGGGAGGACAAACATAAGAATTAGGTAGAAAAGGAACTGCTCCACAAAATCATGATAGTATTCCAAAAGAGAAGAGAGAGCCTTCAGAACAAAATGACTTTCGAACGAATTTGATGGAGAAATGTGATCACAAATTAACTTTTCCAGCAAAAAATAGAATTGCTGGACTAAAGAGAGGTATACCGAGTAATCATAGGAGACATATCATTGTATTTAAGATAAGGATAATTTTGCGAATAAGAAAAATTTATGTAATTATTGGGTCTTCAGAGATGTATGAAATTAAAACATAGTCAGGAGAAAAAATAACATGACAATAGGGTGGCTTCCTATTATTTTTTAATTGCCAAAATCGTAATACTATTACTCCTGCAGTACGTATTTCATGCTTTTAGATTGGTTAATGATAATATCTATTTTTCGCGATTAAATGAAAAGTGAAAATTTTTAAGTGCGCAAAAAAGGGACGGCTAATTGTAAGTATGAATGATGGGAAATGCCCGTGTGACGTCATATTGGTTTCGGCTGCCGCTGTGTGAGGCCACGCGAGTGTGAGGCTATGAGCGCCGCTACGATGCGGGCTGATAGCAGGTAGCATAGTGCCCCGCTAGCAGGTAGCGCTTGGCTCAAATAAGGATTATTAAGACCCAATCAAACGAAGGAAACTTTCCGACCATAGGCAATTTTAACACGTGATTATTGAGAGATGTTTCCATGAGCTCTGTGCCTCATGCAAGCATTGGTAATATTATACAATGTAAAACTCCTGCTTACTGGTAAAGCATCTAGGTCTATGTGACGTCACGTGTGGTGGTATCGCATGGGCGCCAATCTGGCCTTTTTCAAATGACGTTAAAATTGACCATTAACATTCGTCTAAACTGGGATTTCTAAAATAAAATAATTTGTACATTACGAATGCACTAATGGTGGGTAACGAATCGCCATCAATGCCTTTCATTTTCTTTGATAAAGGAAACTACCCTATTGATGATTGGTTCCCGGGTTAGTTCCGTGTTGATTCAGTTTTGGTGGACGACTGTTTCGGGCGCGTTCCAGCTCCCGTCTTCGGGTCCAAATGATCTGTAGAGGTCCAATTCTTTATAATCGAAGACATGAGTTTAATCACCGCTCACCATCACGGGACGGGTATTTAATCACCGCCGAAGACTCCGTAATAACGTGGCAATTTATTTGCTCCATAGAGAATTCGTATTCAGTCATTAAATGTTCTTTGATAGCATATTATGCAAACAGGTATAACATTGATCTCTGATATGAGGCATCTTATTTAAATCTAGACAACGTTTAAGTTCGCCTTAATTGAGTAGAGTATATCAACATTTTGGCCAAGGATAGTAGTTCAGTACTAGAGTTTTTTTTATAAGACACGGTCTCAGGTGTTATTTTATGGAATTGCTACATTATTGAATATAATAAAATGACTTTGTTTCATTCCACACTTTATTTTAAATAGCACGACCCGGGTTTCAACATCTAGTTTTATCATCCGGTGGCCTGATGATAACACTAGATGTTGAAACCCTTGTGGTGCTATTTAAAATAAATTGTAGAATAAAACAAAGTTATTTTATTTTATTCAATTAAGTTTTTTTTTTATAATTCTAGGTTTCACATGATCCTTGCCAAAGAAAGAAAGAAAAATGGGAAAGATGGCCAACAGACAAGGTTCACGTTAGGGCCTCCGCAGAATGGAAGAAAAGACTTACTACTGATTTTCGTGGGCAATATATGGTATTTTATATTTTAGTAGACAATTTATATTTTAACCCTCATATGGATTTACAAATTTAGTTACGTCGTTGGATTTTCGGCGCCGCAGCGGCGCCGCGTCATTTTTTGTTATTATCTTTCAAATTCAGCGTGAATTTAAATGTTTTATGATTGATAATGGTAAATACATCTTTTATCTTTATTTCTCCCCGTATTTTGCTAGATTTTAACCCTTATTGTTGAAGTTATAACAAAAAATCTTGAACGCTGCATTCTTTTCCATTTGTTGCCGTAATGCTCTCTATTTCTGTTCCCTTTGTCTGTTATTTTCGAATGAAAGTTTAAATTTCGTGTGTAATGGTTGTTTGAAATATTTTTTCTGATATACTGTGCTGGAAAAACTCCGCTTTTTAATGTTTATATTGTTTATATTTTTATGTATCGAAATACTAAAAATGAGGACCGAATACAATTCGTTTATGCCCATATGACATAATTTTCCTTCACTGTGTCCACCCATATGTTTTGTCTTTGCAGTGTATACAGAAGGATAAGTTATTAAACGTTAATAATGAAACAGCTGTAGGTCAAGTGCGAAGAAACGAGTGTTACTTTCGTGGTTTTTACAGGATCCTGGCGATCAAGGAAAATCTCGCGAATGTTCTGGGAGCTTATAACCTGCAATTAAAAAAATAAAGTCCTATTTGTTTTGAAATATTATGAATTTGGTATAATTAGCGACGTGTCCAACAACCCAACGCCACTTTGGAGATGGAGCTAGAAGAGCCGGTATTTTTTTCCGACCGCGGAGCCCCATTCCCTCACTGAGGACGTTTCCTTAGACATGGACGAGTAAATGTGATGCGTGGGAGTGCACCAGCTGAGGTTTTACTCCTGGATTGGTGGGAAATCCAAGAAAATAACTTCTTAAAAGTATGGGTTATAGGTGGTAGGGAAGATGGAACAGGCGCCTATTTTCTTTCGTCCAGCTCTTCGTGAGGGACTGAAGGAAGAATGTTATGAGGTGACAAAAATACCCTCAAGTTGGGAGGACTTCCCTCATCTTTTCTTTCCGTAGAGTTTCACTGACTCAAACATTGAGACTATTCATACCTTCCCGTTAAGCTTCCTTATTCGTCATTCACCGTCTTCTTCCCCCCTCCCACAAAACTTGATTGGACTTCTCTCCACCCTAATGACCCACCCGAGCTGGACCTTCTTGGAATTAAGGGAGGGCTACTGCGAGGCATTTTGACAAGGCTTTTGTTCCCTGTCCCTCATGCAGCGATGGAAGGATGAAGAAAAAGAAGGCTATTGTATCTTATTGTCTCCTTGCACTCCCAACCTTTTTCGCGATAAGGATTTTCTACTCCTACCTGTCCCAACGATCTGGGTATTCCCTGATCCTTGGCAGTCGACACACTACAACCCCTTCACCTCAAAACAACCTACCTGGCATTCCTTCTCCTTTCTCCTCCTCACTCATCCCTTTACGTTAATAACACCCCCAATGCATAAAATATCTGTGCATTTCAGTACACAAAGAAACGAGAAATATTTTCACAAATTCTCACCTCACGGTAAATTGTCTTTTCACCTACTCATAATGAAACGATTTTTACCGTGTAATTTCTAAACTCATAGTCAGGAAAGAGAAATTATTTTCTATCACACAATTAGTTGGGTAGTTATCTTGATTTCACGCCAATGGTAAACTGTCATGTAATCAGTAACTATACAAACGCCAGCAATTTCGTGTACACTATCGTAGCCGCAAAGGGATTTTTTTCGAATGAAAGGTACAAGACATATAACAATAACTGAGCGATGTGTTCTTCACGGTAGTTGGTGAAACTTCTGAATCTCCTGGTAAGTTACAGCAACTCTTTCAGCGAGAAATATTCACAAGACGGTGAGAAAGCAATATTCTACGATTTCGGATAATGCATTGTGTTAAAATTTTCTTAGAATTGCTGATTGGTGTAGTTCTAAACAGAGTAGCAATGGGATTTACTCAAAGGTGACTATCACCACGGCAGGTATGTGGACGCGGAGCGGAGAAGGTGCCCAAGCAAAACTAAGACGGAAGCCATGGAAAAACAATCTAGCTTAGCCATGGGTTTCTATGAATAATTCTTGCAAAACGATGAAGTGTTGTCAATGAACATTATGACGAGGCAAGCATAATTATTCTTAGCTAAAACAAAAAGCACAATTGGTATTGTAATATTTTCCTTTAGTTAAACAATTTCACTTGGTTTATAAGTTTTAAATATTAAATAATAGGATTATAAATAGATTATAGCATTTCATACGAAACATAATTGCTTTGACATTAGCGTTCAGAGTGCAGTCCCTGACGTAGCGACGAGGAAATAATCGGCCCTAGAAAAATTAAGTCGGAGGCCCAGGAAAAAACAACTTCAGCCATGAGTTTCTGCAAATAATTCTTGTAAAAAGATGAAGTTTTGTCAATGAACATTATATCGAGGGACATTATGATTCTAAGCGAAAATAGAAAGCAAATTTAGCATAGTAATATTTTTCTTTTGTTTAACAATTACATTTTGTTTACAAAGTGTAGAAAATTAATTAATATGATTATAAATAGATTATAGCATTTCATATGAAACATAATTGCTCTTACATTAACAGTGAGAGTGCAGTCCCCGACGTAGCGACGAGGAAATACTGAGCGCCGCAGCGGCGCCGTAAATCCAACGACGTAACTTTTTTCATTAGAGGCCAATAAAATGTTAACTATCAACAACATGCAAACAAAATTTTACACGTAGCCGAAGAAAGCAGAAAAAATAGACTACTGAAAATTTCAAAATGATCCATTGGAATGGAAAATCTTTACACCACTTTTAAAACCACGAGCGCCGCTAAGGCGCAGCGAATCCATATGAGGGTTAATAAAATACCTTCTTAATTTCACACGATTCATTCAGAAGAACTATGGGAAAAATCGATGGCGGAGATAAAATTTGAGGAAAGCAGGATCAAGATGTGAGAATCGAAAAGATCGCCTAGTTGAGATGCGCAACACGGGTGCCACATTTTCCGAAAAAAAAAAATATATATAAAAGTAGTCAAACCAAAAATAAGAAAAAGTGAAAGGAAAAGACGAATGCGTGGAAGGTTATTCACGACGCTGAGCGATCTTAAGCGATAGATAAACTGGTTGTCTCCGGCAAAAGATTAGATTTTGGCGACGACGACGTCAAAAATGGAGAAAGGAGTTTATCCACCGCATTTTTTTATTCAGATAAAGACATTGTGTTAAATGCAGCGTCAAACGATAAAAATAACACGTTTTAAATCAAAAGTGTGCCCTTTAAATTAGGATTTGCATGTAATTGCACCAAAACGATGAAAGGGAAAGGTACATACACAAAGGCTTGCATTTTTGTGTTTGTCCCTTATTCTCAACGTTAAAATTACGGTATTTATAATGAATTATATGGGATTCCAAATTATTTAATTTCATCCATTAAAAGATGTAACATTTTCATTGGTAAACTGTAAAACATTGAGTGTGTAACTATTTTCAGATAATTGAAAAGAACAAGCCTACATCATTTGCGTATATAGAATTTTTATTATACCAACAAAAACAGCGCTATATTGCCCCTTACATTGGTGTTTAGTGATAAGCAAACGGTAAACATTCACAATCGTCTATACCCTGGTTTGAGTCAACCTACCCAAACGACTCTCGAACCCCCGACCTTCGGTTCGGCAGGTGAGTAATATACATCGCCGCCACCGAAACCAGCGTACTAAATTTTGCTTAATTTAAATTTATCCCTATTTTTTCCGCTACCCAGCATAGAGTTTTAAAGAATTGATGCGACAGGAAAAGTGATGAAATACGACCAGTAAAACGGAAGCGAGGCAATTGAAACGAGATAACCTACTGAGGTAAATATCGAACTCGCGACCTTCGGTGTAGCAGGTGAGGACTTTACCCTCATGCCACCGAGACCAGAATACTAAATTATGCCTTATTTAAATTTATTGCCAACTTATCCATTACATGGCGTTAATTTTTTAACTACTAATACGACAGGAAAAGTTATTAAATACAACTGGTAGAGCGGGGGTAAGACAGTTGGAATTAGACAACCTAACAAGGTAGATATCGAACTTGCAACCCTCGGTTTAGCAGGCCAGGACTTTACCAGAATCAAAACTAGGATGGAGGGAGGGGACAAGCCATGGTTTTTCAAGTTGTAACATTTAAGCATGGAAAACATGAATGCAAGCAACATTTCAAGAAAAATATAACAGTGCTTTGCTAGTTTTTAAGACCATTTGCTTGAAAAAAAATGCTTAAGTTACATGTCTAACATCATTTTTCATTGGAGGAAGAGTTTTCGGGTTTCCAGCCGGGTCCATGGGTTTTTTGCACCGACGTTTCGAAGGCTAAGTCTGCCATCGTCTTCAGGGTGAAATGAAACCCTGAAGACGATGGAAGAATTAGCTTTCGAAACGTCGGTGCTGAAAAACCCTTGGACCCGGCTGGAAACCCGAGAACTCTTCCTCCTGTCTATTCGCCGGGAAAACCTTAGATCCTTCATCATTTTTCATTGGTTTAAAGAAAATTAGTTGAAAACTTTCGCTTCAATCCAGTCCTGATTTTCCTTAAAGACTTTTGCAATATTGCTTCTGGGGGGAGGGCAGTTACCCCCTCCTGCCCCTCGCTGGGTAGTTTAATACCAGCAGTAGCGAGGCAATTGGATTGAGAAAACCTACTCAGGTAGATATCGAACTCGCGACCTTCGGTTTGGCAGGCGAGGAATTAAACCCGCTGTCACTATGACCGGTGGATTACAGTGCGTTTAATTTAAAGTTTTTTTTTAAAACTATTACTAGTAAATTGCTATTATTCCTATTAACCGGAGTTAAGTTGAAACAATTAATACGAGAGGAGAGGATCGGACCAGTGGGAGTGACGCGTCATCGTAAGCACTCCCACCGAGCTTGAGGGGCCTAATGGGGTGGCCTAGGAATAGCCACGAAACGGTTGGAGAGTATAGAGAGAGCTGAGCTTCGCCGAAAACGACAAAAGAAAATAGAGCGACGCTCCTCCTTGCCCAGATGCGAAGTGGGACCTAGTACCTATCGAGGTCTCACACACTCACCGTCACACACATCCAGAGATGCCATTATTAAGGGCGAATAAAAGCAAAAGGGTTGGCTGAGGGTGCCTGCCGGCCAAATTGCCACCCCTTCCGCCGGACGAGACGAAGGGAGCAGGGACGCAATTATCTCGCATGAATGCGAAGGGGGTTTTGCTGTGGATCCGGATCACTAGGACCACAAAATGAACGAATTATTGCAGAAAAGAACGAATGATTTGAATCACATTTTCATTTTCAATTGTTCCATATCTACCATCTGTACCCCTTCACAAATGGAATTATTTCCTGGTATCGATAACCTCAATTTATTTTAACCTATGCACTCTTCCGTAATCGGAATCCAGTCTACCACTGATCTATTTCCCCAAAAAAATAGACTCAAATATACCAACTCGATCCGATCCTACCTTTCTTCACTCATGTCACTCTCACATTAGCATCTACATTAATTCTTTCCTAATCACCTCTCCTAAGATTTTCATTTCGATACCTTCCCATGTGAAAGTTCCTTCATCCCTTCAATCATTTATTTTGTTTCATTTTTTTACTTAAAATAACATAAATAAATGTGCTCAACCTCACGCTATGTTTAACTTTATACATATGTTCCTGTATAACTTAAAAATTAGTAAATATGTTTTTTTTTGCATTTTTCTATTATATTTTATGAGCGGAGGTTGCAATTTGCAAATTTATTTGCTCAGTCTCATCCCCGATTTCTAATAATACTTTCATTAATTCATTTCGTTTGTGTCGAAAACCGAGCGAGCAACAGATGAAGCACATAGACTATTAGTGTGAATTTACATATAAGAAATTAGAAGAATATATAAATATTGCCGACGAAATTGAATTTAACGGTCATTTTAGTTGTACCTTTTAGTTCTCATTAAGGACAAGTTTTGCAAAATAATACGGATAACGCTCTACCCTACGATCGTACATTCTCATTTTCTTGACTTATATTCCTTTAAAAACTTACTTTGTCACATGGAAGAGTTGAAGTTGCGGAAAGCTTTTTCTGCATTTTCATGGTTTTTAACACGAAAAACTATATTTATGAGAATGAGGAGCTTTCATATAGTCTTATATTTTGAATGGCAGGAAAATCTTGATAAGGGTCGACAAATAATTGCTTAAAATTTTCAGGCAAAGAGCAGAAGTTTTGAATAATTAAAAACACTTGTTGAGTGGAAAACTGCCTCTTACAACTATATAAATAGAATATAAGTATTCGTAAAATCTTTGGAAATGTAATAATAGATCAAAGAAAAATAACACTATGCGGCAGGGAAGCAAAAAGAATGATTTTACTGGAATTATTCTGCTTCTGCATGCGAATACATTGCTGAAATAAAATATCATCAACCATTTTTGCGTAAAGCGTATACTTCGGCAGCATTTATACCACTTGTAGGTACATACGACATGTGACATATGAAATCCATAGTATATTGATGCTATCGAGTTAAACTTCGAAATGGGCACGGCAGATATTTTTCACTAAGGTAAATATGCTCCTTTAGTATTTCTCCTCCAAGAATTCGCCTAAAGTACTACAACAATAAAATCTATTACAGCTTATTCGGGTTTTTTCATGAATTTCAACTTTGATCTATTTGTGCAAAACCTGTTAGTGATGGGATGCATTGAGCGTCATTTTCGTATTGCGGTAGCCGAAAGACATTAAGAATGCCAACATCATTTTTTAAAACCTTTTTATGGCTTTTTAATTCGTTGCATAGTATAATTATTCGACAGTCTGCAGTAACTCATCCCGGTTCTTGGATTCGGGTCACTTATCTAAAATGTGAACGACTCGAAAGACCGATTAGCTACAATGAATCGAATCACATGAACTAAAGAATCAGTACGAACCGCCCAATTCCCATCCCTGCAGTGGGACCTCCCACACCAAAATTTCAACCCCTTTCCGCCCCGCTGGGCGACACACTGTGGGGTTTGAAAAAAAGCGGCCTCGATTGCACATGGGACATGAGGTCTTCAAACTGCAGGGATTTTCCGCAAGCGACGAATGGTAGGGAATTATCTAGGTCCCGAAAAGAGTCGGAGCGGCGAGAGCTCCGCTAATTGCGGAATTAATGGCTTGGACGGACGCCTCGCTAAAATTTCAGTCCTCGAGGCTCCAATCCCCGGCCAGGGGCGATGCATACAACGAGCAGATGACGCTCCGGTAACGATGAGTCCCCGCGAAGCCCAAAGATGATATCAAAAAATTGAAATCGGGTCATTTTCAAATTTTCCTCAAAAAAAATGATGAATGAGGGGTAAAAATAAACTTTGTTATCTGGCCAGAAAGTAGATGATGAAAGATAAGAAGCAACGAGATTTAGGGCTATGCAAATTGCGAAAGTAATGCTCGTTCTTCTTTGTCCTCTATTCCTTCAACAATGCGACCATTAGCCCAGCCTTTCTCAGTAAAATCCTGAGATGCGGTCCCACGATGAAATGTAAGGCCAATTGCATTTTGAAACTTAATGATAATGCCGACTGCATCGTCAAAATGAGCAATTATCTTATCAGAGCCATTGCACTGAGGATTGCTCATTCTTTAAATAGTGTGCTATCTTCGAAGCAATTTTTCAGCTCATTTAGAAATCAGGTCATTTTAAAATTTTCCCTTAACACTAGAACCGCTGAACTTTCCAACCCCACCGAAACCGCGGCATGGGACTTTTTTGTCCCATTGACAAAATACGTTGATCCTGTCATTTTTAAGTATAATTGACAGTTTTTTTGTGGTTTGTGTGAACAAAACAGGTGTTTAGGTAATGTTTAAATATGCTGCAAGACGAATCGTGTTGGCTGCAAGCTCAGACCTGCAGACGCGCCGGGCAGAGGTGACGCGGCCGGCGCTGCGTGAGTAGGCGGCCGGCGCAGTGCACAGATTATTCCCTTCTGCGCTTCTAACTGGCAGAATCATGATATCTGTGCATCGAACCCCTTCGTAGTAAACTGTTATTATGCTAAATACAAAATAAGTGTAAAAAAACTGAAATTGTATGTTTTCCCCATATGGGACAAAAAAGTCCCATCCCGCGGTTTTAGGTAAATCGTCGTTTTTCTCGCGAACCAAACATCGTACAATATTTTCGATATGGCAATTCGAAAGAGCACAAAAAATGAATAAAGGTTCAATGAATAAAGGCTCAAAATTTCAAAGGGATCAAACCAATAGTACATGAATGGCAAACATTTGCAAAGGGCGATGGGACAAAAAAGTCCCGTCCGCGGTTCTAGTGTTAAAAATGATGAATTAGGGATGAAAATATATTTTGGTATCTGGCCAGAAAGTAGGTGATAAAATATAAGCAATAAGATTAAGAGCTATGAAAATTGCGTACTTGGAGAAAGAAAGTGCGGATAGACGGGAGTAATTAACGGGGAGGGGATGTTGGAAACGGTGTTTTAGGGTAGAATGCTGGTTAAACGAGGGAAAGGAAGGAATATAATAGGATTTTTTAGAAAGATTGAAAGAAGAAGACTTCATCAGCAAGATTCGCCGGGAAAGAACCAAATCCTTCACATTGGAAGAAGGTAGGTCATGCAATGGAACTAAAAAGAAAGTAGATGAAGAAAGGGTAGGATGCTTGAATGCTTCATAAGTTTTCCATGGAAACCTAACGAGGGGAATGAAATCAAAGAAAAGGCCTCGGGAGTGAATATCTATGGAGAAAAAATTAACATGCTAAACTGGAAAAAGGAAGACACATGAAGAAGAGCGGAAACCGGTCGCCAACGCATACCTGCCGTACGTCTCTACGGTATCCGGCAAGATTTCGCGCATTCTTCATAAACACAACATACGGACAGTGCATCTGCCTCACAAAAAACTAAGACAAGTCTTAGTCCGTGCCAAAGACCCTGCAGGACTGAAATTGCCTGGTGTCTACAGCATACCATGCGAGTGTGGTGAGGAGTATATCGGTGAAACGGGAAGAACGATCGAGACCCGAATCAAAGAGCATAAGCGTCATCTCCGGCTTTGCCAACCATCGAAATCGGCGGTTGCGGAGCACGCCATCAATCTCGACCACGCGATTCGCTGGGAAAACACCAAAATGCTCTGCCACTCCAGAGGCTACTGGGATCGCCTCACCAAGGAGGCAATTGAAATACGACTCTCCAAGAAAAACTTCAACAGAGACGAGGGTTTCAACTTAAGTAAGGCATGGAACCCGATTTTGAAAGGGGCGGGAAAAGCGCACTCTTTCTCCGCCAATCAGAACGACCCAACATAACGACCGAGGATATATAAACCTGGCACTTTCCTACTGGCATCATCGGCCCTGATGACGATAGAAAAGGATTCTATCGAAACGTCGGCAGCGATGGAGATGGAGCTCACCCGGATGGAAACCCGAGAAGAATTCACCGCCATCATACGCCGGGAAAAAGTGAAATCTTACATAACCTAAAGAAGACGTGAAAGAGAAAAAATACGTAGATGCGAAACGATTTACTCATAGGAGAATTGACTATAGAGCTGCTTGAAACAATTATTGGGATTGCTGACCAATAATGATGGTGATACCTAGAGAAAAAAACCTAAATTTTTGATCGCTTTATTTCACTAATTGTCTTCGCAGCAAAATTTTCCATCATTATGCCAGTAGTTGACCTAGTCGCAATAGAGCATAAAATGGGGATAGGAAAGGATGGAGTAGTCGAGTATAGGACGACGCTGAATTCATCCCAGGGCGAAGGAAGGTTAAGAGGCGGATGAACAATGCATAGGCACTCCAGACTTGCGACTCCGTACCGACCCGTTTGTCATTTAGAGATTCACCTAGACGCTCTACGAGCTTAAATAAACTACCTAGAGCATTCTGGGACGAGCGCTTTCAAGGGGAACACTTAGGAAAGACAGGCTCCTTAAAACGTCTGACTTCGCTGCCTTAATTTACAACGCAGTATAATGTTATTTTTTTTCAAGCGGATTTAAATAAGATACTAAGAGAAGTTTATGAAATACGGCGATCGAGTTGGCGTGTATTGGATTCACACCGTGGGACTGGGTTCAATTCTCGGCGGTGGCGGATCATTGCTATTTTAGCGTCTAATAATGACGCTACTCAGCTAAAATTGGCCTACAGTAAGCGTAGCATAGATGTAAAATGATTAGGTTGGGAGCCGCTAGAGACTCGCGCTAAGCTTAGATTGCTTGAAAATTAAGAATGAATATCTTTACAAGCGACACGGATAGCATTCTATTGGAGCCGTATTAAATTTCCACATCCGACAGAAATTATAAAATAAGAGAGATATTTTGCCGAACGGATAGGTGTGGGAATTCGTTTTTTCACCCGAAAAATAAAGGACTTTAATTAATGCTAGGCGTAATTTCGCTAGATCAAGAAAAAACATACAATGGATAGGAACAACCAATGCAGATGGGACTCGAGCCCACGACCTTACACTTAGCTGGCGAGGACGTTACCCCGCCACCATAATGATAACAATGAAATATCTAGTGATACTACCCTAATGCTTCGCATTATAAAATCTTCATAGGTTGAGATCAAGATATCTGCACAAACATATCAATGGAGCAACGACATTCAGATTAATACATAATCAGTACTGATATAATTTTTGCAGTTGCTGCCAAGCGTGGTACTTTGAAAGAGGCCGTTACGATTTGCTTTCCCGATGCAAGCGATTACCTCCATCAGTTGACGTATCCTACTATAGAGGCTATCTCTCCCAAGCTCTCTGAGCATATGGCGAAAGATATTTCATTTTATTGCCACCGACTTATTATATGCATTATTAAATTCATGGGGTAGGAAAATGTAACAGAGAAAAAAACCCACTCTATATTGTGCCTGGGAACTTGGCAGCTGCCAACTGTCTCCGCGACCTTTTGAAAGCATTTTTTTGCACTGATACACAAATCCCTTCATTAATTCAAGTGATGCCGGGAGGTGCTTTCCCTTCTAATGGAGCATCAACTCTTGAGCACTGACGCATATTTTACCAGCTGCACATTATTAAATAAGATCCCTTAACGCCCTACCGCAAGGGGATAAACAATGTTTATAAAAATACTCGCCTTCTGTGAAGCTTAAAAGGCCTCAATATATTTTCCGCAACTACATTTTTTCTTGCCACTATGGTAGGTAAACAGAGAGAGGAATTTTTTCGGAGTTAAATAGAAATATACTGAAATTACCGCCAACATCCTTTTGTCACCTCGAACAAATTATATGATATATATTTCTGTAGCTTGATAGTAATAATGTACTCTTTCAACAGCTTTATTTTGATGAATACCTCATTACAAGATTATTTTGTAAAATGGATCTATATTATTTACAGAAGGAGAATGGTTGAGCTAAATAGGAAACATGGAAAATACTCACTTTAATTTTATGAAAAATATTAAAGGTCATGAAAAAACTTTTCACAGAGGTATGTATTGACTTCCCATCTCGTGAGTCCGAGTTCAAATCCCAGTGATGGCGGAATATATCTCTGATCAATTTTATTTTCGGTATATTTGTCTGCTCAATCGCTACTCCAATGCTTCTTAGAGGGCACTTTGGATGCAAAACTATGTCCGTCAAATGGGACGTTATCACGTGGTCCCTTTGGAACCTTTTAAGAGCAGGCTATTGCCGATGCCAGGTTTTTCTCAACCCTTTCCCGCGGCGAAAATGACCTTACCTATCGGTCACCTCCCCCAATTACCATACCGTACCACAATCTCTCAGCGTGTTCATACATTATTTTGTGAACTCACCGAGAGATTTCTGGTAATAGCTAACTTAACAATTGGTGTGAATAACGAGAAACATGAAAGATTAAACGAGTAGATATTAGAAAGTCCATTCATTACCCTTACTATCAATGAGCCATTTGCTCCTCCAACAATGCGCATATTTCCAGAAAGAAATTAGTATCTTATGAGCCTAGAGATAATCTGGTTTGGTGAACATTAAATAAATTAACTACGCCGGCATATTTTTCATGCAATTAAAAACTCAAGACATGACATTTCCAACTATTTTCAAATTATAAAATGAAATAATTTGAGAAAAGTATTGGCTCAAAATCAAAATGTAAAACGCGGATTTTCAAGCTTCAATTATAAGATGAATAATATTAATATTTTTCATTCGAGATGATATTAACTATGAAAAAGCCATTTTCAAGACAATATTTAACGACAGCCCTAAGAGTAACTCATAAAAAATAAGTACTCAATTTTCCCAGAAAGTAAGATGATGTAATGGTGCTCTTCAAAATGTATCCAAGCAACCACGTAGAAAATATATTATCATATCCTGAGAAAGGAGGCGCTCTGTTACCTTTGAAGGGTTATATATGAAAAAATGTGCATCAGCACCTGGAATCAAAATTGTATGTCTTCAAAAAATAAAAAATCGATCAATTGTCCGTGAAAAGATCCTTTGTCCAAACGATCCGGGATATTTAGAGACGATTATGCTCAAGACAGCTCCAGTTTTTTTCGCTAGGACAACCTGGGGGAAAAATTCACACCACAAAAAAGGGGTAGCGAGCATTGAAGGAAAATGGACCCATGGTATACGCCTATTGTTGTGGTCTGAATAAAAAACCTATTTGATGGTGACAGTTGAGCAAGTCTCATAAAAACGTCAAACACCCATTCCTACTTTGACCTGCTTTCGGCGCACCGTTCTTGGAAACGGAGAAGTATAAAGCGAGTTGATACAAAATTTTGTACTCTTCTAAGGTTATCAGCTTGGAAATATTGGCTGATTTGTACTCTTTGCGTATAGAATAAATTTAGTGCATGATTTTCTAATATTTCCATATAATTGGTGAGTAATATATAATAATAATATAAATAATAATTAATTACTCCTACATTTAGTTTTCACATCTTAATACAAACAAAAACAAGAGAAGGAGCTTTAGGTGGTCTCCAAGGCCATAGGACCAGAATTGAGCCACCATCAAATAGCAAAATGTATGCCATTAAACAAAATAATGCAGTACATCATACATGAGTGTTTTAGATAAATATTTATATGTAAATATAAATTTTTACGTGAACGCTCATAGCGCACCTTGTGAGCCACCGAAGTCTGTCGACTACCTTCGGTAGATTTCCATGTGCTCGGTGATAGTCCATCTTCTAAAACGTCCACGAACTCCTCATAAAACATATGCGGATTTTCTTTTTTGTTATGCACGCATAAGTTTTCGTCAAGCAGTGTCAACTTTACACTATCCTGCGGAGTTATGTGGCAGGGCAGTCAACATTATGGCATTATTTGTTTTTACGCGGTCGTAAGAACAGAATTTGAAACGATAGTAACCGTGAGACTACGTTTCATTACGCCCAGCGGCGTCCAAATTGCTAGCGGTCTATGCCTCGTTCAGATTACGATTGTTCCAGTAATCGTTGGAACAATCGTGCATTCACACAACGATGGTTAAAACCTGTGCTGCCCTCTAGTGCTAAGGTCGTTAGAATATCAATTGCGTACGCATGGTTTCGCTGATGGTAGGACCTGCCCGCCTTGTGACGGTGCAGGATTCCTCGTCCCTTCCTTCCTTCCCCGTCCTTTCCTTGGAGGCGTCGTCGGACTCCTATCGCGGCGGCGCCTCCTTTCCTTGTTCCTTCCCGTCCTTCCCCTTCTGGGGGCAGAGGAAAAAAGCTAATCGCTTATAGTCCTCGCCTCAGGAGTGTATCCCGCGAACCCGACCCAAGGGTTTCGTTATCATTGCCCTCTAGTGCTGACATCTAAAGTGAACAAGAAATTGACGGTTAGCAAAGCTGTTGAGGTATGGAGGGTCAAGATATTAATGTGTTCAACGTGTATTTACCGAATAATTTTTCTTCCGCCCAAATTCTTCCTTCCTACGTAAATTCCATGAAAGAAATAGAGCTAAGAGAGCTTCACGAACTTTTCGCCTTTCTCTTGTCGCTTCCTTTTCCGGTCTCCCAGCGCCTAACCATCGTAAAGTGGTAACGTTCGGAACTACGTGAACTATTGTCAGGACATGCATTCACACAGCTAGTTCGGCCAACTTTCGTTAGAACGATCGCTCGGACAGTCGTAATGTGAACGAGGCACCACTAGCATGGCTCACAGCGGTGAGTTTGGGCACACTTTCTATTTGTACTGTCATAACCTGCTATCAAAGTTCATTATAATTTTCTTCAATCATAAACGCAAACGGATATGGATATTGAACGAATGAACTATGTTGGATTCAATAATGTTAGGTACTAACTATTAATGAACCTATCAAAGTTTATCCTTTCTAATAAGTGAGCTGAAAAGGAGAAGACGTTGTAAGATAAAATAGCATCGCCCACTTGAGTAGGGACCAGAAATGTTATTTCTTTTATTATAAATAAAATTATTTATTTTTATCTTATAAAATAAACTCTTGGTTTATAGGCTTTCCTGGTATATCCTGAGTGGTGAATCTTTCGAATTGATGAAGGTGAAATTCCGACTTGAAATTGGATATCGATTTTTTTCAGGAAAACATTCTGGGCTCAATTTCCTTATGAGTGTACCCTTATTGAGTTTATTCTTTCTTTAGGCTAATTGCCTAGAAAAATGGTGACATATAGGTATTTTTGAATTTATTCATGCATAGTAAGTCACAATACGAATCAAAATATTGCATGATTATATCCTGCCCACACATATCACTTGGCGTCACACACCTGCTTATGATTCACATGCTTTTGGATAGATTTTTTAGTTCTCAATGGCAATCACAGTAATAAGTTTTAAAATACAAGAGGGGGCTTTTTAGTATTTACAGATAAAATTTTCACCCTTTTGCATGTTTTACCTCTGAAATGCTATCTTTTGAGTAAGTCTTTGACTGAATTTGTCAAAAGTCTATTTAAGTGAAAAAATTAGGTGTTGTTTCTTTTTCGTTTTTTTTCTTCTGGCATAATCCAAGATCCATTTCTCCTTTCCAGGGAACCTAGACAGGAGAAATTAATCCGAAAAATGATGAGCCCAAAAAATACTTAGCCCCTTTCTTCAATGGAATGATTGACGCGGGCCTCAAAATGAAGCACGCCAGTAAATCCCTTGGGACTCAACCCTCGAGGAGATATGAGTTGCAGGAAGAGACGTTTGGTGGGCTTGAGAAGCAAGATAGATCGACGAATAAAAAAAGTGAGTTGAAAAGGAGAAGATCATGCAAGATAAAATAGAATCTCACACCTAAGAAGGGACCACAAATGTTATTTCATTTATTATAAATCAAATTATTTTTTTTATAAAATAAACTCTTGGTTTATAGGCTGGGAATTAGTTTTTCCTCAGAATGATAAACCACTTTAATAATTTTAGCATTTAAGAAAGGCAGTCGAATCTCCAAAATGCGCACCTAAACTATTCATTTTTTTGTTGTAATTAACAGATTGTATCTCTAAACCACCCACCACACGCCTAACGAGGCGTGTTGCGCGATAGTTCGTCGTGATTGATAGGAATCGCATATACAGTTGGTCAGAAGGCTTCGGCGGCGGTTGAATTAGCGTCCTTTTCATGTATTATACTCGGAGTAAAGTTAAAAAAATGATTGAGGATCTTTTTAGGCAGAATTATTTTTGGCCTTGGTTTGCTTTATCCTGGAGGAGAACATTTAAGGGAAAATTGGTGAAAATAAAACCCTGTTTGTAGAAATTTTAACCCCGTTTGAAACGGTGGTTAAGGAGTGCACGGAATATTATTAACTAACGTTGTAAATGGAATATATAAGGTTGAAGTTTTACTTTAATGTAATGAAACTGAAGTTCAACAGATCCTGTTCAACATCTACCATGCATTACATATCTTAATAGACATGTTTCTTTAACAGTTCATGCAAAGTTAAAGTTCTCTTCTTACCTTGAAAATTTCAATATGTGTTTAAAGAGAGTAATCCGTCACCAACAAAAGAGACATGGAGATATCCGTCCTTTTAAGGTTTAGTTAATGCGTAAACTAATCCAGGCTAAAAAAATCGTCAAACCTTATGGTCATAGAAATTATACACGGTTTCCAAAACGGGAAGAATTGCCTGGGGGTTTATAGATGTGACGTGAATCGACGAGCAAGAAAGATGAGATGAAGAGATAAGACGATGGTGAAAAAATAAAAAACATCCCATACATCAGAGGGAACTCATGAGAACCATTGAAAAGGTGTATATAAAGGATAAAGACACATATGTGTATTTGTGCAGGAGAATAAGTATTTTATCATCGCTGATCGACTAAGTTCATAACTCTTTTCATGGCGAAGAAGTAGAGCGTGGTATAGGGAAGCTGGGAGAGGATAGAGAGATTAAGTCCGCACGTGGATAGAAAGACGAGGGGCTGATGTCGGATGATGGATATTCCCTTGGGGCCAGAACTAACCATCTATCTATACCCACCTCTACTCTCTTCGGCTTTGCTGATGATCACCGTGGGATTTGTCGATCATGAATGAATCATTCAAATGAACGGCTCATGAACCAAACCAAAGAAATAGGAATCGATTAAAAGATTCAAAACATTCCTGGTGTCGATGGAGGCTTCCGTGGAGTGGTTCAGGATACAAAGCTTGCCTTCCGGGTTGTCTTCCGCGTCGATTCACCTTCGCACGGCAGTTTTTACTACGCTGCTACTAGCGTTTTCAGATTTCAAGTGTCGGATGCAAGTTTTTTCCCGCCTTATATAGGCCTTGGTTTCGGACCAGTGCGTCCTGATTGGCCGGTTTGTGGAAGAGTTTCTTCAAGGCGTTGAAGATCGAATAGCTGTTCTCCCTATTTGTTGGTCCTTCCCATACGTGCTCGGCGATGGCGGATAAGCGAAATCTGCATCCGACATTTCCTGATTTCCAAGTCACCTGCTGTGACCCCGGCGAAACTGTCGTGCGAAGGTGAATCGACGCGGAGGACAACCCGTAAGCATAGGCGCCGACTCCATGGGGCCTGAGGGGGCTCGAGCCCCCTCAATGATTCGTTTGGGGGGGCAGAGCCCCCCCAATAATTCAAGAAATTAATTAAGTTATATTATGCAGTGGCCTCCATGGGGCCTGAGGGGGCCCGAGCCCCCTCAAAAATTCGTTATGGGTGTGAGGAAAAAATGTGTCAGGCTTGTCGATTTTTCCCGGAGTGTTCAGATATCGAGATTCGACTTATCAGGGTTCTAATGTTGATCATATGACTCTTTTAAAATGCTTAAAAAACTTAAAACTCACTACTTATAAAATTTACCAGGGTAAGATCCCCGGTTATATTTTTTGTAAGTCGGCGCGCCTGCCCGTAAGCCAAGATGTACGTTCCTGATGACATGGTTTTGCAAGTGGAAATAAAAATCAAGTGCACACCGATATAAATGCAAAGAATAAGAGAAAAATACGAACATCTGGACATCAACCTATTCAATAATAAAATTTGTACAAAATCACCCTCAATTTGCAATTTCCAATGCTCCCTGAAGAATCGCAAAGAAATCAATAAAGAATTGAGGAGCAATCATTCTTTAAAATGTTAGCATTTGAGAGGAAAATCTAAAAAAAATCTGTAGGTGAGTCATTTTCCTTCTTAATGAGTCTTTGCAGAAAAGATTCATCAAAATGTCCGCTTTCTACTTCTTAAATTTTATTCTGAATTTGTGATCATTCCTCCTTACTTAGCTGGGTGAGTCCATATTTTGACCGATTTTCTCAAAAATTAAAAGCATTATGGACCTAACTCTATACACAGTTCTTTTTAACTTCAAATGTTTTCATCCCAAGCAATACACTATGGCACAGCTATGGTGCTATCTATCTAAAAAGATCCAATTGGATATTTTTAATTATAAAAAGTGGGAGATTAGAAATTTGATCACGGAAGCATGGCGATATTTTTCGCTGAAAAATTGCCATGCAAAAGAGTACTAGGGAATCCGTCCAGGTGAGGATGAACCGCATTAGATATAATACAAGACACGGTCTCCGGCGTTTCTTTGTGGAACTACTTCATCATAAAATAATTGGAATAGAACAAAGTATTTTAATTTTATTTTATCGCAATGCTTATCCCCAGAGACAAACCAAAACCATCACCATTTCCTTCGCATAGAATTCCTAATTATCGTCCACTTAAACAGTGATTCTGTGGAATGAAAGAACTAAAACTTGCGTAATTTTTCTATTATTCAGAATTTTGTCATTCAATTTTTTAAAAGGAAAGTATCTTTGAATTTGATACAAAGTTATTTCATAAATATTACAATATACGCATAAAAATTATGGGATATTGCGTTTATAAATTTTAAACTATCCTAAAGTTCCTATTAAAACAAAAAATACGGGAATAATCTCTTAAAGTTATTTTTAGCTACATTTTTTCTGCTGACGTAATCCGTCTCCTTAAAAACGACTCGAGGAGCAGAAATATTATCATGAACCGAATCATATGAGCCGGTTCATCACAATGAACCGAATATCTCGCCTCTAATGATTGATATATTTCTCTTGAGTCCGGGACTCACAATTTCATCCCCTCTCCCTTTCCACTCTTTTTTGGTTTATTGATGAGCTCCAAGGCTTAAGCCGCTCGCAACGTGGCGAGAACAAGAGCAACGCGCGTCCCGCGCTTTCCCGCCAAAAACCCTTTTTCCCTCCAATCCGCCGTCGCCCTATTTGACCTTCAAATTCGCCTCTACTTAGCGAAATTACGCCTCCAGAGATTTCATTTTTTTCCTCACCCCACCGCGCGATCCTCTCGCGGCAAGAACGTTCCGCCATAATGGAGGGATTTGGCTCGTCAGTCAAAGGGTAGGGATAACGAACTAATTCTCTATACCTACTGCGCGCACTACGGCGCGAACACAAAAAGTTGTTCGCAGCTTGAATGCGCGGGATTCAAGTTAGGAGTTTCAACGCGTTTTATCGACGTATGAACTTTGAACTAATCGCGCACACCAGAGCCTCACTCAATTAGTGATCCAACCCGTAGGTTAACCAATAGTAGCATGAATTTTGAATACGTGCCAAAATAAATATATACATAATATATTCAGAAACGCTTCAATATGAAAGTTTAAATAACTTTTTTCTACAATTTTTTAATTTTATGGAAATTTTTTAATGTCCATCACATATAAGGGGATGAGAAGCAAAGGGTTACAAGTGATATTTTTCTGGAAATAGTTAGGCAAACTTAATTGTTAGAAGAAATGCACAAAAACTTGGTTGCCAAGGGATACGAGTGAGTCTCTGTTCTGAACCCACATCAGTGAAAAATCAATTGCACTACTAAATATGTAATTGATGTATACCTAATTTATCTACCTAACTCTAATTTCAAAAAATAAATCGCTTGTACCCCTTGGATTCTCACCTACTCATATAATACATTATGGTTATAGACAACTTTTACGTTAAATGGATATGTGTCATAGATTTGGCAATGTTCCAAAACAGGTTTTCATTTCACGTATTCATTGAAAACTTCTTATTGGCGCCCGTACTTATACTAATTACAAATATATAGATAGAGCTCGGGTTTCCTCTTAATTGTTTCTCATCTGGGGATCTGAACTCTGTCCATCATAATTAGAAACTGATCACCTTTGGCACCTACTGACTACTTCGAGAACCACACGGTAGTACGAAGGGGTGTATCTATCTGATACACCATGCGTTAATGACGAAGAATTGTAATAAATTTCAGAAATAACCGGAAATGAGTGCAGTGTATCATATATGATACAAAATGCAGTCAAGAAGTTTCTCCCGGCGAATGGCTGACGCAAACAGTTTTCGGATTTCCATGCAGGTTAGATCTTCCGTTTCCATCCTTGCCGACTTTTCGATGGATGACTTACGGCATTCAACATCTTAGGCTTCGGTCTGAGGGAGCATGGAAGCCTAGGAGGTAGGGCACTCGGCTCTTGATCGATGGGTATTGGGTTCAAATCTCGGGTGAAGGCTTCAGACACTTGTGATGACAGACACTTACACAATACTTCAGACAAATAGAAATCCCCGAAGTGCGAAATGGTCAAGTGAAAGCCCATTAAAGGCCCTGATGACAATGAGTAAGGCATTCATTAAAACCTCGAGAAGGATAGAGATGGAGGATTTAACATGAATGTGTACCCGAGAACTGTTTCCGTAATCCGTTTGGTTAGGTGAAGGTAGAACTCACCCCGGACTAGGTCACAGGAGTGTGTTCTTCACTAATTCAAGGTTGGGGCTTCGGTTCCTTTCCCTGGGCCACCACGAACTTACCCTTTTCCCTATTTTAGGCACCTATCATCTATACTGTCGAGGAATGATGTTGGTTGAGGCCTCCGCGGAGTGGTTCCGATGACACAGCAAGGCTTCCGGGCTGTCTTCCGCGTCGATTCATCTTCTTACGACAGTTTCGCCGTTGTTGCAGCAGGGTGTCTTCAGGTTTGAAGTGTCGGATGCAAATTTTATTCCGTGCTATGTTGGCCTTGGTTTTATCGGCGAGGACGCGAGGGGCGTCCTCATTGATCGGTTTGTGAGAGAGTTTCTTCAAGGTGTTGAAGAGCGTATAGTTGTCCTTTCTATTGAAATTAGGTGTTTTGGCTCTTTCGATAGCCTCTCTTATGAGTCTGGTATAGTGATGCTTCTCGCTCGTGGACTTCGAAAATGCTAAACTCATCGCTAGAGAGTAGCCAGGCATTTGGCTATTATCTAAGCCACAGCTAGAGTTAAGGTAGGTAACCATAATGTGTAATTCGCAAGTTTTGCCTTTGCATGGATGTAGTAGTATAATTTTTTGTATGCGTGACGTTTTTTGGACCGTGTGTTGTGCATGTGAGAATCCAATTGCATGCTGCATGCTGGTGATTTGATCACCCCCTGCCAAACACCCTAGAGATGGTTCGTAGGGTATTATGTAGGTGTATATGATAGCCAAAAGACCTAATTTCATTTGGAAGGACAGAAATTAACTCTCTAACGTCGGGAAAAACTCTTCCATAAACCGACCAATCTGGACGCTCCCGGCCAAAACCAAGGGAACTGCCGTCATGAAGATGAATCGAGTGGAAGAACAACCCAAAAGCCTAGCTGCACCTACTGCTGAAGAGTTACTTGTTCCTCTATAATCAGAGTAACTCTTAAAGCTCTAAAATATTTCATTGGTTCGTAGCCAAGAAATGGGGATGAACGGAGGAGATGGACGGTAGAGAATGTGGAAGAGGAGATTTACCTCCCGCGTGGAGCAGCAGTGGCCATCATTCAACCCATCGCACGGATGACAAATGAACGCAGGCGTGCGGGACGCTAGAATGCCTCAATTTGAAAGTGTCGGAAAAAAACCTTCTTTCTGGTTAACACTAGAGGGACCGAGGAAGTATCACTGCCTAGAAAAAAAATGAACTGTCATTTTGACATGCAGTAAAATTTAAATATTTCTTCGTTCATGTTAAAATTAATTCATAATTTCATTAAATATTTGTAGCCTTTTTCTTTAGTTATCAATTAAATTGAGTACTTTTTACAAATCACTCAACAAAAAAATGGACCGCGGTCACGTGGCTTCTGATTCCCCTCTCCTAGCCTACCACACGCAATACGGTATGGCAGGTATGCTGCTTATATCCATTCAGAGTGATAAATAAGGTAACTAAAACATCAAAAGTAGCAAACGTAATATAGTGCAGTGATTTCCCGAATAAAACACGTGTTATCGTTACAGATAATAAACGCTCCACCCGTTATTTGACGAGTGTTGGCCTCCTAAGATAGACAGGTGATATTAACTCCATTTCCATGAGAAAATATTAAACAATATTTTAAAGTAATAAGTACCACAAAAATTTAAAAAATAAAAAAATGAAGATGACAGAGAAAAAATTCTAGGGCCTTCTGATTGAGTAAGTAGAAGTTACCAGTCAATTTGACGGATGCACTGCATCTAGTGCTAAGAAGGTACTGAAAGAAAGGAGTTACCGTCAACTGGGGTAATTTTGGTCCAACTTTTCATGATTTCTTAGAAAGAAACAAAATAATGTCATTTAATTATTGATAAAAAACGTATATAAAGAGTTTAACATTATTGACAAATCATATACCTTCTATTGAAAACTGTTTCTGAACCTATAACTATTTCTAACAACCAGGATTTTATTTTTTAATTTGGACCAAAGTTATCTTGAATTTGGGTGACTTTGTCCCAATCCAATAAAAACATACAAATCTAGTAGTAAACCATGAGCTGGAGCAAAGATACCCCAAACAAAATATCTTTTAGTACACTGTTTTCAAGTGTTCCTTGGTTTTGACTGGTAAATGTATTCATTATGGGGTAAAAACGACAAATAAAAAAAAAACTTTTCTTCTGGGAAAAATCATATATTATGGCATTGAGTCAATGTATTTATAACCAATTAATGCTGATTGACTACTAAATCAATGTTCAATTTTGCCCGTTGAATGCAAATGGCGTCACTATCGACCTAAACTGATGAACTTTTGTATTGTACTTTACACATTTTACGCCCCCTAATTTGGTGTTTTACGTCAACGAATGTCACGCACAAAAGTAATTTCCAAAATTTAAGTGATTGTTTTGTTAGGAGAGTACATTAGAATCTGAATGTGTTGGCACCTATTGTTTTATTTTAAACTATGCGTCACTTCTGAAAAGTAACTTTTTTGCTCTCTCGTGATAAGCCCGCTAATTAATTTTCTCGGACGGATCATTGCCGCCTAATTCAAAAATGAGCTTATAATAAAAGTCTTCGATCTTTCATCAGCTGCAGGTTGTCGCTGTTGGCACGGAAAGCAAAGTGATGCTCTTATCCTTGGCGCGATTCCCTGGCTGGCCAACCCACTGGATGCGCTCTCATTCATAAGAGCAGCATGTTCAAAAAATTACAAATGAGACTAGCTATGCTACGTGCTATGCTAGATGCTTCGCAATCAAGTTGGGGATAGCCAGTGTTGCAGAACTACTACCAAATGGCATTGAGAACAGGCCTTTAGAGCAGGGCAGTGCCACCTGTCTTCGGAAGGCATCTTTGCACTTACCTTTCAGTTAAGGCTGCTTAGTATGCATTGTGTCCCATGAGTTATGTTTTTCCTAGTTTAAAGCCACGATTTCATGGCATTTGAACCAATTTTTGAAAGCAGCTTGATCTCACTAATAGCTACAGGGTGAGCTATTTTTCTTTAGAACATTTTTTTTTACAACAATCTTTATGCAAAAAATAGAAGCCGATAGTTAATTTCTAACAAAAAAACTTCTAATATACTTAGAGTTTTATACAAATAACATCCATGCCGAAATATTGCCTGGCCGTAACCACGGACAATGGTTTATTTCGATCATTTGTATCATACTTAAGGTATTACGAGCGATTTTGGAGACTTTCCGAACACCAGTGCACACTTATACGAAGGCGTGTTTAAATTTCGAGGTTTTTCCATTACCTCGATATTAAGAGCAGCTTAAGTCTCCGGATGACCCTTTCCGCATATTCCATCGTATTTCTACAAATGTAAAATGGCAGTTTTCAAACACAGATGTATCGAAAAGGAGCGTTTCTCGGAAATGGACACTGGATGATACACAAACGCAGCCACACCTGATCAAAATTAGTCTCTCGAAATGGACTTAAAGCTCTGGTAGACACAAAATTATATGCCTAAACTCACTTTAAACTTATAATAAACATTGAAAGACCCTAACAAATAGATCTTCGTTATCGTTGATCAAAGAGTCTGTCATTAACGGGTATGATTACATACCGTAAAATGGGATTATTTTGGCATGAAAGGGTACTTTGACAGATTGCTAAATTAATAATGATGCAGTACTCTAAAACATAGTTTAGCGTGAAGAAAGTTGCCCGTGGTGTTAGTCACACCCAAAGCTTCTATTATAAGTTAATGTTTCTTAGCTGCCCACATAATTTTACAAGGCATCGTTCCATTAAATTTCTTGAAGCCTCGACCAATCCTGCCTCTGACAGCGAGGTGTACGAAGGCACAAAACAATATTTATTCTGACTTTCCTAAAATTCTTACTCCAAATATTATTATAGAGTAAGAATAATATATAATTACATTTAATTACAAGCCATACATTTTTTCTGCCAGAAAAAAATTGAGATCTTTATTATTCAGCCAAAATAAACCTAGGGTAGAAATTCATAATTTCGGTTTAAAAGGACACTTTATGTTTACATTGCCAATTTTTCATTCATGAGGCTACTTAATCCAAGTTTTCTCTCTGTAATTGTGGTTGTAAATATGGAATGTAATTAACGATTTTAAACAGAAGGGAAGCCCATAAATAACTTCAAAAGACCATCAGCCAATCGGACGACACATGAGCCACATTGTTGTACTCGCCAAAGGGTCGAGCTGGTTCAGCGTGAATTTGGACATTCATTCAGTAACACCCTATAGATTGAAGACCTCAGCCAATACGACTGAATTAACCTGGTTTAGAATCAGAGAAGAATTCATGAACGGAATGCATATTTTTTTGAAAAGCCACATGGGAAAACTCCGCAAATCAGCTAAGCAATATCACTTCCCGTTTTGTAATCATGTATTTTTAACTCCCAGATATTTTCCTCAGTTGAGGTTATTTCAGGGCATTTACATCAACATAAATCATTTTTGAGTATTCCATTAGTCTTGTTGACCAAATTTCAGTTTTAATGACGTTCCTCGATGCTTTGGAACTGCTATAGACTGAGTGAATTTTTAAAAGGATTTAGAACCATTCAGATTTTTATGTGCTTCAACAGCTGCTCTATCTGGAATGCCATTTATTAAAAGTTCCGTTTTTTTTAAATAAACTTCGCGAAACCAAATGTTGAGAAGTTTTGAACCTTCTATTTTATGCACTATAAGCGTCATTGCAATCATGTTTTAGACAGTGGTCGCCTATATTATTATTGACAAGAGCTCCTAATCGCTTGGAATACTTTCAAGCAAAGTGCTAATATAAATCTTGAAATCTTGGACTTCTAAAATTTATTTACTGCATCCTCATTTTAGGTTATTTTAAGCCAGTGAAGAATATGATCAGGAAAGTAGAATCACCTAGTATTACGTAGCAACATCTACTTTCGGTGCGAAAAAGATAGAACGCTAAACTTAGAGAATTTGTATAAAATACTTCCGAAGCTCCATAGGGTCGCGTAATACATCGTTTTTGCTCACTGTTTACTCGAATATAACAATGAATCATTAAACATTGTGTAGAGGTAAACTTTTGCCTTCTGCGGTAGAGAGAGTTAAGAAGAACACGCGAAAAACTATGTGAAAGGCGAAACGGCCTTCTTCCTTATCTTGTCGCAGGCAAAATATTTGATTGGAGCATTTCATACTATTTTTTATAGAGAGAACTACATCTTCGTATTACAGATACCTTTTTAAATTAACTTTTACCCATTCCTTGATTTTTAAAATGGCCGAAAGGTAGATTTCCATGTCCGAGATGTAGAAAATAAAATGAATACTGCAGTTGCGTATGCAATATTTAAAAAATTCTTAAGTTTGCTTATATTGTTCCTTATACTTAAAATAGACAGAAGAAATGAAAATTGACTCGTGGCAGTGGACACAACTAAAACGAGAATTCTCGTCTTTTTGGCTTCTTCAAATCACAGTATACAGCCTATTTCCACTCATTCTGCCTACATATCCTTTTCTCTTCCTACCCTACCCTGCCCACGCAATTTTCTCGAAATTAGGTAGATTCGGCATTTACAATGCAGGCAGTGTGATACACGTAGATTTACAGATTTACAAAAAGTCCTATTTACCCGGTAGAACACTTTCATAATAATATTAGTTGTATAATATAATATAAGGAATATAAAAATATCCCATGTTGGGCAGAAACACAGGAAACAAAAAGATAAAAAAATACTGAACTAAATTTTCGGTGGTATACATCCACCTTCCTCAGAGTTTGGCAAGAGACTGCTCTGAGGAAGGAAGGAGAACTCTGAGGAAGGTGGATGTACACCACCGAAAACTTAGTTCAGTGAGTGTTTTTTTATGTTTTTGTTTCCTATGTTTCTGCCCAAGCTGGGATATTTTTATGTTATGTACCCGTCGAGGAACATTTCGAAATAATATAAGTAATAATATATTTGCTGAAGCTTTGTTTCTGCGCAAAGGGGCAGCATTTCTCCAGTTTGCTAGTGGAGCAGGTAATTTCAAACTTGAGATGACGCTTCCAAAAAGCGCCTCTTGAAAAGCTCTCAGACGATTTTCTCGTTTTATGAGCATCCATTACTCATCCCTTAGAGATTTCACTTGTCATTAACGGCATAAGTATCCGCAGCAAAATTGTCCATCATCTGAGAAGCCTCCTTTCCGTGAGCAATGCGCCGTTTTCCCCCCCCGCTAGGTGTAGATGGCGCCATTATGTGTCGCTTTAAGTGCCACTTTCTGAAGCAGGCACTTGATTTGACGTCAGAGCGTAAGGGCGCTTTCGCGAAAATTGAATGTGGTCATCTATGCTGAGACCATGTGGGCGAGACACGACACCCTTCAATCCTTTATCCTCTGCATCTTCTGTCTTCGAGCAGAGTGCTGCTATACCCGCTCTTACTTTGTCTTCCCTAAAGAGGTAATTATACTACCGGGAATAAAAGGAAAATACAAGTTTAGGAAATTATTATTTCCACAAGTGACAATTTATGCCAGAATATTTTTTTTCGTGTCGATAGTCGCCGGTCTCGGTGCAGTCGGGGTAAAAGCCCTCGCATGTCAAACCGAATGTCGCGGGTTCGAATCCCGTCTGGGTAAGTTGCTCTTATCCAGGGCATGAGAATTTGTGAATGTCCCACTTTGTTGATTGTTGATTCACTGTTGCAAAAGCCGTAAATGTGCTGTTTACGGGAATATGAAGCATAAATAAAGAATAGAGATAAATAAGAACAGAATAATTTGAAATTCTGAATGGAATCCCCTTTTTTATTTTCATTGAGCCTACTTAAATTCATTTTTTTATGACTCGTCTAGTCACATCTATAGAGACTCATCTCGTCAAATGTTTTTATACCCAGCAAAGGAGTAATGCCTTAAGTAATACAATATGAGAGGTATAATAATTTAGATGACCGATTGTTGAGTGGACACTTGGTATATCATGACCTGTAATTAAAATTTTGATTAACCTATTATGTCCAAACAGCAGTGCTTCCTAAAAGGTATCCCCCAATATCGTTTTCTATTACACTATCGTTGCCTACATAACTTGTCTACTCCTGGACCAAGAACTAAATGAAGTTGAGTTTACGCTAAAGTTTGTTGTGAAAAGATTTCTACCGTTATATCCTGTTTTCGATTTTAAAAGTTGTACCGTTATTCCACATCTCAATATCAATTCTATTAGTGCAGTGCATTGACTGCTTGGTGCCAGTTGTAGCAAGAGCATTAATTTGATATACGTATTTGATAATAATTAAAATTTGCATTTCTTTTGATTTATTTGTGTTAAGTACCAAATAAATATCATAATACCAAGTTACTTTACTGTTTAAATCTTCTTCTATTCATTTTTCTGCACTTGACAAATTTTTATGAATTTATTTTTATCACTACCATATCATCAAGTAATAATAATTATACTATTATTCTATGAAGACGCACAGAATTCAGCAGTGAACGCTTCGGGAGGTTCATGAGGTAGACGTAGAAAAGGTAAGAGGCAGGCAAGAGATGGGATGAAGGAGAGGAGAAGGGTCCACTCTTCGGTAATCTCTTTCGAGCAGGCACACCGCTCCTCTGGGGCTCCCACAGTTTGCAGCGCTTTAAAAAAACCCTGGGAGTCGGCCGCCGTGCGCCTCTGGGGAAGTTGCCCGTCCTTGAGGACTGGTAACAGCGGAGAGAACACACCTTTCCCTTGCTCTTATTTCTTCCTCTCGTGGCTGGATTCACTGTCCCTTTCCCTCCCGCCCCGTCAAGCTCTTCCCCAACCAGCCCCTAATCCCTACTGAGTGCTTCTCCCCTTACCGCACTAAACCCTGTTGTATTTGCCGCAGGCGTCTCCGTCTAGTAAAAACCTCAAGCCTGCCCACCTACCTAACCTCTACAACTTGTCCACTCCTGGACCAAGTACTACATCAACTTGAGTTAGCGCCGAAGTTTGTTGTGAAGAGATTTCAAACGTTATATCCTCTTTTCATTTTTTGAAAGAATTAATTTTCTTAAGCGTCCAGGGTAGCCTCTTTCTAAGAAGGGCTTCGTGGTCTTTCTTTGGATGAATAACGGTTTAAGCCCTTACGGGGTGGAAGTACTTTATATGAGTGAGTTTTGGCATATTCATTCGGAATTAATCGAGGCATATTCCAGGAATCCATGATGACATAGGTGTATTCAAAATCTGTATAGAGTTCCTAGTTATGTTCCTATCTTTACCACTGTACGGAAATACAAGTAGGATGTATACATTATACTGCTTATTAAATAATAGTTATTCGTATTTATAATTTAATTAATCTTCTTGAGCGTCCACGGTAATCCTCTTCTAAGACGGACTTTAGTGTCCTTCCTTTTGGAATAATTAATGCGACCTCATATTTTTTTATGAATTTTTCTTTTCTCGATGGTGATGTCGCTCTGATTAATTTGTGACAGCTATACTATATTTGGACAAATATATGCTCAGAGTGCCTTTGAGAATAGGTCTTGAAACATTTTAAATGGAATTTATACCAACGTATTGGTAAATTAATTTTAATATGTGCCTATTTTTTCTATCGTATGGTATGGTATTTAGAGGAGGTGACCGACAGCTGAGGTCATTTCCGCCATGTGGGAAGGGTATTGAAGAAAGGGTGGAGAGAAACCCGGCGTAGGGATTAGCCTGATCTTAACGAGAGGTGCCAATGAGACCACGGCTTAACGTCCCATCCGACGGACGGAGTGTTGCCTTTGAAATGTCCTCCACACAACATTCAAATAGGGAAAGGGCAGTCTATGAAAATTCTCTGCCGCTGCCGGGATTTGAACCTGGGCCCGCCAGGTGGGATGCCAACACTCTAGCCACCACACCAACCCGATCCCCCTTTTTTAATCTCATGACTTTTTCATCTCGTCATCATTTTTTATCTATCTCATAATATTCCACGTAACGTAATCCTTAAGATGGTTACATATTTTACTGTAGAGGGTGGTGGCTACTCACCCTCTACTAATCCGTTCTCTTTAAGGTTGAATGATGGCCACTGCTGCTCCGCGCGGGAAGTAAATCTCCACTCCTTCTCTACTCTGCACCGTCTATCTCCTCCGCTCATCCCCATTTCTTGGCTCCAGACCAAAGGGAGTGCTCTACATCACTCCGACCTCACTTTCCCTCTTCCCACAATGCCCCACTCCACCATCACACCTGCTTCGAGGCCTGTTCGATTATCTGAATCTAAGGGTGCGGGTCAATGGACTCTCTATGCAGCAACGGAATGATGACAGCATTGTTCGTGCTCGGGATCGACTTCATTACAATCTATAATACAGGGTGTTTATGAATGAATATCGGGGTTTTAAAGCTTTATAATATTTATTAAATTACACTTAGAGTTATAAATTATATGTCAAATGAAAGAGCAACTCAAATAGTTTTGTTCTTTAGCAACAATGCACAATGTCTGTGAAATGTTTCCGCCGCGATCCACTAGAAAGCGGTAGTAGCAAAGATGGTGACTACTCTTTCAAAGATTTTTCACCTCAGTAGACATGTGAACACTCATAATGTGCGGATCTGGGGTTACTGTGCGACACACGTTGCACAGTAAGTACAGATTCAGTCTTTGAAAACTGTAAAACACAAAACGCTTTCTGTTCACTAGTCGCCATCTTTGCTACTACCGATTTCTAGCGGATCGCGGCGGAAGCATTTCACACACATTGTGCATTGTTGCTAAAAAATAAAACTGTTTGAGTTGTTCTTTAATTTGATATATAACTTGTAACTGTTAGTATAATGTATTAAATATTATAAAGCATTAAAACCCCGTTATTAATTTATAAACAACCTGTATAACAGTATAACAGTATAACCATATTGGGTGCCGTCACCGATTGTATACAGATTATAGTGTGTATAACGTAAGTTGGCGCACGGGTTGGCGAAGTAGCTGAGCCGCGAGCAAAGGAGGGGAGGAAAGGACCGACATCGGGGGTCCGGTCGGTAGCTGGCGGGTTCGTTCGCAACAAAACATACAGTATAAAGGCGGTTTTACACGGTACACAGGTACGTGCGATGGCGCAATCAAAATTGCTTCGTGTAAAGCGGTGAATTGATAGAGCACATGCGAGAATGCGTGGATGCGAGACGGCAAAATAGCCCTTGTTCTGATTTCGTTCATGCATTCGCGCAATTGCACGCCATTTTAGAAATAAATGCATCTCTAACCTGCGCAATTCCGTGCCCCGTGTAAAACGGCCTTAACGGCTAAAAAATAACTTTCGACCATTTCGTTATTCATGATCGGAGCACTTCGTGTTTTATATCATTCCTCTTAGCTCTTTTAGTACTTTACAAGTATACTATTTAGATTGAGATATTATGAGAAAGTAAAAAAAGTTAATAATTCTATTAGAGGTGCTAGTTGCCTCCGTCGGGGGGAGGAAACGGTTAGGGACGGGTTAACGGACTCGCCAGCTACCTGTGTCGGTCTACACACTATACTGTGTCGGAGTACACATTATAGTACATCCACTTTATTGATTGTCATTTCCATTAATACTTCAGAAAAGGCTATGGTCTGGTTTTGAAATAAATATTATTTATTTTTTGTTACATTATAAAGGAAATGTAGATAGTTACTTTCGCGACAAACCCATCATTCCGGTTCCCTAATCCAATATGAACTATCCACTAGTAAATAAAATAAGAAGAATTTTCAAGAATTAAAATTTTTGAAGGGCTAAGATAATTGATGGGTGAGAAGCCAGGGGGTACAGGTGTTTTTTTTTTCTCAACAGAGTGAGGTGAAGTTAATTGTTAGAATAAATACACAAAATTGGTTGCCAAGGGATACGAGAGTCTCATTTCTGTGCTGACATCGAGTGGAAAATCAAATGCACTACTAAATTTCTAGTCGATCTAGTTTGTTTTCTATACCTAATTTCTGAACCTAACTCTGCATAGAAAAAAGGTATCACTAGCACTCCTTGGCTTCCAACCACCTCAATTGTAACATTAGGTTTAGTGGTTTCATATAAAAAAACTTCATGATATAAATGAACTAAAATAATTATGAAATTCTAGAAAAATTGAGGAAGGATGGAATGTACTGTTAGATCGAAGTAATAAGATAGCTCATAGTGGCGGAAAGTTCACGTCATTGATAATATACGATTAAAAAATATGACTTTAAACAATATAAATTATTTCTTAACAAGTTCAAACATAAAAAATGACGGTACTTTTAATAATATAAGAACGAAGTACAGTATACGAAAAGTCAATTATATCTCTTTTGGTGAATTATTTCAGCTTTAGTCATGTTTGATATGTATTTACTACGACCTTATGATTAGTATCACCAATAAAGTGTTCTCAACAACCCTTCCCGAAAACCGGAATCAAACCCTTATTCCAGGAAAGCAGATATCGGGAAAGATTTACGCAAGAAATTTTTCGAAGTCTTTTCTTGGAAAACTTATCGCGTGAGGTAATCCAGGTGGCTACGCAAATCTTTCAGTCTGGCAGAAAAGTAATGGCTAGGATCGATGAATCGAATGATCACTAGGATCAGCATTATATCATGAAGCACGCTTAACAAGTGTGAAAAAATACTGCTGGCTTTCAGATGTACTCTTTATAACTAACTTAAACCATTGTTGATGTAGCGCGGGTGAAAAATGCCAGGAGACAATAAGAGATAAATTCGCGGGATGAAAGCTCTTACAATTGGCAACTAAAAATAATCTATGCATCAAATAAAGTAAATAATGTAAAAAACCCTAGGATGGGCAGTATCACAGGGCACACAAGATAAAGATAAAAGACTTTTAGGTAGTCTTTTACCTAACTCCGAGGAAGGTGGTAATGCCACCGAAAATTCAGTTATTAATGTGAGTTTTTAATCTTTATCTTGTGTGTTCTGTGATACTGCCCATCCTAGGGTTTTTTACGTTATTTACCTCGCCGAGGAACAAATAAAGTAAATAGTAATATGAATCACTTTAAAATATCATTTTGAACTTAAATGAAATTGATCCTCCGTTAGTTGCGTGGCGTCTACCAGACGACAGTCCGTTTCCTTTTCCAAAATCGTATTTTCATAGTTACGAAAGTTATGTTCCTTGTATCTAATTATTTTATGATTCTGAAATGGTTACCAATATGACTATATGTTTTGCCACATTTATGGAATAAATTTCTATATTTTGCTTTTCACAAAGTCTGGTAGACGCCACGCGACAACTTGAATTACAATACGTTACATGCTAATAGCTTCGTGATATTCATCGTAAAGTTTTTAAATGCATTTTTAATTTAAATTAACAGCTATTTAAATCATTAAATTTTGGATGTGTCTTGTTGCTATGAATTTTTCATTGTAATCACCTAAACGCCTAAATAAAACTATTATAGCAAAGAATTAACTTTGGTTTTCACATTATTTGAGTGAACATTGCCTTATAATACGCCGTTTTACCCTCTGCTACATACGTATTTGGTGGTTTATTACATTTATGTATATGCATGGAATAAATCGCAAGCATAACAATTTTGTGGAACTCGCTATCAATATACAATATCTAAAAAATCTATTATTCTCCCTGTTGCCAAAATTATTTGTTAGGTTATGAGCAAAATCCGGGGAACAACAGGGAGAAAAAAAACAGATAAATATAATGTTTTTGCAAAAAAGCTTTTTTCTACAAGCACATAAAGTACCTCCTCCCTTTACCAACAAACAATCTTTTTTCATATGAAATTGTTTCAGGATTGGTGGGAATTTGATATATGTAAAATATAAACAAGAAATGGTAATTTACACCGCATTATAACTCCACGACCAACCATGATTTCGAAAGCTACGCCCTTTCCAAGGTCATTTATATTTTATTATTGTTTTTTTTTCGGCGATTCGGTCGAAAGAAGTTCAGCTATCATTTTTGAAAACTTACGTTCTATGCTCTGTGCGCTAAAACCATTATTGGTGTCTCATTTTTATCGAAAATTATACTTTCGTTGTTAAGAGATTCTTGCACTCATGTCTTCTATTCTGTTTTTATTTTACCATCTCTATCACAATCTCCAGTAAAAAAGAATATGCGGACCACAATTTAACTACGTGGGGTAAGTGAGAATGGCCTTTTTAGTTTCAACGGAAAGAAACAAGGTTGATTTTAGCAGATGAACTTATTACCGGGGTAAGAAGAGTTAGGGTATTATGTGAACCACTTGTTAACTTCGGAACTATGGAAATGACCCCTTTACTTTTTAGCTGTGTATTTTTAACTGAAAAACAAGGTTGATTTTAGAAGATAAGTTTATTATAAGTTGAAAAGAATCCAAAAATACAGTATGTGAACCACATCACAACTTTAGGTTCATGTGAATAACCCCTTAGTTTTGTGGACATGTATATAAAAACAGAAAAACAAGGTTTATTTTCGTAGATGACCTTATAATCGTGGTGAGAAGATTCATGGTTATATGTGACCCATTTATCATTCTTGGGTGTACGAGAATAATCCCTTTACTCTCTGGATGTTATTTATAAAATGAAATACAAGGTTCATTTCAGCAGATGAGGTTTTTAAAGTGGTTAAAAAGAGTCAGGGTTCGACCGGATTTTCTCTCAGTCTTTCCCATGCAACATTGGTACTAACTCCGTTCGCCCAGCATTCCACAACGCCCAGAGGGCGTAGTATTTGCACTGGCGCCCGTCTTTCTCCCCCACACCCTTCCCGTCTCCATCCATCGCGGGCGGAAGTTTGCATCAGCGCTCTTTGGCGAGACGCGGGGCTCGAGGCGGGGGCGGAATAAGGTGGACCACGCCCCCCCACCCCCCCGCAAAGGGCTTTGTTGCGTCACCGGCAGTGACTTAGTGAAAAAATACCCGAGTATTTATATAACTTAGGTGCTGAGTTGGATTTAAGAGGGCGCATCACTACAAATTAACCGGTTTGATTCCCATAAGCATTGCTTATTTATAACTTATACTATGAAATTGGGTGATTCTGATAAAGAAACTTTCATAGGTATTATTCATTTATTTTCAACGGTTTCACCATTACAAAAACATATAGGAACTAATATAAGAAACATTGAAAACAAAATATATCCATTAACTTTACGAAGGAAACAAAATATTAAGAAGCCGATCTCAAACAGCAATAAATATTTAAGTATAAGTAACAATGATGTAATATACTATATATTTCACACTCGAAATCTACGGAAAAAAAGTTAATTGCTGATGTTCCATCTCCGCCAAGATGAAAGAATCTTGAGAAGCCACAGTTATAGGCATAGAGGACATGGCTGTATTTTCATGGTTGTACATTACTGTCAATCATACCCAGCAGAGCAGGGTAATAGATAATACCATTTACTAGTTATATGATTGCCAAGATCGTATATCTCAAAGTGAATCGTCTTTTTATTCACAAACTCCCCAGATGTTGATTATGAGTGTCCTACAACCCTTGCTGGTTCAACTAAGTGATGGCTTCAATTGAGGAATAAATTAATTAGAATTCATTTAATGAACCCCTAATGATGGACCAATTTTCCAGGCTATCACAAGCAATAGTTCAAAATAATGGTGTAGAGCCCATTTTTCTTGAGTGTCTCAATATTAAACACGAAACTGTATTCCATTTCTTTTTCTCCATATTTTTTTGTAAATTTAGGTGTAAATATTAGTATTGTTACATTTCTGATATTTGTTACAAAAAAAGAACTTGATATCCTTCTGATGAAAAATCACTAATAAACTCATTTCGAGGAGGTAACAAGGCACCTGTCAAGCGAATTATAGAGGATAAGCTGAGCCAGATTGGATTTTATTAAACTATTTCAATGTGATACAGAAATGTATAACAAAATGTATAATAATCTTAATAAAATTACTAGCCAGACTTCTACCTACTTGGTCACTAATCATATGGCTGCAAAGTAATCGGGCCACCATTTCTGTTTTTGGAGTTAACAGATGCTTATTTACGGTTATATCATCGCCAAGCTCTTTTCTATCTCAGCGTATTCTCTGTCTCAGGACCAAAGCTATGCGGGTTTTGAAGCATCGCGCGCTAAGAATGTGAGACTCTTGAGAAAACTTGAGCAGGTATATCAACTCAACTATTTAGGCAGCGCATAAGAGGAAAAATGATACAGCTGTACCTAAAGACATCAGGAAGAGAATTGTTTTAGCAAAGGAGGCGTTCATGAACAGGAAGGAGTTTATGAGAGGAATTTTATGTAAGAAACGATTATGGATTGAGCAAGTGCTTCGTGAGGAGGGGATACTGAAAAATTTACTCTAAGCCTTTATTGCCTCGAAAAACGAATGTATGCGCGCCAGCTATGAGATAGTATTGATTGGAAAGTGCCAGAAACAAAATCTTCAGGAAGTCTTCGAAGTACCTACTTACGATCTCGTAGATAGATTACTCTCGTTTTTATTGAGCATTACGAAATATTGGATGTCATTTTAACATGCAATTGGCTGATTCCTAGATTGTCAACTTTAGTTAGAGGGTAGAATGTTGAGCAAATGAGGGAGAAGTAGGAAGAGAATAGAATTTTTCGATAGAATGAAAGGGAGTCGGCCTTATTATAAAATGAAAATGGAGGTCCACAAAGAAAGGGGGATTTCCAGAATACTTCTTATGAAAAACTTCATGCAAACCTATCTTAATCGGTAGTATCCTTTAGTGAATAAATTAAAAAAAATGCAGCCCTGTCTTCGAAAATAAACGATCCGGATTTTATTCATTTTTTCAAGAAGCAATGGTTTAACCTGTGAGCGATGGTTTGGGGCACCCATAAAATAAAACAGATCCTCCGCGTGCGGGGTGTCAGTGGAAAAAATTCTCACGCCTACCTTCGTTCGGCTCGAGCTCAACCCACATCTATGCAAACTATCCTTCGGATTGAATTACTAAGTGAGCGAGCAATCATAATGTAATTATCAAACTTGAGAGACAACACCCTTGTCAACAGTGGCCTACAACTTAAGCGCTCAGACATTACCTGAGCGTTACCCTTGAGGTAAAAATTCAATACTTCTTAAGTAATTGAGCATGCTTTTCTTAAAGAATCCGGAAACTTGTGAGACAAATGTGCTCTCACGGTACAATTTTAACTTAGAAAACACTATTATGCATAAAATAATAGATTTACTAACCATAAAATACGGAATGATTAAACAATGCGCAGACATTAAAATGTGGTGGAAATTCCAAAATAACTAAATAAAATAAATATTGGATAATATAAATATGCGATATTTTTAACAATAATTGGGCTATAAAATTATAATTAATTATGACATCCGATTAAATCAATATGAGAGTATTTTTCCCATCCATTACTGTTATATTAATAGACATATATGGAGGCACTTTCACCGGAAGACTTCATTTTGGCATCCCTTTCAAAATTCTCGGCAAAGTGGAAAATGGGAGGCACGTTAAAGATAATGCATTTTCCGTAAACGTAACGAAATAATCAGAAATGTTGTTTTGAGGCCGTGGACCAGCATCGAGGATCATTTTATGTTGTCTGGATTTGTACAGCCAAAGTTTTTTGTTAATGATGTCTCAAATCCACGCGGTGAAACCCAGAAATATGGAGACATCATTAGACAACGCCGCGGAAAACTACGCATCAAGTTTTTCGTTAACGTTTAACTGAAACGAGGCTAAATTATATTTTAATGGTCCCTCGGTGGACTAACAATAGAATCGTAGAATATACAGATTTTTATATCATATCCCCGTTGTTACATGCAACACCAATAATAATATTACCAATTACAAAAAATTATTTACGATGCGTAATTTCAATGTTATCCTAAATGCCTCGGTGGCGGCGAAGATGAGTCCTCGCCTACCATACCGAAGGTCGCGGGTTCGTTTCCCACCTGGATAGGTTGCCCCTCCCAGGACATGGGTGTGTGTGATCATCTGTTGTTGATTGTTAAAACTCCCGATGTAAAGGCCTCACTGTGCTGTTTTCGGGGTCAATTGTGATAAATAACTGAATTAAAAAAACTATTTATGTAGGAAAATATTTATAATCATTCCCTCATATATAAATAAAGTAGCTAATAAATACTTACTTAGTCGTAATCAAATCATTCCACGAACTTATTTTTATTTGTACAAAAACAAGTAACTAGCATGTGCTTTATAACCTACCACTACACACTTTTCGAGGTGGTTTGAGGGGTAGTATATAATGTTTAGATGTGACATATTTTATCCTTAAACTATCCTTCGCACAATTCTCCAAAAAACGTTCCCCAGGTCACATGATGTGGGCGTATCGTTGCGGTAAAGCTTTATCCGCAGCCACATCTAAAAAAATAAAGACAAGCAATCTCATCTAAAGCCAATGGACCACCAACGCCATAAGATAGCCGATGTCATCACAGTCTTCGCCCAACAAACTAGACCACCGTGAGAAAGCCTCCATCTCCAAGACTTTAGTTTCCTCTACATTGTAGTGAAGCCGGCTTCGGACGGCAGAAGCGGAGGTCGAGAGAAATTAAAGTAGGAGGAGACAGACGCGGTCTTTTTTTTCAGAGGAATGATCCCATATAGAGAATCCCACGCCTAAGTCCGACTTTTTTCCCATCAAGTATATCTCCTGCTTTTTGTCTTCTCTATTAACTAGCCCTATAGAGGAGGAGGGATTTGCAAATGCTACCGCACCAGTATCCATCGAAATAATTGTTAAGTTAGCTGATAATTTTCTGTAAAATAGAATAGAATCATGAGCAGTAATTAGGATAACTCCCAATTTTATCCCCATATGTTGCAAAAATACTTTTAACAACCCAGAAAGTAGTATAATCCATCAGCTATACATCACTTGGAACAATGATCTCAGTTAAAAGTGAAATTTAAATAAGAGGTGTTTCTGGATTAGATGTGTACATTGTAACTACACCTAAGACTTTTCCCGTACTTTCTTCATAAGACATAATGTTAGATTCAACTCATTTAAATAATAAGAGAGTTTTTTTTATTTCTCTTGATCTCTATGTTAGACGTTGATTAGAATCTTGGAGTATTTACACACTCAGAGTCATCCACAGCCCTACTGAAGTTGTATAAGTACACCAAAACGTTGCAAAATATTGATTTAAATTCTTCTTGATCTATACTCCATGAAAATAATCTACAATAATAAAGATTAGTAATGATTTGATTAATAAAATCGGCATCAAACATCTAAAATCTCTCACCGATGGAGGAATTTACTACACCACAACAGGTGATATCTCAAAATATAATTAAAAAAATTTCAAATGCGTGATAGATTAGAAGTAATCAGGGACCCCACCTGATCAATTCTGGTTACTATTATAGATATATTACTCTTTTCGAACTTAGGTAATGATCTTGAAATATTTAGGAGTCATATAGTAGACGCTTTTTATCATTTGATAAAAAAATTGAAACATTCAACGCAATATATATACTTAGAGGCAAAAGTTTCTGTTTTAGATGCTGAACATACCAATCAGCCTGTATTTGAGATTTTCTTTGATCCTGCAAAATTATACAACTGATCTCAACAGTATTATCTTAATTCATCCATGAATTCTTTTAGCGTGTGTTATTTATAATAGTTATTGCTGCTTTTCTCACCGCAAAGGTATACTATCGCAGAGTTAAGGGGAACAATCACTCCAGATCCAGCTAGACTAACCGTATACTATCGTTTGTCGTGACGAAGTGATGATTAAAAACTTTAGCTAGTATTTCATAATATTTTATTACATATAAAATATCAAACTATTTACACCCAAGTGACGACTGAGGTAAGATTTTTAATTCTACCAAGGCAAGCAGATTTTAGCAAGGATGAACTCCATAAACCCTGAAAATTTCAGTGGATTAATTGTAATTTTTTTAACTTGTAATTCGTCACGAAAAAAATACAAAACACGATCGTTTACCACGAGGGAGCGATGCGTCCCCTTAAAGTAGGCGGAGAGAGACGTCCTTTTCTCCAGCGGAAGGATCCCATACAGAGGATCCCACGACCATTTCCTGCACATCTATTTTTTTGCTCTCCCATCCACTATATATCTTCGTTCCCTTTCTCCATTTCGGGGACGACACACACATTGGATGGGCAGTGGGCGGGGAAGATTGGGACAGTCTCGGATTGAGTGGGAGGGCTTTCGGAAATTCCAAGTTGCGAAGAAGCGGGCGGAAGAGAGGTAGAAAGGACGAAAAAATAGATACAGAAGAAAATAAAGAGTAGTCTCTAAGTATTGAATTATGATTAAGATTTTCAAAAATTCGATGATTCATTTTAAAATGAGATTTCATCAGAAAATTATTCGCACCTCAACTTAAAGAAAAAAATGATAATTTAGAAATCCACATTCACAGTATTTTAATGTTCACCGCATGAGTAAATTAAATAGAATTAAAAATTTTTGTCTATAAGTACTGTGTTATTAATATCTAATGCCTACGAGAGTATTCCTACAACATTTTATCCCCAAATGAGAGGTTCATAATGCGATTTCTATGAAATCTATTCGCCAATCGATGCCACCACTTAATTCGTAGATAGATGTCTTTATTCGGGCGAGGTTAAGGTGAGGCAGAGTGAAAGTACCCTCTTCCTCCTTACCCTTCGTTAGCGACATTGTATACATATATATGTACGGTAAATAAGCATTCACGACAGAACAATATACAATTACAATATTCACTATTAATTCAAAATTTATTCTTCACGACCCCTTATTATTTTTGACTTCACTATTAATGAAATTTCAAACCAGATGAACGAATTATTAAGGGTGAATGGTTAAATTTTCTCTTATGTAAGTGTAAAGTTTGTGCAAGCAAGATTTCTGTTTGTGAGAAAAAGATGAGGATAAGGGAAAATTTTCTTTGCTGAAGAAAGCCACTGCAGGAAAGCGCCCACACAAGCAGGGGGAGTTAAAAACCGGCGAAAACCAACCAGACGTAGGGGAGAGAATTGAAGAACACTGACAACTAGGAAATATATGAGATTCCGAGGGTTTAGTTATAGCTATAAAAGCTTCGTGATGTTATAAGTGTAAATAAACATCCGTAATTCCCAATAATTAGAAATGCTACCTTGGTTATCTTGCAGCCATATGACTAGTGACCAAGTACGTAAAAGGCTGGTTGGTGATATGATTAAGGATTATAATAAACATTTTATTTCTTTCTTTATCAAACTACAGTGGCATAATAAAATCGATATCCTTCCACCAAGGCCTCTATAGATGGCTTAATATCTGGTGCAATATCATTTCGTTGAAATAGAATTACTCATTTGTTAAAATAAAAACGAATCACAATACTGTTTTTGATGTGAGAAACATTTTACATGTTACATTACTTAAAAATTATAGCTAAATTTGTGGCAGCGGGCGAGGAAGATTGGCTCAGCATCGGATTTAGTGGGAGGGCTTTCAAAAATTTCAAGTTGCCGAGAAGCGGCCAAGACAAAAAGAGAAGTATATTGGACGAAAAATATAAATAGGAGAGAAGAAATAGTATCCAACAAGGCAAAAAACCATCCGCATCTAAACTCAAAATAAAAATTTAATCCTACTGGGTATTTCACCCTCATGAAACTTTTACTTTGTATGACTGAATGCGGACTCTTAAATGTATGACGGAATGCCGGTTGCATAAATATATAACACTCATAAAGTAAAATATTTTGAAAACAAGGATGATAACTGTTTTTTTAAGTGAAATCATGACACCACACTATAAAATACATCCTCAAATGAGCTTATTAATTAATAATTTGGAAATATTAATCATTTAACATGGACATGATTAATAATTTGGGAATTTGAATAAATAAGCTCATTGGAAAGAGAGATTGCAATCAAATGTAGAAGGTGAAAGGCCATCAATGAATGATAAGAAGAAAAGTTTAAAATATACTATTAAGTAAATTCTGAGGGACACATTAACTAGATACCACGAACGAGAAAAAAATACATTAATCCCATCTATTAGTAATTCTCTCCATCGGAAAGTTGAGTTAAATTATTTGAAATTACATCTTTTACTCCATTGTAACATTTAATTATTATTTTAGTTCTACGTCACAGTCGCTCACTCATAATGAACTATTCCTAAATATTAGTTTGTATAAGGGAAGGCAGAGTATACACTAGAATAAGACACACATGTGTGAATAACGTATGATGAGTGTCTTAAGTCAGTAATAGGCCAGGAAATCAAAGATCAAAATTCAGCAGGAAAGCATTTGTCCCGTTTTTCCGACAAATTTTCGTTGTGCAGTATTAGCACTAGGACCAATAAGGTGATATGCTCAGATTTTATAGTCTATATTAAACCTACAGCCGTACATGACGAATTACTATAGATGTCTCTGGCTCATTCTTGAAGGGTTGAAAACTCATCTATCGAAAATAACCGTTGCACGTCCTAATATTTGCAATCTAAAACCGGTCAAATGTTTGAATTCTCAGGTTGTGCAAAGGTCCCATCAAATGATTTCACCTTTAATTTTGAAAACCTTTCCATCTCATGACAGCCAAAATAATACCGAATGTTGACGCATATTCTTAACAAACTGTCGAAACCCAAAAATATTAGGAAAATATTTCTTGCTCATGCGCTTTTGCAGGAGTAATAGGACATCATTACCTCTAGATGAAAGCAAAAGTGATTTATCTAGGAAGGAGGGCTGATAGTGACCAATATTTTGGCAGTGAATATAAATGAAGTGTCAAGTTAGCATGTTTTGTTATTAAATACTCAGCAAACTAAAGTCAGAAAGGTTTATCACTTGATTTCAAAACTTTTATTAAATATCTCTAGATTGCAAAAACAATCAAACAATTGTGACCGGTATTTCAATGCAAACACTCCCAACATGTCGGGTAGGAACAAAGTGTGTAGGAATTTTATAGGTCCACCTCAATATTTTCTTGAGTAAAAATGTTTGCAATAAAAAACATAGGCAAATAATAATAAGACTTTTCTCTGCATAAAAATATAAGTATGATAGTGCAATTTTTATACGAGTAGCTCTCCGCGAAATAATAAAAAAAACATGACTGATCGGGCGAGAGTGATGCGTCTTCATAACACATACTTACGAGGGGTAAAGACATGGTAGAATATATTACTATGGTATTATGAGGCAGTGACCAACAGCAGAGGCTATTTTTATCATGAGGAAAAGGTATGGAAGGAAGGGTGGAGAGAAACCTGGTGTTAGCATTAACCTTATCTGGCCAAGAGCTGGTTCTGAGAGACATTAAATTTCAAAACTTTTAATTTTTAAAATTAGGAAGTTTTCTACTAAATCATAAATATCGTGGCAGCCACATATTTCGCCATTAAATTTTACAGCACAATATAACGCGTATTTTAACCCTCCGTTGGTCGCGTGGCGTCTACCAGGCGCCAAACCGTCTTCTTTTCTTTTCCCAAATCGTATTTTCATAGTTTGGAAAGTAATATTCTTTGTATCTTATTTATTTTATGATTCTGAAATAGTCAACAATATGACAATAGGTTTAGCCACATTTATGGGATAAATTTTGATATATTGTTATTTTTGGAGTCTGGTAGACGACACGCGATAACTTGAGTTACAATACGTAACATGCGTAAAGCTTCGTGATATTAATCGAAAAGTTTTTAAATATGTTTATAATTTAAACTAATAACTATATTAAGCATTTAATTTTGGATATAGGTTGTGTTGCCACGGATTTTTTGCTGTATTCAGTTTTAGTACCAGAAAAAAACCTATCAATGTGAAGAATTTATTATGGTTCTCTCATAGTTTGAGTGAACTTTGGCGTATAATATACCATTTTCCCCTCTGATATATACGTTTATGGTGGCTTATTACATTGATGTAGATGCATAAAAACAGTTATTTCTACTTTCACTCATTTTGTTTAACCATTCAAAAATGGTGTCTGAGACGACAAATAGCTTTCCAAAATGTAACACGACTGATGGAGGGTTAAATCTTCCCTGATTGGAGCTGAAAATTTACACATTTTTGATGTGACTTAGAAGGAACATTGGGTTATTATGGATTAACCTGGTAGATATGGTATTTCGAGGAGGCGACCGGCAGATGGGGTCATTTGCGCCTTGAGGGATGGTGTAGGTAAGGAAGGGTAGAGAGAAACACGGCGTCGGCATTAGCTTGCTCTTAACGAAAGGCGCCAAGGGGACCACGGCTTAATGTCCCATGTGACGGACGGAGAGTTACGCTTGACATGTCCTCCACATAGCATTCAAGCAGGGATCCGGAAGTCTCTGAAAATTCTCTGCCTCCGCCGGGATTTGAAACCGAGCCCACGGGGTGGGAAGCCAACACTCTAGCCACCACACCAGCCCGATTTTTTTTAGTAACCATATCTTTTGAAAGACATCCGTGGCGGCAGGGATAAGTCCTCGCCTACTATACGGAAGGTCGAGGGTACTAGTCCCTCCTTAATTGTTTGCCCCTTCCAGGACAAGGTGGTGTGTGTCCGTCTGTTGTTGGTTGTTAAAACTCCCGATGTAAAGGTCTCGTTGTGCTGTATTCGAGGGTTATTGAGATAGATAAATGAATAAATAAATAAATAAAAAGCCACTAAAGGGACCACGGCTTACCATTCCATCCAACGCTCGGAATGTTGCTCTTGAAATTTCCTCCACACAACACTCAATCAGGAATCGATTAGTCTCTGAAAATTCCTGCCATCGCCGGGGCTTGAACCCGAGTCCACGGGGTGGGAAGCTAACATTCTAACCACCACAACAGCCAATTCCCCTTATATTGGGGATAATAGCAAGTGCCTTGGCATTGTCTAGTCGCCACAGGCCTATCTGAAAGTGAGCGTACTAGAGACAGCTGGCCTTTTCTCAATGCAGAGCTTAGTATGTCTCAACTTCAGAGGGAAATACAGTCACAGCTATTATTACTCTTAATTGAGTTGCTTGAACAGGTAACAGAAGTAATGAGTATATTTTAAGTTTTGTTGTTTAAAAATGCTTAATTTTTTTTAATTTTTTTTTTATTTTGACGATAAAATGTGAAACCATAGTATCAAATATAAATGTAATTAGAAAAAGTTCCATATGCCATCGTGTTACTTTCGATATAAACAACTAATACAGGCTATTCTCCAAAGTTTTAGCTTTAAATTGCATTTTCAACTTTGGCTACCACACCAAACAATATCCCCAAATAATGGGCCTAAACGGAAGAAATGAGGGTGAGTGGGAAGAAAAACTGTGGATGGAGATAAAGTTAGAAGAATCGAAAAGGGGTCAAGGGTAGATTCGTATTGGTATGGGGAAGGCTGCGCCCAGATGTTTCCGATAGATGACTCAGCAGGGCGTTGCCGGCGCTATTGGGGCCCAGCGCCATCAGTCGCAGTCGAGTTAAAAAGGCGTAAAAAGTTCGCAGTGAAGGGGCCTATGAGTAGCTCCAATGGGGTAAGTAGGGAGAGAAAGATTGAGAGGGGAACGACATAATTTATAGGCGGAAGGAAATCGCGGAAGAGTTGATGGCAGGAATGCTGGGCGGGACGACAAAACAAAGAAAGGTCACAACGCGAGTCTCTTACCTGTTTATCTTTGCCTCATAAGCGTAAAACCTCTTCGTAAAATTTTAGATATATATAAATGTTGAACATCTTCTTCTGAATACATCCGGAAATTTAAAAAATAAAAGTGCACGTAAGGAACAATTCTAGCTCAGGCAGTGATACATTAGGTACGAGTAAAGCAAAAGATTTCTTTATATATTCCCATACCATCGCATCACAAATTGGCCTTTTACATCGGAATTTTCCCACAACTCAGTAATCACACGTGGATAGGAGCAATCTACTGAGGGGGAACCCAAACCCATCGACCTATCTTTGGTATGTGAGTAGGCAAAACAGGGTAAAGCCCCAGATTCAGTAAAAATCAAATACGAAATGGAAACAATTGAGAAAAGATAAACAATTGAGATAAGATATACAAGTTGGTGGTTCTTCAAAATACGAGATTTAAAAAAAAAGACGCTGATCAGATATAACATTATAACACAATTTTTTATTCAATTACATTTACAACATGTTATTTTCGTTTCCGATTCAAAAATATTACGTTGAAAATACATGAAGGCGCTTGATCCAATTAAGTCCAGTTTGCACCAATTGCCAAAATGATTTATTGTGAAGAAAGTACTTTCAAATTTTACGGTTCTTACAAAGGCGTTATTTTATAAAATAAATCTTTATTTCAGCTGTGAAATGATAATTTGATATTATCAATTCAAAAATAATAATCCAAACAGTACAACCTTCCCGAAATTTTAAAATCATTCAATTTTACTCGGCTACGTAATTCGTCCAGCAGTTCCCAGCATGCAACCTGATTCAATAATTTGAAATGCAAGCACATTCAAATCAATGACTAAATACTAAAAATCCCGAACGAAATAGGCTAATTTTTTAACTTTATTGATCAAATCAATGTACCCGGCGCAATACTTGTTGGAACGAAGTAATATTTATGATTGATTACAAGAAAACGCAATGTACTGTTCCGCAAATTTTTTGATGATGTTGAACAGTTTCAAAGGCCGTTTAAAAGCTGTTGAATCTCTCATTCAAGAAGTTTGTGCAACAATTCTATTTGTTTGCATTTTTTCTATCTCCAGTGATTTTATAAATATTTCATTCAAAGAATATATTTCAATGAGACCTCATGCAAAACATGCATCATCATATTTATTCATTATTATAATTGTTTAATTGAAAAATTAGGACGCTTTTTATGCCAAAGAGCTCTTCCTCTGTTTTTGTAATTGGAGGGGGGCATTAAACAAAAACTTGAAGCTTGCGCGAGGTGGAAGGGTTTAAAAAAAATATATTGTGAAAGTAACTAAGTGTCTTTCATTGATATGGGGGGGACTTTTAAAACTCCTCCGCAACCCTTTAATCAGTGATTTTTATTGTATGGATGTATATGCTATCCATATCATATATAATAGTGTTATAGTGTGAGCTAGTATTAATAACCAGATGTAAAAGAAATTTGGTGGAGACAAAGCATTTCAAGTTGTATTTTTGTAGGCATCTAGACATTGTAAGTTCTATAAGAATTATATTTTATAACTGTATTTCGTTATATTCTATCATATACTCTAAAGCCGGAGAGAAACTTCTTCAAACGGCTAGTCATGCCAACCTCATGTTTATCACCAACAAAAAACTTGAAATTCAAAGTAAACCTAGTAAAAATCCAGGCGTAATAAGAAAAGCGTGTCAAGATCATAGCGGCTAATGAAAGAAATTAAAATAAGAATTCGCAAAAAAATGACGTGAAGAATAACGGAGAAATTTTCGCGGCCGAATGAGCAATGCGCATAAGTCATTCATATTCGACCTAATTTGCGCGGTGGAGTACGTAATGAAGATATACAAGAATTCAAAAAAATCTTGCTAGGCTCAATGAGATCCGTAAATAAAATTTCGATGCGAGCAGATGATCCATAAAAGTGGCCCGTGGAAGAATAAATAAAAAAAGATGAACGAAATGAGACGGTGTGGCACTGAGATTCATAAGTGAAGGTCAGGAGAGGTTGCCAAAAATAACAGGGTAAAAGGGGGTTGGTTCATTAGTGAAGGAGAAGCATACAAAGGCCTTCACGGCTGAACGCAAGGACGAGGAGCTCCCCTTTATTAGGACTTCCACCATCTGAGAAAGAATTGGATTTGTGTCAACCAAAGATTAAACAGCAGCTAAAGTGATAGTATCATAGAGTAAGGATACACTATAAAGCAAAATTTCAGATTTTTCATCCGAAATATAGCAAACATAAAAACGTTGAAACTGAGTTGAGAACAAATTAAAGTTCACCAGTATAGGAAAAAATGTACAATGCACGTTTCCTGGAAGTTTCAACATAATATATTATTATTAAAACAATAAAATCCCTAAAAATAAATAAATGAATGTCCGCGGGCGAGGATCGAACTCTCCATTATTACTTCCGTAGTCGACCTCTGTTACCACTTTCGCTGTCATATAGGAACCTCGATTCAATAAAAGTTATGTACAGTCACTTCATTTTTGACGGCCTTTAACCCTTTATAACCCAGAGCTGCTTCCGAAGGAAATTAAATTTCAACATTTTTCATTATGAAAACTTGAAAAAATTGTTCTCAATCGCCATCATCGTGGCAGCAAAATATCTCGTCATTGCAGTTTACATCACAAAATAATGCATAGTTTAGATATTTCCTAAACTGAGCAGAAAATTTACACATTTTTGATTTTGCTGAGAAGCAACATTGGGCTATAAGGGTTAATTGCTTCTTTCTCGAAATTGTACGAGAGTTGGGTCGTCTAGCTTCGGCACATTGAATTTATAGCAATGATCTACCAAATCGGAAAGTTTGAGCTCGGTTGGCCACCGACTGTTGTGTATTCCCCTTGTAAGAACAGTCTGTTGGCAACTGGATTAGGAATTTAAAGTTGGAAAATCCAAGTTAGTAGCCGAAATTCAAGGAAATATTTTTATAACTATTGTTATGAAGAAAATCGACTAACTATAGTCACCACTTAGCGTAGATGCCCTTTCTGCTTCTGATTGTATTTTAAGGCTTGAGTTACGTGCAAATTCAAAAAATTGCCAAAATTTCCTGATTACTTATTCCAGAACTATATTAAAAGTATTGACGATTTTGTACTGCGGTGAGCCTCCATATATGCCAACTCTATGATAGTATGGAGCGATACTATTATAGAAATGTGTGGCTAAACATATTGCACGATCAGTAATCTATCTATTATTGGTGTTAAAAACTTAAGTTGCCCACTTAAACTTTCCTGGGCAATGTAGAGTAGGCCTCTTGCAACACTTTCCTGCGCCTTGTGAATAAAAATTTTACATACGAGCAAAACTGAGGCGTAACTTTCAAAATTCAGATAAGGTAGATGTAGGCAAGGGCCGACAATATACGACACTTAAAATCTCAGGGGTGAAGCGTTCATTATAAATTATCAATAATTATTTAAACTACCTATTCCAACAACTAAGGTGCGTTTCCATAGCGGAGGTACTGAAGAAGGATTATGGTAGCCTCCCTTTCCTTCGTGTACTTCCCTCTTCAATTCACTTTAAGGGCTAATCCCTTTAATTATATTCGAAATCCTATTATTTTCCTTCCTCTCCCTCGTTTACCCAACATTCTACTATCTAATACTGTTTTCAACAGCCCCTCCCCGCTAAGTACTCCCTTCATCCATTCTTTCTGTCTACGTATCTCATTTATAAGCTGCCTCTATTCATCCACGATGTCTAGCACTCAGTACTCATACAACATTAATAAGCAGTGTCGTTCCTCCTCTTCTCCATCGACTTCACCTCCTTATCTCTTCTTCCCACCCACCTCTTGACAGCTATGAACAAAAAATGTTTTTGTGTGTTTGTCCGTAGTTCAATGTGATATCATAAATCCGATCACCATGAAACTTTTTAAATGTAGGCATTTCTTATTCTAAGAATCCAGGGTTGTGACCCCGGTTGAAGTCTCAGGACACTCTCAAATCAAATTCTGGAAATTCCAGGTGACCATGGGTAAGAAACTAACACCCAAACCAAAATATGAAATATTCACATGTCCATCACCTATCCATACCAAACTTTGGGTTATTTCACATTGGTAGTGAGCGTAAGAAAAGTATTGTGAATTAAGAAAAGCTTCCTTATGTTGTTATACAAGAATAGGTTGTTTTTCATACACATACAAAGATATGTAAAATTATAATTTTAAAAGCAATAATTTTTAATTTATACTTTCAGTACTCAATAAAATTTCAGCCCTCGCCTCAATAACATTCGAATGAATTTGATTTTGAATATAAAACACAAAATCACTATTTTTTATCATTGCATTCATGGGTTGTGAAGAATAAATGCTGCAGTTGAATTTAGGAGAAATTTATCGGTGAATGCTCAATCTAGGTGACTAAAAATGATGCCTTGCAAAAATGCAAATATACCTTCATATCAATGTGTGTGTACTGAACTGTGGCTGCGTAAGTGGACCTTTCAAAAGCTACCTAATAGTTACTCTGTAAAAAAGTTTCCAGTGATTTAAATAAATTAAATGCTGAACCGTGGGGATCCGAGATCTTGATGTGAAATATTTCTTACAACGTGCAATATTTCAATTTTTTGCCATAAACGGGTATAATCACAATGGTAAATCTTAACCTGCAAGTTCATTCCTACTTTACTGAATTAAGATACGACGTAACATGACGAAATCCTTTCTATCCTACCTCGCAGAGCATCTTAAATCCTATGGGGCCAATTCAGAATTCATCCACTCGTATAATAGTCCCTTACCTAAGTCCATTTCCTTTTTATGGCCAACGGACCACGCCCCTTTCAGACGTCAGACCTATCTGCGACGTCCAGGGATACTGTTTGGCGGGTGGTGAGATAAGGGGCGGCTGGGATAATGGTGACCGCCTGGGGGCCGAAAGATAAGGGCCGGCACGCGAGACCACCTTCAATCTTGAGCCGTCCTTCCGTGCGGGCGATTTGGAGTATGGCAGCGGGCCTGCAACGCTCATATCCACTAGGGTGCCTATGGGATTATTATTGAAATGGAAACTGAAAGAATAAAATTTGTAAGGTTCACTAATATGATTGAGAAAGCAATCCCAGAGTTTCATAAAATTGTTAATCGCCAAGTACTATAGTATGGGTACAGGATTATTACTACTAAAGTATTCAACCACTGCAGATGGGTTACCATGGAGTATTCCGCCTTACCCCAGCTTCTCTCTATTCCCACTTAGGATTATACCTCTTCAATTAATAGCAAGGTCTACTCCTTTTCATTTATTCTATAACTCCTATTCTTTCCCTTCCCCTGTAACACCTGCCTAACATTCTTACCTTATACACTGTTTTAGCATCTGCAATATAATAATAATATCGTTTATTTTCGTAGGCGTAATATACTTGATGCCAACTGTTTTTCGGGGTGCATTGTAATACCCGGAAAAACTCATTTATTCGTATTGGTGTAACATAATGTATTTGATTTCCAGACCAATTATTACCCTCCATCGCAATGTTTTGTGTCCAAAATTTCAAAATGTAACAGAAAAAGAAATAAAATTATAAGTTACTATTGCGAATCAAAGTTACCATAATTTATAAAGTCTTTAATTACTGATATTGGCTTTAATAACCTCGAAGTACAAGTTATAGTCCAATTTACGGTAGATTAGGCTACATTAGATTAGATTAGGTCTACATAGTGCTCCGAATGAGGAAAAAAACGTTGCCAGACAAGGGATTTAGATTTGGGTGTGTGGCCTTTTTGTTAGAGTTGTTTCCTGTTTAAAGGGTACCTATAGGGTTTATATTCACCGTCTTTGTTGTTATTATTATTGTTAATCCTAGTAAAAAATCTTAGTTAAAATCAACCTTATTACGCTTCAGGCATCTCATAGTTTCCGTTTTATTATATGTTATTTAATTTTTCAAATACTTTAGGTCTAATATCCTCTGAAAAACCTATAAAATGCTGAACAACTGTACGAGGAAAAATCCCATAGCATAAAACAGCGCTTTATCAATGTATCCTGCCAGCAACCTAAAACATATGTATATTTCTTCCAGTTTCTTTTGAAATTAACCCGTCAATATGTTTGCCACCAGCAAAAACGTCAGTAGTATCGAAATCGCTAATTTTTAGAATGGCCTGTTCCGATCAGTGAGTTCCCGGGCACCTTTTATTATCAATATTATGGGTAATATAGATTTCCCTCATAGCCCTTATCAGTCATATGCCTCGGAAAGAACGTTTATTTTTGATTTTATGCCGTGTTTTCGGGGTCTCTGGACCACTGTACGCCGTCACCACGAGAATCCGACGACGCCATCAGGGTTCAGGAATAGGACAGGAAGGATTTTGGACGGAGAATCCCGATGTCGTCATTAAGGCGACGCGGATACCCTTAGCAAAACCGAATTTTGTGCCTATAGAAATGGATGATTATCCCATGACAAGAATAATGAAAAGATTTTTCTCTTGATAAGCCATTTCAACCTTAAATGATCGTAGTTTTTCCCGGCGAATCGAATGAATAAAATCTTCTCGGGTTAAGCACCGGGTCAGGCTTTTTGAGGCCAAAAAAAGCCTGACCCGGTGCTTAACCCGAGAAGATTTTATTCATTTCAACCTTATTTTCCATGAGCTTTTGCTAACACTGCAGTTTCATAGAATAGCTTGAGAGGATGTCTCAAAACAGCAGCCTTCTAGGGACTGCAGCCATTGTCAATATTTTCCACAATGTAGCAATAAATGCTATACAATCGAATTTTTTAACGGAAAAATAATTGAAAAAAAACGGAGTCTTACCCACTATTTAAAAAACATCTCCAGAGCTGGTAAAGTACTCAATAAGGTCCGTGGGCAACACTTACCTGAAAATAAAAGAAATAGCAAAAATTATTATGTATTTTTTACAGATCGCAAAATTATTTCTAATTTATTGAAATTTATCTTTAATCGAGAATTTAAAATGATATCCTCTGTACTAAGTTAATAAAGCCCAAAGAAATTGCAATCAATCTATTATTATTATAATCATCATCATCATCATTTTATACTGAATAATTATGATTTTTATATATTTAGTTCACAAGTTATGTACAGACTATAGATAAGGCGTGGAGTATATAAATACAAAAATATATTCCAACTACCCGCATATGATAATCGTTGCCAATGTAAGTTCCAAAGCTTTCAATATGAGCATAGATTTATCGAGGATGGGATTCCAAACATATTGCCTAAAACTCTCATTAACTTTAGAAGTTATAACCCGTCAATCATAAAGGAGATCTACTCAACGTCATTCATGAAGTCACGTGACCCACGGCATGAGTTACCAGACCTGGTGATGTATTCATGTATGCCTACCGCGATATTTGATTAGCTACTCTCGTCTACGCTTCCTGATAACGAGCCCAATCGTGATGAATTGAAGTAATCATTTCGCAATATCGAGTTTGAGATATTATTCAGGCCAATACCAGGCCAAAACTGAGAGCTATCTCGGTTACAGCCAAATATAAACTAAATTACAAAATCTATTCCGACTGATGGAAAATACACACAAATGAAGTAATTTGATTCGTTGTCTAGCTAAGGATAACGTTGGTTCATCAGATAATTCTGTAAGGGGCGTTTGGTCACACGAAAAACTACACCAATATGAAGCAAGTTTTACTGGCACTTTTAGTTAACCTCAAACCTACTCCACTCCTCTACATAATCGCGGTTCTTTTCTAAGCATTTTTCGTACCCCTGAACCAAATTTTTAACCCCTCTGCATAGAGGCTCGCCGCCTTAAAGTTGAACAAATTATGACGATATTCTATGCATAGGGGTCAAATAAGCCGGTACAGCGGTAAGAAATATGCCTCTGATTGAATGGTGATTATGTAGAGAAGTAAAGCAGGTTTGTAGCCAACTAAAAGTGCCTATAAAATGTGTTTTATTCGAATGAATTATTTCCTTTGGCCAAACGGTCGTTACTTTATGAATATATCTCGTAATTCATATTCATGTAAAAAGCAAGAATCAGAATAACTAGCTCAACTTAAAAAATAAAAATATGAAACTTAACCCTTTGAGTGCCGGGGAGCGCTATCGCGCTCCTCATATCTCTCGCGAAAAGTGCCAGGAGCGCTATGTCGCTCCTCATGCAATGTCACTCATAGATACTGATAATTAACTTAATACATTTGTCGATATTCATTTTCTTTTAACATTACCTATTTTCTTCACATAATAAAAATTAACTCATATTACCAAAAATTCATCAAATAATATAATAAAAAGGTAAAAACACATATAATAAAGATTTCCTAAAGTTTTTGAGCGTATACATTTACTTGTTTTTGAGATCCAATTTTCTTCCCTAACCTACTGCAAAATCTGCAAGAATGCCTCGGCACTTTTGGCATCATCATCACTGGTCAACAATCCTAGGATTGGTTTGACGCAGCTCTCCACTCAGTTCTCCTATCAGCTAATCTTTTCACTCCTACGTATTTCTTCTCTTTCACATCTCTCTTTACTTGTTCCATATATTTTGTTCGAGGTCTTCCTTTTCCATTCTTGCCTTCCACCTGTCCTTCATCAGGCCATCATGTCTCAAGATGTGGCCTATAAGGTTGTTCCGTCTTCTTACTAAGGTTTTCATGAGGCTTCTCTTCTCTCCTACCCTTCTCAGGACTTCCTCGTTACTAACTCGGTCGATCCATTTGATTTTCATCATTCTTCTGTAGCACCACATTTCAAAGGCCTCTATCCTTGCTTCCTCCGCTGCGGTCATTGTCCATGCCTCACTTCCGTATAGGAGCATACTCCAGACGTAGGTTCTTATAAATTGTTTCTTTACATCCATATTTAAGTTTCCCGCTGTAAGCAGGTAAGCTCTCTTCGCCTGGGCTATTCTGCTGATAATTTCTTTCTTGCTTCTCCCGTCACTAGTTATCTTGCCTCCCAAATAACAGAATTCATCCACTTCTATCAGTTTTTGCCTCCATATTTTAATGTTGGTCTTGACTTCTTCTCTTCTGCTGCATACTAAGATCTTGGTTTTCTTCGTGCTTATTTTCAGTTGATATCTACTCATTACCCTACCCATATTAACCAGAATATTTTTCAAATCCTTCTGTGTTTCTGCTATAACGGCTATGTCATCGGCAAATCTTAGCATGCTTATTTTTTCTCCATGGATATTCACTCCCAATGCCTTTTCTTTGATTTCCTTAATGGCTTTTTCAATGTAAACGTTACTTTTGGCATAGTACCTAGAAAATCGGTTGGCACTCGAATGGATAAGTTTCGTAGGAGTAATACAAGTGATTGTGTATTGAATACAATTGAACTGAATAGGGAGTGGGAGGGCATAACAGTAATCAAATTTTTTTTCTTCACTTGATCTGTATGCTTAATGCTGATCCAGTGTCTTGGATAATCGGACGAATGCATAGTTACATAATAATAGCTTGGGAGTATAGTTCTTGATAGGACTAGTATATCTCCAATATAATACTTTGTTGGGAGTATAGGCCTTGATAGTTCAAGTATATTTTGGAAAATAATCATTATTCTATATCTTGAAGTGTAGGTCAAAACCTATCAGGTCTGTTAGGCTTAGGTAAGGCCTCGATATTGCGAAATGATTTCTTCAATTCATCGCGCTAGGGATGATTATCAAGAAGCGCAGACAAGAGTAGCTAATCAAATATCGCGTTTGGCCTGCACTCCAAGATATAGAATAATGCCCTTTGCCCTCCAAAATATACTCGAACTATCAAGATCTATACTCCCAAGGAATTATATTGTGACTATTTATTCATAATGATAGTATGATGGTATTTAGAACACCCTGAATGTCGAAATTTTACCGCGGTCGTTACTTATCATCCCCATGATGAATCAATGGAATAACCATTTCGAAATATCCAATTTGATAAATTACCGAGGCCTATGCGCGAGGGGCAATCGAATGAGTAGTACGGACAAAAATGTAAAATAGAAGTCAACTTAATATCTCGCTCAATTGAAGGAAATAACACACATAATGGAAGTGTTTTATATTCATTTTCGCGTAAATACTCGTTCGGCTATCAAATTAATTAATCTGCAGCAGCGTAGGCATTTTAGTTTTACGAGTCCAAAGCTCAGATTTGTCTTTTTTTTAATACAAGTAAATTTCACTAACAACTCTATACGTGCTTTAGTTTTAATATTATCTGTTCTTGCAATCTATTAACGAACAGTTTAATTGATCCAGATTGATTACCTTCGTAAACCTAATCCATTAGGGGATTTGACTTTTTTCCAAGCAATTTATATAAAATGTACTAGGTCCATCACACCCTATCCATGAGAAGAAAAAAAATACATTAATCCAACAAGCCAAATATCAACGTAACAGCAGTTATTGACGTATCTAGCACTCACAGGATAAGTTAAAAATATGTCCCATATCGGTCAGTTTCACAGCCTTATTTTTTGTTAATTCGTAAACTGCCCTTGCAATTTTACGGTTTAAATACTCAGGAAAAACTTATTACTAGCAAAAAATAATTCTTTAGTGGCTTAAATTTTCCCCATCGCATTTATATATAATTCGCTAGTTTTTTCGTTTCATATGAAGTAGAAATAAGTGTTTATAGATTTAGCCTAATGATTGGTGAGGCAGCAGCAGCAAGTCGCAGGATTTTAATATCATTTCCAGGAAAAATTCGGCGGCCAGTTATCAAAATAATTACAAAAATGTTAAACCTATGGTAGTGTAGGTATTTAAATTACTAGATGATATTTGAACTACTACAGGAATAACTACAGAAAATTTAACATAACTAAGTTTACATACGCACGCCTAATCCTGTAGTGGCCATAATATTTTCTAAAGAATTTCTACTTCATTCGATAGGTTCATCGCACCACTTTCATTTAAGATAAATATAAGTTAAATGCAATAGAGTGAATTAATATCAAGGTATCCGTTTCTAAGGCAGGCAATATTCAGGATAGGAGTAAAAAAGTCCCAGCTTAGTAAGTTTCCCTATCTCATGTGTTTTAGTTTCCTCATAATATTTCCTTGAAATCTATCATTGATCGGTTTAGTTACCATAGGGGAACAATCTACCTGCAGAAATTTTAGCACATCAAAATTTACATTCACAAGCGTAAACCATTAGTGTCCCTGATTGTTTCTAAAAGTATTTCTTATTACATTCGCTAGCATTATCATACCCCTTTAATTTGAATTATAAATAAGTCAAATTCGAGAGAGCGAATGAATAGCATGTCAATAGCACTGTCGGCAATATTCTCGATGGGAGTAAAAAATTCCCAGCTCGGTTAGTTTCCCTATTTTATGTGTTTTAGTTTACGTATAATATTTCCTTGCAATTGATTGGTTTAGTTACTGTCTACCTACAGCAAAGTCAACATAAAAACTATACATCTGCAAGCCTAATCCATTAGTGACCCTAATATTTTCATGACGCATTTCTTATTGCATTCGCATGGTTCATCACACCATTTTCATTATTAAGTTAAAATAAGTCTAACGCGATAAAGCTAATGAATAGCGGGGCAGCAGTAACTGTCGCAGGCAATATTCATGATGGGAGTTAAAAAGAAGCCCCAGCTTGGACGGTGTCCCTATCTGGGTGAAATAAATCCGTTTAATGGGTCAATGAATCAGTACTTTTCCCTCTTTTAATGGTGATCCCTGAGATATCATCTCCCAAAGTTACGACTCCCTATCATCGATCACCGCAAACGATGGTGATATGATTCGCACCATATCCGTCCAATCCTATCCATTTCCACTGCTTCTCATCTCATTCAGCCAATGGGAGAAGAGCACTCTCTCGCCAAATTCCCTCCATGTTCGTCGGATTGCGGTGGTCGCAAGGTTCCGAGGGATAGGACACCATTCAATCATAGTACAGTACACATTGAGTAGTCGAGACACATTGAAACCGAACTTAGTTCGAATGAAGCTAACTACGCATGTAATTTTATGTGCAATAAAGAAGAATTCGCAATATAAAAAAATTGGTCGATTCTCTTGTCAATTATTTGAGCTACTAATATAAGATAAAATGCAAAAAAATCAATACTTTTCCAAAATTCAATAAACTTCCAATAAGTTTAAGTTAGGTGATAAATAGATACAATAACAGATGATAAAATGACACTCATACTAGAAAATGGAAGAAAAAAGATTAAATCTATGCTAAAAACCACAATTTGTTACATTGTTGAATCTTATAAAGGATAAAAAAAACTTTTCAGGGGTTTCCACGCGGATAAGAAAATCTAAGAGCGCCAAATTGATACCTAAGTGGATTTACTAGCAAATTGTGCTTTTACAGTTTTTCTGTTTTTAAGTGTCAAATCAAGACATTTTTACTTCATAAAACGTAATACGATTTGTTGATTTCATTTATGATAGAACTTAAGCTAGCTACCTGGCTTTATGTAAACTTTACTCGGGATACCCACCGAGTTAAATCCTCTATATTTAATTTAGATTTTTAAATTTTCTTCTATTCTCGCCAAATCTTATTTAAGTACCTGCATGCTCACTCTTTTAGCTGCCTAACTGCACTTCTACCGTCCATAGGATATTTTACGTCGTCAATGCAGTTGATAGCGTGTCTCGAGTCTAAAATCTAGAAAATTTTACTTCGCAGTATAAAGCAAAGCAATATAATGCTGTTAAATTCATTGATGATAGAATTGAAGCTATCTACCTGCCTGCCTACCCTCTGAGGTACATACCTGCACTTTTACCCCCTCATAAGGTCTTTTGCGTCGCCCATGCAGTTGGTAGCGTGTCTCGAGTCAATAGAGACGGCGATCGGACCCTTCGCTATCTCGACCGAATCAAGGGCAGTGCGTCTCCCGACCTTTCCGATCCGTGACACCCATTCCACCCTCCTGCTTCCGTTTCAGCGAAAACCCAACGCCCACCCACCCTCCCCCTCTCTTTCATTGATTGGGCCCACGCCCATGGAGATCCCTTTGCATTCAGCCCACGGCATTCTGCCACTATCTCTCCATGTCCTCCTGTTCTGCGCCGTGATCGGGTAAAATGCTTTCAACCAATATACTATCACTTTTCGTTCATAATTTTGCAATACGTTTTCCATAAAATGTATTAGCTGATATATGGCTAGATGGAAATGTAAGTGACGAGAAAGAGCTTAGAAGAGTGGGAGAAAAGAGCCTTAAACAGAAGATAGAAGACTGTTCTGCGTCTTGAACAGGTTACATGCTTCCAACCATTTTACGATTACTGTTTGATCGTAATTTTGCAATAAATGTTCGAGAAAAACTACAGGGGAAGGACAACTTTGCTTTGTCAGCTTGTTTTAACTACTCTTTTTCGCGCCGTGATTGGTTTTAATGCTTCCAAGCAATATATCATAACTTTTCATTCATAGTTTTGCAATATACTTTTAAAAAATATTACCTTATATAAAGCGTTATGGTAGAATAAGTAACGACAAAGTGCAAAGAAGAATGGGAGAAAAGAGAAGTCTACTAAAAGTCTTGAGCAGAGCACGGGACAAGTTAGTTTTGCCAACTTGTTTTAACAACTTCTTTTGCGCTGTGATTGGTCTTGATGCTTACAACTAACATACTATAAAATTTAGTTCATGATTTTGCAATAAATTTTCGAGAAAAATGCATTATCTCATAGATGGAAGCGTTAGTGATGAGGAAGTGCTAAGAAGAGGAGTGGAAGGAATAAAAGTTTCCTTCAACTACTACGATGAAGGATGTCCACCAATTCACGCCCGCTACTACTACTTATATACGGAAGGATACTATAATTTTAAGTTTTCTTCCGAATAAGGTAGGTTTTGATGAAGAAGTAATTTGTTGTTCTCCAGTGCGCCGTGATCAGGTTACATGCTTCCAACCACTTTACGATTACTGTTTTATTATAATTTTACAATAAATGTTTGAGAAAAATGTATTATGTATTATATAGCTTGATGGAAGTGAAATTAATGAAAGAAGCTAAGAAGAGTGGGAGAAAAGAGATGTCTTCTAAAAACCTTAAGCAGAAGATGGAACAACTTAGTTGGCCGCGTTATGAGACATGACGACCTGATGAAAACAATCGTAGAAGGACAGGCGGAAGGGAAGAATGGCAAGGGGCGGCCCCGAATGAGTTGCATAGGAAAGATTATTAAAGATGTATAAGAGAAGGAATACATTGCAATGAAAAGGCTAGCGGATAGGAGAGAGGAATGGAGAGCTACGTCGAACCAATCTTAAGATTGTTGATAAATGACCATGATGATAGAATTATATGACCACATGAGAGAATACAAAGACCCTAACGGTAATATACAAGAAAAATATAAAAACAGAAAGATATACGGAATAAGGAGTTGAAATGCTACGGAATATACGGATGTAGGAAGTAGATGCTAAGGGAGTAAAAAAAAGTCTTCTAAGAACCTTAAGCAGAAGATGGGACAACTTAGCCACATTATTAGACATGATGGACGGATGAAAACAATCGTAGAGGAAAAGGTGGGAAGAAGAGGCATTCTGCCTCCCTCTCCGTTTCCCTATTTGTCCCTCTGTTCTGCGCCGTGATCGGGTTAAATGCTACCAACCTATGTATGTACTATTTATTTCAGTCCATAATTTTGTAATAAGTTTTAGGGGAATTTTTTTCCTATGATATGAAGATATATATTTATTACACGATATTACCTACATACTTACTCCTACTAGTCCATCAGCGAATGTTACTCTCATTCGCAGGAACAATTTGATATTTTAATCTGAAAAGCCTTTGCTATGTAATCACGAACTTGCACTTCGCAAACTCGAGAACACAAAATGATTTCTGCTGCGGAGCTCCTATTTCAAGCATATGACGATTACCAAGCGAAACAGAAGCCAACTAACATCGAATGATTATTAATGTAAACTAGACTATGCATTCTTTTCCTCATTAGCCGAGCTGAGGCGCAACTTTGTACAACTTAGTTTGGACAAAATAATACTTTTTAATACGTATATTCTGTAATGTGTATTCGAAAGACCCTGTATTTTGTTTTATTGAAATTCTTACATGACGATCCTCTCATAAGCTCCTTCATGTTCATGAACCCCTCCTTTGATACCGCAATTCTCTTCCTGACGTCCTTACTCCTGTATTCGTTTTCCTCTAATGAGGTGTCCAAGTATTTGAACTGATCTACCTGCTCTGCTTTGGGGTACTTAGGCATAATACCATCTAGCATTACCCCTCTACTCAAATGCAGATAAAAGTTACTTATGAAGGATATTATAGATATGTGTATTATCATGTCTTTTGACTTGCTTAGGAGAATATTCTATGTTCATTCCAGCACTCCCTTAGTTTCATTGATTTAGCCCCTCGCCCTGTTCGTCCCTTAATATTCTGGCCACGACGCCTTGCTTCTTCCTCACGTCCCGTTTCTCTTTTCCTTTCCGTATTACGTCGTAACCGGGATTTATGCTCTCTGCTCCGCCATTCCTTTTCGTTCCAACGTCTGTATTATTTTTGGGGAGGGCTTAATGCAATTCCCGAATGAAAGCGCTTGGTATTGAAGCTATGGATCCAACAAAATGTTTTTGGAGTCAAAGAGTCATTTAACTCTTGAATGGCCGAATAACTTATGCATATTTGAAATATAAATGAATCATAATATATATACACTTCGAAATGTTCCTCGGCGAGGTAAATAACATAAAAAACCCTAGGATGGGCAGTATCAGAACACACGAAAAAGATTATAAACTCACACTCACTAAATATATATATTTGAAATAATTCAAATCCTTTATTAGCCTTTTCCTATCTTATCTGTAACAGAAGTAGCTTGTTCCGCCAGATTTTCGTTGTCTTTTTCTTTCGAATTGAATTCTTGTTTCTGCTTGTTATATTTCTTGTTTGTCCTATAATTTATGGATTTAATTTTTCCTGGTCACTTTAAAAAGGCAACTTTGCGGTTTGTGGTTCTCTATCTTTAAAATAAAAAAGTAAATAAAAGACAAGGCTTTTTGTTCTATCTTTCACCAATGTTTCGTAAAAACGAGCAAGGGTAAAAATAGGACTTACAAACCAAAAAGAACTAGTCAATGTACTTCTGTATCTTAGCATTAGTTGAATGTCTTGTATGATATGCAGCAAGTTATGGTGGAAGGTCTTAGTATTAGTTAAATGAGGCATTGAAAAAATTCCACAGGATTGATTCGAACACATAGGCGTTTAGTTGTTACAACAACATTAACAAATGCACGAGGAAATAATGAAATGCCTCATTCAACAAATGGCTGAATTTTTAAAACCTTCAATTAACTTTGCCATTGGTGAAAAATGTTCCACTGTGAATGTTTAGCAACTTTCTGATCCAAGCCCTCAGGAATACGTTGGTAAAAATACCTGCCTGCTAAATTCAGCAAACACTTCAGAGATCCGTTTCATCGTCCAACCCAATGTATCCAATATATTTTTGCCAAATTTATTAATTAAATACAAGGGGGGACCCAAGAATAACCGAAACCATTAGAAAAATAAAATTTACTTTTCTGTGTTGAAAATGTTTGTAACTTTCAAAATAATCTCCATTTACACTGATATATTGTTTAAAATATTTTTTTCCACTCCGCGGAACACCTTTGCTACTCGTCGTTTCCGATGCCTTGCAGCGTCACCTTCGATTTTATTTCCACCTCCGTAATGTGACCAAAACATTCACCTTTGACGGGCGTTGTCATGGATCAGAACACTTCCAGAGGTCAGCATGTCTCTTCTTTTGTTTTGAATGGGAATGGACGTAATGTTTCACACTGTCTCACACTCTAGCCACAGTGAATTAAACAAATTCATTTTTATCGGCATAAAGGTCAAGACATGTCAATGCTGAAGACGTTCGGCGAGTTTTCTGGCTGTCGCTCCGCAGTGAACACTTGGCGGGAGAATCAATTGAGGCAGTGTAGTTATTGAGATTGTTATTAACGTTAAACTTACGATCGGAAATGAATTGAGCGTGCAGTGTGGAGGACGCGCACTTGCCCTATGCGCGCAGTACCCGCCTGTCGGTTGTATGGTGTTTTTACTGAGCTATCGGAGGTTAAAAAAAACGTCTGAGGGCGACGCGCGCAGCCATATCCGATCGCTTTTTGCTATTAAATTACGTGATAATTAAAAAAACACAGAATTTTCACCGTCCCTACCCTATGCCAGCTTTAATATTGCTATTTTCATCAGTATACGAACTATCCATGAATCTAAAAGTCAGCTTTATTTGAGATCAATGGACCAAAGCAATTTTCATGTGGGAGGACAGTCTGTAATATCGACCGCATCGTGTCGAAACGGATTTTGTTTTTTAATTTTCACTGTGTACCCACAAATGAAGTCAATGACCTGAAGCTATTGGCTTTTTGCCTTTGATATTCAGATAAATATAGTTACATACACAATGCCTTCACTGCTATCAATCCAAACACAACTACGTTAAGTACCCCGAACAGTTAATACATGATTTTGTATTTGTTATCCGAGTTTCAGACGGATATAATTTAATATCATGAACGAAGTCTGCCACTATAGACCTATACTGGAAATATTAGCGGGAATTTATGGTGACATAATGTTTTTTTAAACACTGAATATTGCAATGTGAACTCGTTATTATCCTTTACCATTTTACCATTCAACCCAATTAAATATGAATAGAAGAAATAATAAAAATGTAATGACATAATTGGAGTATAAGCTTTATAAATTTTTCCCCGATCAGGCTTATTTATCTTACACAAAAAACTTGTGTGATGGAATAAAAAAAAGAATAATAGAAAATTATAAAGGTATTCTTACACAAATAAAATCAAATATAAGCATAATTTAATTTTTTCTTGGAATTCAACGGAGAAGGGTGACATAAAAAGCAACTTGGTGTTTCAATCCTTTAATTCAGAAAATAGAGTTATACATTTATGTGATGATGCACGGACTGGTGGCTATAACGTATTGCTGTTGATATTCCCAAGTGCAAATACCAGACACTAGGTACTGAATAATTCTGAAAACTACAAAATTCCCCGGGGAGAGAAAGCAGCCCTCCTATCCTAAGATAATTATCTTAATACATTATAATGTACGATAATCAGCTTTAAGACTGACTTAAACGAACTCTGCCCTTACCTAATAAAAAAACCTTAGAACTTTAATAACCCTGGAATTATAATAATTTTTATGCTGTGAAATCATTCTAAGTAGATGAAAGAGTGCTCTCTGCATTGCATTCCGTGAATGAAAGATTAAAAAAAGAATACACTTGTTTCAATACTATTGTGCTAACATGAAATCAAGTTTATAGAGTTCCTGAGAGGAAAGTGATTATTATTGAGATGGAGAGAGTATTTTGGTAAAAAATATACTGATCCATTTAATATAAGGCAATATTTGGCAAGCCGGTTAAGAACGTATGACCTACAATGGAAGATTTACGCGATGAACTGTTTTCTATTACTCCCATTGCAACGAGACCTAAGAAGAATTTGCATTAAGAGGAAAAATTAAATGTTCAACAAAAGAAACTGTTTCGCCATTCCATTTGTGGGGATACTTTATATGAAGTACAACTTCAAGGCCTATTCACAGCCGCAACTTCGATTCATTCCCATGGAGAGAGATTTATCTACGCATTGTATCCAAGCAAAGAGAAAAAAATACAATCAACAGTATTAGCAGCCTCAAAGATGGGAACTAAAACTGTTCAAACAAAATTTATACCGAGTACATTCGTCCTATTTTAAAAATCCATGGCTTCATAAATTCACTGGAAAACATACATCTGCTCTTCAGTTCTTCGTTAAAGCCTGTAAAACTTACGGAACGCTATGTTCAGATTTAAATTATTTCTTTTATAATTGAGGATGCTGATGTACAAACATTTCTCAAACGAAATTTATGCTAATTAGATCCGTCCCATGCTTAAATCCATGGCTTCATAAATTTACTGAAAAACATACACCTGCTCTTCAGTGCTTCGTAAAAGCCTATGAAACTTACGAAGCCCTATCTTCAGAGTTACATATTCTTTTTTTTTAAATTGAGGAAATAAATGTGGAATTATTTTTGGGATCTGTTTGTTGAGATACTTTTTTTAACAATGCGACTTCAAGGCTAATATATAGCCTTATCTTGTACTCTTTCCCATGCATAGACAATTAACTGACATCCGAGCTAAGATAAAAAATACAAGCAGCAGAATTATTATCCTCAAAGATGCATACGGAAAATGTTCAAACCATATTTATGCTTGGATGATTCCTCCTATTTTAAAAATCCATCTCTTCATACATCTATTGGAGAAGATACGCTAGCTGTACAGTGCTTCGTAAAAGCCTGTGAATTGTGCAACTTACGAAGCGTGATGATCAGAGATATATATTCTTTTTTTATGATTGAGGAAATACCTGTGGAATTATTTGTTGGGATCTATTTCTGGGATACTATTTTTAATAATATGACTTCAAGGCTACCATACAGTCGTTACTTCTACTCTTTCCCATGCATAGAGATTAACTTTGCATGGTATCCAAGCTACGACAAAAAATATAAGCAAAGACATAAGCAGTCTCAAAGACACATGCATAAACTGGCATATTTATGCCGGGTAGCTTTGTCCCATATTTAAATTCTTAGCTTCATTTATCGGAAAACATAAGCCTGCTCTTCAGTGCTCCATAAGAGCGTGTGCAACTTACGAAGCGCTATGCTCAGAGATATATATTTTTTTATAATTGAGGAAATAACTATGGAATTAAAACAGCAGCTCCGCTCGCAAAAACGAATCGATGGGAGCAAAACAAAGAGCCCTTTTTATTGCCTCAAACGCTCAACTCGTATGAGTAAACATTGCCGTTTTGAGTGCTCGGCATTTAGTTAATGGCCCTACATGAATTTCAGCCTTGTGCATCAACTCGACGCGCATACACAGAACTCTTTTGAAAGAGCGAATGCATTTTAAACCGTTATATGGGGAACTGACAAAAAAAAATTTTTCCACGAGATGGAGGAAAACTCACGCAAAAAAAAGAAACTTCGGAAATGCAACGATAAAACTTTTCGCACGGCACCCACTCCTGGCACTATAAAACAACGGATTGGGAAACGAATTCGCGTTCCGCGAAAAATTGAAATGGATGAACACGCGGATTATGGTTGTGGCGTCGTGTTTTCCAGCTTTCAGCGGAAGATATTTCGGAAGAGGCAGCACCGTAAACCCTGATGATCGGAACTGTTAGTTATTAAGGCGATTTGGAGGGGTTGTTCGGGAGTTTCGTGTTGCCACTTTTATTCGACGACCGATGAATCCCCGTAAAATTTTCAATCCCTTTATCGATATTACGGATCTGATTTGTTTTTTGTTTCCTCGAATGGATAAACATCTTACGTCATAGGCATACATTCCATTCAAGTGAAAGCACGACTCCCACTCTACAGGCATTTTCTAGATGCGTTACTCGTTTCAAAATATGTGACCATCTTAAAATGTTAACGTTGCATAAAGATGGCCCTGTAACGTTTAAGTTTGAGATTTACATTTGTTATCCGTCCATTTTTATTACGTTATCTCCATACGATTCATGGTCATAATATACGACATTCATAATCAAATGGTTGCGTCCTGATATAGACCATAAAATCATTCTTAAAAAACATTAAGTAATCGATATTGCTATGCTAACAAGGATTCGATTCTAATAAATGTATACGAAAGTATTTTCAAAAATATTAGAGAGATACTTAAGCTGAATTTATTTTGGCTCCAACACAAATCAATTCGTTTGGATTACTGTAATTTTGACACCGAAAATGTTCATGCCAATTAATTCTCACATTGTTTATTAAGAGTTAGCCTTAAACTGGAAGAATAAAAGAGGGAATTAAAAAATATCTCGATAAAACACTTGCAACACGCTCTCCTAAAAATCTCAGTAATTCAAGAGAGTTTTTCTTTCCACTTAGGTGACTTAACAAAAGGGATTAACCCGACAAGCGTGCTCCTCCTTTGAAAATAAGGACCGCCGGAGAATCACAGGGTGTTAACAATGAAAATATTAGCATAGTGAAAAAACAAGCCATCATCAAACTATTTAAAAAAAAAAAACAGAGAAAGCCCTATTTAGGAGGGCTTCCCACTATTAAATACTTGCAAAATAAAATCATCAAATCGTCGTTCATCATCTTTATGCTAACACAATGTACAGCAACGGACTAGGAACCAATACCAATGTATGGATGATTAGGTTTAGGCTTAGATTTTATTTTAGAGATTATTTTTGGAGGTGCTAGGAACGAGATCATGAAAAATTCGCAGATGTTTCCACATATTCCGTTCAATAGCTTTTTATCCACGAACGAACTTTCTCGCACATCCATTGAAGATAAAATTAATCCATACAGTTACTGCTTAACCTACTTCTATACAAATAATGCTTCGATTCTGATAAAAGGAGTGTTTCATAACATTAATCACAGAACAATTATTGCTGGATACTCGAAACGCGAAACCCAATCATTGGGGTAAGATTGTAGAGATTATGACCTCCAAATGGAGGAATAATTGAGAGTAACAATTAAGTCGATTTATAAACCGCATCACGCACTCCTCAGAATCTCAGTAATCCTCGAAAATTCTCCCATTTACGGAGGCAACTTAAAAGGGATTAGCCCATTGAAGCGCACTCCGCCTTTAAAAATAAAGACCATCAGAGAATAACAGGGTATAAATAATGTAAATCTTGGTGTAAAAAAAAAACAAGCCATGACCAAAGTATTAAAAATAACATGCACAGAAAGCGTTATTGAAGAGGAACCTACCATTAAATACTCGAAAAAATAGTAGCAAACGGTCAGTCATCTCCGTATGAAAACAGTATACAGTAATTCTGAATAATTCTGAAAAGTATAAAATTCCCCGGGGAAAGAAATCAGCTCTCCTACCCTAACCTAATCAACTTTAAGGCTGACTTAAACGAGCTCTGCCCTTACCTAATGAAAAAACCTTAGAATTATAATAATTTTTGTGCTGTAAAATCAGCTACAGTATATGAAAGAATGTTATCTGCATTGCATTCCGTGAATAAAAGATTAAAAAAGAATACTCTTGTTTCAATGCTATCTTGCTAACATGAAATCAAGTTTATAGAAATCCTGAGAAGAAAGTGATTATTATTGAGATGAAGAGAGTATTTCGCTAAAAAAATATACTGACCCAATTAATACATGGCAATATTTGGCAAGCCAATTAAGAACTTCTGACCTAAAATGGAAGATTTACGCGATTAACTGTTTTTAATTACTGCCATTGCAACGAGACCTAAGAAGAATATGCATTAAGAGAAAAATTGAACGTAAAGTACTTAGTATGGGTGATCGGGCTTAGACTATGAGATTACTTTAAAGACTATTTTTAACATTGCTGGGAACGAGGTAGTGAAACACTCGAAAATATTGTATTTTCCACACGTTTGCTTTCCTACGATAAACGAACTGTTTCTGCATCTTTTGAAGGTATTTTAATTCGCTCATTTACTGCGCTACCGACACTGCTAATAATGTTATGATTCTGATGAAAGAAAATGTTTATTAAACATTAATTAACTAGAAATTAAAGCTGCAGACAAGAATAATCAAAAACAATCAATGGGATTATATCGGAGTGATTATGATTTCACAAATTTTCATGCCGATTAATCCTCAATGATCCTAACCAGGAGTGTACCGAAAAACGTAGGAATATAAGAAAACAGATCAATAAAAGAACTGCATCACACACTCCTCACAACCTCAGTAATTCCCGAAAATTCTCCCTTACGACGACTTAACTCCCTTAAGGCGACTTAACAAAAGGGATTAACCAAGGCAAGCGTGCTACGCCTTTGAAAATAAAGACCACCAGAGAATCACAGAGGTGTAAATAATGGAAACCTAGAAGTAAAAAAATAAAACGAGCTATGACGAAAGCATTATAAAAAACAGGAAGATATTACGAGAAAAAGAGCATTGGTGGAGTTCGAGTTTTAGAGAAAGATACAACAATGGACGAAATATCTCGAATTAAAATAATAAAAGAAATATACCAAAAAGGGACGACGAGCAAGGCAAACAGGGAGGGATTATATTTTCGTGTGTAAGGTCCGGAAAAACCTTTTAAAATGAAAGTTTTTGGAAACGAATAACAAACATCAAATACGCGCGGAATACAGTGGGAAAAAAGGATATAAGGCGAACGAAAATAGTAAAAAAAAAACAAACGAGAAACGCCGGCGCGTTCGCGAGGGAAATCAACGGACCTGAAAAGTGGTTGTTTCATCTGGACGCTTCGGCCGGGCGGCTTAAAAACTTCAAAACACGCCACGCGAGCAGCGGGTGGTGCATTTTAAGTGGCCCGTGAAAGAATGAGGGAACGAAGAAGCAGGCGGCGCGTGTTAATCCCGCTTTTGAACAAAACGAGTAATCCCTTTTAGTACGCCTAACGCATGAAAACAAGCGCTGGCCAAATCGTGTTTCCAGCAAAGTGGAAAACAACCAGAAAAAACTACGCCAATTGCAGGAAAAAGAGCATGATATCGATGAAATGCTGAACCCATTTCCTCCCAGAAAACTTTCTGTTTGAGATTGTAAAGATATTTTTGGTACGTTGTTCCGATGGCCGTCTTTAGTAATGTAGTTAAATATTGTGGTGATACATCAGCTAGCTGTTTCAGAGTGACTCGTAGCCATATAGCAACAAGATGGTGACGAGGCCAGAATCTAATGTTGTTGAATTTCTGTCTGCTCAAAATTATTCAATTTGTTCAAAATTGTGGTGATACATCAGCTTGCTGTTTCAGAGTGACTCGTGGCCATTTAGCAACGCGGTGGTGACGAGGCCAAAATCTAGTATCGTTCAATTTCTATTTGTTCAAAATTGTACAAAATGTCCAAAATTGTGACTCTTAGCTAACTAGCTATTTCAGAATTACTCGTAGCCACATAGCAATGCGGCGTTAACGAGGCCAGAATCTAGGGTCGTTCAATTTCTATTTGTTCAAAATTGTGGTGATACATTAGCTAGCTGTTTCAGAGTTACTCGTAGCTATATAACAATACGGTGGTGACGAGGCCAGAATATAGTATCGTTTAATTTCTATTTGGGTAAACTTTTCTCGGGATTCCCACCGGGTTAATGTTTATATATCGGCCAACGTTTCAAGTACCGTCTCGGCACTCACCTTCAGGGCTTAGTGATTGATGATTTCAAAATTGTACAATTTGTCCAAAATTGTGGTGATAAATCAGCTAGCTGTTTCAGAGTGACTCGTAGCAATATAGCAACACGTTGGCAGCGAGGCCAGAATCTAATGTTGTTAAATTTATGTTTGTTCAAAATTGTGGTGATACATCATCTAGCTGTTTCAGAGTGATTCATAGCCACATATCAACACGGTGATAACTAGGTAAGAATCTAGTGTTGTTCAAATTCTACGAGAGACGTTGATAGAAGGGATGAACTTCCAGAGCAAGCTTACTTTTGGCTGAAGAAAAGTTGATAAAATATATACATGCCGTTTTCTGTTTAATTTTATGATACTTGCATGTAATTTACAAACAGTATAGACGAAAGCTTCTCGGGTTACCAACCAGGTGAGGGTCTCCGTGGTATTGGCCGACGTTTCGCAGCGAGACATTCCCAAAATCCTCAGGGCTTATAATGCCGATGTCGCTGCGTTCGAAATGTTTTTACCTACCTCCTTCGCCTATACTCTGTTCATTTTATCACTGCAGGTGTGCTGGTGTGGCCAAAGCAAGTGGAGATGAGGGGAGGGAAAGTTTCTCGACACGTGACTTTGCCTTTGCCAATCAGCGAAGAGCAGGCGTGGCCTCAGTCACTCGCTCTCAGACCTTCACCGAGTGAACATTGTGAATCTGCTCGTGGAGCAGTGTTGCCAAACTTCACGCGTTCTCCTTTTATGCCACTAAGTATGCCTTCCACCAACGGTGCCTCATTCAGCGTGGTAGCTGACAATGTCATGGGCTTCTGTGAAAGGATTATCCCCGATGCCTTCCAAATGAGTAGGTATATTGTCTATATAGGCGCCAGTACCAAAATACCTATGGCCACCTATGACTCACACGTTTTCAGAGACAAAGTAGGGCGGCTATGTACATTTGGCAACGTTATGTTCGCTCTTCCTCTCTCTCTCTCTCTCTCTCGGTACTTCCCCTCCCCTATCAGCGAAGCCATCCGAGAGAGTCCGGGCTCTCATGAAAGCTCACCCGCAGACATAAAGTGAACAGACTATAGGCGGTATCTGATTGGTTCGGGATTTTTCCTCCTTTATCGTCCTATTTTATGGCAGAACGCCAAGCGCTGCTTAGTTGCAGTCCTCGATCTCTATTGATGTTATTGGGGTGAAGACGGATTTCTACGGCTTCTCTAGTAATGCGGTCCCAAATAATCTGTAATCCTACCGAATTGGGTAGTGTATTCCCAGTGAATGTTACGGTTTTCTGGGCAAAGTGTCCCGCAAAGCCGATAATATTAGACCTGATGATATTGTAGCAACCGCATCCGGTAGGAGAACATAAAACGCAAATAGAATTTTCCGGACTTTAATACATTTCTCCACTACCGTCCGTGGTCCCCGCGCTAACAAGGGAAGTCTCCCAGGTGTCACCTCTAGTTCTCGTTCAGATTTTGCTAGATGATAATTGATAGCCATGAAGGGTAGTTTTTGTTTCGGCCGCCAAAGTTAAATATTTTTCGAGATATTGAAGCCAAAAAATGCAAGGGAATCGCCTGAAGCAAAAAAATGGACCCCCATATTCCGTCGCTAGGACGAAGAGCACGGCGTATTGTCGCACTGCAGGTGGCACAGGCGTTTTCCTGCTACTGTCCGTCGCCAATAAATCGAAAAGTATTGAGCTTTGGAGGCTGACACAAAAAATACAACTCATTGGTGTAGCACATTTAGCAGTAGTTAGCACAAAGTTGTGCCCATTTATTCATCTTGAAAGATTCCACAAAGTAAAATCTACGTCATGCTTCACATATAATAAAACACTGGTTCTTCCTTCCTTCAGCCACTTTCACATAGGTTGAAAACTAGAAAAATCTACGGCAATACCGGGAATAGGGGCAAAAAATTATCCAAATTCTCAACGATAATACGAAAGTTTGATTTTCATCTCAAAATTTGCTTAATTGACCGAGCTATCGTCATAAATATTATATATTAGAAGAGCACTGACCTTGTATATTGTTTTGTCTAACCTCTACCCCTCCTCCAAAACTCTTAATGCTTGGAAACATGGTATAACTATACCAAAGGCAAGAAAAGGGTTCGATAATTGCATAAAAATACTATTTATTATCTGGAATGAGTTTCATGCATGATTTTCCTGTCAAACTATGCTATAAAATCAAGTGAATCCCAGCCAAAATACATAGTTTAGCTTACGGCCAAGATTTACTGATGAATTCTTTCACTCAAACTCCACTTAATCTATGAATATGTACTATCCGGATAACACTAATGAATCTAACGTTAAAAAAGTTAATGAATAACTTACGCGTTACCTGAAAACAGTTCTATGTAGTGATATCCCTCCAAAACGTAGCTTGAAATGTTAGATTAACCCGTACTCACGTTATGGTGTAGCTAATGTTTAAGTTTGCCAATAAATTCTTAGGCTTAACCTACAGCTACTTAATGCTTAAACCACGAGGATACTTTTAATTATGAGACCTATTTAGGTTACCTGTATGTGAAATTATTTAATCCAAGGAATCAGTTTGCATTGGGATTATTTTTGTTAAGGGCGTCGAAGAGGTTCAACGGGACCTCGAACAATGAATCACTTCGGTGAGAGCGATGGAAAATTGAGGATTAATGACAAACAAAAAGCACCGCGAAACAGCTCAGCATTTTAAGTGCCAATTAAAGAAGTAAGCGTAGACAATTTCCACCCCTGAAGCAGTAGGGCTAATGAAAACATTCACAGCGCGTGAATGGACACATCCAGACCAAATTCACGCTATTATGAAAGAAATGGGACGGAAATATTGACCATAAATACAACTATATGCAATCGTATTAAGTTTTGAATACATTTCCACTCCAACCTTGCACCGTATGAAATGTATACCCAAAGGGTGAACACATGATAAAAATTCACTAAGGATGTTAATGGAATGAACTTAAATGCGTAATAGAACTGAAAAATGTAAGGGATGGTGAACGCGTGACGAATGGAAACGCCCGAAACGAAAAAAAAAGACTTGAGTGCTCAAGAAAAACAAATAGTAACCTCCAAATCCCACGCGAGTGCGAAGCATTTTTAAATACACAGAAAACAAGTGGATCTCGGATTCACGTTATAAAACATCCCCTTTTTGTGCACTGTGTAATCCCAGCTTGCGCCCCGGGCATGAAAACATGTACTTGGGAAATAGAGCAGCGGTAGAAAACATCCAGAAGAACGACCGCGAAGGGAAAATTTACGCTTCTAATTTTGGGCTGTTCTATATTCCGATATATTTCCAACAATATGCATCAAAATCAAGGCAATGCACGTATAAGGAATCCTAAAAAAAGTTTTTCGTAGAGGACGATTACTTTCTTCTACGAAACGCCAATAATTTCCCAATTGACGAGTGTAAAGGCTCATTGCCTCCTGGTCCAAATATAATCAAGATATTTTTGGGATGATATCTCACACCGCAGGTAAGTGTAAATGTGAATCAAAATACTTATTTACTCTAAAACTCGACTGAAGTTATTTGCTCATAAATTTTAGGACCAAAGAGTACTATTCTACCTCCGGTTTTGTGGTTGATTACCGGATATAGACTTGTGAATCTACTGTTGCGTTTCCACGGAATTTAAAATGCATTTAAGATATAAGTATTTTCAATGACCTTTGTAAAAGTGTATGCTACATCATTTCATGATACGCGAGGTGATAAAAAACAGCCACACACGATTATTCACAACTTATGCTGTTTACCTAAAATTCGTTTTAGCTGACATAAATAAGTAGTTTTTTTCGCAGAAAGCATCAACACCCGAAAAACAAGCCATATTTAGGAGGTAAGAACGGTGTTAATACCCAAGTACGAGGCAAAGGAAAGGAGTAAGGTAAGGGTGCAATATGTTCCTCTAATTTTCAATTTGTCCATTGAGAAAGCTATCAACGAGATAAAAGAGAAATCGCCAATAGTAAAAATTCATGTCGGAATGTTAGTATGCTGCGACTTGCCGATAACATAGCAAACATACGTGTATTCAAAGTTAGGAAACAGTCCTTCTTGTATCTTATTATTTTATGCTTCTGAATTATTCACCAATATAACCTTACGTTTCGTCGCATTTCTGAAATTAATGAAAATGAAAGGAAATGAAAAATACAAGACATATTGAAACGCCAATGCTTCTTCTACGGAACATGAACCAATCTTAGCATTTTTTTGGCTGATGAATAAACTCACACTCAAAACAATTAAACAACGGAAGAAGAGTTAAAAAATAACGATTTTACACTTATTAAGGCAATTCTAATTCCTTATTTACACAAATACTCTAATTTGACGTATGAAGTACGTTGAGAATACCATGATGATTTGGTCTGCATGCTTGGAAAGAAATAGAAACTCAGAAACAAGTATATTTTTTTTGGATTTAATATGGCATTGGATATAAATATCAAATAAATGATCGAGCTAGCAAATACTAAAATGATAATTTTATCTGCCTAATAGGGTCCAAACACTTTTGGAGTACAGATTTGACAAAAATTGACGTTTCTGATTGCCTTAGCTGTATTAAACCGTTTTTTAAACTATATGGCTTTGGGAATGTATTTATTTATTTATTCCCATCCGATCAAATAAAAAAAAACGTGCTGGCCATTTTAAATCGGAGTGTTCAACAAATTTAAAAACTACACGATCATGCCCTTATGAGGGAAACCTACCCATGCGGGGCTCGAACCCGAGACCTCTTTGTTTGGCATGCGGGGAGTTTACCACGCCGCCACCGAGGCCGACGAAAAATGTGTTTCCACCCGGGAAATTCGAGCAAAATAATTTAAATATATTCTCGCGCTAGCTATTATTCAATTGTTATAATTACCTTAATACTATTATGGTATTAAATCCTCGACACAGCAGCTTCTGATAAAGAACTCTATGCTTGCATTGCGATTTGACAAAAGGGACTAAGTGCACAGTTCACTGAAAGGGCCTTTAAAGGTGAAGAGGGTAAAAACGCAGGAGGTAACGGAATGGGCCGTAGGGCTATGGAGGTTTATTCCAACATTTCCCTCGTGCATGATAAACCCCTCTGAACGAATAAAAGAAACGGAGGCGGAGCTGTTTTTGACTCCGGAAAACAGGGTTCCGTGAGGGTTTAAGGGAAAAACGGAGCAAAGGAGTTGTGAGCTAATCCATTCCGTGTGTGCATACCTACTAAAGGAAAGAGGTCAGATCTCCGTGCAATTGGGGAAGCAAAGGGTAGCACTCCGAACACAAAACAGTACGACCCTGAAATCTTGGCAAAGAGGGAGCTGAGGGAAGTGCTTGACACTGATCGGAATTATTCCAAACGGTTTTCATTCCGAACGGTTGATTCCGTTTAGTTATGATAGAAATTGTTGTGTTTGAAAATTATCTGACAAAGATATTAATAATAATAATATAAAGTAAAATCAATCAATACTTTTGCAGTTCCAATCCTTTAGAATTATCAAATGGACCTCGACCGATCTTAATGAATTAAACAGAATTATGAGAACCCTTTTTACAAAACACCGTTTACACCACCGAAAGAGCTCTACAGAAAGAGTAATTCTTCCCACATATGAAGGAGGACTTGGTATTCTTGATGCTGTACATCTTAACTATAAGAAAATTGCTAATCTAAGACAATAGCAAAGGAGTCAATTGCAAAATTTTTGAAATATTATATAAACAGACACTCACTCCACACCACTACAAGCAACCATGAACTAGGCATCCCGATTCAAACTAAAGAGCAGCTAATCGATCAATAGAAAAGTAAAGAACTTCATGGGCACCATCCTCATCAATTAAACATGCCACTCATAGATAAAGAGGCTTCAAATGTATCCGGTTGAAACAAGGAAATATATATCCGGAAACAGTCGGATATATGAGGGCCATTCAAGATCGTATAATATTGACGCAGGAATACAGAAAGTTCATATTAAAAGAAAACGTAACCAGCGATCAATGCAGAAAATGTAAGAACTAATCCGAGACAATAGAGCATATTATGGGAAGTTGCACGGCCCTAGCTGCAAATTAATATACCAGTAGACATGACAATGTAGCCAAAATCATGCACCAAGAAATGGCAAGAAAAAATAGAATCTTGGACACCGATGCACCATACTAAAAGTACCATCCACCTAATGTTATGAAAAACGATTAGTGCAAGTTATAATGAAATGCAGAAATTAGAATTGACCGAGCAATTAAAAACAATAGACCGGACATAGTTATAACACACAAAATAAAACGGCACACTATCCTCATAGACGTGACAATTCCCTTAACTATGATGTATAGAAAGCAAACTCCAAAAATATTAATTAACCCTTTAAGTGCGACGCGCCGATGAATCGGCTTTTACGTTATTGCTGTTAAATTTGAGGACATTGAAATAAAAAAAACTTATATATCAGTAAATGCATAAAAATGTTGCGATTATTGTCCAATTTAATATCATTGATTAAAAGAAACCGCTTAAATATATCTAAAAAATTAACTATATAATGCTTATTTTTCCTAGTTGCCACATTTTATTAAAATACCCTCCGCATTTTTCGACTGCACCCCGGGAAGAAGGATAGCACTAAAAGGGAATTTCGTTCGGGGGGTCCAAAAAGTTGATAATGAGTTGAAAATGAAAAAGACCAAAAGGGGAAAAGTTTTAAAAACAGGGTACTAAGAAATGGGTTTTAAACTAATTTTAACACTTTTCATAATCGAAAAAACTTCTTTCTTTAAAGAAATATTTTGTGAGTTCATGCTTTCTTAATATTTTTTCTTTTATGTAGGAAAATATTTGTGTTTTTTTATATTTCGGGGGGGTCCGTACCCCCGTCCCTGGCTACGCCACTGATTGTTACCAATTTCATAAGGCTACTTCCTTAGCACATACCCAAGATTAGGGTGGGAGGAAGCACCAAAGAAAATGGGAGAATGCGTCCCTGGAACCATCTCAAATGGAGAACTCAAACGAAACACGGAGATCTTATTTGATGGCATAAAAAATGTAATGTGAATATTGTTATTCTGAATACTAGGGAATCAGAGTGGGGAGAGAATCTGGCTTTAAACCGATGAGGGTATAGCTCAATCCCAAGAAAAATATCAAGATACCCACCATTAATAATAACCTTTCGTTGCAAGGTGCCCAAAATTACTCTATTTTATTCCATTCCCTGCGCTAATACTAAAGGAAAGGGGCTGGTTCTGACCAGTTTAGTATTGCGTGGCGGTGGCCATTATAAGCGGCATGTTTCTCCGGAATCTTCGCTAAAAGGGTCCTCAAGCAAAAATCAGCGCAAATAACATATCGGTTCGAGTCTCACCAGGGTGGGTAGCCCCTATTCAGGGCATGGGTGTGTGTGATCCTTAATTGTGATGAGTATTCCCCGTAGTAAATTCAATATTTGTACTGTTTTCGGGAGAAATAGATTATCATTATTATAAAAGTATACTACCGATTATGGTAGAATTGCATGGAGTATTCTCTCTATGCACTCCTGTTTTGCGCCGTGATCGGGTTGAATGACTGTACCATTATACTTTTAATTTTTGTTCATGATTTTGTAATAAATTTTCGAGAAATAAGTTTCACCTGATTTATAGCTGGCAGTTAGATATAAAATAAAAAGTTGATCAGACACTTTAGCGAGAAAATGCAAGATAAAGATAAATGCTAACAAAATATACGAAAGGCTAGCTTTATTTTTTATTGATATTCTACCGTTTATGGTATTTTTTTCATTAAAAGTATTCTAGCAGTCCCCATTGCCTTAATGGACTCCTCTTTTCAATTCATAATAAGGCCCACTTTATTTCATTCTATACTAAAATCCTATTTTATTCCTTCCTCTCCCTTGTTTACCCAACACTGTACCCTAATATAGATAATATTTTATTATATTATTACCAAACTTTTTTAATAATTTCAACAAATAAAAATGTTACGAAAAAATCGGACATAACGCAGCCATATCAACGAAACAGAATTCAAGGGAATGAAAACACAGCTTGGAAAATGAATAGATGCTTATTCTATTCCCTGCAAGTATACCAAAAGAAAAAAGGGGCCAGTTTTGACCAGCCTGGTAAGGGAGTGAGGTGAGGCCTGCACCCAGTACTCAGAACATAAACCGTTCGCGGCCCTCATGTTTTCGCAAAGGGGTAGCTCAAGCAAAAAACGGCGCGCAAATACCTTTAGTTGCTCCATTGTTGGGCTCGAAGCGGGTCGTGCGCGAAAATCCCTGGAGCTCCCTCTAAGAATGCGTAATAAAGAAGTAAGTACGAAGTACCCCGCTGCAGGGATGAAGGCTCGCGAAATCAAATTCCATGAACTCTCGGAGACAATGGGGAGAAAATAGTGCGGACCTACCTCAAGAGTCTGGGGCACGCTGAAAATGCAACGGACAATGCAAATAAGTACTCGTGAGCTATCATGAGTGAGGCGAAACGGTAATGTAAATTCGAAAAGATATTGCGAACTCCACAGACGACACAAATATGCGAAACGCCGTAAATATTTTCTCCGCTTCGGAGTAGCGTTAATTTCTCCTGGATATTGTTTTCGTCATAAAGGTACACCTACTAACCTACCTACCAGCACAAAGTAAGGGAGAATGCATACGTATAATATACTCTACCGTTGGAACGCACATCGAAAACCTAGAAAACGAGAATGTGTACGCACGAGGAAACATGTTTGTTATTCGCATACAGCGAGGTTAACTGGAGCGTATAGTGCGGAATCTGCAGAGACCAAGCCATTGGGGAATTCATAATTTACCTGCAGAGAATTTTCCATGGTAAAAAGTTAACTTACCACGTGTAATTTTGCAAAACAAAATATCCTGTACCCTTACACGCTCTCCACTTAAAATTTTAATCTAGACTTTTCAATTGTTTTCAAAGACCAAGTTGATTTTTTATACATACGGTGTAGGTATACTCAAAAATTTTGGCTCAGGAGAAAGAAAGTTTCATTTCCTTACTGACTAATTTCTGGAAGAACGAAGATAAAAGTTCTCCAAAAACCTTTATACTTTTTCTCCTACATTCGATAATGATCCAAGAATTTGTTACTATCTCCATTAAAACTACATTTCCTCCTATATTTTATTTTTTACAGAATATTTCAAAGTGCACAATGTGACTAAGAAGTAGCAGACATGATGCAGGAAAACTCAAGTACGAGAAATCAATACTCTCTATGAAGGAGCAAGTTGATAATTGTTTTTTGAATAATAGACCACGACGCTGTTATCATTTCACGCAGTGAAATAACACCCCAAGCCCAAGTATGGAATTGGTTAAATTAACCAGATGAAAGTAAAAGAACTTCTCTTGTAAAATAAAACAGTTTGTTTAGTCACAAATTTATGACGGGTTAATTTTTCAACATAAATTATTTTTTAAACTTGGATTTACATTAATTAACAATTCAATTTCAAATTCAACCATCTTACCAACCTCTTAAGTAAGGAGACCTGACGAGAAACGTTGTGAGTTTACGTATTTATAATTGCATGAGCTCTAATGGAAGCAAATTTTTCCAAGATTCAGAAGACTTTAAATTCAGAAGAAGAGTGTAAAATATCGTGAGTTTATTGCATATTGAGTACCCTTTTCTTCGTATATTAAAATATTTCAGCCATGAGATAAATTTCGCATTAAAAAATTCAGAACTTGAGACCTCACCACTGACCAATGTGGGTTTTACCACTATGGTTATGATTGCACAATAAGTAATGAATATTTTTGACTTTATTTAATATTATTGGGCAATAATGGATAAGGGTATTTATGCAAAACAATCAAACAGTCGGAATTGTTTCCTTTAAGTCATCAATGCACTGGTATTGATTAATGCATAATCATGTACATTCATTTCCATCACCTATTTCTATGCTTTTTTTCTCAAATACGAGTTCATTAACTTAGCTTAACAGATGAATAATTAATAAAGGAATTAGAGACCTCTTAGATAGTATGATGAAATAGATATTATGATTAAATGAATTGAGAAATAGATAGATGCTACAGCGCACCTAATCTGATCTACATTGCATTACCATATACATTTAATGCATTGAGGATATTTATCTTTTGAAATAAAAGACATGAATGAAGACCCATATACTCCGCACAAGCAGTTTGATGAAATCTCACCACTAAACGCAAATATGCTACATTTTTAAAGGACATGATAAAAATTAGCTAAAAATAGATTTCTATGGACTTATTAAATAATTGTCCAAAAAATGCTGGTAGCACTCTCCTTAACACGCAGGCACGCGCACGGCTGCAAAGTTACACTCAACTCGCCATGATAAAATAATTTGAATTACCAAGGATTCGAAAACAGATCTATTTGCTTGTCAAATATACCTTCATTTGCACCACCAAGCTAAGGCGTGGTGTCACTTTTATCGTATCTGACCTGCTATTGGGAGAATTCTAACGGAGTCAAACGCTATTATCATGGAGAATTTTTTCTTGGAGATATTTATTTAATATAGAGTCTGAATCACAGGATCATTTGTTCCGTCCATCTAAGTGATCATTCAAAGGATCGCTTTTCGGGACCGAAAAAGTGATAACTCCAGGGATCATTTTTCTGAATCACACGGTATCTCCCGCCGTCGCTTCTCGCATCATTTCCGATATCAAAGCTCTACATCGTTACCTATTGAGTTCCCACGATTGTCAAATGTTGCGTTGCAATCGCTCCATACGGGCATGCGTTCTGATTGGCTGATATGGTGTTTAAGCGACGGTTTCAGCGACGGAAAAAGCAAACAGACCAATGAAGAAAAAAGTGATGGGAATCATCATCATTGAGTAAAAAAACAATTGCGCGCGGCGATCATTTCCGAGTGATCACTCGAGTGATCGCTGGAGTGATCACTAGAAAATGACAAAAAAATGACCGTGTGAATCAGGCTTAATTGGCAGTTATGGATGGTGTATTTAAGCGCTAAAATCAACGTTTTTCCTCCCGCATATTAGAATGATATAAATACGTAAAATGATTATCCAAACAGGTATTAATACTGCGTATTTACACCAAAAATGTTTTATTTATTTTCACATTTTTATTTATGTACTTATTCCTATGCCACCAAAAACAGCACTATTGGCCTTTTACATCGTTTTTTTTTAACCTAATAACCATACGTACACGAACGTTCATGCCTTGGACAATGGACAGGGGCAACCTGCCCAGGTGGGACTCGAACCTGCGACGTCTGATGTGACAGGCAAGGACTTAACTCATCCGCCATTTTTATTTATTTATTAGAAATATGAAGTTTGGAGAATGTATACAGGTAAAATTCACAGAAACAGCGAAAACTTAATGTTCCGTGTGAAGAAGCAAGATAATTGAAAAAAATATTTTCGTGTTTTTTTCAATTTTTTTCATTTATTAGAACCAATTTATTCATGCTAAGCCATTTTCTCTAATAAACCAAATACTAATGCAGGAATTATTTTCGGTAGTATCCAGCAGTGGATACTACAAGGTACCGCATCGATACAATTTTTTGCAAGTCACGTCGGGAGTCAGGAATTAATACAACAAGGGAAAACTTCCACGGCAGTAACTTTGTACCGTAAATATTATCAAATCTAACTGGGAATTAGAAGAATCCCAACTAAGCCAATTGATATTGTCATGGGGAATTTAAGTCTTGCAGGTAATTATCTAAAATTATTGGTAAAAAAGGATTGGTATTATTGGTAAAGAAGGGTTTAGTGCGATTATAATCTACTCAACATTTCTGCATTATAAAGATACATGAAATAATTATTCAAACGGGTATTTATAGAGCGTATTTCCATCAAAAAATTTCAATATTTTTCTATTTTGTTAGAATAAATTTACATATCTATAATTTGGTTTTAAATAAATCATCTTAGTACTAATGAAGGAATTAGCGGAGGAAAATGTTATATTGAATAAACTGAGCACTAGCTACTACAAGTCACCGCACAAGTCGGGCATTTAGACATATTCTCATCATAAAAGTTTCATATTTTTTATTTTGTTTGAGTAACTTTTTCATGTTTTTTTGTTTATAAGTAATTTGAATTTAAGAGAAAGAATGTAGGGAAATTTCGCCGAAACCACGAAAAATCTGAGGAAGCATGATAAATTTGAAAAAATAATTTTTTTCATTTATCTCAATCAAGTTATCACGCTGAATTTTTTTTCAAGTATACCAAATATTCCACGCTGAATTTATTTTTCAAATATACTGATGCCCGTAATTTTATAATTCATGCCAAAAAAGTTTTTTTTAAATGCCTAAGCCAACTACTAATGAAGAAATTAGAAGAGGAAGAAGCATTATTAAATGAAATAGTAAGTACTACAAGGCACCGCATCGGTACCATTTTTTTGCAAGCGACGTCGGGAGTCAGGAATGAATACGAACGGAGTAAACTCCCACGACAGCATAAAGTTTCCTCTCCCGGAGGGCGAGATGGCAAAAAATATTGGTTCCCCACGTTTAACCTACGTACCTACCGCACGGTGCCTTTTCGACCCCGATTCCCCGTTTCCATTTCGTCCTACTTCCCGCAGATAAAGCAATTAGGGTTGGGTAGGCAGCATAGCTCGAAGGGGAAACGGGTAAAAGACAAGACTCGAGTCTGTGGATGCGACTCAACCGTATATAAAAAGGATTGCGAGCAAAATTAAACATTGCAGGAGCGTTTGACGTTAGCGGTACACCGCCTCCACTGGATGAAAAAATCGGAAAACTTTTTCCTTTCCTCATAATACCAGCATATTTATCTTTTTTTTTAATTTGGCTTATTTTTTTTTGTTCTAACGAGCTTCGTTCGCGGTAAAAGTATCCCTGTCTCTACTTCCCATCTCTATTTCGTTTACTTTGGTCATGTGAGGTAAGCAGACTCAGATTTTTTGCTTTTAATTTCCTCTGCCCCTAACCACTAGCAGCGAATCGTCATATTTCGTTTGTTTCTCATTTTACGAGACTTTGTACGGTTTTTCTTTGACTACAGAGTTTTCATCCCTTCATTAAATCTATTGTCGTTGCCTATTGTATTCGATATCATGAAATAAAACTGTTTCCGAGGTTCAATTCATAAATTATTATTTTTAACGCCGAAATTACTACTTACCGAAAGAATAAAGTCTCATCTCCAGTGAGGCAAGGTTGAGAAAAGTACATTGGTCTCTATTTTTTCATAAACACTCCTGATGTCAACAAATCTATGAGCACAAATAAATACCCTGTTTACCATTTTCGATATTTCAATGAGAAAGGATGAGTTAATAGCACCTTATGCGTGATAGTGTGAGTAAAATTACAGCATGCCAGCTATTCTATGTGATAAAAAAGGTAACGTAAATTTGTAAAAATATTACAAACTTTTCATTAAAAATACGCTGAAATAGAAAAATAAATTTTATAAAATAAAGACGAGTAACGTGTCCGTTAATTTATAGCTAATTATTGCGTATTTGTGAGCTAGAGATAATGTGCGGATATCATAATTTGAGATAGCAAAATGAATCTTCTATATTAAGCTAATTACCAAATCCAGTCAATAAATTTAACAGAAAGCGAGCAAAACATAAATGAAGGGTATGTATATTGGAGCAAAACTTCAGCATACAGCTAAAATATTATCAAATTATAAATGAATACGAGAAATATTAACAAGAAAATATTTGTGGATATATGATAAAGGAGTATTATTGCGAATCTAAGATTAATAATAGTCCACATTATGTCTATACATGTAGCAAAATCAATTCATGATTCAATAGAAAATGCACACAGTAATTTGAAATAAGACTGCAGTAAAAAAGAACAAGACAAGCCGCAGTAATTATTCAGAAAAATGGCTCTATCCAGGGAAACTAAATATTTATGAACGATGTGACGAGGCAACTATTGGCTTACCAAGCCTTTTAAAGGCTGTTAGAACTTTGAAATTCGATATCGCCGCAAGTCATAAGACGCTCATCGAATGGAATTAGTTTTCGAAAGAGAAGTTTTCTAATTCACAACCCCCCTTCAGAATACATTTCTCGGGAAGTTTAACTTCTCCAAATGCAGCAAATATGCCCGAAGAAATGGGTTAGGCCTTGTTTATCTTGTTTTGCTAATACGGAAAGGCGAAATGAATGCAGCCTCGGATGTTGTGAGGGTCGGAAAGAAGTTAGGGAGCACTGACCGAATTATCCCCAGTTCAACTGCTTGGGGATAGATCCTTTCTTACGCCGAACTTTACGAGCGATCCCCATGTCTGCTGATGGTTAAACTTTCATCGGAAAAGTTGGAGTGAGTAATGGTACTCCCGCTAGAGTTACTTTGCTAATAAGTGGTAAAACTTGGGCAATTTGCCAAGCACTTCGAGACCGAAGACTTCTGACATGCAAATCAATACACGGGATTCATAATAACGCACGCACATTTTTATGCCTGGTGATAAATCCTACGACAACGTTCAATAAGACAGATGAGCGCGTAAGATAGTGTTTAGCGAATGTAAAGCGACTCTTGCTCAATCCTATCAACCTGTTATTATTATAAGTATCAATAAAATACCTTTGGGAATTTTCTCTTGGTATGGATTTTTTTGAAATATCCATTGTCTAAATTGAGCAGAAGAAAACTTGGCCCTCTAATTCACACTTGTCAATACAAAAATCTGCGCAGAAGTACATTCTGAACTGGAAAAATTACTTATAAAATCTTCTGAGGCCCGGCATCGTGCAAGTTCCCTATATCCACGATAAAAGAACACAAATGGTAATTTTCACAGCTTTAATTCAAAACTCAACAACCGACCATGGTTCCAACAACGTATTATTATTATTATTATCTATTATACATATTATATTTTTACAGGAGATTTTAAAGTTTTATTGGGGCACGTTTGCTCAACAATTTCATTGCATAAACTCCCTTTTTTCCAGAGTACCCCGAACTCCCCTAGGTAATAAACACGCTGAAGAATTGTACTTTGATTGTTGGATTAAGTTATACACGGACATAGCTTTACACATGAGACACTAAGGGGACAAAAATCCATAAAAACCAAGTATTTGACTCAACAATCGATGTCTTCTACGAAAATTCTCATATATGATTTAACTGCAGATACTCGAAGCCGTTTCTATCCACTATGATACCCCAAAAAATTCCTAATTCAAATGCTACCAATGGTTAGTGCTCCCGTAAAAGAAGACCGTATTTAAAAATTAGGCATACTGTATTCGCTTCTTTGCACAAAAAATGAGAAGCATCTGCATTAAATCTATTCAAAACTTTTAAATCAATTATCACTCATTTTTTTAAATCCCAGTTTGATAATATATACGATTGGTAAAAATTGAATAACAAATTGATTGCATTGTTGTGTATTGGATAATTATTTAGAATGATATAAATATTTTTGACAAAATTCTTGACACGTTGACTATTGAGTATAATACGTCACTAGATATCGTCGCTTCAGCATATTAAATTAAATGCTCTACCTAGTAGGTAGTAGTGTTTAAAGTACCTAGGTATATTAAAGAACATAGCAAAGAAACTTGTGGGGAGTAAATATTCATCAAACTAGCCTGAAACAATGTCAATCAAATTTAATAGAGAAACTATTGCTGTAAAAGTTAGCGGTTTTAAAGTTTTCTCGAAACATTAGCCTAATTTTTGTACAAAAATTCTTGACTGCGGTGGATAAACTCATGGCCATTACAGATAAGTGTAAGAAAGCAACGAGTTCGGTAGGAAAACTGAACTAACAGCCACTTAACCAACTTCTTCCCCACTCCGAAGTCCATTGAGATCAAAAAGAAGGCGTGGACAATGAGGTCTCGTCTCCATGGCACCGAGACCTGAAGTCCTGTATATCCCTGTCCATTACGAACGGCAATTATCGCCCCACTAACACGCCAAAAAGGATTGGAAAAAGAATTCAGAGCTCACTGATGAAGTAGATGGCTTAATGTGTGGGTTCAAACGAAGACAATACCCTCACGATCCGCCCACTGTAATCCAACTTCCAGGCACCGCTGGATTCCTTTTAATTGAGCCATCATCTCTAGTGTAGTGGCATCCCACAAGTTAGGAGAAGCAGGACAGAACGTGCTTCTACTTGACGGGGTGGGATGAGAGGGAATCCCGTGTGAATCCGTGCACTCTCGATTTGCTCTTATTTTCACTAATCCTAACGACCTGGATAGGCTGATGGCCATTGCTTTGGTATAAATTGGAGCGCTAAATATTAAAATATAATATGTTCCGGTGTGACTGAAGAATACTAACTTAAAATATTTGTGGACACAAGATTAAAAAGTATTATTCGGACACTATGATCGATAATGAACTAAATTATATATTTTGAATTAAAATAAACCATAAGACAATTTTTTCACCGCATTTATGGGCCGATTTTGTCCCATTAGATGAATAGATGAGTCCTACTATCCACGAAAATGTACTTATTTATTGCTGATCGGGAATTCCATGAATTCGTGAATGTTAATTCGTGTTGCAGCAAGTGGGCCACATGGAAAGAGTTAGGGGTTAAGAAATTCCTTGTCCACTCGCGATTTTCTCCTATTTTCACCAAACTTAACGATATGGATAGGACGATGGCCATCGCAATGGTATAAGAGTTGACTTATGAGCGCTTAAATTAAAATGCATGCATCAAACATGTTCTGGTGTGACTCAAGAACGCTAACTTTAAACATCTGTGGATACACGATTAAAAAGAATTATTTGGAAACTATGATCAATAATGAACCAAATTATATTTTACCTGTAGCCATTTATTAAATTAGTAAATGCGTAGTTTTCTGCGGCGTTGTCTAGATGATGTCTCCATGCTCCCGGGTTTCACCGCGTGGATTTTCTTTGCGACGACAGTTTCTCCGGTATTCCAGCCGGCGTCTTCAGGTCGATCGATTCCAACCGGCGTCGTCAGGCATCGACCTGAAGACGTCAGGAAACTGTCGTCGCAAAGAAAATCCACGCGGTGAAACCCAGAAGCATGGAGACATTTATTAAATTCAATTCATAGATTCAATGGAAAGTGAAAACAGTAATTTGAAGTAAAATAAAACCGTAAGATAAGTTTTTTTCACCGTATATCTGCGCCGAATATGTTCCCTAAATAAGTGCCATTATCCACGAAAATTACTACTTATTTATTGCTGTAAGGGAATCTCATGAATCCGTGGATGTGAATTTGATTCCGTGTTGCAGTACATGGGAGGGGTTACGGGGTAAGAGCTGCCCACTGGATATGGAGATAGGCGAAGATATTTGCGACCATGAATCGCGAGTTGCACACAAAACCTCACGATCTAAATATGCAAAGAGCCAATCCAATGGTGCGGGGGTTACTTATGTAAGAGTGATTTTTAAGGAATAAACTGTTGAATAATTATTTATTATTTCTCTCACAAGATGATGAAGTTAAGTGCCTACATATTTACGTCGAAAACTATATTCTATCTATGAGAGGTGCGTGAATGAGAGCGTGTTTTATTTGTTTATTATTTGTCCTTTTCTATTGTATGAGTGGGTCACTGTCGTAAGCGTGAGCTTCACAAACCTGAGTGAGTGAGTGCGTGTGTCCTACGCGGCCTTTTGTTCCTTGGAGCAAACCCGCGAGGTGCGTGAATGAGAGCGTGTTTTATTTATTTTATTATTTGTCCTTTTCTATTGTTGTGGGTGGGTCACTGTCGGTAGCGTGTTTTTCACAAACCTGAGTAAGTGAGTGCTTGTGCGTGTGTTAGTTTCAAGTTTGTATTTCCGTTAGTGTCTTATTTTGTCCATCACTCCCCGTGTTAACATTATTACCTCTCCCATCCGCCCATCAAAGAGTACGTTCTTGGGAAATTAATTTTCTTTCTACAGTTATAATACCTAAGTATGAAAGATTCCTGCCATTTCGCTAAAAATCAAAGTAAAAACCTAAACTATGAGCCATGGTGTTGAATTGCAGGAAAGACTAAATTACAACATACGTATTATGAATAAAAAATGAGGATCAGTTGCAGTATTTTCTTTTCCATAAGAGTTTGTCTCCAAAATCAGCTAACATTTCTGCAAACTTTTAAACTTTAGGATTCGGGCGGCAATGGCTAATATTATCCGATATTGAACAAAATATCGGATCTGTGACCCTGATACAAGTTTCCAACTTTCTCGCACAGGGTAAATTTGATTCCGAAAAGAGTCATTCACCGGTCCACCCTAATTTTCCTTAAGTTTGCAGGTACACTGAAGGTTCCGACAAAATGCTTTTCTACACGCCAATTTTCAAAAATCTACGCGTATGTTTTCAAAATTAATGGAACAAGGTATGCAGTCTATCCTGTATGACATCCGATAAAATATGCTTCAAAGTGGTCTATGAGGGTTTACGTCCCAGAGAAATCCTATTATGCACTACATCATTTCCATGATCACCACCGGAACACCATCATTGACGGCGGAAATTACTCCCGTAATGGAACGTACTCCTTTTACATCCACATACTGCCGGGAGCTGTCACTGGAGTTCGCTGAAGTCGGCGCGTAACAAAAGCCCCGCAGGCCGATACGTCTTCATATATTCCTGAAGGTTAGAGAGGAAATTTTGCACTATTATTCCTCATACGGATCAGTGTGACATCAAGTTCGGTAGCGAAATAACCGAGATATGTTCAGAAAGAAAACTCTCATCAAGATATAGATTCGCACCGATTAAGATTTAATACCGCTTAAGTTGCGTTTTATGGGAAAAAATTATTTATTCATCTATCAAAAAATGGTCATCACCACTGGTCAACAATCCTAGGATAGGTTTGACGCAGCTCTCCACTCAGTTCTCCTTAGAGCCTATCTTTTCATATCTTCGTATTTCTTATCTTTCAAATCCTTTACATTCTATCCTTTAACATATTTTGTTCTAGGTCTTCCTTTTCCGTTCTTGCCTTCCACCTGTCCCTCGACGATTGTCTTCATCAGACCATCATGTCTCAAGATGTGGCCTGTAAGGTTATTCCGTCTTCTCGTTAAGGTTTTCATGAGGCTTCTCTTCTCTCCTACTCTTCTTAGAACTTCCTCGTTCCTAAGTCGGTCTATCCATTTGATCTTCATCTTTCTTCTGTAGCACCACATTTCGAAGGCCTCTACCCTCGCTTTCTCTGCTGCGGTAATTGTCCACCCCTCACTTTCGTATAGAAGCACACTCCAAATGTAGGTTCTTATAAATTGTTTCTTTACTTCCATATTTAAGTTTCCCGCTATAAGCAGGTCTTTCTTTCGGTGGAATGCGCTCTTCGCCTGGGCTATTCTGCTGATAATTTCTTGCTTCTCCCGTCACTAGTTATCTTGCTTCCCAATTAACAGAATTCATCCACTTATATCAGTTTTTGCTTCCCTATTTTAATGTTAGTCTCTTGTTTCTTTTTAATATCCTAATTTCTAATGCCTAATTTTTTCATAATGCCTAATTTATTCTCTTCTGCTGCACACTAATATCTTGGTTTTCTCCGTGCTTATTTACAGTTGATAATTACCCATTACCCTACCAATATTCGCCATAATATTTTGGTCTGCGATATTTATAGTCTAATATTAAAAAATGCTACTGGCTATATTCCTTCTCAATAGCTCGTCCGATATTTTGTGAGATGCTTTCAATCGATGGAATATTTTGGCCAAAAAGTTTGTGTTTTACTCTTATGATCAGAGTAATATTCAAATTAACAAAATTTTAAAAAATACTTCCGAGACATAAAAAATAGCATCTTTCGGCCAATTTATAAAATAACGAGGAAGATAGAATCGAAACCAGTAAGTCAATAAAAATTCAGGCTAATGCTCAGAATTAATTTTATTCACGAATATCAAAGCACGATCGTACATATAAGAAACAGCATAAGTTTTTTTTCGAATAGCTCCAGTAAACCAGAAGAAATAAACGCTTTTTCCTTAGCTACGACATGTTTTACCTAGGTCTGCATAAAATAATTATATTCAAATGCATTTCAGTCTTTGGTGAGTGTCTTGGAATATAGGAGATAAAGAATTAAATGCAAAATATTTGGCCAACTTTTTAGAATTTTTTTATGGCTTAATCAACGCTTTTTTGCGATGAATATGATTTGCTTATTGTGTTGTTATTAAAAAAAATCGTACTCTTTGTAAAAAGCTCTGATAAATGCATAAAAATGTCTGGAAACGTTGGTAAGCATTTTTGCATTCAATTTTCTAGGAACTACACTCTAAAGAACTAATAAACGTTAAAATTTGAGGTTGAAGGAAGTTAAACAATGTAATTATTATTAAATTAAATTATTAATTGATTACACAACACAATTAATTATTTTATTAATTAAACATTCCTTACTCCATACGCCTATCCCTAGACTATCCCTCGTTAAGCGCTCACTCCAACACCGCTTTTGCTCCCTGCTCAATTCATTACCAGACAATATTGATCCGTTTTTTCTGCCCTTAAACTCATTTGTCAAACTCGCCATGTCTCATTCCTTGGCTAATAAGAAAAACCTCCCTCTCCACCTCCCATTCCTCGTGCCTTCTATTTTGTTCTTTACTGTCTTATGCCTGTACTCTTTGTGCAGATATTTTATGCTAAAATTTCATGTTTGTTACTGCTTCACTATAAATTGGCAGAAATGCTGTATGTAAGCAACTCCTTAAATAAATAAATATTTATGAGACAGCCTCTTTTTTTGCAAACAATCCGTGAAGTACAAGAAGAAATGCATTTTTTTGACACTCAAAGGAAAATGATACTACGTACACAGTTTCTCGGACAACCCTTTTAAAATAGTTCAGTGGAGCCGCACTTGGGAGCAATCTGCCCGGTCAACCGTGGCATAGATGGACCGCATGACATGCATCTTCATTGCGGGGAAGTGCAACACAAGAGATGACGGTGATAAGCGAACACAGCTCTCTGTACATCACGCAATTCGTCTTCATAATGGGCCCGGCGCACTTCGGAAAGCTCTTCGGGGAGATTAAAGGCACAGAATGGACGTTTGAGGTGAAGAAGGCAAAAGCGACGAGCAGAGAATGTGACCCGTACTAGGTGTTTCGCAAAGTCATAACTTCACTAAGGACGAGGCGTGACCCACTTCAAATAGCAGAGAACGAGAATCTGACAGCCTAGGAGGTCCAACATTTAGTTCAACGTTACGATGATGTAGGTGGTAAGAAACACGTGCAAAAGACAAAATTAACGATCTTGGTTCAGTGTAGGGGTCTTCAAACTTTTCATGCAATTGCCAAAAATTGATTTCGTATAGTCCGGCAGGCCGAAATGCTCCACGTTACCACGTTAAAATATTTAAAACATTATTTCAAAGTGAAATAATCTTTTTATAACTGATAACTTCAGGCTTTACTTAGTGAAACCTTTCCATTATGGAAATAAAGAAATAAAACCATGTAAGGTTCACTATTATTTTAATATGGGCACGACCCGGGTTTCGTAACGTGGTTGCATCTTAACAGAAGATGTAACCACCTTCCTTGAAGATGTAACCACTTTACGAAACCCAGGTAATTCCCATATTAAAATTATAGTGAACCTTACAAAGTTTTATTTCTTTATTTCCAACCTGCATTAAACTTTATCGGTTAAAAATCTCGATTAATTAATGCGATTTTTAACATTGTTTATTTTGGACGATTATGTCGACAATTGGTTCGTGATAAAATATTTTCTTTAGCTTCTAGGATTAAACGGAGGTTAAGGTCTAGCAAGAGATTAGACGACCGAGGTTTGAAAACCCTTGGCTTAGAAGGTCCAACATTTGCCTCAACGCTACAATCACGTACTCCAAGATTATATAGGCGGCAACAAACACGTACAAAAGAATAAACAAACGGACCCAAAAAAAGGATTGGATTAGATAATACCCATAATTTTTGAGCTACTTTATAATGGCCAAAAGGCAATGAATATTAATATATTATCAGCGCCAGCTTAAGTCAAAATCAGGCCTATTAGTATAGGTACATTACACTCAAAGGATCCATGTCCTATTTATATTCTCCATCAACAATATTTTTTCACAATCATTAATTCCAAAGTTATTTAAGACCAACTATCAACTATTTTCACTTTGGTACACTTCTTGCCCCTAGTACATAACTTGCAAAACAGTTTTTCACTTTAATTTTACGTGAAAATCTCGAATTAGCCGGATCAATATTTTTGACGCAAATGATGGAAGGCAAAAATCACTGATTCAAAATCTCTTTGATAAGAAAACTATATAAGAATCTCAGTTCCGAATTTCGTGTAAATATTTAAGCCAGTTATAACGTTTTACTTTGCTGCCTTCCTTGACAGGTCCATTGAAAAACAATTTCACAACGAAATAAAGGTAGCGTATAGAATCTTTCATAACCTTAAAGTATTTACGCCAGTTAATTATCATTTTAACTTTTTAACAAAAATATTAAGCTGCGTTTCCTTGCATGGGACTGAAACAGAAATAAATGAAACTTTAGCGTTATGGTTGATAGCCAATTAAAAAGGTACTCACCAGAAAAATTTTAATCTCTCAACATGGATATTAGTCTATGTTGGTGGTAATGGTAAATATACATGAAACTTGCACAGTGATGCGCCATCGCTAGGGGCGATGTAGTTTTTACCTGAAAAGAAAAGTAATGCATCGTTAGATGAGATTATTCCTGGGACAGACATTTAGCAACAACACAATATGATATTTTATTATAGCCTGCAAGGTGAACGTTTATAGAAATTAACGGAATCCGCATCGCGATAAATTCGTGAGCGAGGGTAAATATTTATGCATGTGTATGGGACCAGGAAATCCATTAACGTCAACTATGATCATTAGGCATGAATTGATACAACATTTATAGCATCCAATTCATAAATAATTTAGCGGAACATCCACTCTGGTATTATGAACGAAAAAAATAGTACCCAATAGCATCCATCAATGATGAATAAATATTAAATACAACGAAATGTGAAAAACCGTCACTGTTTCATGAATACACGGCAATAATATGCTTCATTGGCTCTGTGAAACGGAATATTAGTCGTTATGGCCTAGTTTGCGTGCAGATAAACGGTCATTTATGCTGTACCAACACTTGAAAGCTTCATTAGCGATTCAGAGAGGAGAGATATAATAAATATCAGAGGACACCTCGACATTAGTGTCTATCGTCCCTCTAAAATTTGGGATCGTCAAAGCACGTCACGAAAATTTAATGTATGAATCATTAATACGGATATATGGTATACATGCAAAAGGTATGAAATGGAATCCCTCTTAGGACCGATTTTTATAATGTCTCGTTTGCGTTAATCGGAAAATGATTGAAATGACTGAAAATGTCGTCATCTAAACTTGAAAATATTTGAAAGGTAAAGTAATAAAAAGTAGTTCAGGATAACGGTAAGTATAACAGGTGATTTAAAGCAGAAGACATTATCAACTCTACTTTTTAAACTTGAAAAAACTTAAAACTGACACTATAAAATCGGAGCGTAATACTGTCGTAACCTTAACTTTGAAATACTTGCAAGTGTAAGAAGTGAAAAGTAATTCAAGATAATGGTAAGCAATTGAAAGTGAAGTCTATGAAAGTGAAGCAAGTGAAGTGAAATCAAGTGAAAGACATAGTTAGCTCTGAATTTTACGCTCCGAAAGAAACTTTATAGATATCATGAAACCGGAAAATGATAAACTTGTAGCCTAAGCTTAAAATTATTTGGAAGTAAAAGTAATGAAAAGTAGTTCAGGATGATGGTAAGTTTAACAAGTGAAACCGTTTGTTTACCCATTTATTAATAAGTATAGAAAAGTTTTATCATATGCTCAATATCCGCCAGTGAAAAAGGAAATTTGATGCAAAATATTTCCATACAGCTCAGTTTCTATCGTATGAATAATTGTACTAAGAAGGGAAGATTACTAGGCAAGTCCAGGGGGAGGTTTTGATTGTGACCTCGCGCCCCTGTTCATAAAATAGGCGTAAAACCAAAATTTTATGGAAAGCATGCAATTACGAAATAAAATTCGAGGTCGAGAAAGAAACGAATACGTATATTAAAATTGTACATTATTTTTATATGTGTTAATGGGGTCATTGCCTATTCAGGAGCTTCAATGCACCCCTATGTGAATCATTACACATGTCAAGCTTAAACTTTACACTACATTGTAAAAGAGGCCGTTTAGCTATCAATCAATAAATAAATTTGATGATAATAATACAAATATAATATGAATTGGCCTGTCCGGCGGGGAACACTCCTCGCCCGACAAACCGAAGGTCGAAGGTTCGAGTCCCACCTCGGTAGGTTGTTCCTATCCAGGGAATAGGTGTTTGTGATTGTCCTAATTTTTTTTCAATTTCTCCGCTCTAAAGTCCTGGTTACACGGTACATTAACAGGTACGAGTAATTATTTGTTTGCGTGAACAACTTTTTTTGGTCCGGAACGGTGCATGTAGAAATGCATTAACCAAATTAAAAAAGGCTCTGTTTTCCGTTCATGCATTCGCACTAGTTGGTTGGCTACACGGTGCTTTTTCATGTTAATTCACAAGTTCATACATTTAGATATTAACTCGAACGTGATAATGTATCGTGTAACCAGGCTTTAAGAGCAGTACGAGCTCTTTTTTCGGGGTGATGAAGATACTATGTTGAGGAAACTTTTCCTAAATACTTGCATCGTACCAGCCGTGCAACATATTGTAATACCATTGAAGTTTCCATGCATCACGGTTCTTTGATTTCTGTTTTCAGCTTCCTAAAGACAGGGACGGCTGGAACCACTTCCAGCGTGCCTCCATCCAGTACGAGACCTCGCCTCCAGATGGCAGCCCCTCCACTGAAGGAAGGAACTTGGCCCACCGCTGTAGCGAACACGGAAACATAATTTTTGAAAGGGGGTCTTCGACGGACCACGGCAGTAGTTGTCGTGGTATCCGCAGTCACGCACGGCGCTGCGATCAGACCGCCGATGCGGGCCTGCCTTCGAAGGCATCGCTTCGGCTATCGCCAGACGAAAAGCTCACCTACAGATGAAGCATGCGGAAGGGTAACTTGCTGGGGCGAGGCGAGGCAATACCCTCAGACTAAGGAAGAGGATTGGCTTTTTATCATGTTTTATAGTTTCTACTTTTTATTTTACCGCCACGTAACATTTTCTCCGAATTTCCCACTGCCAAGGTTGTCCTTTACGTTTGCAAATGCTCTGTATTCAGGGATGCCGACTTACAAAAAAAATATTGGGGGGGCCCAAACCGGGGATCTTGCCCCGGGAAATTTTACAAGTAATTAGTTTTAAGATTTTTTAAGCATTTTAGAAGAGTCATATGATCAACATAAAATCCTGATAACTCAAATCTCGATATCTGGGCACTCCGGGAAAAATCGACAAGCCTGACACATTTTTTCACACACCCATAACGAATTTTTGAGGGGACTCGGGACCCCTCAGGCCAATGGAGTCGGCGCCACTGACTGTATTTAGAATAGGCGACCGATAGGTCATTGGCGCCACGATGAAAGGGAAAGGAATGATCGAATAAAGGTATATTAATGCTATGGGTTTTCCTATAAGAGCAAATAAAAACGAAGTTATTAATGCTCAAGATAAAAAATTAAAATACATCTGACACAATTCTTTTTTCAACAATAAGCAAAAACAAAAGTACCGAAGCAAAAATTACCCCAAGTAAAAAATGAGAACATGGAAACGGAGAATCGAACGAGCGGAAGAAAAGAATGAGGAAATTCTTCAGATAGTTTGTGATAGCACACGATAGATATCATTATAATTTACTGACGTTAGTCCTCTTTGATGTAATAATTAAATACATTTCACTGAAAATAGATAGGGAAGAGGGTTATAGATAGGGTTTAAACCCTTATGTGACTTGACCAAGAAAATTTACGCGAACGACTGTGTGAGGTATCTCAGGCACCCCCTTTGTATAGAATGGTTTCTTATTATATTTTATTGCCTAAATCGAAAGATTATTACTCTTGGAGTACTTAAATATAAATAAAATCATTTGTCCCCTAAATAACGACAAAGTGGTTGAGCTCTAATAAAAAAATATCAAAGTGACAAAATAAAGACTATACAACATTAACATAACTTGGGGTTATTGAATTACCCCGCACAGTCACGGAAGGGTTAAAAATGATGGTAGGGAATTCCAGATATTGCAACAAGGAATGATAAAGGAATGGAGGTAAGTGTAAATCAGAGACAGGTGGTTCTGATCCTGAAGAGAGTTAAGGATGGAAAGAAACCCGGCGTCGCCATTAGCCAGCTCCATTACCAAGGGGATCATGGCTTAACGCCCCATCCGAATTACGGAGTTTTGTGTTCAAAGTGTCTCCGACAAAGCACTAAATCCTGAATTTTAAGATAATAGAATATAATGCAAAAAATAGTAAGAACTGGAACGGTGACCAGAAAAGGCCTCATGCGAGCAAATCCAGCTGCTTCTTTAGAATGCTTTGATTCACATTTTTCTAAGGAGTTCCCACCCGAAGCAGGGAGACGCAACGAAGAACTAATTGCTTGCTACATCTACGTCTACATACTACCATAGAGACTTACTCTATGATACTACCTTACAAGCCACCTCCAGAGGTGTTTGACAGAGAGTGAACCAACACCAACATGGACCAGAGGATTAAAATTTACTATCCATAGCGAAAAACGACAGTCTAAATTATCTGTTCAATTATCTGTTCTATACCTTTTATTACACTGAGGAAAGAAGACGAGAGAAGATTGGAGGCATTCGAGATGTGGGTGTGGAGAAGAATGGAGAGGATGAAATGGACGGAGAGGAAAAGGAACGACGAAGTGCTGGATATGGTTGGCTAGGAAAGGCAGCTTTTAGATGAGATACGCAGGAGACAGAAGGTATGGACGGAGTTAGTGCTTAGCGGTGAGGGGATGTTGAAAATGGTGTTGGAGGGTAGAATGTTGGGGAAACGAGGGAGGGGAAGGAAAAGAATAGGGTTTTTAGATTGATTGAAAGAGAGTAGGCCTTACTGCGAGTTAAAGAAGGCAGTGCTGGAAGGAAAGGGAGGCTCCCAGATCACTTCTCGAATACTCCATGGAAACCTACCTTAATCGGTAGAATACTATAACAATATTAATCTCTTTTATTTAATTTTTATGATATAATCTAACGTAGCATGTGGGCGTTCGTACAGTGCACTTGCAGCTTATTACTGGAGAAAGAGAGAGGGAAGTGTAAAAATCTCTTCAGCGTGTACCCCAAGGCTCCTCTTTGGTCCACTTAATTAATCAGATGCATCGGTGCAAATGTCAGAGCCATCGTACCATCCCAAATCTGACCCATCTCGCATTTGTTTCTTTTCTATTTATTTCTCCGAAATGAATATCGAAGAGATGATCAGAAGCAACACAAATTGGCTTCGTTCTATCCATTCGTTAATGGAATAACATCAAACGCTCCGCTTTTACGCCTTCATTAGACGTTTCCTCATTTCGGAAAGTGCAATTTTGGTACTAAAAAGCTGCGTTTATCCACACTCAAAAGGATTTGGAAAATACGGTGATATCCAAAGCTTTGCCGGTATATCGTCAGTGGGCAAAAATTATTGAAGTGTAATCAGGGGAACGCAACACATCACGAATTACGGGTCGCAGAAACGACTAATTATAATGGTGCATCACAGAGTATTAGGTCGTTAATTTAGCCAAGATGAAAAACTTTAATTGAATACACAAATAGAAAATGTCAAAGGTCAATAGAAAATGTCAAACTATGATTGCTGAATTTTTAAAATAAATATCTAGTTTTATTGAATTAAACAAACACATCAGCTTAAGAATATTGTTAGGTTTGTGCTTAACTAAAAGGAAAACACATCGTGAACTCCATGAAGAGACATTTTTCTTTTAATATAGCACGATACTTTGCGACTAAGATTAAAGCCACCGAGTGCGTCCTCCAGGTAGCGCAGGTGGGTCGACCTGTAGACAGAGGTTAGCTACGAGATAAGCGAGTTTATTCGTTGAATAAGCAGTCGTAGACAAAGCCCGATGGTGTTCTAAGGGTGTGTCGGTCAATCCTTGGATAAGGTAGACCATTTAAATGATACCGAAACTTGTGATTTTCTTGACTTGGCGACTGGAAGCCACCAACAATTATTCCTCTCGTCACCCACGGGAGAGGGCAGCAGCTCTTCAACCGTGTCTGTGCTTTTAAAGACTATCTTGTCCGGTACGGCGACACACATTTCACAACGGGCTTGGTAACATTTACTTTAACAGCTGAAGTATTGCAATATTGAAGCCAAGGGGAAACTACCACATTATCATCCCGAGGAGTCGCAGTTACTCCTTATTTTTATACAATGACATGATGGAATTCTCTCGAGTAAAATATTCCGGCTGGTAAACTAGTCCCCCATTCGGGCTACTTGAGGGTGTACATCGGTCAACTGTGATCTAATGTTATGGATAGGAATATGGGACGTTTCTTCACTTCGTACCTGCGGCAGTCTAGACAACATTCAGGTGGAGATGCGAAGATTGAACCTCGACGGGCTAGGAATCAGCGAAGTGCATGTATCTTGAAGAGGGAGACATTTGGAAAGGAAGCTATAACATGATACACACAGGATTGCTACATGGGGTTAGAATAATGCTTAAAAAAAGCTTCGGCATGCATGTAAAAAGCTACCTTCAAGTTAATGACAGGATGGTAATGGTGAAGAAAGAGATCATACACGTGCCAAGGGTAGTGGTTCTGGTCTACATCCCTACTCGAAATTATGGAGATGAAGAAGTAGAGAACGTCTACCAAGATGCCACGGTAGTAATCAAGCAGGTTAGAGAAGAGAAACATTATTATCCTGTCTGATTGGAATACAGTCTTCGGCGAAGTAAAGACGGAAGAAAAACCGAAAAATATGGATAGAGAAACAGAAATGAAAGAGGATAAAGGTTACTTGAATTATGCACAGAACACTGGCTAATGTTTGCCTAACAAGATATTTCATTTCACAGCTATGCATTATTCATGGAAATTTACCGACCATTATTTACTCTGGATGTTAATGCTAACTTCCTCTTTTCGAAAAGGTCAATATTAATAGAGGAATAGCGGAAATTCAATATAAATACATATTAAAATGTGATTTTATTTAATCAGCTCATACATTTCATTCTAAGGACCACAGTGTGTTTAATTAGGGCCATCCACCGCGGTCCTTGGCCTTACATTTTTAATTTAGTACTGTTTGACGAATTCCAATTGAAAGCAAGACACATAAGGAACGGAAAAAAATCAATGCCCACAAAGATTTTCCACCGCAAGGTTCATAGTATAAAGCAAGAGGGCAAGGGTGCCACCACATTATTATCCCGAAAGAGTCGCAGCTACTCTACTTCTTATTACATTATGACATGATGGAACACTCTCGAATAAAATATATCGGAGGTAAACTAGTCTCCCATGGCGTGGATCATCTGAGAAGGTACATCAGTCAGCGGTGATATGATAATTAAGTGAAACCTAATTGATATAACCTCGACGCTTAAAGCCACTGAGCGAATTATCGAATCGAAATCGAATTATTATATTAAAATATAATATTTAAAAATACAATAATTTAAAATATAGTAAATAAAGATATAATAATTCTAATCGATTCATAAATATCTCCTCTTTTTACGAGTGTCACGTTAAATTGAGCCAGTATTTACAAATAGGTATCCATTGTATTAGGTCACTGGCAGCTCAGAGATACAAGCATAATATCGATTACAATTGTAAAGAGTCATAATTGGCCTTCCAGTTCCCTAATGATTAACACTCCGGACATCAGAACATAAATATTCTACGGAAATTCAACTGATTAGGTGGGAGGAAAATTCAATCAGGAAAGAGCCTTAAAAGAAAACATTTGTCCACTGCTTGAGAAAATATTCAATTTCCTCTTAACAAGGACAGCCGATATTTCCATTTGCGATCCACCGATGTTAATAATGTTGTACACTCGAGGAATTCCTATTAATAACAGACTACCGGCCCATGTCGGAGATTCCAACCATAGCCTACCTGACCTCAACTTCCAGTCGTACGAGTGTTTGGCGCTGGTCAGGTCGATAGGTCAAGCAGCAGGGAAGCAAATTACTTGGGTAATGGGGAGAAACTAGCATCGCTGACCGGTCCAGGAAATCGGACCGCTAAGGCAGAGATGGTCGCGGTGGGTGGCCCTGCTTAAACACAGGACCCATGCTAGTTAATAAAATAGGTTTTGTGAGGGATGCTAGGGAATAGATAGCGGCTCTTTCAAATCAGCATATCCCATTAGAATTGGACATGGTTGGTCAAGACGTAAGATTGATCGTATCTATTGGAGAATAAAGTGATACCTTACCACCGGATCGGGTTCGAATCCCGGCGGCTGAGGTCATAAAACAAGATGGATTTGTTTGAATAACTTGGCAAATACCACATCTGATGTAAATTTGACCAGTAAAAGTTATGAACATTTGAAACAGTGAAACGATTTGGAGACAAAGTGTATGTAAACGTCAGATGAGAAGGTTACATCGGTTAACCTTTGAATTTTGCTGTATCTGAAAATTATGCTCAAATCAATATTTATCAATAAGATTTATTCGGTTGCTGATTATGTTTATTGCATACGTTTGCATGTTCACATATCAATTTCCAAAGGACCAATTATTCAGCGAGATTAAATGCTTATTATTATTGATATTCATGATATGATATGTATAATATTAACTGTATATCTGCTCTTAAAATAGAAAAAGTGTGGCGGATGGGTTGACTTAGTTAAATTCCTTATTGTCCAACACGCTACGCAGCAAAAAAAGAAAATATCCTTCAATAATGGCACCTGCTAACAAGTCGCTTAGACTTAGCAGGACCCCAACTGAAATATGCTATTTTATTTTATTCAATTCCTCCTAGAATTATTATAATTATTCATACGAATGTATGGACGCAAGGGTAGCTACAGAGTATTTAAAATTAAGTGAATGCATTTAAGGATCTAACCCACCCAAAGGGAATCATCAACTGAATTTATGACAGATATCTTCGTAATAAATTACACAGGCCAACAATGAAAGATTTTTTTTACTGAAAATACCCTGTTCTTATGTTTGTAAAGTTGCTGAATCCAAATATTATGGTCTTAAAGTTGTATCACCCACAATTTATTCACATTTTACAGTTAAATTTACGAAATCAACCTATATTTTTAGAATTTAACAGCTTTTTCATAGTCACAATAAAATTGAAAAAGTAGGTCTAATGAACGCAGATAATGGGGATCACTGTTGGTACTTCACCGAGAAGTTCAGCAAGTGGTTCATCGCAGAAAAAGCTACACAAGAAGCTTCAAGGAAAAAAGGGAAAGAAAATGTAGACCAATTCCAGTTGACAAGTGAACCCTGTATTATCACGCTGTAGTAAATACAAACAATTTTATCAGGATGTAGTGAACAGTAAATACAAACAATTTCATGATGTAGCAGTGTGTTTCATTGATTTCCCTGTATACCGTATAGGGGTATTAGACTAAATATTAAATACATATTGCTTGGAAACTATGGGTGGTACAAAAAAAACTAAGGCCAGGTTTGCATTCGGCACATCAAAATCTATAAAGATCTGCAATTAAAATAAAAAAAGTTTTTAAGCAAATTTTTTTTGTTGGCCTGTGTTATTAATTACTAAGCAATTTTGGATGAGGAGTTAATTGCATTCCGCATAAAGATGTAATCTGAAACCTTTAAAATCCACCCAAAGGGAACTATCAACTGTATTTTGTGGCAAATGTATTCGTAATAAATTAGTAAGCTGTTGTGAATGAGGAGCTAATTTTTTCTTTCCGTAATACTATCCTAATTGCTTAAATTTAAAATCGAAATGTAATCAGAGAGAAGTAAGTTGAACGAAAGCGACATGCGTTTTTGTTGCAATTTGTTGGTTGTTGAAAGGACGCGCTTTCTCCTGAGTGTCTCGAGCTCTCCACTGTTCGGCTTGATCACCCTTTGGTCCTTCAGCAAGGACCCCTTCCTTCCCATCAATCCATCCACCCAACACGTACGTCGATCGTGTCCAACGGAACGACGCCAGAGATTAATCGCGCACAGTTTCCCGTCGATACTGGAGGCATTACGGCGGACACATCCTCTAAGATCTTCCTTGACGGCAGCGGCCCACATCAATAAGAAGCGATGCGCCCATCACCGTCCACCCAGCCCGCCTCGATTCGTCGAAGCACCGCGCTGTTAAGAGAGGCGCCTAGCTACGGAGAGAGGCTTCCTTTGAGGATGTAGGGGGTGAAGATTTTTGTCGCCTGCTCCTCCGGTGATGCATGCGATAGATCAGTTTCCTCAAGGGGGCACCATCGATTTTTATGTCAAAGAGATCCTAAAAACATCCACTTTTGCGGAAAAAGTTAAAGGGCATATAACCACTAGAGGTTTTTTTTATCGGATCTAAAATTTATAAAGTGAATTGAGACATCATATTCACAATCCTAAAATTGGTTTAACGAAGCTCTTCACTCAATTCTCCTATCAGCTAATCCTTTCAGACCTACGTATTTATTCTCTTTCACATAATGAAAACAAACTGGAAGATAAATCATAAGCTCGGAGGGCACGTGATAGTAAGAGGGCATTGATTTGTTCCATAATATTAATATTACAATGAAAATTTACATAAAATCAATGATGAAAAAAAATTATTATTTTAATTACATGCATATCAGAGAAAAGACAATAGAACATCAATTTTATGGACAAAGTTCGGAGAAAATATTACTTCTTAAGTTGGTCACATTATTTCTAAGTTAACTTGAATTATCATTTTGAAAGTTTTTGTCGCCTCCTTCTCCAGTGATAAAATAAAAAAAATCATTAAAATCCTTAACAAAACTCTCTCAGAACCGAAAATAAACATCTATTTCGTCGTAAAGTCTTCAAGGCATATAATCACATGAGTTTTAGAATCAAATATTACGGCGAATCTAATAAAAAAAGCAGACGCACAGCAACTTTCTTCCCCTTAAAAACAATACATTCATCATGTCTATTGTTTTCATAAATTTTTGTGAATATTATGCATTAAAGAAAACATGAAAAGTGTTATTTAAGTAATTAATAGGTCAGGGAAAATGGTGCATAAGTTTACATCCCTTTCATGGAAAAGCATAAATCTAATACCACCACTGAATACTTTTACTAGAATTCCGGGTTCCAGATCTTTCAACAGAAATCCTCTCATAACGTATTATCCGAAAATGGAACATAACATATATAAAAGCGCTTATTTTTGCAAAGGTTTTCACAGAATACTGAAATAAATGTGTTCCAAGAGGGATCTCAATGGCAGCAAGAAAGATTAGTCAGACAATTTTCATTTATTACAACACGCACTTGGAATACGAGAGTAGGAGGCCAAGAATTAAGCACCACTTATTTCGGATGATAACTGCCCACGAGACCGCGAGCCTAATTTAACTACTCAATGCTAATTAAGGGAAAACATTATTTGCAAGTTTTCACCACACCGTATTAAAACCAATAAAAAAATTACGAAAAACTACAACACAAGAGTCACAAAATTGGCCTTAAAAATATAGGTACAAAAAAAGTTAGGCATACACAACTTGACATGAATGGATAACACAAGAGGTGATGAATTTAGCGACTACGTACGAAATCATTAGTAGGAAAAATATTTCGTGCAGCCAGCTATAAAATCTGACTTTTAATCTGATCTCTAGGAGAATTAGATGAGAAACTACTTTCGAAACACCACAATGAAAGCAAATTCGCAGTCACTTGGCAAACATAATATAATAAACGTCTTTCTCACGATAGGGAGTGAATGCGAAAAATCATTTTCGAGGAATTGCGATGGTCGCAATATAACCGGCGCATGGAGCGGCAAAAGCATAATGCTCGACGCGCCCTTTATTTCAAATAAATATTTTTTTCGAAGACTTATTCTCCCTTAAAAATCAAATTGGCGGAGTGAGCGGCGGCACCTACCGTAAGAAGAGTACCTAATATAATGTAAGCCATAGAAGATAGGAGAATTAAAGTATACGGAGTCTTGAGGCAGATCATAGAAAAAATTTTAGCGAAACTTTTAATTTAGCGCTTTACGCAAAAGAAGTTTAATGGCACTGATGCGTTTATTAAAACATTTTATCGTATCGAATGCTATCTATCATTTTTCTGAAGAAATAATCAAAACTGCCGAAAACAATGCATTTAATTTACGTAAATTTAATCCTTGTACATTTAATTTAAGTTTAATGGTTTCATAGCTTTCTCGGTGTCCTTTCTGAAGTCAAATTAAAATAAAAAAATGACTTGTTACTAGGAATAAAAAGTAGACTAAAATTACTTCCTTCTCATGAGAATCACACGAGGTCCAATATATTTTTACGGGAAGAAATAAAATTCACTCACTTTAGGATTCTGTAAGGCTGCGGAACCTACCCTCTGAGACGATAGTAATTATTCATTTACATATTCACAATAGACGCTACTCAAATGATTTAGGTGTGAGGTATTAGGACATCAGTCCATCAGTCGTCAACCTTTGCGAGAAAACTAAAAGCATAAAATGTGCGTTGGTGAGACTTGGGTGACTGAGTTTGACCTTGCATAACTGAATTCTTTCTAACCCAGAGCTGCTTCTGGGAGAAATAAAATTTAAAGATTTCTCATTTTGAAAATGTGGAAAATTCTCCTCAATCACAATTATTGTGACAGCTACATACTTTACAATTAACCTTCACAGCAAAAATAACGTATTTTAAATGTTTCGTGAATAGATCTGAAAATGTACATATTTTGGTGTTACTTAGAAGCAAAATTCGGTTATAACGGTTTGAGACCTTCTTTGTTCGTGGGAAATACCAATTCCTAAACGAATCCGTTGAGCAAATTAATTAACTTATTATATTTTTTTATACCACTGGAAAAATGTAGTGGTAATTAGATTTTCTCAGTATGTGTTACACTGAAAGGTTATCCAGATGCGTTAGCAGTTAAGCGTTAGCCAGGCTGGAAGCCGCTGGAGACTCGGAGCCTGCGCGCTAGGCTTAGATTGCTTGAACAATTGAGACTATAAATCTTTGAGAGAGACCCAGAGAAAATAATATTAGAGCCCCACTAGATTTCAGCTCCGATAAAAGCGAAAAATTAAGATAAATATTTAGCCGAACGGATAGATAAGGCAATTAGTTTTTCCCCCGAACCATAAAAGACTTAAATAAATGCTAATCGTCATTTCGTTACAGCATGTCTTTTATACGTGTCGACGGCTGGTGTCCTAACACCCCCTGCCACAAGCCGGCTTTCGGGGTGGTAAGTAGATATAGAAAGGTAAGTATTTATAACATCTCGAGCAATCTAAGTCGAATTCATAGCCTGCGAAGGTCTATCGTCTCCCAACCTAATACTCGTAAAAGCAGTATAGGGCTCTGCGTTGCTGGAACAACGCGAAGTACATTTCCACTGAACGATAAAAACGGTATTTAACTTTAAAACCTCAACGAGGGATATATCACCCAGTTCCAATGGTGACCTTCAATTCGCTCCAGATTCCAGACACCTCTGCCTCCTTTCAGCTCTGAGAAGCAGCTTCTCTTAGGCATCTTCTCTTTCAGCATAATATATCCAAATGGTGACGCCTCAATGCTGCCTATTCTCAGACCGAGGTGAAGTCCCGTCACTAAGGCGCGCTCCCGTATTGTAGCGCGAACCTCATCCAATGGCATAATCTAGGAGAGTTGAAGGCCTGGAGGAGCAGGAAACACTCAGGCCAATTCGAATTTCAATGTGCATCACTCTGGAAGACTGTCGCTCCCACGAGATCGCAGGGGTCTCTTGGGGGATGAAATATTAAAAGGACCTAGCTTCGACGGGAACAATCATCCCTCGAAGGCAGTCCTTGCACTCCCGCTATCTACTCGTCACCTAGGTTCACCCACGCCTCACTGGCGGCGCTGAGGGCGCTGACGTAAAATACCAACATGGCCGACGCATCGAGTATAATATTATGATCACGAATATTACAAAAGAGGATCCTCAGGTCTGCCTCACAATTTGTTGTCACCCACCGCGCATTTAAATATAATAATAAATTAATAATACTAAATAATAATACTAGGAAAAAATAATAAAATTTAAATAAATTAATCAGACAGTGCTACCCAGATGTTAAGCGAATTAGTCTGGGAGCCGTTGGAGACTCGGAGGCTGTGCGCTAGGCTTAGACTGCTTGAACAATTGAGAATGTATATCTTTAAGAGCGACACAGAGAACATAATATTACAACGCCAGCACTTGTCCAGGTACGACAGAAACGATAAATTGGTGTCCTAACACCCCCTGCCACACGCCATTTAGGCGGCTTGCGGGGTATTATGTAGATGTAAATGGGTTTACATAAGTCGCAACTCACGTAGCTGAGGCACAAATTGATCCGAGTTTCAAGGGGAAATATGGTATGATTTTGGGGTGTAACCAAAATTTATACACATGAATATGTGATATCAACTTACATTACTTTTCAAAGATATTCCTTGCTATCCTCCGATCTCTTTTTCCAAATATGGTCGATAGTTGGCGTCACACTTTTCTGGATTCTCGAATAACTTTTGATGCCCTATTCCATCCCACAGAGGGCTAATTTCTGTTGCCACTTCGGTCGCATTTTAATCGGTTTTCAAAAATCTCCGCGGCGTGGTGATGAGTGCAATGCGATCCAATTTTTTCTAATATTTCGTAGCATAATATTTTTAACTGCGAGGAGTAGCATTGACAAGTTATAAATTTCATAGATCACATCATCCGGAACAAAGATTTAGGTTAGAACCCTAATTATACGTAATTTTTCTGTAAAACTGGAGTCAATTTTACAGTGGAGAAAATTAAAGGTCTTCAATGAATGCAGTTAGGGATTAAATAAAATAGCCAATACACGATTTTACTTCAATGTATCGGCAGGTATTAGACAGGGAAGTACTTTGGTAGTCTCTTCTTCCCTATTGGATTTGCTTCTTAAATTCACAATCACGCCTAATCGTTCTATCTAAGAAACGTATTCTCATCCTTCCTCTTCCTCGTTCACCCGACTTTCTACCCTCCAACGAAGAGTATGGTGTGAGGATATACAAAAAACATATTATATATTTTATTTGGATTTTTATTTTCGTGGATTCACTCGTAATGCTCAATAATAGTGAGATTTATAAGGATTATAATGAAATGTAAAGATTTTCATTTTCATACGAATTTCATTTCCTGTAATGATGCCATTTTGGGTATTTCGAGGTTTTTATCTGCCTTTAGCCACTGAGTGGCAACCGTAAGCGCTCAGTTTATATTTACCGTAGGTTCTCGTCTTCCTCCGCCACCTTTTAATATATTTTCTGCTGTTTAGCTTGAATTTGTAGCGGAGAAAATTGAAATTCGGTGAATACAGATCGGCATTAAATAATGATATTAAAAACACAATTTTACTCTGATGTATCGGCAGGGATTACACTCATTTTTCCCGGATAACCTTTACAGCAACAATGTAAACGAAAGCTTTTAATTGGAAAAGAGATGAAAAGTAAACACTTTTGAATTCATGCGGGATTAAGCATAAAAATTCAATATATATTAAATGAAACGAATACGATGAGATAAAGCGAACTCTTTTTCCTCCAAGGGAATTATTGAGTAACTCTGAGCAATCACTTAGAATCCAATTACACACTTTCCAAATTTAAGGGAGTGGTATATTTTCACCTCTTATTAATACAAAAAGGAAAATATATACGCCGTTAATCTAACAATATGTGGTATAAGGCAACACACTAAGCGAAATGGATAATAATTTTCGTGAAATTTTATAAATTTAAGTCTTTTATCAATTTAAGTTTATGGTTTATATATATCTCAGCCCATTATTCTTTCAATCTGTAGCGCAAATTAAAAAATCGTAGATGTATTACTAAGATAAGTTCCGTGGCCAACAACAGTACAAAATTCGTACCAACAATTTTTTTTTCTGAAAATTGAGCTTTAAAAAAAGGAATTCTTATCCTCCTGATATTTATGTGTTCACAACTAGAAGTAAAATGTGGCTGAATTTGATTCCCGAAATATTATGTTTAGCAACTGTAACTGGCAAGGTTTAAAGTATACGTTTAGAGCACGTCCAATACCTTTGAGCTTAATAGCTTAATTGAACGGGAACCTTGAGCAAGTATGAACAGTACGATTGCGTACTATCACCCATTTTATTGTTTATTGTTTCAAACACATATCATCACTAATTTTTGTCGAACCTTAGCTACTTTAAGCCCTTAATGTTATAGAGTATTAAATAAAATTTCAGAAAGGCTTGGTACTCAAGAGAAACCGTTTTCATGGTAACTGCAAATCGCATCCAAAAAATATTTGCGTTGCCATAGCTCAGTAAGGGAGGAGTTGCGAGCACATGCTTATAGGAAAAATAATGCTCAAAACTCTCTCCCTTACCGCCTCCTGACGCGTTGCAGATTTCTCCTGAAAACCGCTGTAAAACGTTACATCAAAGTATAGCGTATCTTCAAATATTCTGGGTATAAATGCTCCGGTTGAATCTATTGGCGAAATTACGATTTCGTCATCATAAAGTAAAAGTTATGCTAGTACTTCGTGTAAAATCAAACTCTGATCGGGGATCTGAGAATGAAACTATTGAACTTTAAAGTCTTTAACGTGTTGACGGAATCTGAGGCCCCAATCGATAAATCGACGTACAAGCAATCGCTCGAGGCTCCACTCCCAAATCGGTACAATACATGGATGACAAGGGTATTGTTCGTCGAGTACAAGGCACTCTCGATGTAACGGGTGTTCTTAACGAGACAAAGAGCTAAGCTAAGAAAAATAGCAAGGTAACTCTCCTTAACGAAGGGATGGGGTTTGAAAAGATAGCATTCGCTCCATCAAGGAGCGGAAGAGAGGGTTGTTTAAGGCCTTAGAACGGCAGCCAACAAAAAAGAGGTACTCTAAGGATTCCCTTTACTTTAAAAAGGATCTGTGGACAAGAGCAGTGACGTACCAACAGGGGAATCTTCAAAGAGAATGAAGCTCCATCTAATCCCCACACCTCTGCATTGCAATCAAAATTCTCGTGGATTAATTTTTCTAATCTAAGCCTTCAATTGTGTGCTTATAACATTATCATGTCTTTTGTTAAAGAGCTCGAATATTTCACGTGCATATTATCCCCAGTGTGATTGCCTAAATAGCTAAATGTCAGAAGGGAATCTAGTTCATCTTCTAATTTCGAAAGGACGTTTTAATTATAATTATTATTTCGATCAAGTCTTCGTAATTTCTATGAGAGCGAGTTATTCGTCAACTAATCAAAATACGAAATAAGCTTAGTTATGGCTGCAGTATTGAGATTCATCACTCATTTCTTGTGATGCAATTTCGATTAATAATTAACCAAAAATAATTATTTACTTTATTGCCAAATTTATAACTGATTCAGGGGAGAAACTTGGAAGATTGGTTTGGAAATATAAGGGCAGAGCTCACCACCTAAAATGCCAGGGGTATATTACATACAGGGTAGACCATATAGGGACCAGTTCTTTTCAAATATCACCTTGAACTTCGTGTATTTTGTGACTGCTCCGGGTTTCCAAAGACTTTATCCGAACTTGGAACCTGATACCATTAAATGAACTCCAAAGCGGGCTTGACACGTACTAGACTACCACGGTCCCCAAACGTTACTGCAAAGTCTGATCCTTTTCTTATAATGTACTCAAGCATTTAAGTTCAATGTTAGGTAACGAAATACGATGTAATACCTACGATAGTGACTCTTTCCGACGAGACGGAAAACCCATATAAGTTGAAAAAAAAAAACTTACGAAAGAAATAATTCTAAATAATACCAAGATAATAAAACACGACCCTCTTCCCCCCTCACCCCAAGTCACATTACTGAAATGGCAACTCAGTCAGTAAAGAATTCGGCACCTACTGAGGACAGTTTTCCGGTAGTTGGGAAAGGCCCTAGAGATTTCAGCACCGTTAAGTCCATTTTTTTTCCTCGCAAGGACGTGCTGAAAGCAGGTACTACACCGTGGAGACCGATACAACAATGAACTGCCATTCCACAAGTCGTAACTTTTCCTGGTTTATTTTTCCAGTCGAGTGAGATACGCGGTAGGGAGCATAGGGGAAGGCGAGGGAAAAGGGGTCAGGTGATAACTCACTAGGGGAGGGGTAGGGGACCACGGGAAACCCTGGAAGCCATTGGACCAAGGCAAAAGGGAAAGGATAAACTCCCCATGCATGAATCGAAGTTTCGTTTACCTAAAGCAGATGTCTTCACGTCAACACTACTTTTGCAACGTTTTTACAACGTTTTATAAACTTGCATTGTTTGTCGTCTTGCCCGAGTTATATCCTGCAACTTAATTTTAGACCATTTTCCGATTAGCAATCAAGCTGACAGTTCCAGGATAACTCAGAACCAGGTGGCAATGTCATATGCGAATACTTTTATTATGATAAAAATTGTGCCTCGATTTTTATTCAGAATTTATAATTTATTATGGATATTTGTCCAAAAAATTACAGCCAAAATTCAATGGTGGAGCTTCGATCTTAAAAAGAAGAAGATTAATAGGAAGCTATAACAATAATTTTTTACAGCAAAGTTTATTAAAAAAATTCGTAAAAATTCGCGTTTTTTCGTAAAAATTAATTTTCATATTGTTACGCTATTGCTATTTAAAAAAAGTGTTTTTTTCAGACACAAGTTCATCATGTGGTGTTCAACACGTCTGCAAGTTTGGTGTGAGCTGATATTTTCATAATACACTTATCCTATGTTTGTTTTACCATTTTCCATGTGCTCAATATTCCCCACGTTTATACTTATTTAAAGCAAAACCGCTAGTCAAAACTAGGATGAACGGTAGTTTACTTCCTTTCTCCATTACTACTTCCTTCCTACACCAAAAAAAATACAACAACATCTATAAAAATAATCTCCATATGATAATATGATATGCTAATGCCAGAATGCATTTTAACGCTGTGATTATGAAAAAATGTGTAACTGAGATTCAATTATGGGGAAAATTCCCCATATTTTAATTGAGCCAGCATAGTATAATAGCATGTTTGGAAGGAACTAGTGTGACTACATGGAGACTTATTCTTGACAGAACAATAACCACACAGCGCTGGAAAGGGGTAAGGTGATCATTCTTCGAGGGTACTCCTAGAGGCCATTGGACCAAGGCAGAAGAGAAAGGTATTGCTCTTCCTAAGCAAGAATCCAGGTTTCTTTTACCTAAAGAAGATGTCTCACGCCCACAATGTCCGACTGCATTTTAAAGGCAAAGTTTATCAAGCACATGGGAATAAGCTCTTATAAAAATTTTTTTTTTTAAACCAGCCTTTATATTTAGATTACAGGGGATGAGCAACGTTTATATATGACACAAAGCAAAAAAACTCAGTGACCCCGAAAAACCAAAAGTGACGTATTAAAAAAGTCACTATATTTATTAAATTTTCAGTGAATGGTAAGCCCCCTATGTTTCAAAATGCCACCCCTTATGCTTTTAAATGCCTACTATGTGGATATGCCTAAAGTGGATAACTTTTACTGTGGTCGCAAAACACGAAAATTGACCATTTGGAACTTCTTAGATCAAAAACATGTTTTGGGGGGCTATAGGTTGACTGGGGGGGTGGTTAAAGGGGGGTTGGAGAGAAAAAGTTATATTTTCATGTATTGTCATCGGAAATGAAGAAGTGTGCAAAATTTCAGCGTTTTTGCTTCACAGGAAGTGAGTCAAATTTGAGTTACAAGGTTTGTACCAGACAAACAGACAAACAAACAGACAGGTTGGTGAGTTGATATAAAGGCTGGAAAAAAGTATTGCTTCACGTGGTGTGTGTCTCATAAGTGGCGCAGCGAGGGGTGATTTTGGGGATAAACCTCCCCCAGAGCTCAGAGAAATTTTTTATAAAAATATGGTAATGATGAAAAATTTGCAACAAATATTTGGGGATCGGACGACTCACAAACAAAATATCAAACTATTCACAGAACCAAAGCTCTTTAGACGTTCAATCGCTATTATCATAAAATACTTAATAAGTTTTATCCATTCTACTTCACTGGATTAATACTGCCCGTACACTGGTGTAACTATTAATATAATATCCCTCAGAAAGCCGTAAAACTCAGCATTTTGAACCTCTATCCAAAAATGTTTGCCAAGGTCAAAAAAACCAGCACCTTCCGCCTACCATGGCTAGTATGCCACACCCCCCAATCCCCTCAGTGTTATTTGCGCCAAACCCCCCCCCTCTTGCCTTGAATCGTAGCTGCGCCCCTGTATCCCATGCCCGCGAGAGTGAATTCTGTTCACATTTCGTGACATATTTATCTAAAATTTAGATTGCACTCTTCAATGCAATCTAAAATAGATTTAATTTATTTCTTATAAATAATTTTTTATGAAAATTCAAGGGCCAAAATGCAATGAAGACAATAAAAAGTCACTAGACTCAATTCAAAATTCTATCCCCTAGGGAAATAGACTTATTTAGAACTGAAACGAATATCAGAGTCACTGTGGTGATTTTACATGTTAACGCTAAAATACCTTTTGGGTTTTTGAGAATAACTACTAAAAGAATTCTTAAATGGAGATTCAGTTTTTGTCATTATTTCTGTAAATTTCCCTATATTATTAATGAACCTTCACGGTAGAGATATTTTAAATAATTTGATGACAATATAATTAGAGATAAATTATTCTAGACAGATTAATAACAATGAGACACGGGAACGTTGTCAGATGGAAAACTCATCTGGAGTAAAAGTACGATGTTACAATAGGAAAAGTAGTAAGCCTAGATTCCAGGTTTAGTTCACCAAGAGGAAAAATTATCACTTACACATTTTCGTATTCCACCAAACGTGATTATTTAACACCTGGAAGGTTCATCCAAGATGGATGATTTATCCAAGTGGCAATAGGTTGCACCGTCAGAATTTGTGCAGACAGAAACCAAGGGGATCGGGATGGTGTGGTGGCTAGAGTGTTGGCTTCCCACCCCGTGGTCTCGGGTTCAAATCCCGGCGGTGGCAGAGAATTTTCGGAGACTGCTCGATCCCTGCTTGAGTGTTGTCTGGAGAATGTTTCAAGCGCAACACTCCGTCCGTCGGATGGGGCGTTAAGCCTTGGTCCCCTTGGCGCCTTTCCTTTAGAGCAGGCTAATGCCGACGACGAATTTCTCTCCACCCTTCCTTAATTACCCTTCCCTCATGGCGCAAATGACCTCAGATGTCGGTCGCCTCCTCCAAATACCATACCACCATACCAGAAACCAAACTGGCTTTGATAAAAAAGAGAAGGCAAACTAGTGATCATTAAGGCAAAAATTTTATAGGTAATTCAAAATGTCTACCGAAATAAAAAATAAATATTCCAACAGAAGTAAAATTTCGCAATTCGTAAAAAACTATAAATATTTATTTTAATAGTTTCATTTAACTGTTTTATGATTCTCACAGTGGATAGATTAACGATGTTGAGTTGTAATTGCTAAAACATTAGAAAATCGATAATTTTTTAAGAATATAATTTCCAGAGCATTTTTCTTAATTTTACGCTAGTATTTTGTAACGTAAAGCCCACTTTAACGTGAAACTAAAAATTACTTAGTTTGAAATTCATTTTAGTATATTTCTTCACAAAACACCTATATGATATATTAAAACATACTTATAGATTTTAGCATGTTACTGATTATTGAAAATAAGTATAAATTCCATCTTAGCTGTGTATCTGAGAGACAAGCTAGCTTGAGCGTTTAAAAGGATTTGTGAAAAACCTTGAAACGCTAGAGGTGAGAAATTCTCCGAAGTGAGAATTACGTTTCGTTCCAATGCGCTGAGATATGAGACACGGCTGCATTAAAATGCTTTCCTTTGAGAAAAACATGAAAATATCGCCTGTGGTGAAATGCATAGTTGAGAGATAGATTTGAGAAACGTTAAAAAGGAAAGGACCAAGTTTACGAGGAATAATGAAATCAGCATCAAAGATAAAAGGTGAAGCGCAAGAAAGGGGGGAGATAGATGGGTTACAAACGAATTTAATGTTTTTAATAAGGGGTGCATATGCCACATTTTAAGGATTTTTAATATTTTTTACGGAATATATTTGCGGAAATTCCTTTTAAACAGGCTAATAAGCCGAAATTGATTTCTTATGATTCGTGTCTTCAGTTCAAGCTATGAAATCCAGATTAATGTAAGTTCAATTCGCTTGAATTTTGGGATAAATAGTTAAAATAGATAAAATTTATGTGCCTGTACCGTTGTTAGGGAGTAATTTGCAGGTTACATGTGATGCCTTGGTCGCTCCGTAAATGTAGAGAGAAAGTAGTGTGCCTCAAAACTGTATGGAATGGAATTGTGCTGATATGAAAGTTACAACACCAATTGCCATAAATTCTACGGTGTCACAAAATGTTGTAAACCGGTTATAATAACGCTGAAATAAAAATCTTATTAATCATTCTCAAATAACACCATTAATATATACTCTTCATTAGCAGTGAAGTTTTCTCGGGTTTCGCACCGGGTCAGGTCCTCCATTTCTCCTTCCAACGTTTCGATGGACAACTCGCCGATCGTCCTTTGGATTCCTGAATCTCTGAAGACGATGGGCGAGTTGTCCATCGAAACGTTGGAAGGAGAAAAGAAGGACCAGACCCGGTGCGAAACCCGAAAAAACTTCATTGCAATTGTTCGCCGGGAAAAAAACAAAAATTATAATACTCTTCATTATATAGTCATAGTTCAGGAAGTGAGCTTCCTTTGTAAAATCTTGACAGCAATTGCTCACTACACTATTTTTATGGATAAACGCTGATGTTCTCTGTAACCTAATCAACCATTCTCATAGCATGTTTAAAAGATAATGATCAAGCTTTGCTACTTGCTACCTGGAGACATGTGTACAAGATGGAAGTTTTGGGTGGAACAAGTTCACCTTCAAGGCATCATTAGAGAAAGGCATCGGCATCAAGTTCCCGTCTCTGTCGCGTAATGGCGAAGACATGATCTCAAAAGTTTCGGTAATGGAGGCGTGTGTCGAATTTTGTTTTAAAATCATTGCTTCGAAATTTTGGTTGAGTGCTTTAGAGTAGTTTTTGAATGATAGCGGTGATAAGTAGATGTCAGTGGATGGAAAATCATAAGTGTGGTTTTTCCGCTTGAAGAAGCAAAATAAAAACTACCCTAGTTTCAGTCTTTTTATCATTTTTTAAAAGAGTAAGGTATAACTGACTCGAATTAAGAAATAATTTTTTATTTATAAATTATGTAAAATTTTATTTTTTATTCTTCTCCATAGCACCTCCTTGTTAACACTTAAGGGTGATAGCAATATTAACGGATGGGGTGAGCTGCTACTACAGAACAGTAAAATATCAGGGAAAAATAATGTTTTCTCACAATAATGTGAACCGTTATATTGTCTATTCCCCGTATAGTAGATGTAAAGACAAGTTTATTTTTATTTAATAAACCTACCAAGAGTTCATAGTAAACTAATATAATGGAGTCCGTAAATAACGACAATTGTTACACGTTGTCCTTTATTGACATTAATAATTGTCATCATAGTAGATGAAAAGACGAAATACTAGGTATTTAAAGAAATTACCAGGAGTTCAAAGTAAACTAATGTGATGGAATCAGTAAAGGTGGATGACGGTTATCCCTATTATAAGTGTAGTATAAGTAGCAAATATGAATAAAGCTAATTTATCCGCATCAATTTTACATCAGGAAACATGACTTTTGCACAGGCACGACGTTACACCACTGCGCATGAATTCGCATTAAAACTCTTGAATCGAGCTCCACAGTGAACGTTATATTTAGCCGCATGGATGCACGTAATTACCTTAGGCTGGCAATAGCTCATTTCTAATCCGCCGTTGGAGAGGATATTACGCAATTTGAGCCAGAGGATGAACGGCAGGTACTCTTCTTTAAATCATATCTGGTCGTGGGCTCGATGCTGAAAATTAGACTGACTCCGGTGAAGTTTGCGCGGAGAGTAATTGAAGTGTAATTAGCGAAATCGGATGAGAGGAGCGGCTTTCTTCGCACGCTGCAATTATTCATTTACGCATCAGTTCACTCGGTTAATTAGAAATGGCGGAAAGTAGATTAATCACCTTAATGAAACATTCCTCGGGTTTACGCCGATCCTTACTTTGTCCATTTCTCCCCGTGCCTTTTTCAAGGGTATGCCCTTAATTGCTGCCCTCGCTGGAGTTAAGAGTGGCCGCGTGCTTAATGCCACAGCAATTAAATTGACGAATGGAGGTGCACCGAAAATTCAAGCCCATTACACTTACCGATCTCCGCGCTAGAGCCAACTTGTGTAGCTGGGAAAGCTACAGCATTGAGAAGGACTATTCAAGGCAAGGTCAGTGAACATCGTTATCCCGCTCGGCAGCTGGGCTGAATGGGCATTGTTAAGTTGGTAACGCTGTGGCAACGTAAATCAGTTGAAATAATTCATCAAGTATTCTATAAATGTTATGTTCGAAAGACATGAATGGTGAAAAGCCAGTGTAGTGGCGTATCTAGGAATATGCCTTGGGGGTGGGATGGGATGGCCTAGGGTGGCGAACCCTCCCCCCAGGCAAAATCTGGTGGCAATTTTGAAAATTAATATTGCTGAAAATAAAGTGTACACAATTTCGGCTCTAAAAATTTAACTTTAAGCAGATGCGTTATTTTAAGTCAAAGCCTGTCAATAGTTTTAAATATTTTTTTTGTTTCTCTGAGGCTTTGGGGGGGGGGGGGGGTTATTGATCCCCTCATCCCCCCATAGTGATACCACTGAGCCAGTGAACCTGTATGTGTGACGTAAAATGAAGAGAAACTGATCACTAAGCTACTAGCGCTGCGATGATTTGAAGTAACGAGAATGGTCGCAAAGACATAGAAAGTCAAAGACGACAAAGATTATATTAAATGCAAATAACTATAGATCACTTTAATCCGTACTTTCATTGTGTTATGTCGTTGATCGTTAATTGAGCGGCATAGGGGAGCATGCGCCCAACAAATTTCTTTATGTATATATTTAAAACAGTTCATTTAGAAACTCTGTCATGCTCATAGAAAATTTGTTATACCCTTTTTCGCTCGCGGAAAAAACATTGTGTTTTATGAAAAAATATTTTTATTTTGTATTGCTATTTACTTTTATTATTTTCCCCAAAAGTGAAAAGAAATATATTTGCCTAGTGTCCCTCTTCAAATATTATAGGTGAACTACACCATAGATTAAGTACATACTTACTCTATGGCTAAGCAAATATGTAAATTAAATAAATAAGGAGGCTGAAAAGAAATTTGTGGGCATAGGATATAATACTCTTTAAGGTAGGGAACTGTGAAATACTCCCACACGGGAAAATAGAGAGTAAGCTAGCGAAGAAGGAAAAAGCAGTTCAATATTGTAGTTGGTTTCCATATGGCCCCCTTGAAATGAGATACAGCGACAATAACGCATTCCAAAAAGAACGAACGACGGAACCCCATTTTTTTCCACATTGAAGATGGAAATAAGGACTCAACTTCATCCGTGAAGCAATTGAGGGGATCAACCAGCGTGAAAAGGAACAACAAGGAAAATATAATACAGCGAAACGCGTATTTATTTTTCTATAAAAAAATTTACCGCCAGGGGGCTCCGTATTCCTCTCTTCGAAGACAGCCTCTTTAAAAACCGTCCGTCCTTCCTACGAAAGTATTTCCTCTCGTAATGTATTTTTTTCCATTCGCGGTACGGCAGGAATTTACATTTATATGGAGTTTAGTTCCGAAGCCTTCGGGAAAAGGATTGGTGCCGGGATTTCGACACGTCACCGCTCTCACGGCCCTGTACAGCTGCTTGAGGCAAGGAATGGATATGAAAGATACTTAAGAGACTCGTCCGAGACTCCCCATCTATATTTCGCACTTAAAAAGGGTATTTTCTACCCTGTACACTACAAATTCAGCAACTTATTCAGGTTTCCCACATGAAAATCATCATAAACCACGCTGGCACAACGCATCTAAAAATTTACGTCGTGAAAGTAATATTGTAATATGAGAAATGAAATGTATTATCTTTAGTTGCCCATTTTTTTAGCTAAAAAAATCAACCGATTAAAGTGAGACATAGTGGAAGTTAGATTTATTTAAATAAAAGGTAATTGCAATTTTACAGAATTAGTTTAATGCGTTCAACGCGTTTCGGCTCTCTTTTCTCCTACCATTTATATTGGGCACCTTTAGAGGATATTTACTACCCTGGATACTTCGAATTTAGAAGCTTTTTCAGGTTTCCCCGATCAAAATAACCTTACACCACGTTGTCGCAGCATGCCTAAAAATTTACTCCGTGAAAGTGATAGTCTAATACGTCTAAACTGAAGGGTCAAATGTGGTATGTGTTGTTGTCCACATTTGTTGCCTAACTAGTAAAAAAATAAACTCAACTAATTTAGACAAGACATAGTGGAAGTTCGACGAATTAAAATATAATGTATTTGCAATTTTCCATAATTATTTTAATGCCCACATTTCTGCTCACAAAGACATCATCTGGTATATCATGTCGCATGTACCAGATTATGGTTCTGTCACCCGAAATGCCTCATTGGCATAATAAAATTTCTGAAAAAGTGAACTGACATATAATTTTGTAGTCAGAACTAAAATTGGACAGTAAAACTGAGTAGTTATTCTGAGAGATGACTGGCATTAAAGAAGACTCTTTAGCAGAATGACGAGTAAAAATATTACTCTACGTATTTCTTTCTCGAAGAACCTTGCCAGGCCTAAATCCTTCTTCGAATCAAAGGGCACCTGCTCATTTCGCCCCAGGAACTAGCGACCTTTTTCGGTTTTTCTCAGTCATTCTAGGATGTCAAGCATTTAGCTGTATTAAGCATACTTATGTTTACGGGAACCACATCTATATTTTTAGCACCAAGAAAAAACCACTCAGCAAAACGAACGATGTCAATCGAATTTTCCTTTGAAACCGACGTATGCTTCACCTCAAAAATATGCATACACGGATACAATACCTTCCTAACCACTATCATTGCATCTGGAAGGGATGGCACCCAGTTGACTGTAAGTTTTATTTTAAAAATATATCCAGCTGGATTGAATGTTAGAATTTTTTCACGATCCGAAAAATAAAAGACAACCTCTCGTGAATAAAGCCACAACGTTACCAGAAATTTATAACCGCAGAGAACAGCTGAAAATTCGGCACCCTAATTCAGACCGTCGCCAATACAGCCAGACAAAAGATATGGATGAATAGGCCACTGTATAGTTCGATACAATTCAGCTACCAGCGGATGTAACGGATGAGGCGACGAAACCCTTTTCTATTCACATACGGTCCAATAAAATTCACTCGGCACCCAATATTCCGAATGAATTCACAATGGGACCTGGGCCGATGAAATAAAATGGCTGCCACTCACCAACCGTCGCGACGTGTCTTGTGTGTGTGTCGCGTCGCGTCAATTCACACAAGACACTTGTTCGATTCAGGGGGAGACGTGGATCCCGAAGCTTCTCCATTGTTGGACCCCTTTTCGTTCCCATTATTGCGTTACCTACGTCATTTTGGTGTAGCATCAGGGAAACGGAATTATAAGTAATGTTTTTAGATGAACGGTAGGCATATACCTACCTTGAAAAGCGGCTTTGGATATGAACGGCTAACGTAGTTTTCCAGTAACGTATTCAAGAACGACACAATGAACGTGAAATCCCAAGCGTGCTCTGACAAAAGTATTTTCTGTAGTAATTTCTATCTAAGGCTTTTTTACATCGTGGATTAAAAAAATAATATTCGTAATTTTGAAGTAAACTGGAGGGTTCTTCAACGAACAACCGTGAAAAAATAGCATGCATATGCCGATGATCAAGTAGCCAAAGCAGATATAGAGAGGGATCTCGATAAAACTAAAGAATATGGAGAAGGATATGGTTAGATGTAGGCTGAAAATTTTCTTTCGCTGAAAAGTAAATGTGGCTTTCGACATATAAGACATATATTGACGTCATCATGCCAATTAATCAAGATAGCCCTTTCAGCAAATTATACCAACCTTTCGGCTGTTATATCAATGTGAAGTACGAACATTGCGTTAAAAAACTTTCAAGGGTTGTATAAATAATATTCAATGGGAGGGTTGGGAAGAGAAAGGAGGGAGTTAGGAAATAGGGGAGGAATGAAAAAATCTTCGTGAATGATATGAATTAGGTCTTTGAAGCTGTTGTAAAAGTCTTTATGTAAGTATTTTAAAAATTTATGCCATACATATAGGTATACATTTAAAATATAATTAAATATATTTGTACCCTTTATTTTCTTTAAAATGTGTTCCTAGCAATCAATTCATACTGTTGATCTACATCGTCATCATATTCAATAATTTTAGTTTTAATTATTTATTTCACATATTTCTGGCGCCAACTAACTTCCCTTTTTATGGATTGTACTTTAAGATAGCATGGTTAGCGTTTTTTTAATACATATTCCGTGTTAGTGAAGTTGAGCATTTCATGAGTAGAATACTACATATTACAACGGTAATTAAGCATATTGGTACGTTGTTTTTGCTATTTATCATTATACAACCAAAAAATATAATCTAATGCATTGCTGAGTATTATTAATTTTATGTAATTTTACGACTGATGTACCGTTTTCTTAGTCCAACTTCTTTAGAAAAAGTAAATATTTATATCAAATAGTAGGTTGCCGTATATGAATAAAGACTTGACTTCACAGTCAAATCACGGAGTATACAGGTAAAACTTTGAGGAAAAATGTCATCTTTTTCCGCAGAAAGTCCTCTTTCAATGTAACAAATATATATGCGGAGGATATATTATGTTTTATTTAGGAAATCTTTCTTTTCTTTTTCCTTCCCAAGGCATAAAACTTATTTCTCGATCGGATAGAAAATATGTTCAGCTGCTCTTAGTCCCCATATGCTAGTTCCACCACCTTTTCCTATTTCGAACCTCGAGGGCGGTGAAAGATAAATCCTACAAATCCATCCGATTAGATGTTTCTGAAACTTTTCCTTGGGGTCGTAGACCCAAAAGAAGGACGTAGAAACGGAAAAACGACGGTGCGGAAAAAGCGGCTGGGAAGCCACGGCTCCACAAAAGCTTATCATTTTAAAGTTTGGGTGCAACGGAAAAAAAGGGCCATAAAGCTTTCGGGCAGCGCTAAAAATCGCGGCTCTGAATTATTTTTTATGGCTTTTGTGAAGCCAGAACCTCGCCATCCTCAAACTCACAAAAGCTACATATCCATCACAGTGTTCGTCGCCTCCTCGAAAGAAAAATATTTTTATCAGAAATGGCATTAAAACGAAAATGCACGTGAAATAAAGATGCATATGAAGAAATACTTATTGTTCTTGGACCCTTGGTCCTCTAAGACCATACAAAGGTATACATTAGTATCAGAGCTTGAGTACATAGAATAATTGGATGCATGCAATTAATGATATAATAATGGTAACAGAAAATACAAGCATATTGGTAAAATTAAATTTTTTCTTGCAATAAAATTTATTGGGCAGTATATTCTTGAAAGTTTTTTTATTGGTGCAGGAGTACTATTCCAAATCCTCATCTTAACAATAGAAAAGGATTTATTTAATGTAGTTGCACGATACTGTGGGGCAACTAAAAAATCTAGTTCGAGTTACAACATTTCGATTTTACTCTTTAGACTAAAAAAATGGAGGATATATTCAGAATATTTACGATAGAAAAGCTTAAAAATCAGCACTGTTTTTGAAAATTCTAAATTAATTCACTGTTCCATTCACTCGGATCCGCAATGCGTAAAAATAATGCTTTTAAACGGAAGGCAAGAAAAGTTACTAAGAGGAACAAAATGTTCTCAGTCATGTGTTAACTCGCTAGGGCTCACTGAAGAGGATTTATGTAAAGTTTCTACGTTTGACAAAAGACTTGCTGTCGTTCGCATCGACGGCTCGCCCCCCGTCCCCCTCCCCCCCAAAACGCCAGTCTGTTGACCAGAAATGGTCTGCAGACTTTTCTGGTCACTCTCTATGACATGACACGGTATTTTCCTCCGTGGTTGACGTAATAATTCACAAAATAGTGAAATTGCAAAAATTGGAAAAAATTAAAAAAAGAATTGGCTAAACTTAAAAGTGCTCGGTCTGAAAATTGGTTTCTCGGCGTATCACTTGGTCTAAATTCGACAAATAACATTTTTGAAAAATTAATATTTTTACCCCTAAATTCCTTCGCAAAGTGTTTCGATATTTTTTCGTAAGGATTCAGACGATTTTAGTGAGGGTGGATGCAATGGCTTCTTCTCATACCTTGTCCTGTTCACCCCAAAAAGTGGAAGCATAGAGGCATTTACTAACATTGTCATAGATAGAAAGTAGAACAGTGTATCGAAAACTGAAAATGGAAATTAAAATATGAATATTTAGTGAATCATGAAAAGTTCCATACACGAAGGATGAAAATCGGATTCGGCTCAAACTTCTTCTTCGAAACGGTTAGTACATTAGAACCTTAGGGAACAAAACCAGCAGTGAAGCGAAATACTGCATTTTGACATAAACTGAGATATACAAAAACTTGAAGCGTGATGTTAACATTCAACATGTACCACATCATTTAGAATTACAATGTCAGGTGAACACGACAATATATTCTCCAAGACGATTTACAAAACTTCAAGAAACTTTGACAAAATGATTTTCAACCTACAAGATCTAATACACCAGACGTGAATACAGAAAATGCCGCCATTTAATTCGAAATACTGTATTTAGTGTTTTAAATACAGAATGAAGCACCTACATCGATTCATTAATCAATGAAATACAGTTACTAAGAAATATGAAGATCTTATTATTTTGGGGAGGTAAAATGTTCCGGTAGTTTAAAGTGGGTTTCATCGGTAGGTATCGGTTCAGAAGCCGATCCCAACAGGCATCTAAGCAGTTAAATATTATGCTTCTTCACTCTTGTAACCCACTCTTTCAACTTTAAATAAGAACGAATTGCAGGCTGTCAGAAAGATGCCGATTCTCTAGTAGCCCAATACAAAAGTTTATGACAGCTAATAATCATAAGCCGCCATCACTGAATTCCTGACATAGGCTTCTAAATGACATCCACGAGTCGGAGGATGAATACCAAGAAACTTGAGACCTGATGGGAAGGAGGTTAGGATGAATGCCGGTAAAATGTCTTGCGAACTTGACGCGACATCTGCTTCCGTGAGTTTCAATTGATCAAATTACCACGCGGCTTGGTCTGAACATCGCTTTCTCAAAATGCTTACGGGGGAATATGGAATTTGTAATTGAAGACAAATAGAAGAGAGAGTTAGAAAAATGCGTAGGAACGCAGCAATGAATGTGTATGGCATTAGAAAGACAGGCATAAAAATTGCGAGGAAATATGTTTATTTCCAGAATGAAAATATTACAGAAATCATTTTTCTTGCACTCATATAAATACGACGGTAATGCTATTAATTTGATGACTCACTTAGAACAGATGCTTTTATAGTATACCTTCGGATGTTTTTCTTTTATTTCTGTTGAATTTATATCAGCACTGAACAGTAAAAAAAATTTCATCAAATAACCGAGAAAAGCTATTTGATTCGTTCTCCACAGATTTTTTGTTCCGTATCAGACCTCTTGCATGTGAACCTCTCTAAATGTGAATATTTCCAACAAGCCATTTTGTGTTTAAAATGTAATTTGCTATTAGTGAATTTCAGTTACGCATTCTCAGGTAATTTTTGCAGCAAATATTTGCACCCAAAATTCTTTGATTGCTAATAATATAAACCCTACGTTTTTCTGTCAGTTATATTGATTGCTACGACGAAAATTTGGACTAAAAAAATTGGAAGGTAGAAGTTTTATCCCATATATGATTCAAATGTTTTGTGAGAGAAGAAGATCAAAAATCGAAATTTGCAGAATAACACTTATATTACCAATCTATGTACCAGATAAACGAAAAACGAATTATGCATACAGAAAGGGTGAGAATGACATTCAAGGGGCAGCTTACTAAAGTCAAACTTCCTGTGTAATAAATGAAAAAGGCTCTTTTCACTGATTCCAATTTGAAACAAATTTTCTCATCTTAGAATTTTTGGCTAAGGCCAGTTATTTGGTAAAGGATGTTAAAACACTTACAAAAACCAAATTTCACGAAACAATTACTCTTCCTGGAAATTATTTCTCTCTCTTGATGGCTTAGCAGAAAAGGACATTCATTGATAAGCGCCAGAGTCAGAATAGCAGAAAAGGGTAGTGTATACCAGGGTTTCGTTTGCTGGGCAGATAAGAGAAAGCAAAGGAAGGTGAAGAAGTAAAAGAGAGTAGATGGAAACGGCCGTAAAAGTTATGTTTCCCTTTTTTACGCAATTCTGCCTTATTATCTTCTACGTGCCGCATTTTTACGTGTCATTTTAAGACAATTTAAGGTTCATGAGGTAATACAAGAACAACTAAATGCCTGAACTTATGCTTACGACCTCAAAACAATTTGGTAGCAAATGGTACATCTATAAACAATTCATTCTAAATAATAGGCATTGGAATACAGATTCTATTGCTACAAAACATGTAAGAGAAAAAAGTTGTGCAGCTACAAAATTTTACAAAAAAATTGAACGTTAAATATTTAGTGCAGGAACGATCATTTGAATGTGCGTGATAGCATCGCATTATCTCCGTAAATGCAATGAACTGCATTCAAACCTTTGGGTAAAATTTGTATTCACCTCTGTTAAATATTATATATATGCACAATGTACCTGAAAAATGAAGAATAAATTACGCAGTAGGTCAAGAAGGATGAGAAATGCAGTCAAATTTTATTATCTATTTTATAATTAGAGGTGAGAAATTATTTTAGAGCAGCTCAAATTTGGTTAAGAAATTTTCTCATTCTCAATATTTTTTCGGTCGTTATATCCTTAAACTATGACTTTAGTTGGAAATAATTCCCTTCACTTAAATGAACTAACCGAAGCGAAAATTTGTGGATAGGCAGATTTGGAGCGGGACAGTGTTTTGAAGACAGGATCGCCGGGTGAAGAGTAGATAAGAGAAAGCGATGGACGGTGAGATAGTTAAATAGAGATAACATATGAAAAAAAAACTTTCATATTTGTTATATAATATTTCTCATAATATGCGCCGGAATACAGAGCATGTTGTTACAAGACATAAAAGAGAAAAAGTTGGGTAGCTTAACATTTTTACAAAAAATTGAATGCTAAATATTTAGTGTAAGAACGATCATTTAAAAGTGCGTGATAGCATTGCATCATCACTGTAAATTCAATGAAATGCGTTCAAAGCTTTAGGCAACACACCACCGAATACAGCACATATCATTCATTTTATAATTACTGTGCGTACACGAATAACCATGCGGTGGATCGGGGAAACATATCCAGGCGGGACTCGAACCCGCGACCTCTTTTTTGGCAGGTGAGGACTCTACACCGCCGCCACCGAGGTCGGCGGTTTTCACATATTCACGCATTACTGCTATGTACCTTTGACATGTCCCGTTTTCATATGAAAATTAAAGACACTTTGAGGTTCACAAGATAATACACGAGCGACTTAATAGCTTAACTGTCTACTTCCTCAAAATATTATGATAGCAAAATGATTCATCTATAATCAATTCATTCCTCATAATATGCGCCGGAATACAGAGCCTGTTGTTACGAAATATAAAAGAAAAAAGTTGGGTAGCTTAACATTTTTATAAAAAATGAAATGCTAATTTTTTAGTGCAAGAACGATCATTTGAAAGTGCGTGATAGCATTGCATCATCACTATAAATTCAATTAAATGCGTTCAAAGCTTTAGATAAAATTTACACATACATATGTGAAGTATCATATATTTTTTTAATGAATTAAGCATAATACATGCAGCGGCTGAACCCATTATAACCCAATGCCACATAGTAACATGAAAAATGTATAAATCAGCTCTATTCAGGAAAGATTTGAACTACGAGTTCTTTTGAGCTGTAAAGTGTAATGGTGAAATATGTATCTGCCATAATAATTATGATTGATAAGAACATTTTCAATTTTTTTAAATGTGGAGCCTTTAAATTTAATATCTCCCAGAAACAGCTCTGGGTTAAGGAGGATGAGAATCGTAGTACAATTATACTTATTATGTTACTATTAAAGTAGAGAAATAATTTTAGCAATTTATTAGTAACTTTTTATAACATGCAATATTTTTTCCTACTCAAATTTGAATTAAAAATTTTCTCATCCAAGAAAAACTTGGCTCGTTTTATTCTCAATTATGACTTTAGCTGGAAATAATTCCCCTCACAAAATGAACCAACAGAAGTGGGAATACGTGGACAAGCACCAGGGCGAGCAGATTAGGACAGGTTTGCGAAGACAGGAGTGCTGAGTGAAGAGTAGATAAGAGAAGGTGGTTGGAAGAGGAAAATTTGCAGGAGGAGGTTGGAAGGTGGGGATAATGTGTACCTTTCCCTGGGAGACAAGAAGGGTTGACAGGAAAGCCCTGTGTGAGCGCCAGGGTGGAAGTTTGCCTTGTCTACTTAAGTGGGGGAGCGGAGGAGGAAAGTCGCCCTCGGTTGCTAGGCAACGGGGATGCAGTTGCGGAGTGAAAAAGTCAGCTTGCGTCGGTCGGGCTACGACGGGTCTGTTTGGTCGTAATCCGTTGGTGTGGTGATGGTGATGGGATAGCAAGAATGGGAATAATGCGAGCGACGAGGAAGGCGAACGAGTCTCCGGGAGCGTAGGCCGAGAGAGGAGCTGTTGGGGCACAATGCTCTAAATTTAGAAAGTTGCGGGTAAACAGAATGCAAGGTGGTAAACTAGAGGACAAGTAGCAATGTCATTCTTTCATTTTATTTAACGAACATCAAACGAATGTAGCCAGAATAAATTCATAACAATACTAAATATACCCTCATAAGGAATATTTGCGGCATAGCCCTGAAGAAATTAGGATTCGTCAAGCATATCGTGCGAAGATTTGCGGATGAGAAAGTAAAAGAAAGGTGCTATTTCGTACTCGTACGATCGCACCTTGAATATGCTGCGAGCGTATGGGATCCGGTGCAGAAAGGCTTAATCCGCGAACAGTATAAAATACAAAGGAAGGCTGCAAAAACTGGCGTACAGACAGCGTTACCCAGATGTTAAGCGAATTAGGCTGGGAGCCGCTGGAGACTCGGAGGCTGCGCGCTAGGCTTAGATTGTTTGAGCAATTGATAATGGATATCTTTAAGAGCGACACGGCGAATATAATATATGAAGCACACTACATTTCCTGGTCCGACAGAAGCGATAAACTAAGAGAGATATTTTGCCGAACGAATAGATATGCGAATTCCTTTTTCCCCCGAACTATAAAGGATTTTAATAAATGCCAGTCATAATTTTGTTGGAGCCTTTCCTTTTATGTATAGACGGCTGATGTTCAAGCAACCCCTGCCACACGCCGTTTAGGCGGCTTGCGGATTATTGTGCCGTTGTAAATTAGCATCCAGGAGAAAAATCAGGTTGTAGGAGATTTTATGCTTCAGACAGAATATTTTATTTGAAACTGAGAAATGTTAATTAATATATTATAATTATATAATATAATTATAATATAGTAACCTAGAAAAAATATATAATGATCTACTCCTATGTTCATTCATACGAAACCCTAATCGCATGCAAGAATATAAATTCACATGTAAGGAAAGACAGGAATAGTAACAAATTAGCAGAAAAATTACAAGAACAACGGAGCTGTGGTAGACGATGAAAGCCAGAAATTAGAGGGTTCACCTCTGGGTTCGAGTCCCAATAAGGCAGCACTTTTAGCCTACGATTACTGTTTTTTTTTTCCATCACCCGCAGTTTCTTGTATATAATAATATAGATCCTTAATGCTAATGACTGGAAACATGATTGGAAATAAGGCAAATAAAACCACTGAAGTACAAGGTCATCAGATAAAATCATGCAATACAACTGAATACGAATTAATTTTAAAATTAATGATTCAGAAGCACTACCAAAGTGTCACATTTCAAAGTGACCAGCCGAATTTTGGAGAGAGAAAAGCATGAGATACTATCATAATATAATGAGAAACGATGTGCTGATAATAATGGCATGCGTAAAAGTTATAGTAAACTGCATGAATTGACCGAATGAGAAATAACGAAGCCACGAGGAAAGTGAGATTGAAGTGAAGCCTTCATAAAAATGGGAGAAAATGAAAAAAAAAACTTAGTCGGCAACGCCATGAGGAATGACAAATAACCTTGACCTATTGCAACTAGACCGAAAAAAAGACAAAATCCTAATTACGATGAATACGTAAAACGAATATAGTGTTTACATCATACGTAAAAAATAATTGACACTAACAGGATTTATGTACGTTGAAAAACTAGATTAAATATAGCAGTAACTAAATGAAACGCAATGTTAGTATCAATATGTTTTGGCACGCATGAGGTTGTGAATAACGTATTTTATACATATAGCAATCTGATTATAATAAATTTTTAATGAAAGTATCATAGTACTATAAGAAATGCATTTCATCCACATAGAGGTTATCAATATATCTCAGTTGTATCATTTCCACGTAATAGGGTTGATATTATAACCTGAAAGTTTAGTGGCAAAAAAGATTTTGCTTCTTGAACTTACACTCACTCCTGAATAAGCACCGGTTATGGGTTATCGGCTTTTCATGGAATAAAAAGAGATTTTGACCTTAGATATACATTTTTCGTGTAATAATTTTTTCAAATATGTAGGTAATCATTTCACTTCTTATTCCGATTATGTACCATTACTCTTCTTTGTATTTAAACCATTCTAGTTAAAATAAACGGAATATTCTGCTATAATATGCATGCAAGGAATCACATTGATGGCTGAGAGATATTTTCATCGAAAAATACAATTGTACAAGTTAACAGAGGTCTCTCAATCTGAAGGAAATACGACTATATATTCAACGCGCAGAGCTCCATTAGCATCGCATTATACGAAGTAGTAAAAACTCCCCCGAGTGGAAATTAAGGTAAGCAGTCCCTTCTCCAAATGGAGATGCATATCGTACGCAATCGGCACACTCCGGAAATGGATAATTAAATTGCACGCTCCCATTACTGAAACTAACTCGAGTTGAGGAAATGAAAAAGCTGGCAGCGTGCAAATAAAGACTTCGCGAAACGGCGCAACAATTCGGCCGAGTGTACCACTCTTAAAAAAATATAAAAAGGCGTAAAAAAATCCCATGGATATAAACCCCCTCCCTTGCATTCAAGAAGGAATAAAAATAAAAAATCTCGGGCTAGAGGAAATTTTCCGGCATTAGGGTTCAACAACGTGCAGTATCATTCCCGGCTAAACATTTGTTTTTGGACTCGAAATTACCGAAACGCAGGTATTTTTTGTGTTTCCCAAAATTGTAGTAGTTTAATTTTATAGAAATATCAGTTTATTTATTAAAAGCGGTCGAGGCAACGATTCTGTGGTTAAGTGCGTGGAAATTTGCTGAACTTTTTTTTTACACGAAAAGAATGAGGAATAAGATCTAACATCGAAAAAGTCCTTATTGGAGATTATCTGATGCAACAAAACTTCATCATCTACCACAGTCTGACATATGCAAAAATGAGCCGGAGTACAGTTTCGGCATGATTAGCAGTAAACGTTGAAATAAAAATGCCAAACTGCCTGAATATGCTTCGATAAATATTTTAAGGTAACTGAGGTAATTGAAAAGTTTGAAAAACACGTAAGGCTAAAGATACCAGGATGAAGAAGTGTCAACAGCTGGCACAACCTGAGACGTTGGTGGTCGCAGAGCACCATTAGCAGACAGGAATCTGATTTGTCAAGCCACCATGGACGTTATGTTCATGGACATCATGTGTATGAACTCTACAGTCCATGGACATGACAGATGGTAACGGACATGATGATACACTATGATTAGAGTCAGAGTCTCCTATGACAAATAAATCAAACTTTTTCTCGTGAATGAACACAATATTCCTCCCTTGCTGTGTCATGTCCGTAGACAGAACCAAAGTAAAAATTAACGAAAACAGTGTAAATAATACCAACGATCACTGACACTTACGTCATTACAATTTATGATCGAAAAACTGCAATACCACAATTTTGGTTCTTATATGAACATAAGTAAATTTTTAAATTTTGCCAGTAGAAAATGTACGTTTTTTTTGGAAATTGACCCATATGTCAAAATATTGCACACAAAATGCTCAAAGAGAGTATAAACTAAACTCTTAGGCTGATTTTGTACTTGCGCGGCTTACCGTTTACGAAGTACTACTAGACAACTGAAAGCTCAGCAAAACCAGGTCTCACGGCAAGTGCACGGGAGTAATTTCGATTCGTTTCAGGGAACGTGAGTTCGTCGTACAAAGTTCCGTATTACATCCTACCCTACGTTCTGGGAACAGTCTCACGAGATGAATGAGAGGGAAAATTGTAATAAAAATAAGAATTAAAAAAACACGAACCGGGAGCGCAATATACGCCAGGTGCGTGTCGTCGCCCTTAAGTAACCCACAAATTATCGCCTCTCCCGCACTCCAGGAAAATGTTATGACGATGACAGTTCACAATCGCGTCTGGGAATTTCACCTCCGAGCAGAAGGTTTTCAGAGAAAGCACTGCGGGAGAACGAAATAAATCTGCAGGGTGAACATTATGCGCTTAAATTCTGAAACTCGGGAGCAACTACCTTATGTCCTCCACTGCCTTATGCTCATGCCCTAATAAATCTAAAAGTGATATAGGGATATATATATATCTATGAGGGGAAAAATGTAAAAGAGATATAATATTGAAAAATGGGTATGTCATTTCATTGGTATTTTAAAATATCACCGTTCAGTGGCGAAGCAAGGGGGGGCGGGGGGGGGGGAGGTTCAGGGTGTCCGGACCTCCCCCGAAATTTAAAAACTCAATAATTTTTCCTCATAAAAGAAAACAAAATATTGAAAAATCATGAATTTACAAAATATTTCTTTAACAAATGAGGTTTTTTCGATTATGAAAAGTGTTAAAAATTAGTTTAAAACCCAATACTTAGTACACCGTTTTTCAAAAATTTTGTGGTGGTTTTGGACCCCCCTGGTTTTGGACCCCCTCCCCCCGAATGAAATTCCTGGCTAAGACCCTGTCACCGACTAATTGTATTTCAAAAACTGAAGTTCGTAAAAACTTAGGGGCTTACAATGAAACGTTTAATTTGAGAATATGCAATATAAAAGCTTAAAAATTTATTTTCCTCGGGCTTTTTTGTAGGCATAGTCCCAAGCAAAGTAAAGGTGCTGATTATTGCTATTATTTAATTGCTATTGTGCCAGAAAGTTGAAGTAACTTTTGCTTTGCAGTAAATGTAATGATAAAAATATAATCGTCACTTCTTACCATACACTTTACATTTAGTAGAAATAGAAGGTAATCGTTGAAAAAAAATGAAGAATTATAACTTAAGTTGCATAAAATTTATGTGCCACCATCGGCTTCTTTGCCAATAAATAGCATTTGCATTTAACTACAAGGATTTCACTGCCAATATCAGGTGTACTCACAATTTTCTTTGTTTGCTTATTACCAATTATGTGCTTTGATATACATCATATCCCGTAAATTTGTTGAAAACGGTAACTTTTATGACTCACAAAACTTGAATTAATATTAATTTTGAAAATATATATTAAACAACAGAATTTTTCACAATCAGTATGGTCTAACCTTTCTTTTGGGAGTATACCTGACAGTGGATTTCATCAATGTAAGCAAAACATTTTGGCTAAATTGAAAAAACTTTTTGTTAGCCGTAAATTGAGGAACCGCATCTAATTACTAAACCTCCGGAGCCATATATGATACACACAGGTGACCTCTTTATGGGCTAGTGAACTCAAGTGTCCTCACGGCCAAATGTGGACACGATATCTTCAATTATTATCCATCCAAAGGGATACAAACAAAACCTATTCAGTGAAAACAAAAACAAAATCGCGGCTGAACAAACAGTTTTGAATAACAGCCCTTTTCGTAACGAAAATCAAAAGGAATGGAGGGAACAAAACCTTTTATCTTGACCGCCTTTTATCATTCGTCCCATGGGAGTTTCTGAAAGTCGCCGCTCTCAGCATAATGAAAAAAGGAAGGAAACAGGGTTAAAACTCCCTGAAAAAGAATTAAAGGCATTAATTATATGCGAAATATAACGGACGGAAAATTTCAGGATAAAGAAGATGAAGACCAAGAGAAAAGTACCTGGGGCAGATAAAGGAGAGCAGAAGTAAAAGAATGAGAGGAACTAGCTTGTAAATGAGATGAACTAAGGCTATAGTCAGGAAAAAATTATGAATATACCTGGAGGGGGTAATAGCAGTTACTAGTTTCAGTAATCGGATTCAAATAACTTTATTCACAAAAGAAAGTGTCCATTCATTCCTTTAACTAGCAAGAGTACACGTAACTGTAAGTATGCGTGTAATTATAATCATTTAGGCGTCAATATCTGGTGACATCATTATATTCTTTGTTTAGCCATTTTCGCGAATAAATACGTTTGTGTCTTCATATTCGTTTACATTTTTACACGGCTTTTAGCATTCTTGTCGTTATTTACTCCTTTTTCCCCAATTTTGGATAGTGTTTGGACCTTACTACAACATTTAAAAACTGCAAACAATATGAGACCACAAAAGTTCGCATTTGCAAAAATCGAGGAGCCCTATCAGTTACACATGAGCTTTAATATGTGATAAATTCCTGCGTTATTTACAAACTTTAATTTTTAAAATATATTTTAGGGTCGGCATAGGTTATGGCACTGTTGAAAACCTTTTACGCACGAAGAATATGAAGGGGATGCTATCGAAGAATGGATAGATGAGTAAGTTGACAGCAGCACAGAAGTCAAGAGTGGATGCATTCAAAATGTGGTAAAACCGCAGAATGGTGAAGAAAAAATGGATAAATAAGTAATAAAGAAGGGCTAAGAAGAGAAGTATAAAAGAGAGGCCATATGGAACAGCTCATGAGTCTTGATTTCCTGATGAATACGATCATTTAAGGACAGGAGGATCGGAAAAGGTAATGAACGAACCCGAATGAGTTAAATAGAACAGGCTGTGAAGTTTGTAAAATATAATATATACGCAAATATGGAAAGGTTAAAAGATAGGAGTACGGAATGAAAAACAGTGGAAAAAGCAATCTTAAAATATTGTTATGGCACCACTGTAATGTTACTGAGATGTTCTGAATTATTTGAAGAAATTTGATAGCTATTAGCAGAAAGTTTGAACGATGAGGATCGCAATCTATTATTCTTAACATGACAATAAGTGTGCAGCAAGGATTTCTTGACCTTTTTGTCCCACAGACGATAAAATTATAGCATCATTCAACAGTTTTCTTTCGCGTGAAACAGCATCACCCGAATTGCCTTATGAAACCAAATCAAATTTTTGGGTTATCGTGATAATAGAGGTTTGAACCCTTTGACTACGTTATGTCCTAGGGATAAAGAGAAGTGAGCAGTGCTGTGAAGAAGTGAATGATATAGAATGAAAGAACAATATGAAACGTGGTCACAAAAAGAAGAAGAGAAATAGCGGAAATCTTTGGGTCATGATCATAGGGCTTTGAACCCCTCGAATATGCTACGGCCTAGGGCGTAATAAAATATAGTGATAATAATAACAATAATATTAATAATGTAAAAAAGAGCTTGAAAACAGCTTATTTACCCTTTACTACGATTTGCCACACAGATAAAACTAAGGTCAATTAAAGACCAGATATAATGTTGATTGACAAGCAATATAGAACTTGTAATATAGCTGATATTGCTGTGCCACCGTCGCATAACATCGAAAAGGCAATAGCCAGAAAAATAAATAAGACCCAAGAATTGGCAATAGAAACAAAAAGAATATGGAATATGGAACAGGTTTATATAGCTCCAATTGTCATTACTGCTACCGGTATCATCCCAAAACTTATACAAAACAGTTTCAAAATACTCAGCCTTCATCCAAATTCACTCATCAAATTCCAAAAGGTTGTAATAATATCAACCTGTCATATCACGATAAAATTTCTCAACGCAATAGAAAAGTAAAGTGAAAACTGAAGAAAATTTAAAGGAAAAAAAAATAATTAATAATATTTGCTCCATGCATGTGCATTTGACTTATTTTACATATTTACATTCAATAAAGTTACCAAAGATACTGCAATATGTAATTTCGTATGATGCTTGTATTTTACACAATTTAAGCGGATATTTCTATGAGAAAAACAAATATTTTTCATTTCTTCAAGAACAACTATAGGTATCTATTCTAATCGATGTTATAGATCTAACTAGCGGCAAAAAAACAATCAAATCAGAAATAACAATAATAAGTAAAAAAGTCTGAAAAAAGTAGTAAGGCTAAGAAAAGAATAATGAGAGAAAATGGAATAAAAATGTGAAACGTGGTTACCAAAAATGAGGAGAATGATATATAAGAGAAAAAACAGAAGAAAGAAGGAAAATTCGGGCAGGAAGTTGGCGAGTTACGAGAGAGATGCGAATCAAAGCAGAGTTTTCAGACAAAGGCACCAATTACGGAGGCGGCAAGGGCCGTTTTGTAGGGAATTGAATACAAAAATAAAAATTAAAAAAAATTAAAGAATAAGGAGGAGGCAGCAATTACTCCACGTCTCCTCCCGCCGGGCGAGCAATTAGGCAGAGGTGAGATGGAAGTTAGGAGGCGGAGTTTTGGAGGAGAAGCAGCGCCGACTATCGGGAGGAAAAACACATGGATAATGCAAGCGCGGTTGATTCATCAACAGTCTCGTTTCGAGTCCCGGGGTGAGTTTATGGAGAAAAAGTCAGCACTGTACACTGCAACTGCACTGTATACTTCAGCTCTTTTTAAAAACACGAGAGAGTTTCGCTGAACTCCGAAGTTATCAAGATCTCTTTCTGAATAAAAAAGTAATTAATATTTTATGAAAGCTAAGGAAAAGTTCGGCTGCAATTATTCGATTGTAGATTTCAACTTAAAACTCTTCTCAGTTACAAAGGAAATACTAAAAGTCTAAGATTAAGTGGTTGTAAATACGTGCAACTGCATTAAACGATAAATTAAATTGTGTAAGCCTTCAAGACGTATATTCATGTGAAACTTGTGCTTATATACGATTACAGCGGAGATTTCTATCAGAAAATTAACACTTTTTATACCTTTATAAATATATTCTCATCGATATCTATTACATTACTATCTGTAGGAAGCAGTTAGTATTATTATTAAATAATATTCTTTCCTCAACAGCCTAGTCGAGTCCCGAAATGAGTTGAAGAAATGAGGAGAAAAAACTACACTACACATCTGCAATTGCACTGTGTCCTTCAGCTCTTTTTAAAAACATAAGAAAGGTTAGACGAACTCCGAGGTTATCAAGATCTCTTTCTGAATCAAAAAATCAATTAATATTTTATGAAAGGTAAGGAAAAGTTCCCACTGCAGTTACTCGATTGAAGGTTCTGATTTTGAATGCTACTAGAATAAAAAATTAAAACTAGGATGCTCAAATTTAAAGGTCGTTACAAATACATGAGATGGCAAATAAAATCTTTAAGACGCGAATTCATATGAAACATTCACTTCTGCATCGCAGCGGAGAATTCTATTTAACAAAATTGACACGTTTTTATCTTTTTAAGATAGTTATAGGTATTTTAATAGATGTTACAGAGCGAAATATCAGAAAAAAAACAATAAAGCCCTTCAAATAAGAAAAAAAGCATGAACTCGCTTGCGATTAACATAATTGCGGTGTTATGATAAAAATATTAATGACTTGAACCGTTCCTTCATTTCATTCATCGTTACATTATATCGTTGCCTACAAGTGTGTACCTAGTATAGTAAGGAGAAAAATATTGTCACACGAAATACCTACCAGCTTATGCCTTTTACGTTAGAAGTCCCCCTTGCACCAAATATTAGTGTTCAAAATCTACCTCAGTCTCCACAGTCGAGATGAGTTAATTTGAACATGTGCGATGAGAATTGTACATTTTGAAAAGATTCTCCTACCGATTGGGCATTAACATCGAAAAAAAAAGTGGGTAAATCCATTACCAAGAATAGATGAAATGGGAGTTGGAGGCGGAGTAGATGAAATGAAAGCATTTTAATCTATCATGGATTTAGTTTGCTCAATGTTTTTTTTTCTATTTGTTAAATAAATACCAACTAACTAAGGCCAGCATTTTTACCTGCTGCTGTGATATTTATACATTCTTTATAAATCACGAAAGTACTACTTTTATTTCCAATGTTCATTATAAATTCTAGAATACATAAAATTATGGTCATTTTAATAAAAATAATCACGTATAAAAAAACAGAAAAAATAGTTTATAAACCTGAATATAAGCGAGACACAGAGTATCTTCCATTTTAATAAATGTTTTGATTACTCGACACTGAAGCAACAGTTGTATTATTTTTCGCTTCAATTACTTCCAAGTATTCAATTAGCAGTAAAAATAAATTGTTTTAAGTACGCATTAATCGTGTTATGAATCAAAGCATGAAAAAAGAATCGGAATCGATATATTGAAAAAATAAATAACTCTTGAAAAACATCAGATTATGGGGCTTATGGACCAGGCACGCATTGAAAGAAGGTACATAATTTTTATCTCAAGGAACATGTTGTCTCCCGAAAAGATATGCTAAACATACGAAATAAGCATTCAAAAAGAAATATAATAATTGATAGCCATATGCCACTGAATTGCATATTGAATATGCACATTCTACGGTGTTCTGTAAATTGAAGTGAAAGTGAGGAAATAGATAGATAAGCCGAATACCATTGTGAATTTTTTCTCGTATACGAGAAAATGCGCTAAAAATAATGAATCAAGCAAAACCTAATCACTAGATGTGAATTCCCCACCAGGCACCAGGAAAGAGAATACAGGTTATTTTCCCTCCAAGAACATATTGCCTCCTGGAAAGACGTCCTGACCTCAAGTAAACTAGCAGAGTAAAGGGTAACGTGTTATTTTGATAATTAATATTCATGTATTAACAGAATAATCCTGATAATAGTAAACGTATTCTTTTGTAGACACATTATCCGCTTTTAACACCCTATCGAGTGTATAAATAAATTATTATGAGATTAGATTAATTATAATTTCAAACGTACTTATATTTTTCGCTATCAAAATTTCCTATTTCGAAATATTAAAAAAAATTCTGAACAGAAGCATCCCTTATGGACACGAAATTCTCAACTACAGTGACTTCCTCAATTCCGTGCTAATCATAGAAATTATTTCATCTCTGTACGAAGGGAAAATGCTTCGGAACAAAGTATGGTAACAGCATGCTGAGGAATAGATGAAAAAGAATGAATCATACAAAACCAAATCACTAGATGTGATTTCTCCACTAGGCACGAGTAAAGAGAATGTAGGTTATTTTCTCTCGAAGAACACATTGCCTCCCGCGGAAAGATATTCTAACCACAAGAGAGCTGCTAGCTGAGTGAGGTAAAAGGGACGGTGCGTTGGGACAGGTAAAGAATTATGGGGTGTGGGGACCAACTGGGCGAAGATGGATGGCAGAGACTGTTATAGGTATCCCATTCCGTTGCGGGCGCCTCCTTTAACGGTTGATGCCCGTGGTGATGTGTAGACCAAACATTTGTATTTCCGATCCGAAGACCCTTGTGGGTATTTTCAGATTGCGGGCTCGTCGCCCTTAATGAAACCTCTAGCCCTTTTTCCCGTACGTGGGAACAAGATGGGTGTGTGTGTGTGCTCGAAGGCTAGAGAGGTGGAGAAATGAATGAGTGTTGTGTGTTTTCTTCGGTCTCATCGCGGTAGCGAGACTGTTATTAGCATAGGAGAGGTCGTACGGGGTCCAGAAAAGGGCCCAAATCATATCGGGCAGTAATGACCCCGTCAACAAGGTGAAAGATATATGTGTATACATGTTGACGCTAGCGAGATAGTTAGTTACACTGAAGCTCTTTCCACAAGGATGAATAAAAAAAAGTCCTCTTGCTTTGTGTCGACCGTGTCCGGAAAGGTAATTTTCCCCACGTGGTACAGTGGAGTATTTGTCTCTATACAATGGCTAGAAATAGTTGCCATTAAGGGATGCCAATTTAAGATAAGAAATCAGTTGTGATTTTCTTTAGCTATGATTTTAAAGCGGACCAAGCAAATAAATAACACAGTCATCGCAATAAAATTTTCTTCGTCTATCGCCTTGATCTGGCTCCATTTTAATATTCTACACCTTTACCGAGTAATTGGTACTTATTTCGAGGACGCGTCAACGGCCAAGGTCATTTTGCACGACCACAATCACGGAATAAAGCAGAACAAAATATATAAACTATCTCTAAAATTGTAAGACAATTGACTTTTGAGAGGTGCATCCAAATCGCTTTTGGCAAATTTTCTTCATTGAGTGACTTAAGGGTTATAATTATTTTATATTACGACATTGAAAATAGTTTTCCTCTCAGGTGTTTCAGTCACCAAAATGAAAGAAGCATAATAATGAAGCAATTTATTTATTGCCGTCCAAAAACAGCACAAGGCATATTAAAAAGGATTCATACTAGCAAGGAAACAATGAACAAATACTAAACAAAACGTAGATAACAACGACGAAAATAATATTCAACAGTATTACCAAATAACAAACAAAGAATGGTAGTATTCAGACGATGGTGAGAGGAGTAGGAGGAAGAATAGGATGAACATGGTGATAGATTGATGAGGAAGGAAAAAAAGGACCAAAATTGGGACCGAATTCACAGCATCGATGGCCGCGCCGAATGTAAATGCGGAACAGGTGACCCTAGTGACTGACCCCAATCAACCAGTATATATTATTTTTTTGCGCATGCGCCTGTGATTGTATGCTCTAGAATTAATTTGATAAAATTTTACTCTTGCGAATGTTAAAAGAAAACCGCAAATTTATATTTTTGTCAGTGTATGTTTTGGATTTTGCGTGTTCGTAGACGAGCTAGGAATAATAGAGCAGCTTCATTTGTTTTCTTCGTCTACAGTCGGCGTCAAAATGAAGTGCTGCTGTACTTGGAAATTTATATCTGGACTTCAGTGCATGCCATGATAACGAATAACACGTTATTTTAAAGAAAATTTTAGTTTTAATTCTGATTTATTTTTTGTTTCATGAAAATTTCAAAAATGTGGACACGCGAGTGCAATAAATGACTCCGCGCACCATAAAATTAACCGTTTTGTCAACTTCATGAACTTTGTAACTGACCCTAGGGAAAAATGCTACGTCTACAGTATTTGTCTTCCACAATAGGTTGCAGTAGCAGTTATCATCATCAAAAACTGTAGTACTAGATAGTGTTTAAACATTTTCGTTATTTTACAAAAAATATTCGTACTAAAAATACTCAAAAACCATATTATTAATTTAGATTAATGATTGCAACTTATTGCGGAAAATGAATATTGTAAACTAAATCTTCGTATGTGCTGACTGTATTTCATTCGTTCATGTTCTAACTCTCTTTTAAAATATAACTGATAACTTCAGGTTTGACTCTGTGAAACCTCTCCATATTGGAAATAAAAGAACAATAATACTTCGTACGGTTCACTTGTGTTAGTGAATCTTACAAAGTTTTATTCTTTTATTTCTATTTTAAAACCCTAAAGGTTTTTTTAGGCATTTTACAAGTTAAATAGTATTATTTGTTAAGGGTTTTCCGACGTCTAAGGTCATTTTACACAACCACGATCAAGAGGCAAAACAGATAAAACAGCAAAATGCGAAATTAACCTTAATGTTCAAATTGAATTGATATTTAGCTTTGAATCGTAATCACTTTTGCAAATTTTCCTCCGACAGTGACTTTCGGGTAATATTTATGCATTAAAAATCATTGAAAATGATGGGATTCATGACAAGGATGGCCGCACTGAAGGCGCGAGTATAAATGTTGTAAGAACTTGTGAGCCTACAGAAATATCCCAATCAGCCAGTTTATAGTAGATAATATTTTTTTATATTCCTTTTCCATTCCTTTCTACATTACGTTGTCAGTTTTACTATACGCTTGCGACATTTAGAATAAATTTGGCTCTTAAGAACGGAAAATTAAAACCGAAATTTAAAATTTTGGTCCATGTACCTTTTAGATTTTCTGTTTAAGTAAAGAAATGGAAAAGGAAGAAGTTTTTATTAGGTGTCGTCGCGGTAGCGAAGGTGGTTATTAGCATAGGAAAGGTTACACGGGGTCTGGGAAAGGCCCGAAATCATATCGGGTGAGAAAAACCACGCCAACGAGGTGAAAGATATATATATGCATGTTGACGCTCGCATGTTAGTTAGTGCGTGACTCCGTCCCACTGGATGATAAAAAAGAAGAAGTCTCCTAGCTTTGCGTCGACGGAGTCCGAATAGGTAATTTTCTCCACGTCGTTCTCATGGTCTTCCGGCATGTAACCAGCTCCCACGCGCTGGAGTAACATCCTCCCGACGTAACCATGGAAACGTACGGGAGTATCACACGAGAGTGAGTAAAAAAAAAACAAATGAAGGAGTCAGTTCGAATTTTCGTGGACGTACCTACTGCTTTACTGGTTCGGGTTCCTTCGGATCAGTGGAATGCGGTTGTTGGTAATAAGGCGTGGTACGTGTCTCCAGCCAAACACGTCGGCGTGTCTAGAAGAAGTTATCCCCCCGAGGAATGATATATCTAACCGAGATAGATAGGTGGTACATGAGATTCTATCGGTTCCTTAAAAGTTTACTTTTTTCTTTCCTCACTCGAACGGTTGGAGTGAAATCTTTCTTTTTTTTTTGAGCTAGAAAATGTCCGTGAGGTGTTTATTTCTTCCGACGCCAATTTATTGTTTAAACTTTTCCCACGAGTCCACGAGAATATTTAATCAAGGAGGAAGGCTTGCATCTAGTAAATCATTAGGTTGAAAGCTCATGAAAAAGTAAATATCAAAGCACACCATGCAATGATAAATCGGGCGCGGACCCGAAACAACTAATGACAATTTTAATTATTGTTATGCTGGTTGGGCCTGTTAGTAAATTTTAAATATTTCACATAAAGATGACTTTTGATGTGCTTATTGTGCAGCAAATATACCCCATCTAATATCCATATTCATCGAATTATTTTCTAAAATTATAATTCGATTACAAACATTCAATGTTATTTTAGAATGACACTGTTTTTTGTCTTTCCGAATGTTTACACGCCTGAGAATTAAAGAAATAAATGTGAGGTGTAAACTGGTTACTGTTTAATCTTAACGATTTTTTAAATTTTAACTGTCATAATTCAAGGAAGAGACCGTATTTTAGTAAAATTTTGCACTTATTTTGTCCGACAGGGTTTTTCACCCCGACAGTGGCTTAGTAAGCACGACCCTCGCCACAAGTGCCACTGTGTGGACTGACGACGTCAACATCTTCTTCGGTAAAACTCATCCTGAAGTTCGCTCTGATAAAATGGCTTGGTGGTGTAACTGGCCAGCACACCTGAATCGAGAGATCAGGGTTCGAATGCCGGCCAAGTCAAATATTTTTTCATGGCGAACTTCATCCGTTGGTGTATTTAACTTTGCACGCGTGCGCGTGACAGCGTGCAAAATCACCTGCTCCTATTAAGCCTTCGTTTACTATTTTACAGAGTACTACTCACTTTTCGTTACGCGTTTTATATGCTTGCACTAATTGAGGGATTACCCCCGATAACTACCACAGTAATATTTTCTGCTCTATACGCCACACAATGCTGGAAGAATATAATTTGGAAGTCTGGATTTGACAACCGACGGCTCCCCGAAAGAATATTCTTCCACTGAGAGAGATAAAGAAGATGGACTAGTCAGATGTACTCAATATTGCATTGATCAGCTTCAAGACCTCTCATTATTTACTTTAAGTTGCCTTTCGTGCTGTCGAATCTCAGCATGTAATCGTTCATTCTTTAACATTCATGGCAAATACTTAATTCTACGATAAGTAGCAAATTTCCTTGCTTTAAACACACACATAAATAGGCTCTAAATTTATGATTTGTAAATAACTCTTAATTATGGAGCAAAATACTCTAAACGTATCACCATGGCCATTTTAAGATTTCATTCACAAAAAGTAAGTAAACTAAGCGAAGAGGAAAATTTAATTAGCTCAAAAATATCTCCGAATATATAAAAGGAAGCATAGGATAATTTTCGTAACATCAAGTACGAATTATGAGTAGTCAAATATTTCATCACATTAAAGATTCAACAGTCCAATATAACGATAAAACAACACAATCTACAGACATGGCTATGATGAGACTGAGTTTTCCCTGCCGAAATACCATTTTTCATGTTTAACTGCGGAAAAATTCTCCCTTGAATACATTAGTTACGATATAGCAGGGTGCAATAGAGTTTTCATCATTGCATATATTATTTATTTGCATATAATGAAAAACAGCCTTAGGAAGCCCACTGAATTTGAGTGAATAGCACTTAAAGATGGAAAATAACCCAGAACTGATGCCATAGAGGCGGAAATATTACCCTGGCGGATATCCAATTTAACATACACGCTCCAATTGAAGGATGATACCCGAGATATACCCTTATTTTCTCTTCGAAGTGCATATGCCAAGAAGGAGCATCCATTTTAGAAGCCTGGAATTGACATCTGACGTGCGTTTCCCCTAGCAAGTATTTCCTACCTCGGAGAGAGAACATTGTTATGTCAGATCGAGTCAACATCGCATTGGTTCACGATCGCTAAATATTTTGTTTACGCTGCTATTCTTGCCTTTGACTGTTGACCTAGAAGTGATCGGTATGTAAGCTTAGGGTATGACCAAATCTGCTACATAATCGGCTAATTTTTGTTCCATGTAAAGCTCATATCGATAGTGCTCTATATTTTCAATATACTCTTATTGTTAGTTCACGAGAAATGTGCCGAGAACCTGGGAGCACAACCTGTTAGAGGACTCTACCGTATGAAAAGGCGTACATCAGGCGGAAGAAAAATTATACCAAATCAAAATATCATCAGTGGATGCCAACGGATACATAATTATCCATTTCATTGCTTCGCACACACACTAAGGGAAAGTTAGATAGCTCATCGCATAAAATAATGAAATTTAGTATTAACCCATTAAGTATAACCTAATTTTGCTTCTAAGTAACGTCAAATATGTACACCTACATTTTTAGCTGTATTCTGGAAATATACAAACTGCGTGTTCTTTTGCGCCGTAAATTTTAATGTTGAAAAATGTAGCTACCACAAATTTATGATTCAGTAGAAAATTTTCACTTTCTTAAAATGAGAACTCTTGAAATTTAATTTCTCCCAGGCTCTAGGTTGGAAAGGGTAAACGAAAAATTGACATTATATCCATAGTGATGAACATGCAAATTTTATCACCTTTGCGTATTAAAAACTTTGACATCTAATTCAACACATTAGAATTTTCTTGTTTCGTATTCTACATGCGCACTCCCACGGAAGGATGATCTACGGTACCTGCCTTAATTTTCCCCATGCAATCCAATACACCACGCAGAGAGCATCCATTTCGGAAGTCTGGAATTGACAACTGACGCTTCAACCCGTAAGAATTTCCTTCCGCGGGGAGAACATTGGCTTGTCAGAAGGAGTCCACATCGCTCTGGTTCACGATCGCTCAATATTTTGCCGCCGAATGGCAGGTTGCACGGAAGCGGGCTCTACGCGAGATTGGTTCCGTCGGGAGAGAACTGTTGATGCAAGGAGTGGAGAAATGGGACAGCCGCCGACGGCAGAAGAAGCGCTTGCATGGAATGTCACATCTCCGGCGGAAGGAGGCTTCTTAGCATGCGATGTCGCGACAAGAATATGAGAATCAATACATCAACAAGGGACCGATGGGAAAATTGAGGAGTTGAAAAGTGGGGACGGTTCTACGCAGTAAAAATTTGAATTCTAAAATAATGGAAATATAATAAAAAGGCTTGCAAGTAGAATGGAATTTTTTTAAATTACTTTTGGGCGTATAAATAAAATATGAATTAGAACAAAAATAAAGTTGACAAGCTAAATAAAAAGAATATTGCTGCCAATACATCAAAATATATAGTTCTTCCTAAAATTCTACCGAAGGAAGAGCAAACATAAAAATAATTGATAGATATTTTTTGATGTCTGATCTTCGCTTATGATGTCACATATCCGGATACTTACTGTTAACATACGATTTCAAAACAAGGAAAGGAAGCACCTGTAGAATACGATCGCCACAGAATAAGTATATTACACAACGACGAGCATACTTTGATCATTGAATCTCCACATCAATGGCGCATTTATCGTGATGCTGAATAAATAATATATTATAAATGCTAATACTACATAAATCCGTTATTCCCCATTTAGTGAAAGGGGAAAAATTATTTCCCCGTATCAATGGAAGCAGCAATATCCTCTTGATCGTCACCCATTGCATTAAGCATTTCTTTGCTCGCCAAAAAAATCTGAAATTCTTCCTACTTCTAGTTAAAGGTAACTTCCGTTTCCAGTCATTGTCTAATCACATTTAGTATTCATTATTTTAGCCACCATCTTGCTATCATACATTTGCAACAATACAGGAGTTGGGTCTCGTTTTCATGGAGCATAGCTGTATATTTTTGTGAACCAAAAGGCAGATTGGTTCTAAGCAAGTAAGCAAAGAGGGAGCCGTTTTCTAATGATGTTAAAGAGATAAAATATATTAATTTCTACTCATGGAGGGCAATTAGGGGGCTTGGGTACTGATCGAATTGTCCGAGATTCAAATCCCGCGTAAGACACCCAATAGCAAAAAACACCAAAGTACGAAGTAGCCTTGGAAAAAGAAATGACGCGTGTATACGTGCAGAATAACGCATACTTAAATATCACAAGAGTAGATAAAAATTCAATTAAAAGTTGAGTCAGTGAACACTTTCCATAAAAAATCAAGAACTTTCTAATATTTAAGATTATTTTTCGTTGCACACACCAGTAGTTTAATGTCGGGCCACCTATCAAAATCATCTATAAGGTTCAATCACTGATCCAATGAGTGATTGAGTGCATCTTTCTGTTGAGACGATCAATATATATAAATTCGTAACAGTTCATCCCATTCGGGAAAATATTTTTCATTTTTTTAAATAAAACAATTCTTATGTTTTGCCAATTGCATACAGCATTTCACTTTAGAACAAATAGTTCACAGTTTCTAACGAAAAAGGACTCCACAAAGCTTTGGTTGTTTCAAGAACTGTTGACAATAGGAGTGGATAAATGGGGCATCCGCCGATTGCAGAAGAATTGCAGAGAGCACCCTTGCGTGGAATGTCACATCTCCGGCGGAAGAAGGTTTCCTGGCATGCGATGTCGCGAGGAGGGCATAAAAATCAATACATCACCACGCCTGCACGATGTCACAACGATGGCAAATTGAGGACTTTGGAAATCTAAAACAACAAATTGGCCTCAACAACGGTGCATACCACTATTCACTCGATAGTAGGTCAACAAAAATGCACTAAAAAATGCGTAGTCCCAGGAAAACGTACTTTAAAAGCGTATACCATTGCAAAAGTAGCAATGCTAAAATACTAACGTGCCATAAAAATGGCATTGGAAGGAAGCTGAACTTACGATCCTGATTGTGTGAAAAATCACTTGTTTGTGGCTTAGACTGAGGTGAGCTCTTCCCTCTCGGGGATTCAGTCCCCCGCAGCAATGAAAATGACTTATGCAACGAAGCTTATTCGTCGCACGGGAGTTGGTCGAGAAAATCCATTTCGAGCACATTATGAAGCAATCGTATTAAAAATAAGGAATAGAGCCTACGCATAGAAACTTAAGTTGGCAACACTTGACTTAATATTGGCCGTGCCAATAAACGAAAGAAGTCCTTCATATTACATTCGCTTAACTTGATTGGTTATGGCCCATATAGCTAAGTGAAATGACCCCCTATCCCAAATAAAATAGCTGCAATTGTGCATCAATCCAAAAATTGAATTTAGAGGTCTTAAAATAGTTTATCTGATTCGGTATGGGCAATTTTAATTTCGACGGACAGATTTCAAAAGCAATTTGAGATTTTTTGGCTTACTCAAAATACTAAGGGAAGTTGATCTACGACTTATTCAGTCGTTCTAACACATAGTCGCTACTAATTAGTGTTTAACTCCATTACGTAAATAAGATTTACTTTAAATAAGAGACTTCATTTACCAATTCATTTATGTGCTAAAACAAATTCAGTGGAAGTAATTTAATGTCTCATTTAACTAATATTAATAACTTTCACCACGTTGTGCCACATACCACTCAAGATGTTTTAACTATACAGTTACATGCAGTTATACAGTTGCAAACAAAACTATTCCTTACTATCTTTCAACCACTGCACAAACTGCAAGTAAATCGTAACATCATATTCGGGGGACTTACGATTGAATTAATGTCTCTGAAACAAATTCAGTTGCTAATGGCTAATTTAAAGAAAAAAAATATATTTCAGCAATTAATATATAGCTACGGAAAAAAGCCATTTGAAGTTGTTGTAAGGCATCTAACGCCCTTGAGTGGTGTACATATTACAGGTTTTAAGTGGAACCCGCAAAATCTCTTACATTTAAGATGAAACCGTTCCACTGCATCTCACCTGCAAAAACCTGTTTTATTCAAATTATGCTAATTGATTAAGCCAATTCATGCACTTTCCAATGTTAATAATGCCCAAAATATGCCAACTTATGCATTAAATTGTATACATTAACATCAAAAAAAACATAAATGTATTAAGGGTAGATAATTAAGGTAAATGAGAGCATTTCAATTATTCCATGTAAACAGAATATGAACAGTAGGCTTAGATAATTCGGTGGGCTTTTCTAATCATGATGTTAAAGGAACAAACAAAAATTTGTATTTTTTTGCGATCAAGCTTACCCCCACAACGTTTCATCGGATTACCATCAATATCAAGGTGATTTAAGTGCAGAAAATTTAATAAAAGCTTGTGTGTTTTTCTAACATCATGAAAAATTGTATTATAATATATTTAAATTCTTTCTAGGATTATTTATATGTATTTATCAACCCTTGAGATGTTTTTTTTTCTTTGTAATGCTGGTAAGTAAGAAAGCATGGGGAATAGAAGACAATAATACTTCATAAGTGGAAACATCAGACAGACAGAAGCGACTACATGCTGTATTAGCTAAATCAGAGGAGAGTTCGTATTGGGAGTATCAGCGAGTTTACACTGTCCAGAACCTTATCGCGTATACTTCTTTGATTTAAATATATTATGATAATCCACAAAAATCCATTGATTGGTTCAAATAATTTTAAAAACTTTTTATTCTAATTATTTTATTAGCATATCGTGAATTTAAATACTTGTTACGCATGCCCAAACTATTCTCCTGCATAAAATTAATATATACTATATGTTAAAAGACACGAGGAAACTATTCAGCGTAGGCAGTGCATTAGATAAGATTTTATTCTCTTTACGTATCAAACCCATAATTAATTCATACAAACTGAATATGAAAAAGGTTGATTTGGATTGATTTAACTTATTTTGTTTTGTTATAATCACTGGTAGTTTAGAATGGAATAGAGGATTTAAAATAAAACCTTCTAAGCGTTAGTATATATTCCAAGTCAGAAAGAGGCGCAAATGACTTTATGCAGCAATTGAACAATCCGAATAGAGCTAGCTGACTTTGGAAGTGTTCGCGAGTTTCCAGCACCCTTTACCGAATGCATTTTAAATGATGGATAGCTGACTTGGGATCCAACGGAATGGAAAAGGCTTTTCGTTTCCTGCAGAGCTGGAACACATTGCCACAAAGCTCCTTCCTTTTCCGAAATTCCATTATCCTCCATTTCAATTATTTAACCCTGCGTTTTGCTATTCACACACCACCCACATATGCATTTTCTTATGGGGTAGCTATTTCTGAGAGTATTTCAGCGGAATACATCGCAGCATTAAAATCTAGTACTCCTGGTACATACGCAAGAGGAGTTTTCATATAGAATATCGGATTTTGATTTTTAAATTTCTATAAATGTGAAAGAGGTTGTCTGTTTGTCTGTCCACTATGCATTTTCATACGACAGCTGGGATTGCAACCAAAGTTAGTACATATATGCATCTCATACTCCCTAAGGCCGTAGTGTGACTACTGGTTGTGTCCAACGTGTACTTTACGTTTATTTCTCATAACCGTGTGTTACGTCAAATCATTCAACTTCTGTGGTTGGGCATCCTGCCGGGTAGGCACACTTCTTGGCACGCTCCAATGAAAAATACAACTAAAAGGATTCTGCACTTTACTATTAATCCTCTTGATGCAAACCTCTTCACACATCTTTTTCGGACTACGCACATACGAGCACACATAAGGATCCATTTTGTGGAGCGGAGTATAAGTTGATCCCGTGCGTGGTATATGGAAATAGTTTTTTTCTATTGCTTGTTGTACAATATGTATGTCATAGCATGCCTGATTTGCTCCTTTACCTAAAACTCCTACTATGTGGCCATGAATTCCGAGTTTAAAGTTTCCAACTTCGTGTACTATCCTTCCCAAACAACATCTGGTGGTCTGCTAGTAATTAATAAAGTGTCAATGAAACAATTTTTAGCATTAAAATCTAGTTGATTCGTAGTTTTTCGCGGCCTTGTCTAGATGTTGTCTCCATGTTTCTGGGTTTCACCGCGTGGATTTTCTTTGTAACGACAGTTTCTCCGGTATTCCAACCGGCGTCTTCAGGTCGACCTCTTCGGCGTCTTCAGGTCGACCTGAAGACGCCGGTTGGAATACCGGAGAAACTGTCGTCACAAAGAAAATCCACGCGGTGAAGCCCAGAAACATGGAGACATCATTAAAATCTAGTACTCCCGGTAAGTACGCTAGAGTTGTCATCGTGTCAAATATCGGATTTTCATCTTAAAAATCTATATATATATAAAACAGGTTGTCTATTTGTCTATCCAGTACGCAATTCCATACGACTTCACGGGTTGTAACCAAAGTTATTACATCGGTGGGTCATTCTCCCATAATCGTACAAAATCATGTCCATGGACCACCATTAAAAAAATCAAAACTATTAAGTAACATAAAATAATGTGTGAATACCACCTCATGCCTGATTTGCTCCTTTACCAAAAAATCCTGCCATGTGGCCATGAATTCCAAATTTCAAGTTTTCCACTTCCCCGAGTACTATCCTTCCCGAGCAACGCCGGGTAGCCTGCTTGTGTCAATAAAGTATAAATAGTGAGAATTCTAGGTGAAAAATTTAGTACGTTGCGATTTTCTAATTCGATAACAGTCAGGTTGAAACAAAAAGAGAACTTATATTAAGTAAATACATCTGGATCACTGCAATTTTCCGCGATTACTAAATTTGATGGAGTCAAATTGTTACCTAAGTAACAATAAATTTTATAATCGTTGCAAACAGCAAGTATTTATTTGAATGTGGAAAACTACCACTCCATCATACTTGAATCTTCGGATTTTAAATCTGTATAAGACAATTAGTTAGGTGTATACAGAAAATGAATGCGTAGAAAACCAAGATACTGGTTTGCAACAGAAGAGGGGATGCAAAGACCCCTTAAAACCATAAAATTGAAGGAGTGAAAGAATTCTGCCACCGGGGTAGCCTAGTGAATAGATCGTCAATAGCAGGTGTAGTATGCTGCCTATCTTATAACCTGACAAATGTCTTCACTTCGTCTAATCTGACAAATGTCTTCACCTTTGTCCAAATGGTCGAGGCGATAGAAGAATTTCAAGTACTAAATGCCCTAATATCAGATGCAGTACATCGAAATACTGAGTCTTTCTTAGAGTCTGACAAAAATGTTTCTTACTAGCTCTCTAATTTGGTGGTGGTGAAAGAAGAATTTCAAGCTATTTAATTTAGCTTTTCTTTGTTTTTCGGTATGAGGACTGCATTTGCTGAAGTCCTTATGAGGATTTTCCCGTTGCCAACCTCTGCATCCAGGATCTAAAAGATCTAGAGCGGTAATTTGGCGTTCGTAAGATATGTTTACTCCGTTTTAAAATAAACTGTTCTTGAAAGGAAATTTGAATAACCGTATCAATGCGATGGCAGCAGTTCAGTTAATGAACCGTTGAATGTCAGAATCATAGTGTTCGCTCACTCTGACTCAAAAATCACAATTAATTTAAAATATTCGTTTCGTTGCCTTTGTCGTTTGGGATATTAAGCAGATTGTCGTCATTCTTTCAGTGCATCAGTGTCTTCTTTCCTCTTTTTAGAAATTTAAAAAATGTTAATTTTCTGCCTCTTTAACTTCATTTTGATGTTGGTGCTGGTTCATGCCCTTCCAGCAATTGTAAGTGGCTTGTAGGGTAATATGAAGATGATATTATACTTCGCTCCGGGAAGAAATAGACAAAAATAAGGCACTCTAATTGACAATCCCGTTTCCTTTATCACCTGTGAATAAGTTTCCGAAATATCGCATGGAAAAAGACGTTGGAAACTCCACATATGGCGGCGAGAAGGTATGGAATGAGAAAAGGGAAGGCGTGTTGAGAAGAAAACTTCTTTCAACCGTCCAATGCATTCCTGGGGCGCACGACACAATACTTCCATATCCCATTCCGGATTCACTTTCAGAGCCCTCACTTTCATCGGCTGGTCGCGCCGCGCACCCGTTGAAAAGTGAAAGGAAAGAAGTTGGGAGATTGAAACACGGCGAGGAAAACACCTCAAGGCACGAGCATAAAAGACAAGTGACAATACTCGGAATCTCACTGAGAGAAGAAGCTAGATTGTGTCCATTCAAACTTCGGCAATATTCCAAGCAATAGCACTTGGAAAAATTGAACTTTCTAAGTCTTCTTTCTGGATTTCCCAGACTTGGATTTCACTATGAGTGCCTGCAATGAAATAGCAATTATTACATCAATAACTATTTGAATTTCGGTGTTTTTTATAAGTTTGAATTTTGCCAAGGTTTCGGAAATGAATATTTCATGGTCCTGAGTTCGAGTTCCAGTCAAGAGACATCTTAATCCTCGGATTTTCGGTTCATACCATTTACTACTTCACCATTGACTTCTTACATTATACCTAAGTCATGTGGTCTTTTACCTTTAAATCCACCTCTAATCAATTTAAATTCATTTGTATCAATTTATTTTCGTGCTAATGGCGTGGTGTCAATGGGGTAATGTATATATTTTTTGAACAGCGTATTTGAATTCATGTAAAATGTTAATTGAAACATATTAGATGTTAGAAAATACTCAGTGGTCAATCATTTTAATTAAAAAACTTATGACCCTTTTATAACAGATATGATCCGTCTGAATTTGTTTTCATGGCTGTAACAATATTTCATTGTCCTGTATTCCATGTATCCAAAGTCTTAAAAGAAGGAAATATCCATTTCCATAGTGTTGGAAAAACACTCATGTTGGAGATGAAAAAAAAGGATAATTCTACACGTGGTATTAATACAAGCATTATTAACAAATAAAAAGCCATATATTAAATATAATTATAGTCTCAGTGGACCAAGCACCTCATAACGACTCACGAAACTAGCTAAACTCTAGCTCTAAACTGATTTGTATTGGTTTTTTAAAGTGCTGCTGTAATAATAACGTAACGAGGATTTTCTTTGCACATGAATAACATTATTGGATCAATGACTGCTTTCACTCGCAAAAGCAAGGATATAGTACAGAAGGGGCTATTTTGGGAATCTTATTGAGAAAAAGTTAGATTGTGCCCATTCAAACTTCCGCAATATTCCTAGCAATAACACTTGGAAAAATTAAACTTTCTGAATTCTTCTTTCTAGATCTTCTGGACTTTGATTTGGCTACAGAGTATTCAAATACCTTCAAAATGTTGAATGAAACATATGTTAATGGGTAAATAAAAATATTCAATGGCCAACCACCTCAATTAAGGAAAGTTGAAATCCTTTCATAACAGTCATTATATGTCTTAACATGTTTTGATAGTTGTCACAATATTTTATTCCTTACTTTATATTTCCTTGTCCTCAATCCCATAACTTCATAGCCTTAAGGAAGAAAATATCTATTTCCATGATGTTGGAAAAACATTTACTCATAAAAAAGGCATGAAAATGCACGATTCGTTAGTAAAAATTATTCACTCAAGAACAGCAACTTATTAAATATAAACATTGTCTGAGTGGGCTTAACGAATTGTAATGACTGCGAAAACTACATCCTCTCTGGCTTTCAACTGATCTACATTAGCTAGTAAAAGCGCATCTGATGCTTCAACTTTATGAACATTTGCTTTACAACCGTGCAAAGCAAAGTTTTTGAAATAACTGCTTTCACTCACAAAGGCATGGGCATAAGTAGGCGAGTGGCTATTCTGGGAATCCCACTGAGAAAAAGGTGGATTGTTGCGACACAAACTTCACCCATAATCCAAGTAATAACACATGATAATTTGGAATTTCTCCATCATTATTGGCTATTGATAAAGGTACGAAACTTTCATGAGCCACGATAATACATATTACAGTCCAAAGATGTTTATTTCTCTAGCCGTAGTTAAAGCGAGTAAGAAATTTGTAATTATAATGCAGAATGACTACGTAGTCTACATTTTAATCATGGAAATGCATATCTTTGGACAGAATTTAAGTCATAATCGTATTTAATGATAATTTGTTGTCTCAACCATTAAATCAAAAAACATCAGATTTTGAAAATCCATAAAAGTGCTAGAAGCTTTCTGAAGTTGTTATATCTTAAAATGAAACTTAAATTTTAAATGAATGATGTGGGATAAACAAAAATGATGTGGTATCTACTATTAAGAGAAAGGGGTTTTCAATTTAATACGACAAAAAATAAATCTGAATTGAATCAAGAGCAGATAAAAAGCTTTAAACGTGTCTGCGATCAGCAGCCTCTTCTCAAACCGAACCAATAACATGGCGGTAACACGAAAAACTATTGAAATTCACTCGCTATCAAATGATTTTCTTTCAACTTTAACCTAAATAAAAAATTTTTATATTAAAATAAGAACTCATTTTGTGTCCGTTACATTTGAGCCTTAACAAAACTATTTTTATATCGCGTTAAATGAATTCATGCAATGATAAGGCTTGTTAAAATCTTTCGCGTAACGTCACCTGATGATAAAATGCCACGTCGAAGTCTAGGTCGTCCATTAATAAATTTAGAATTAGAAAGTTTAACTTTTCATTGTGCCAAATACGGACTTCTTTCCCTCATCTTCATTACCCACTCCCTACGGGTCATGCATTATTCTCTACCTAGCCCACTACATTACCAGGTGTGTCTTCCTTTTATCCCTTGACGACTCAATCTACCTTCTTCCCACAAAAGAATTCTCCCCCTACGCCCCTTTACTGCTCATCTGTCTTCGGGACGGAATCTTGAGGGAGCGGAAGAAGACCAGAGATGAAGTGCGAAGGGAACTGAAAGAAGGCCCTAAATATATCGAGGGAAGTGGAGAGGGTAAGCGTTAGACCTGGGATAGGTGTTCCTGGAGAGGCCGTAAGGTCACGCCGCGGTTCTTTTTCGACCTCAAGACGGTCTTCCACCGAGAGGTATGAGGTGGTGGAAGTTAGGGGCACAGCTAGACATCAAGGCTGATGATCTCTGCTCCATGCTGATTTTCAATGATCTCTGCTCCCGCATTAGCAGTAAAATACGTTTATATGCTGACGACGCTGATTTCTATCGCAAAACTAGTGATCACTCTGACTACGAAATTCTATCATCGGACTTAAGCAACGTCCATTTGTGGAGCCAAGAGTGCGGACTCGATCTTAATCTGAGCAAATGCATGACGGTACATTTATTGCGGAATTCGTCCAACTATAATTATGTTTATGCAGTGGATGGTATTAACATAAAGGCAACAGTCAAAGTGAAGTACTTGGGAGTTACGATAACCTCGAACCTCTCGTGGGGAACACATATAAGGAATATTTTTGTCATAGCCCTGAAGAAATTAGGATTCGTAAAGCGTATTGGGGAAAAATTTTCGGATGGGAAAGTAAAAGAAAGGTGCTATTTCACACTCATCTGACCGCATCATTGAATATGCAGCGAGCGTATGGGATCCGGTGCAGAAAGACTTAATCCGCAAACTGAACAAAATACAAAGGAAGGCTGCGCGGTTCGTCAAAAACCGCTACGGGCGTACATACAGCGTTACTCAGATGTTAAGCGAATTAGGCTGGAAGCCGCTGGAATCTCGGAGGCTGCGCGCTAGGCTTAGATAGCTTGAACAATTGAGAATGTATATCTTTAAGAGCGACACAGATAACATAATATTAGAGCCACACTATATTTCCAGGTCCGAAAGAAGCGATAAATTAAGAGAGATGTTTTGCCGAACGGATAGATATGGGAATTCGTTTTTTCCTTGAACCTTAAAGGACTTCAATAAACGCTAGTCCCAACTTCGTTAGAGCATTTCATTTTTTATGTATATATGGCTGGTGTCCTAACACCCCCTGCCACACGTCTTTTAGGCGGCTTGCGGGGTATTATGTAGATGTAGATGCAGGAGGCTGGGGGGGTTTTAGGCGCAACAAACACTGGGGGGGTCTGAGGGTGTGGAATACCCGCCTGGGTAAGCGGGAGGTGCGAGGGCCTTCCCCTAGAAAATATTTCAGATAAATGGCACAAAATGGTGAGTTTTGTGGCTTTCTGAGGGATATTTGATTTATCCTTACACCATTCCATAAGTAATATTAATCTAATTAAGTGAAATAGATTAAGCTTAAATATTTCTCTAAGCTTTGGGGGGTTTTATCCCCCTAAACACCCCCTCGCTGCGCCACTGGTGGAAAGGATAGGATTTAGACCGTGTTGGTGGCTAATATCATACGTTTCATTAAAAAAGTATTTCCGCGCCATGATATAGTCCTTCCTTACAGTTTAGTTGTTCGACAGTTACAAACATCCTTGCCCTGGATGTTGATAAATACAACCAGGCGGGATTCGAACCCGCGACTTCTATGCTGGCCGTCGGGGACGTTACCCCGGCGCCACGGAGGTTAGGAATGGTACGAATGACGTACATCCGGAATCGGGACCTCCGCAAAGATCTTCAAATTACCCCAAATCCCCACGAGCTTAACCCTTATTAACCCAGGCCTTCCTCTGGGAGAAATTAAATTTCCAGGCTTCTCATTTTAAAAATGTAAAATTTTCAACTCAATCATAATTTTTGTGGTAGCTACGTTTTCCGACATTAAACCTTACAGCAAAAAAGAACACGAAAGGACATTAAATCTTTCCTTAATGGAGCTGAAAATGTATACATTTTTGATGTAACTTGGAAGAATCTTTTTGTTATAATGGGTTAAAGCAAGCATTTATTTATTTTAAAAATCACTTCCCCGTAGCAATATTGAAATGATAGTAAATGTCTGGAATTATTCACCGAACACTACAGCAAAGCACAGACTTCCCAACTCCGTTTCCCTAACCAACCATTTTCCCTTCCCTCAGCATGACAATATGGCTCAACACCACTAATTATGACTTTTTACATAAGAACTGATTTTGAAAGAAATTCACTGGAGACTACAAAGTAAGTAGGGAGTACTGAGTAAAAAACTGAAAATATTCCAGCGAGGCGAGGTGTTGGTGGAGAGGCCATAAGGTGTACGCGCCGGTTCTGTTTCAACCCGAAGAGGGTCTCCCAAAAGGTGGCATGTCGGTCCGGGAATGGAGCATAGTGAGTAGGAATGGAAAGTGAACTCAACTACACTCTGATGCCACGACCGCGATGAGCACCTTCGAAATACAGTCGGAAAAACTAAACCACGCTAGTGCTGCCTCAGATCAAATTCTTCATAAAACATTAAAACTAAAGTCATGCGTCATCAGCCAACAAATAACTTTTTTCACAACAAATCAAGATCTTTTCTGTCTATACGTAACACATTAGCCAATTTCATTTTCCATGCAGTCCACTATTTTGTTTAATAATCAAATTTCCGGCAAATGTATATGTACACTATATCTACAATTTGTCATTAGAATGAAGACATGATTACTTTGTCTGCATTATATTAATGGAAATATATATTTTTGGACGGAATTTGAGGTAAAATCGCATTTAATGATAATACGTTGTCTCAACGATTAAATCAAATATCAGATTTTAAAAAGCCATGAAAATGCAAGAAGGCTTCTTAAGTTACTAACTCTTAAAGGGAAGCCCATATCTTAAATTAATGATATTGGGATGGACAAAAAATGATGTGGGACTCTAAATAGAAAAGGGTTTTCAATTTAATACGACATAAGAACAATCAGAATTAACTCAAGAGAAAAAAAGTTCACTCGCTAAGGAATGAGTTTCTTTCTTTCTTATATTATACATGTCAATTATTATCCAGAGTACATTTACAAAATTCTGGGTTCGAGTCCCAGTCAGGCGGCATTTTTACCCTTAGATTTTGGGCTTTTTCCATCTAGATGCACGTAGCACCTAATATAAATGGTTCAATTCACTATCACTAAACATAGACAAACAAAAAAAAAAACACTCACATGAGAAAATAAAACTTGTCCATCTTGAAGGTGGTTGATGAACTATGGATGTTACCTTCGCTAGAGTAGCGTTCCCGTAGACTACTAAATTACCAAACATCATTACTGTTGGTAACCTAAGGGAACGCTACTCTAGCGAAGGTAACATCCATAGTCCATCAACCATCTTCAAGATGGATAAGTTTTATTTTTCCGTGTGAGTTTTTCTTTTTATGTGTCTATGTTTAGTGATAGAGCCATGACTAATAGAACGACAGCGATTACGAAACTAACCTGGCAGGTTAACACTTGCACAGACAAAACTAGAAGTAAACAAGGCATGCGTCATCAATGTAAAACGGCAGCATTACCAAAATAAACAAAGATATAACTAAAATGCGGATAATAATTGACTCTGCATCGTGTACATAAATATAAATAAATATTATATGCAAAGATGCTGAAAACCCTCGCATCCATTCGAGCATCCATATTATTAAAATCCTACATGAATTGAGTAAGTATGTAAGGACCTCTTCCCCTCTTACGTTTTGCCGCACGCAGTTCAGACACCAGGAACCGCTCAAGCAGCACGAAGGTTCAAAACGCAAGAGTCGGGCCTGGAGCCTGTATCTAGATAAGAGGCGGAGGGACGAGGTTGGGTTAGGCTAATTGGCAAGCGGGAGCGTGTGTTTGACGGCGTTCGGACGCTTTCGGCTCGGGACCCAGAAAGAGAAGAAGGCAGGCTTTATGTGCTGCAGTGGGCGTGAAATCGGTTGTACACGCTTGATTGAGCCCTTAATGGTTTTCGGCCTCCGGCCATGCAAGGTGTGAGAATTCCCACGGGTTAAAATTTGTTCAAAGGAATGAATGAAGGAGAGGTCTTTAACATTTGGATACAAGAGGTAAAAGGGAAATTGTTGTGCGGGCAATCATGATGGCGTAAAAAAACAACCTTCGATTCGCTACACCATATGGCTGAGCTTTAAAAGTTGAAATAATGCAGAATCTCTATTCCCCTGACTAATATGACTGCTTTCCAAGTTCCTAATTTTACAGGGTATCAACGTGATTTCGGCAATTTTGCTTCCACACTAAATTTTAGTATTTTAGTATTTAACCCAGTAATCTTCTTTATTTTACCCATTGGTACAAGAAAAGCAGATTTTGTAAAGCATTTCAAACTTATTAAGTGTACTCTGACAAAATATTCATGCCGCGATCGCGAGAATATTTTGTGAATGCAATCCTTGGGCATGTTTGAGGGAAAAATATTAATTTTCCTGTTATTAACGTTTCCCTGCTCAGTTGCGGTAATAGACAAAATGAAGAAATTATTTTCTTTTACAAAACTCATCAGAAAGATACATAGATTCACTCATCAATACCTCATAAAGCGGATTTGGTTTAAAAGACAATGTCGTGGAGGGCACCATTAGTACTTTCCATTAGCAGTGAAAGATGGATACATTAAAAATAAAACTAATGTATGAAGAATAAACTCGACTTCGTACCACTATAACGCCCGATTGCGCTTCATAGAGTAAACATATCGATTCCTAGTTATCACATTTTGCATTCATTAGAATATTCATGATTTATTGTCTTGCGCAGAAAATTTCAATAGGTCTAGAAATATTCAATATGGAAGACTATGGCAATCAAAACCATGATAAAAAGGAAGACGTTGGTAGTTAATTTGTTTTAACTCAACACTCATATCGATGGATAAATTCTAACAACACGTATTTCGAAAATTGTAACTTTTCAAGAGAGCGAAGAAACGAATCATTTTTTTAATTGTATATAATTTTTATTGCAATTAAAAACCAAAAATACATGAAACTGAGAAAGAAGCATGCATCTGCAAACAAAGAGTTGCTTTCTTTTAATTTAATTTTTTTATTAACTGTTTTAGCAATACTGACTCAGACCGGCCAAATTTTGAGATACGTGTTGTTAGAACTTAGCCATCAATACGTACAATGTCTCCCAATAATTTCGCACAACTATCTTTTCCTTAAATTGATTACGACGACAAACACACCTATGGAAATAACTTAATTCGTAAGAATGAGAAACACATACCAAACTTCAATATTTTTTTCCAAAATTATATCACTAAAATAAATTACACCACTCGTTCTTTCAAACCTCTAGCGGTAATTAACAAAAATAATTATCATCACATTACATGTTTACAGCACCTAAAACACATTATTTTCTTTTCAAATAATTTCCTCCTTAAATTCAAAGTGAATTTGTCTGATACCGTTTAACGAAGGACTTCGATCACATTTTTTCACAGGCTTCACCTCGTCAACCAGTAAGTCTCACCACATTCCGAGGTGCTATTCTTAGACCTGTGCAGGAGAACAAGATCGGATGGGGAAAAGAGAGAGACTGGAATACCAAAGGAATCGGAGGCGGCGGTTGAATCGCTGAATTGACGGCCCGTCATCGCAAAACGAACGCGAAATATCCTCTGCAAGAAATTGCATCCGCTTACCGCTGAGCCGTCTCTTATGTGCGAACATAAGATTCCAGGAATTCAAAATAAGAAAAATGGCGAGGGAAGCCTTTTTGGAAGGTGGCGTCTTCAAGACAGACGGATAGGAATAAGCCGATTTACTCAGACGCGAGCAGCAATTGGGATGAAAAAAATCTAAATATGAACGATGCCTGAGAATATGGTGGAAATCGTCGTCAAAGAATGGCTGAATCCAATACGAAATGAATATGGCATTGAACTTAACTCTAGAAAATTATATATAACCCTGAAATTGTTGTTTATGCATACTTAATATTATACAGATATTAACATGCTTGTTTCTACAGGAATGGAGTTTTTTTACATGATTGGCTATCAAAATCTAATTTACATCTTTAAATTATGTAGTTTTTACAATCTTTTTGGATAATTGCATACTTTATCATTCCCGTAACCTATAGCACAAGTAAGCTATGCTCAATGGTTGTCATAGAAAAACTAGGAAAAAATTTATCAGATAAATATATTCACTCAGAAATACGTATTGCGGATTCCATTTGAATATAAAATACCACAGAGAGGACCGTTATCAATTTCCATTAGGAGTAAAAGAAGAACATATGAAGTATATATTTGAATTTAAATTCACTAGAATATTCATTAAACGAGACATTGCTTCAACAGGAAATTTTACCCTGATAGCCTTTTATATACTTACCCTAGGGCACTATAAAGGCATGTAGTATGACGTATTGACGAATTTCATTCATTAGGTATTTATTATAGTACCTACCCATTAGAGTAAAACTACAATTTATATTTCACCTACAATCGAGGAATATAAGAAATCGTCAGCGGCAAAATTACATCTCTGAATGGAATTGTGGCCCATTATAATTGCCGACTCTTGCATGCGATCATATAGCGCCAAGGATGCAAGATAAAAGAAATGAATAATGGTAGCCTTTTTCGAAAATTGCCTTTTCAAGGCAGACGCCATTGAGCAGATTTACCCAAGACAAGAATGTAGAAAGCAATAGGGAAGAAATAACCTAAATATGAACCATGCATTATATAAAAATATGCTTGTAAAGATAAACGAATTCATGGGCAAGAAAGGAGAAGATTCAAAAGCAATAAATATGGCATTGCCCTTAGAACCTCTAAAATTCAAAATTCCCAGTTTATACTATTTTATCTGATCATAAAGGCAACTATTCGTACCTCTTCTAATTTCCAGATATAAAAATATGAAGCAAAAACTTAACGATCATATAAGGCTTAATATATTGAGGATATTATTTGTATAATTGGCATTTGCAATCAGTTTTACGAATATAGTAATAACTTTTACTCGTATTTTTTTTATCGTTTTTAAAAATAAACTTTTCTAATTTTTTCCAGATCAGTTATGGAGGTAAAAGTATTGAAATATTTCCTTTATTAAATTAATTGCAATCCATGAAAACGAAAAACAGCATTGTTTTTTTTCTTGTGAAAGCAAGAAGGCAGAAATTCAAAGGAAATTGGGATGCTAACAGAAGGATAATCAGCATGCCTTGTTGGAATTTCTGCCGATTAACACTGAACTGACATATGATTCCAATCCTAAGTGAAATATAATAATGAGAAGACACCACACACTCAAAGGTTTTTGTTGAATCCAATCGGGAGCATGGAATTCGTTCAATTTAAGATCAAATTAATTTCAATTATTATCAAGTAAGAGGAAATAAGAACAAATAATATATGCATGCAATACCTATCTGAATTCATTGCTTGAAATAACATCTCTTATGTGGAAAGATAATGCACCAAGAATTCAAAGCAAGAAATGGGGACGGAGAAACCTTTTCATAAAGTGCTTTTGTCAAGGCGATAAAAATAGACGTACGTATTGTAGTAAGCCGATTTACTCAGACGCTAATTTGAAAAGCGATTGGGATGAAAGAATCGTAATATGAATGAAGCTTTTAAGGATGAATGAATTCCACCAACAAAGAATAAGTGGCCCAACATGAAATGAATATGGCGTTGTATTTCACTCCTGATTGCCGTGAATATTTACTACACTGGAATGACTAAGGTATTACGTTTTAGCACAAGTTCTCGCTTGGTAAGTTTTGCTATGCTGCGTCCAAGGGTTTCATAATGGAACCTCGAATAATAAGCACTGATTTACTGGTTTTGAACCGGTTATTTTCAGTCTCAGCTCGAAAAGGTGTTTGATAAGCAATACTTTGTGTTTTGCTACATTTGGATGAGAATTCTTCCGAAATAAATGGAATTGATAAGAATATTGTAAAATTTTAATTCATTAATTTTTATGATCCATTCTAAAATCTTGTAGTTTTTCTTTTAATGCAATCATAATATTTTTCAATATTCTACCCTAAATTTCTTAAAGACTACGGCCTACGTTATTTACCTCTTTTGCAAGGATCAAATAGTAAATACAATTGCTATGGTAAATATGCGGATCTCAATGGAATCGTAGCCGATTACCGTTGAGCCGTCTCTTATGTCAGAAAAAATGTTGCAAGAATGCAAAAGAAGAAAATGGACGAGGGAAACCTTTTCTGAAAGTGCTGCCTTCAAGAAAGGCGGAGGGCGATAAGCCGATTCAAGTGCCCAGACGCGAAGGAGAAAAACCAACCGGTACGGTATTTCAAATCGTGACATAAACGATGCTTGCGAGGAAGAGGCAAATCGCTTGCTCAGAAAAAAATAAGCAAAAGAAATAATTAGAAAAAAATTGGTCTCTTGACTCCAGAATGCTTTTACTAAAAGGATTCAATTTTGCTTATTACTATTTTCTCCTGCTTAGGAGCCGGCGGGATTAAGACCTCGCCAGTTAAATTTGTCGTGGGCCCCGCTTATATTAACACTACATATACAGACCGTGGGTGTTGGTAGGCATATAATCTTTAATATTTGTCTTCCATGATTTGAAGGATGTTAAAAATGCTTTTTTAATGTTACTTGCAAATAAATAAATGATCTACTAAAAATCCTATGACAGTTACTATGACTAATTGCGATTCATATCAGAGTTTTACACATACATACATCTATCTTCACTTACGACAAAGAGTTTTTGCTGTTGTTATTAACAGCGGGAAAGTTGTGACCTATTATGTAGAGCGCTAGGGTTCTTAGAATCAAATCTTGGGTGAAGCATCGAACACTCAAAAGAAAATTAGCGATGTGCGAGGTGGCTTATGGGAAGGAACTACCCCTGCACTGAATAAACGGACCACTTTGACGTACCCGAAGCTGAGTCTGTGATGAGCTGTACCCCATCATTTTTACTTCGGTTTTGCTTTGTGAGCAGTACACTTCCATTGTGAAAATTAGTGAAGACATATTCCTGAGCAAGGCAATATCATAATCGTCCACAAAAATTAGCTATTATTTGTGCACTGAATATATTTTTAAATACTTCCAAGTATCCGTCAAGTTTTTATTATTGATTCTAAGAAAATATGTTACAATACTTTATACTTTAACAAATTTCAAAGAAAAGAAAAAAAAAACATTTTTGTTCACAATTTAGGGGATTCCTTGGGTATCCAAGTGGTACGCATTCTGAGTAGTCTCGTCTGAGGGAGAATAAAAGAGGTAAAAACTCAAAATGAGAAAAGTGGACTTCAGAAAGCTATTTCGAAAGTGCCGACAAGACTCACAGATTCCTATAAGACGATTTGATTGCTCGAAGAAGGAGGGAAATTTGTATATGAGCATCGACACATGAACGGAGCCTTCGAGTGACAATCAATTCATTGACAGTGGAGTGATTGACTGACGCTAATAATTTTTTTAAATATTGAAAGGTATAATTGTGTTCGAGGTTATAATGTGCTGTTGAGGCTATTAAATATTATTTTATGTTATGTATTTTAGCATGTGAATTCTATAAGATCTTTGCTAACTTATTTGTCTAGTAACAATTATTTTATTTCGCTTAATTGTATCATTATTTTTTTTAACTATGCTAAATAATCCGCCACTTCGATCATTCGGCAATATTACGAAAAGTAAAAAGGTGCAAAGGGTATGTCCAAACAAACAGCTACTATAAGCGCCAAGGGTCTATGCCACCTAGTGGCTAGGAGAAATGAAAAAAAAAACACTCGTGCTCAGCCTGTCAGATCCATTGCGCTCGACGGAAGGTTAATAATGATGATTACTTATATAACTAACCAAAATTTGGCCTAGAATCATCCATCCATTGGCACTTTAAAGTTCTCTTAATTTTTGGAAATAGAAAATAGTCACACGGAGCGAATATGGAGGCTAGGGCATCGTTTAAGTTTTTTTTCGGCCAAAAATTCACGAAAAAGCAAACGAAGAGTGAGGCGAAAAAGAAGAATCCAAAAACTTCTAACTTTAGCGGCTGCCACGGACAAAGCAAACAATGAATAGAGATGAAAATGTTGTCATAAATTAGTAGCATGTATATTGTATAAAATGGGATAAAATAATCAAACATCCCAGAGATTCTTCGTTAAAACTTTTGTGGGTACTCGTCATGTAGAATAAAAACTTTTGGGCTATGTCGCCGCGTCAAATTTTGGGTGTCCCCAACGCTTCCCGGCCGATGCTGGTCGCTTTCTCAAGAGATTCTCAAGGAGGGGGGGATTGACGGGGTGACATAGCTGGAAAGTTTTTATTCAACATCCTAGAGATTACTCCTTAGATAGCATTCACTTCCAGGTAACATTTTGCTACCCCTGGAATAGACATGGTCGGAGGAACAGTTGATGAGGGTAAGGGCGGGAGCTGCGACACTAACCACTCTCTCGCCTCAAGGTCTCCTTTCACGGTCCTCGCTAGACACAACGCCACCGCGATAGTTCCAGCGGGTGGGGATAACGCCCTAGGTGGTGAGCAAGCGATCATAATACGCTGTGTAATCTATTCACTCCGAAAGGCTTATCCCCGACCGTAAGTTTTTTTGTACTATGCACATCGGAGCAAATTAATGGTAAAGGCCTCGGAAATGTGGCTCAATCGAATAATGGCGGCGAAAATGTTAAGTAAAAAAAGCAAACAAAAAAATGAGTGAACTTTGATAAAAAATAAAATAAAAATATTGTATTAATAAAATGTTGATTATTTATTCCATAGTATACAATATACATGTCCCTAAATTATGACAACATTTTCATCTTTATTCATTATTTGCTTTGTTCGTGGTAGCCGTTAATGTTAGACGTGTTTTTATTCTTTTTTTCGCCTCACTCTTCGTTGCTTTTTCGTGAATTTTTGGCCAAAACAAAACTGTAACGATGCCCCAGCCTCCATATTCGCTCCGTGTGACTTTTTCTATATTTATAAAAATTAAGAGAACTTTAAAGTGCCATCATTTTACGAGCCTATAACATTATTAGCATTAAAGTATAAAAATAACATTTTTATAAAAACCACGTATCGTGGAAAGAAGAAAATAACTGCCTACGGTCCCACAAGTTATTGAAAATTTCAAATGTTATTGATGAGAAATTAATACAAGTTTTAGAAGAATATTTCAGGTATCAAAAACGAAAAACGTGGTGCGGATGTAAGATCACATTCGCTTTTGCCATAGACAAATACGGAGACAAATCTGATGTACCTATATTGACCAGCAATTATCAATTTTAAAATCTCACCAGCGCCTCTAGTCTATTTTTTGTTATTAGTGATGTTTACCGAAAACGAGGGTGCTTGCGCTAACTTATCGTAATTATTTGGAGCTTGGAGCTACATAATTATTTCTATCTATTAGTACTGCCCTTCTTCCCAAAACTTACACCAGAATCATAAATGGTTGATGAATAAATAATGGATGATTTCATGAACAGGAGGGAGTTTATGTAAGGATAGTAATATAAAAGTTTAAAGAAAAGGTTAGTGAAGAATCTTACCCAGAGTGTAGCGCTTTACGATGCGAAAACGTGGTAACTTAAGAAGGAGGATGAGAAAAGACTGGAGGCATTCGAGATGTGGGTATGGCGAAGAATGAAGAAAGTGAAGTGGACGGAGAGGCGGAAGAACGACGAAGTGCTGCATATTGTGTGTGAGAATAGACAGCCTCTAGTAAAGATACGGAGGAAACAAAAGGTATGGATGAAGGGAGTACTTAGCGCAGAGGGGATGTTAAAAACAGTGTTAGAGGGTAGAATGTTAGGAAAACGAGGGAGAGGAAAGAAAATAATCGGATTGTTAGACCGAATGAAAGGGAGTAGGCCTCACTGTAAATTTAAGAGGGAAGTGCTTGATGGATAGGGATGCTCCCAGAATACCACTTAAATGACATGCATGCATGCATGCATGCATGCATGTCATTTAAGTGGTATTCTGTATACCGTTTAAAGTAGGTCTGCATGCATGACATACATGCAGACCTACTTTAAACGGTAAAATACTTTTTTTTTAAATAAAGCTCATTTTTTGAGAAATTCGGATCCATCTGATGTCACGGCGCGATTTGCGAGTTTAACAATTAATGCGCGTTGGATGAAAACAAATCTTGAGACCGAATGGAAAATATTCTAGCGTAGGAATAGTGGAGGTCCCCTCGGCTCGTGTATACATTTACACTGGAGGAAGTTAACTGCTAACAATTTGATACAAAGCCGTGAGGGGTAAATTGGCGAGGAAAATGCGTGATGCGGGTAGTAGGGGATGTCGCATTCTACCCTCTCCTCAAGGCCACTGTTCACGATCCCCGTCAACCACGCCACGGCTCATGCGCTAATGCCGACGATTGGGGATTAGGTGACGTGTCCTAAGCGGCCTGCAGGCGACCGGCGCGGCGCGGCGTGGTGGGCCGCTCTCGGGCGGCAATCCGCTTACGCATTTTCCGGCAGGAGTTGACCACGATCCCCTAACTAGGCCTGATAATTTAGTCCCTCCGACGCGAGGCGCTTGGAATGGCAATCTTCAGCACGAGTCCTTTGACGGGTTTGACCGCATAGGTATGTTCCCAGTGGGTAAAAAGCAATGGCGGGGTTGACAGCAGGGTGAAGTCATCGTCAACAACTGGTTTTCTGCCCACTGGTAGGTCCCAATCACCAAAGTCGTCTCCATTACCTTCTGTCCAAAGCCCTTATACCTTCTTCCTAACCTCACTGCCTCTGTAACCTTCAGCCTTTTTCACCTCTTCTATTTTCTCCTTCCACTATTCCCTCGACTGCTGCATTTAATATCCCCTTCCCTCTCAAGACAAGCCCTATCCAATTTCCCTTTTTGCCCTATCCAACGTTTCTGAATAATACAAGCATTTGTGACAGCATTATCTGCAAGTTATAGTTTCACATGCAGATTTCCTTCATGAGTAGTAGGGATGTTTTGGGGAGAATAATTTTTTAGTATGCGTAACATTTTCATAACAGTATGGTGTTCAAATTGGAATCCTCTTGAGTGATGTGTGCTGATTAATGATCATCCCCTACCAAATAACCTAGAAGTGGCTCACAGGGTATTAGCCCTTCTGTGACTGAGCCTAGAAAAGTTACGTGAACTACTGTGTGGGGTATCTCAGGTACCCCATTAATTATTTATTAATAAAGTGTTTCATTCTAGTTTTCCAATAATTCAATACCATGGCACTTTTAAAATGATATAATATCTTGTTTTGTATAATTTATCAGTACATTGCTGGCTACATTTAAGTTTTTACATTGATTTTGTGCGAAATGGCAGGAATATTTCATATATTGCTATTGTAACTGTACATTGACTAAAATGCTATGAAAAAACAAGTACAAAAGGTGCCATAATGTAGAATATTGGCGCTATTGGTGTTATAATATAATAAAATTTTTTGCATTCAACTTTATGCCAAAAAAGTTTTATTTTCTTCCCACCATCAGCTGTGCGGGGTAACTCAGTTACCCCACCGATAAAAATAGAAGTTTTCAAAAACAATTTACATGTAAAAAAATCATTCGTCGCCCAAATAACGACTGAGTAGTTGAACTCAAATGCAAAAAATATCGAAGGGACAAAATAAAAAATTATACAACATTAGCATAATTTGAGATGACTGAGTTACCCCGCACAATCACGGAAGGTTTAATATACCTTTAAACATGATAAATACGAAGTTAAAAGTTTATCTAACGAACTATATGGTTTTTCGATGTGAGAATGGACCACAAATTTTAAGTGTAAGCAACCCGAATGCTATATAAATTGTCTGGTTGCCTGCGGAATCACTTCAAAAATTAACTTTTAGAAGCCTAATTAGGGTAAATTACCTATTTTAGCAAATATTATTTTTTTAAGTATCAATCATATACCTACTAGTTCAACGTGTGTTGTGGTCCTGCTACCTGGTGGTAGATATAGATAAGAGCGAGGTGGATATGCAGTACTTAAAGCCTAGGCCACCGTCGACACTCAACTTCAGAATTAGTATTTGAAAAGGAAAAAAAAAATTCCAGTGAAATACTAATGTATGCATCATAGTTAAACTCTTAATGCTGGTAATTCTTAGTGATAGATATATTTAATAGAAATAATTATAGTAAAAGGCTGCACAAGATTGGATAAAACAAGAAATACTCAAATAAGAGATAAACTGGGAGTCCAGGCAGTCACTGACAAACTACAAGACTACAAACATAGATGGAAGGAACATTTACTTCGAATGCCAAATGAAAGAATTCCAAAACAAGCAATGGAATATCAACTATTTGGCAATTATTATTGTCGAAATAAGCGTGAAAAAATAAGGCTATCGTCGTAGTCAGATTTTCATGCCTATGACGTGATCTCGGGTTTTTGCCGTTTCAATCTTGATCACATGAGCAGAACCCAGTGGTCACTCGTGTTTGCATTTATCCTGAGTATGAAGCCACATAAATATTCTCGTTGTCCCTACGGCGATACCAACGGCCGGTCGACAATGATGGACTGCCGCCAGGGTGCAGGCATGGTGACGTATCGATGACCTAGGTCAATAAATTCCGAAGAGCGATCTCGTTCGCAGCCATCCAAAACCGTCCTCCTGAACAGTTTTGGGGCGCGATATTAATATTTTCTCTCCCGAAAACGTCCTCGGAAACATCCCACAGTGCATGGGATGAGCGCGGTGAATTCAATCTATCGAACGCCTACAGTCCTAAACCGTAACGAGTTAGTCTGTGGAAGGGTTGGAGAGTAGTCACCAGATCGTTTTTGCACTAATTTCCATTTCCAGGACGATGGGTTATTGTCATTGTATCTCAGCGGACCCTGAGATCAAAGCAGCAGGTATGTTTCCCATGGTAGCCTAGATATTTTGTGCACATATGAAACTGCAGTTAGCTATATATTATTTGTCCTACATAATAATAAGTATTTGTCATACGCATGCCGTACATACGCATATAATAAGTAGTGTCCTATATAATTATAAGTGTTTTATAAGTAATATCAGCGGGGGTGAGTAGGTGGAAATCATAAATGGTAGGGGTTGAAGGAATAAAAAACTTTACTTTTTCCAGGTGGTGCTTTATTTTGGCCGACTATGGTAACGAAATTATGGGCGGTAAAATAAATTACCTAGTCTAAAAAGCTAAGTTTTTATTTCTTCAACTACTCCGAGGTATTTTTTATCAAATGTCCTAAGCATAAAATCTATTCCTCATATTCAGTCTACATGTAATTATGAACTGTTTACCCAAGAAGTAGATAGAGAAAACCAGGTTATTAGGCATAACAATATAGTGTAGAAACTTGTAGAAAGTTTAGTTGACTAGTGATCAATGAAGAGAGAAATAGTTGTAACCTATTTCGATGTTGGTCTAGTCTTCTGGTTTGTTGCGTAACCAGCTTGAATAATTCTTTAAACGTTCACTCCGAGGCGTAATGTCTTTGTTTTTTATGTTCAACTGGTTGCACCCACTTTTTTTAAGGCTTCAGAACGATATTTTGAATGACAAGAGAAAAAGTACTCTCGACAAAAATGAGTCGGCTCGAAGTTGAGCGATTATATGCGTATATAATAGGATGAGGACTCAAAAAATTATAAAATAAAACAAGATTCTTTGGTTACTGAGTGTGAGAATTGTGAGATAAACGCTCCATTGTTGATGAATAAAAAATGGTTGCGAAAAGAATGTTCTCAGCGAGCATAAACGAAATGTGTCCCCAATACCAGCGTAGTTTTTGAAAGCCGCTTGTCAGAAACAGGGTCCAAGTATTAATTAAACGATGCCTAGTGCGTCACATCAGAGTAGCGTTGTACCATTTATTATCTCTCGGCCGCAAAAACAGGCCTTGTCCGCACGGGGATTACAAAAAGAATTAAAATCCTCGCATTCTGCCTCTATCTCAGAGTGACTTTCGTGTACAAGGGATGATTCATGATATGCGTCCGAATTTTTGTTCGGAAAACCTAGTTTTTTAGGGTCTTATCACAATACGTGGCGTAACATCCCATGGTGAAGGACAGGGTCTCTTTTCTATGCATCTATTGTATAGGCAGGTCACCCATCATAACCCTTCTAAATTTAAGGGACACACTCAAAATAATTTATATTCAGAGTACAAAGGATCAGTTTTGGCCTGTTCGTCTCATCATAATTGTTTGACCATTATCGCAGGAAGCTCTATTGAAATAGATATAAAAAACCTCTTTGGAGGGTACACTAAAAATACCCTGGAAAGCAGTGAGCGAATTTTGTCATCTGTTTCACTAATCCCATAGACTTTGCACAGCCACCACATCGGGGAAATATGAAAAATATCTTAACTATAAGCTTCCAAAAAATTCTCGGAACAAACTCAAATATATCAATATAGATCACAGATTTGTCTATGTTACAGCATTGTGCAGGTACGCGAAATTTCATAAAATAGTTCATAACCAATCAAAATTAAAATCATATTTCTTAGCATAGACTAGTTGAAGGATTCACAGATTTTAAAATAGCCCTCAAAGCAAAATGAAATACAGCCTAAAATTTTAAAATCTAAGTTCATACATCATTCACAGATAGAGCATTGAAACTATATTCGCACATTAAATAAATGTATACAGCGAATTTAAAGAAGATGATTACGAGCATTTGTGTAAGCAACCAACTGATGGTAAAAATATGGTGTATTTAGACCAGCGGTTCCCAAACTGGGGGTCGCGACCCCCAGGGGGGTCGCGGGCCGTTCGGAAAGGGGTCGCGAGATGTATACGAATAATAAAGTGAACTATGTACTTAAACTTAGACAACCATTTTTAGGGGGTCGCGGCTAAAACGTATGGGCTAAAATGGGTCGCAGAAAGAAAAAGTTTGGGAACCGCTGATTTAGACTATATTCGCTCATTCCACTGTTAATACATCTCATCTCTGATATGATCACTAACATTCCCATGCTATTTGACAGAAAATAATATGTATCGTATGGAATACTAAAAATAATTGCAGATCCACTCATCAATTGAGATAAAAATCAAAATTTATATTTTATTTGAAATATGATGACTGGTGATGATGCACTTGTTTAAAAAATCATTTATGTCACCATAAGCACTACTGAATATCAAATTCACATTCTACTTTCAAAGAATTATTGCTTCCAACAACTGGAAAGTTATACTTCTAATGACTTTGGTTTAATTGTAATAGAAATTTCATTTCTAATACGGTTTCGTTGCATTTTAGTAAACTTTTTTCCACATGCAATTTTTAATCCATTATATTATAAGTGGAGTAAAACTTTTTCTCCTTAATTTTGCAAACACTAATTTACCGCCTCTAAGTAAGGAATACACTTCATTGCCATATAATACTAATTGAATCTAGACGAGTAAAATTATCAACTAGGTACATAGAGTGATTCGCTAAAAAAACATTAATAGCAGAGTAACTCAAGGTACATCTTACTATCACTATCGTTTTTTAACACCCATAATCTCTCCGCATTCTAATGCACTTTTCTTCGTGTAGTAAATTTTCAGCTCAAAAACAATTCTTGATCAGAGTCATTCACATTTTGCGATTGAATAAAACCACTAGAACCCATTCTCAGCGGCTGGAATGCAAAGCTTAGAAAACAGCCGCTCAGTTACGATCATTACTTTCAAGCACATTATATCACACAAATCGTTGCAAACATCGCACTTCACACATTCTCGGCAAAATTCCGAACAGCGAACAACGACCAGATAGGATTGCAAATCGCCTCTTTTTTTTACATCACTCCCGTCGCTTAATGGACTAACCATTAAACTTCCGCCCCGTTAGCTACCATTGTGAACTCAATCTTTCCTCATTTGTTGCCACATCGACTTGTCGAAGCACGCAGCCTATATTACTCCAAAGACAAAAGATGAGGGGTGGGATGGGAAAAAATGAAGAGAGTTATATCCCCGAGCACGTGTAGACAATGGAAAGATACGGGAGGGAGAAAATCCGGTATGGATGTACTGATGCCGTTGGAGGGCGTAAATCTTATCGGTTCCATAACCAGCGATAGAAGTTCCTGGCGTCGAAGTTAATTCAGTCTTTTCCTACATGCCGAGAGGCAATGGAGCGTGAAGCATTCATCCGATACTTTATCCTATCTGCTTTTAGTACCTACTGCAATAATGTTTTACACGAGTTCGTCATCCACGGACTCCAGGGAAAGAATAATGTCATTACAACGATTAGGATTTAGTCAAATAGCACCGCGCAGGATTGAAATGTGGTTAAATAGGTATTGGTAAGTCTATCAGAGCCAAAATAAAACCTTATTTTGACTATGCTCGTATACATTGGCAAAATCCTATTAACCGCTATCCCGCCTTTGATTATCCTTTACCTAAGTGTATTTTATGACACATCAACTAAAAGAGGAATAGTTGTTTACGTAGTGCTTACATCAAGCAGAATAAAATTTACAATGGAATAAAATTTCAAACTCGTCCGTCGGTTACTAATCACAGCCGTATATAAAAATTTGCCATGCTGACTAATCGTCAAGAATATATGCCAAGGTAGATTTCAGATAACAATGTGAGATACTTATATATTCTTTCCAGATAAATACGCGAAAAAAATATATGCAATGGCAATAATTAAAATCGCAAATTTATGAATCCATTTACTGATGAAATCCCAGTCCTGTAGCTTGAGGGAATTTACTTAAAAGCAAATCAGCAACGAATCCAATTATTAAAATTTGGACCATTATAGGGTGGTGGATTGAGAGGTCAGTAATACAAGTAGATTGTACCTCATATGTGACAAATTCCACCAATATAAACAGTTCTATTGCAAAACATTGTGTAAGTCAACTTACTAAAGATAAAAAACTTCCATTTGCAGCACATATAAGGAAAGAAAACAGATGGTTTCTGATTCAGCAATTTTATAGGCAGAGGAAGTGATAAATGAACAGCATTATTCGCAGGTCTTATGTAAAACAAGATTGGAGGAACCACTGGTGTATAACATAAAGAATACTGAAATTCTTTATTACATGTAATAGCAATGCATTCATTATAAAATTAATCCAATAGTCTTTTCGAATCTTTTTTGAGAAACTGCTAGAATAATTCGACACTAAATGTAGATTAACCTGTATTTTTGAAATTTATACATTCTGTAGTTAATTCACGGGGACACTCTTGTTCGTATACTGCATTTTATATCCTCATTCGATGAATGTATTATTCTTGAATGTAGATTGCACAGATTTATTACGTGCTCCATGAGACTACGAGTTAAAATTGCATTGCATATGCATGAATCTGGGCTTTGAATTTTTATTTTTCACCATAAAAGTAACAAATTCGTTACCAAATAAAAACTCGTAAATAAATCCGAGCCACAGTTAACTGAAAATTGCGTGCCTAATATATTCGCACTGTTTCGTCCCATATAAGCTACCATGCTTGCTGCTTCATTCTCAGCTGTTTCAGAGCATTATGTAGCGGACGCATTTTATCCAAATTCCTATCATCGCTCCGTCCACGCGAGTTACACGCATCAGAGCGAAATTACTAACATTAGAGAGGGATAAGCATGCGACACACCGAATTCAAAGTTGCAATTTCAGGCTCCGTGCACTCATAGAGAAAACAAAAGCCGAACTTTCCACGCGTATAACTCCTAGACTCAACGATGGCCATTGGCATGAAAACCGTAAATGCCTCTGTACAGCTGCAAGCATTAGAGCGTTATTCAGAATCGCCGTGGGAAGAGATCCCCAGATGTAGTCCTGTATTTCAATAAGCTTGTAATTATGCATCGTAAGCACGCGAGCAGAACTCAAGGAAATAAATTTTTGAAATGGCTGCTCACCACCGTTCCGGTAAAAATATCCATACGCTTATACTATATCCAGAGCTGGACATGATGGGAGAGGAGAGGAAGCTTCTAGATGAGGTACTGTAGAGAAACAACGTACGGATTGAGCGAGTACTGGGCGGGGAAAGATGTTGAAAACATTGTTCGAGGGGAGAATTTTCGATAAACGAGGGAGGGGAAGCAAGAGAATTGGATTTATCTAGAGAATAAAAGAGTGTAGACCTTATCGTGAATCATAGAGGGAAGTACAAGTTGGGAAGGGAAAGACAACGGGTATTTAAAAAAATTATTTTCATACGATTGAAAACAGCTCATGTTGGCCTTCATTGGGCCAATACACTTTCACGAAAAACCACGTCCTGGATAGAGACAACCTACCCAGGCGGGACTCGAACTCGCGGCCTCTTGTTTGGCAGGCGAGGACTTTACCCTGCCTCCACCGAGGCCGGCAAAGAGACTTAACACAAGACACTCAAACAGGTATCGAGCAGCCTCTGAAAAATCTCTGCCGCCGGGATTTGAACCCAAACTGACTGGGAGGAAATGTAATGGTATTTGGATGAAAGTAACAGAAGCAGGCAAAATATAGTGGAATGACAACCTGTAATTATAAAAAGAATATAGAGATGGCACTTTTCCACAGGTTTACTTTCTACCCGTTTCGACCGTTAGGTCATTTTCGCAGGAGCTTCGATACACGTGTGAAGGAGCGCAGAAAATGCTGGGAGAAAGGAGATACCACCTCTCTCGAGGCGAAGCATCTCCTCGAGGATAAACATTCTTGTGATTTTGACCCGGGGATCGTCCACGTGCAGAGGAAAGGCGGAAGACTGGACTATTTGGAAAAACTGGAAATTGTGCAAGAAGGAGCCATTTCTCTCATGAACGAACAAATATTTTTTGGAATATTCCCCACTCCTTGCCATACCTTTCCCAAAGCGCACCACCCAATGACGCATACCCTTTCTAAACTTCCCCTTCCACCTGCCACCCATCCTTTCTGTATAAGTATAGCTCCGTGACCAACTAATCCTCATTGTTCTTGATAATGACCTAACGGTCGAAACGCATCGTACTCCAAATAAAACTGTGGCAAAGTGCCTACTCTATATTCTTTTAATACGTATTTGGATGAAGCAACCGACAGCTGAGATCATTTTCACTATGAGGGAAGAGTAGGTAAGGAAGGGACGAGAGAAACGCGGCGTCGGCATTAGCCTACTCTTAACGAAAAGAACCGTGGAGACCGCGGCTTAACGTCTCATCCGACGGACGGAGTGTTGCGCTTGAAGTGTCCTCCACTAGGCACTCAAGCAGGGATCGGGCAACCTCTGAAAAATGTCTGCCATCGTCGAGATTAGAACGTGGACCGACTGGATGGATAGCCAGAAGTCTAGCTACCACACCAACCCAATTCCCGAAATACAGCGGGGTGATCTGGGAAATTCTATACGTAAAATTACCTTAACAGATAGAATACATTAATTTCAAAGCAAATGATCAGTTTCAACTGATTAACCCATTCTCTCCCAGTTTTAAAATCAATATATCAGAATTTTTTTTCGTCCAAATATAATGAGTTTGTGACGTTATTAGAGTTAAGGATCATTTACTCGTTCAGAGAGGAAAATCGTCGAAGTAAGGATTCCATCACGAGAGAGTGAAGAAAGAGCCACGTGACGTCTATGTCAATGCGTGAGTCCCAGGAGTGTCTGAGACACGGCGAGCCACTCGGCAGGAGTCAACGCAATCGACTCATCTGAAAAATGTCAGTTAATATTTTCCGCCAAAAATAGGCTGAAAAGTAAATGACAAACAGTAGGTCTTTTATTTTTTAAACTCTCATCTCAGGCAAAAATATTTTGAAAAATGTTGTTAGAGCATCATAATTGATTATTTTCAGGAAAAATAGGGTTACAGATTGTTAGAAGTCACAAAAGGTTGTTATTGACGTCATAAATCAATGAATAAAATACTACCCTGTTGATATATAACTACTTAAATTGTGTTTGCAAAAAAATAAGTGTATACCCTCCTCAAACTGAGCTAATTAAGGATTTACTTTTGATTTTCCAACTCAAAAGTAGAATGGAGAATCAGCATGAAAAGCATGGGCGCATTAGAATTGAGATATTCCCCAATAAATCTTAAATGTGCTCTTCTATTTCATTTACAGTGTTTTCTTGTAATTAAAAAATTAACCAAAAGAGTGATTCAAGTTTTTGTAATAAAAATCCAGGAAATATTTTACATTATTTTGAATAAATGTCTTTCTATGCATGAGCAAAGCTCGAAATTCTGTGCTCATTGAAATAAATATATAAGCGACTGCGGATTCATTTCTCGATAGCTTTCCGAGGGCAATTTCGAGACCATAACCTAAATTCTATACAAGCCAAATGAAAGAGGGCTGAGGATTAAAATTCTAAGAATTACGATTCATGGACAGTTGAATTCGTGGATTGGGGAGAAATAATGGCAACACCTTGAATAGCATTAAGAAATTCTACCATTAAAACGTTATTTAAATTAAAATAATTGAACGGGAAAGTAATCTTACAACGATGTATCATGGAACAAAAAACCTTTTCTGTTTTTATTAAATTTATAAAAAGAGACTGAAATAAACTCTCGAAATCTCGTAAAAAATTATTTCTGCTTCATATATTTTACCAAAGAATCTGGACGTCACAGTAAGACTACTTTCTACTGAATAAATTGAACAGTCTATATTTGAGTGGAAGAACTCTTCACAACTACTAGGTTTTGAGTCATTTCAGACGTACTGGAATGCCTCGTTAGCTCATTAATCTATTTTTTACGCTTGAATAAGGGCTGCAACAAATATTATATTTTTAAAACGTACCTCAGAGACATCTATTTACGACGTACACTCTTTCATCGAATGGAATGGAAAAAAAAGAAATCGTTAAATTTATGCGTTCTTTATTCACGTCGTATCTTATCATATCCCATTGTGCCATTCAAAAATTACTCTTTGGAATCTGAACCTATTTTTTACGATCGCTGAATACATGCTCTCCCCAATATTTTACCATAACACTTCATGTACAATATCTCAACAAAACAAAGTCATTTCATATCCTTCAGATAAGGCCACACATCTATTCAAGATATCCAATCGGTTTCAGTACTTCAAAAATAAAATCGCAAGAGTATTTTAGAAATATAAACACAGGAAAGAAAGTGAAAATATTATTTATGCCTCTTCACCACAATAACATGTGCTGCATAAATTAGAGAAGGATAACCGCGATACTGGGTTTCCCTCTTGTCGAATGAATAAGGGTGCACATTTTTAAATATATTAATAATTTCTTAATAATTAATAATAGTTAATTAATTAAAAAAAACTTCTTATTCTTTCTTTTTATTGTATCATTCTTTAAGTATTTATTATTGTGCCGATACTTACTTTTCGTTATATTTTCAAGTGTATACTATTGGTAATAAGGTCTTTGACTGCAGAGTTTGCAGAATTCATTTTAAGTTGGGGTTCAAACTTTAGCGGAAGTCATTGATCAAATTCATCTCAACGCAACAACGCAGCATCCAGGGTGACTCGGAGCGACAGCGATGGGTTATGGTCCGCGGCCACTGGCGGACGCTACGGCGCGATAATTTTCACGCCTATCTTCCAAACTCCTCTCCCTCTCCCGGTCAGATTCTGCATAAAGGTTATAAATCCCGAAAAGGGTTCCGGTTTATCTCCGACGTGATGCTGGTTTCGCGCGAGAGTTTACGACGGCGAGAATGAAATATTCAGTTGCCGGGCGCATCCATAATCATTGGCCGCGCGGCGAAAACGCATGAACGGTCGGGGGATGACAATTTACGCGAGTCCGCGTGGTTTATTTTGCCGGTGTTATTCATTTTTTTTGTGACGTGTCATCGTTAGCTTCGAAACCGCAGTTATCATTGGAGTCCAGAGCGTAATTCAAGACCAGCTGGGAATACCGGCGGGAAATCAATGAAATTCAATATACAACCCAAAGGTGTCTCATATACGGCTATAACTAATTTTCGCACAGCATTTTGACTTCAACGCTTATGCAAGTGGTATACACTGGATACTTATGCATCAATTCTATTGTGAAAGCGTGTGGATAAGGCAGAATTGTAAAACAAGTCATTTTATCGGAAGTAGCAAAAAATATGTAGTGCCCTTATAATTAGTGGGAAAACAAAAGAAAATTTTTGAATAAATATAAAATATGCGAAATTAATTGTAAAATCATCGTTAACATATAAGGTTAAACTGAGCGAATATAAGAAATAAACACTGAATTAAAAAAAAAGAATCTGTCATTGGAAAAGATTTTTTGCTGATACATACTGAAAATTACAGCTCGTCTGAAAATTAAGATGAATTTAACTAATATTTGAAAATTTTCAAAATTTTCATGAAAATGATTGCTTCACTTCCCCATTCTTGTGGCAGGTTATGGCTAGATTCGAAACCACGGATATCAGAGGAGGTTGCAGCGTAACTCAATACCTGTTTGGAATACCAGCGAAAACTACATATATTCCACAGCGAAGGCTGAATTATATTCAATATACAACCCAAAGGTGTCTCATACACAGATATAACTAATTCTTACATCACATTTTGACTTCCCCTTCCATCCGAGTAATGTGTATTGCCTCCATATGTATCAATACTATTGCCGAGGCACAAGGATAAGACAAAAATAAAACAAGTATTTTCCTCAGGCGTAGAAAAAAAATCCGATACAGAGTAGCGTCCTCATAATAAAATGAGAGCACAAAAATATGGCTAAAGAAGGAAAAATATTTGAATAAATAACAAATATAAAAAATTTGGTAAAGTCACGTTAAATTTCTCAACTTAAAGTGAAAATGAGATATAAGCGATGAAAATGAAAAAGAATCAGTATTTGTAAAATATTATTGAAATATTTACTTCTTGTCTCAAAACGCAAATTAAGACTCATGTAAGATATTCAAATAAAATTAACCAATATTTGAGTATTTTTTGACCATAATTACTTTTCTTTCCCATTTGGTGGGGATTATCTTTTCAAATCTATTTAAAAATTCTTGAACAAAACCAAAAAGGTTTATGTTTTTCGTAAAATTTTAATAAAAAGGAGGGGTTGACATCTTTTCTTTAGCGATGGATTCTTTTTTTAAAGTTGTAGTTTTCAAACCTCATTCAATCAAACACAAGATATGCACGATAAAATTAACGCATATTTCGGTAAACTTTTTAAACGGTCAACTCCTTTGAACGAGGAAGAAATATTCTACCTCAATAAATCAAAGAAATTAATTGTACACCCCAAGATACCTCAATCACTGATTTTACTAACCAATTTTTTTAAATTCACGCTTTTCATCCATCTTCTTTTTAAAAACAAACGGAAACGGTAACAATAGGTAAGAATACACACAAAATCTAACGATGCTGTGAATTTTCTTCTTTCGTGTCAATTCTGTTGCCAAAAAACGTCAAGATTTAAGAGTTTTTTATAGACGTACCAAAATGCAATTTTGCGCTCTTATTCAAATGGTAAAGTAAAGTTTAAAGTAAAAAGTTAAAATAACTAGTTAAAAAGTTGACAAAAGTCAAATCCGTCAAATAGTTGAAATAACGTTATTTTACTAATAGACCATCACCGCAAATATCAAACCACTGCGAAGAAGGGGAAAGTACTAAAGCTATAGACATATAGTTAAAGTTATAGTGCATAGAGAAATATGCAAAATGAATTGTAATTTAAGAAAGAAATTATATTTTTATTGATCGCGGATGTCGTTACAGACGGAAGGTAAATAGATGGTGGAAAATCCAATCACTTGATGTAATGTTTAATCATTCTCATAATACCTATCGCGCTTGGAGCAAAATACATGAATATGAACTGTGGCACATGGTTAAAAACCACTGACGCAGGAATGAGGTCGTGTGACTGATATTGGCTCATCAGATTCCTCCTTTATCTCTCCGTTTGTGCTACACTGAGCATCATGGACGAAAGAAACATCAACTAATTTTATCATTTATGTGAAATTAATAAGTAATCCCTATTAAATAAAGTAATAATATGAGTAAGTGTGAATTTAGCACATTCACAATTGAATAACAGGTTTTTGATATAATAACTTCAAAATAAAATCATAAATCACAGCGTACATTCATTTAAAAGTTATTTTCAATGGTTGTTTATCTACAAGTATGCTGCACTATATCCCGCCTCATACCGATTAACTAGCCTGACGTTTCTGACATAATCCGTTTTCCTACAGATGCAAAGTAAAAACTGATCATTGGATACAATTTTTGATCAATCTCAGAACACTTATTGCACTTTGGGCGCAGGGAAACCACTTGAATACGAAATGGAAAAATTGGTAAAAATCGCTGACACAGGGACAAGGTTGTGCGCCTGATATTGGCTCACCAGATTCCTCTTTTACCTTTCCGTATGTGCACCACACCGAACATCAAAGGGGGCAAGAAATATCAGCTACTCTTATCATTTATATGAAAATAGCAAGTAATAACCCTATTTTACAGAGTAATAAAAAGACTAATTGAGTATTTAACACAATTAGTTGAATGAAAACAAAATTTATTTGATATAATTACTTCAAAATGAATATATATCAAGTGCTCAGGCTTCAATTGGCGGAACCACATACCGATGGAGCGAAATAAATCACTTTGTAATGCTCCAAAAATCTTCATTATTCCGACCCTGGGTTTTAATTACTCTTCAGTCATTATCAAGGTCACATTCAAAATAAAATTAGAAAAAGCACCGCACTCTCATTCAAAGGTTAGTTTCGATTATTGTAATCTACTAGTATGCTGCTGTTAACCTTTTCTAACCCAGAGCTTTTTCCGTAAAAATTCAATTTTCAAGATTTTTCATCTTAAAAACTTGAAAATTTTACACTCAATTATAATTATCGAGACAGCTAAATATTTCACCATTAAAATTTACACAACAAAATAATGGGCAGTTAAGATATTTCCTAAATGGAGTTGAAAGTTTGAATATTTTTGATGTTGCTTAGAAGCAACATTAAAAGGTGATAGAGGGTAGAATGTTAGGGAAACGAGGGAGGGGAAGGAAAAGAATAATAATAATAATAATAATAATAATATTTATTGTTCTTGGAAAAAATTGTCCATTAAGAACATAAAAGATATTACAAAATAAACTTGTACAAAATATATGAGATATACAGATATGAGGTACAAAATATATGAGATAGATAATATATGAGAATAGGATTTTTAGATAGATTGAAAGGGATTAGGCCTTACAGTGAATTAAAGAAGGCAATGCTGGAAGGAAAGGGAGGCTTCCAGAATACTTCTTGAACACTCCATGTAAACCTACCTCAATCGGTAGAATACTCTAATAATAATAATAAATAGACAAGATGGAATATGAGGATTAATTACGGAGAAGGATTAAAAGAAACGTAAAATATAGGTTAACCATGAGTGAGAAAATACCAGACGAATATGTTAAGCTCTTGACGACCACAGCTGACTGAGTTGAAGGGTGATGAATGAGACTAGAATTTCCTGCGATTAAAAACCTAGAGCTTCCCTAGAAATAAGATACCCAGGAAAGATCCGAAAAGTTTACTGGAAACGGTGAATAAATAATAGAAGCAACATTGGGTTATAAAGGGTTAATTGTTGAACTACGTGAATATTAGATGGGAAAAATGGTTTTTATAAAACCGCTGACGCAGGGACAAGGCCGTGCGCCTGATATTGGCTCACCAGTTTCCTCGTTTATCTTTCCGCGTGTGCGCCACGCTGAACATCAAGGACGAACGCTTATGCATACACATACGTGGCAGATGCGTCGACGCCCAGGGCTCGTCAAAGCGATGTCCATATTACAGCCGAGCTATTATCTGCCGTGGCTTTGAATTCGTCCTTTTGATGCCTCCGGTCGTGTCGGGAAATCTCAATTTGTGTGCGTTATCTGTCTGGCTTGGTGGCCTGTTCGAGTAGGTGGGCACAATTCAGAACGACGACCAATCTCGTTTATTTATGGAGTCATCCGGCCGATGCCGCGAGATTCGCGCGGGGAACACAGCACCGCGCGGCGGTGATGTTAACAATGCGTGGGGAATATGACTAGGACTCGGCCCCGATTGCATCGCGACCTATATATTTAACGGTATCGCCGCTACCTTACTGTGCGTTGCTTGGTGAAGACATTACTGCTATTCAATTGTTTGTTTTTCCCTCGAATCACTGTACGACGTAGCGCGGGCTAAATTGATACGTGAATGTTTCCACATTATTAAAATAGGTTTTTGGGTTAATACCCAGATGCATATTTGAGGTGTAATTCATTCTAAGTGCAATGAAAACTTTCTGGATAAGGTGAAATAAACGAGGTCATCATAAACATAAAATTTTTTATTCTGCAGCCAGTACTACAGGATATGCCCTTACTGGCTGCCGTAGACATTACTAATATTAAGATATTGCTGCTGGAGAAGACTTTATTGCCATTCAATTGTTTGTTTTCGAATCAAAGTGTTCGCAGCATTGGCTAAATTTTTGCAAAACTGTTTTCAGATTATTAAAATAGGTTTTCCGGTTAGTATCCCTGGGTGTACTTGGGGTGTAAATTAAAACAGGTGCATTGAAAACTTTCCGGATCAAGTATTAATAAACGAGCTCATAATAAAATTCTAGATATCTATTATTCTCAAAATATTGCTTTTAACCATGAGTTATTTACTGCTGCTATATAACGATTTCTTTGTCTGGAAACCAGTGTCTGGAACAGATGTTAATTTGATAAAGCACACAAATTTTAATACTGCACCATGTACAATTGAAAATGACCCCACTAAATTAACGTATTAACACATGACGCAAATCACAGGTGATTAAGAGCATCAGTTTGAGATTAATAGTTATCCTTAATCATATCATAAAAAAATACGGCATCAAAAAACGACCTATAACGGAGCCCCTACCCAAACGGTGCGTTGCATGGTGCAGACATTACTGATATTAAATTGTTTGTTTTCCCTCGATTCACAGTGAGTTAACCGTAGGCTAAATTGATACCTGACTGTTTCCAGTTTAATAAAATAGTTTTTCGGGTTAGTAAAGCTGAGGACATTTGAGGTGTAATTCACAGGTTCACCAAATTCACAATTCACAAAAAATGTAATACATGCTTTCTAGATAAGGTGAAATTGACGAAGTCATCATAAACGCAAAAATATAATGCTGCACAAAATGTAATAGAATATGCTGAATGACTTATTATCAACACATAGCCCAAATCACTGTGATGCAAGATAATCGTTTTGAGAAAAATCGGTTCCTTGAATGATCTATTTAAAGAAAAAATGGCATCAAAAACGACGTCCATATTTAATCTTGCCGCTACCATAAACGATACGTATAATACGACCTTGGTAAGGGCACTATTGACTTACAAATTTTTATTTCTGGAAACCAGTGTGTGCAGCAGAGGATAAATTCATATGTGACCGTTTCCAGATTCTTAAATAAATTCCGGGTGAGTACGCTAGGGAATTTTTTGGAGTGGAGAGGAAATTACTTTGGAGGTACCCAAACAATATCTGATCTGATTAAGGTAAAATAAGCTCCTCAAATTAAAAGAATTCCTTCTTTTTTACATTTGACCCAATTTAACCGTACTCCATTAGATTACGATTTTTCTACTCCATGAATGTTAAAGTCGCAATATTCATTTGCCTTTATCTTCTTTGTCCTTATGAAAAAAATTAAGTTAAGATTTATTACAAACCTTTGTCTCAGTTCAACCATCTTAGAACCGGAAACACCGATTGCTTGATACAAGAGAACAAACTCTTCTTACCTGAAAAGAAATATATTTCATTAAAACAAACTCTGTAAATAAAATTCGTTAGGTATATGTGTATAATAATAATAATAATATAAACTAATCGTAATTAGACATATTCAAAGATTAAGATTTTTTAAAGACATTTAGGACAAAAATGAATTGGATAGGAATATTTATTGACTTAAAATTATTACACACGGCAGTATTATTATTTCAAATTGCCGTTCAAAATGACCAGCAAATCATAATGATGATTGCATTGCTGACAGTATTTAGGTAGAGAAAGTCAATTTAAGGAAAGTTATTTTTGTGATATTACATAGAATAAGGGCGCTATCGTTTATGAGGTCCATTAAATAATCTAAATGAAACTACAAACTCATATGTTTGAATTTTGATAACTTCAGGAAGCTTAAATTATTGTTGGATGAAAATCTCAACAATTTACATGCAAAAACTATTACAAACTAACATGTATTAAAACTTTCCGAGTGCATTTTGACAAGTTTTCAAATATATTTTAACTTGGAAGGTTTATTGGTGCAAAGATTGTTATACATAATTCGTATATGATACGCAATGCATCAGTATTAAGATACAAGCTTGTAGTGTACTAAAGCTGCATTAAAGTTGTGCATAAACCATATCATTTAAGTTTTACAATAACACATGTTAAAATGCGTAATTAGATTACATGTAAATCTAACAAATATTTACAATATAAATCTTCCTTAAGGAGTAGAAGGGGCGGTGTAATCAGATCAGAGCAAAATGGAGAAATAGAAAGAAGAAATTAAAGAATATATAAACAAGAATCGAATAAAATATATTCGCTTTAGACACGGGTGTTTCTTTCTCTTTGTCATTTGAAACAAAAATTTGAAAAATGGGTTACAATGTTTTAAATTTACAATATCAATCTTCCCTAGCCACTAGCTAATCAGCTTGTGTATGCAAATGAAGTTAAACAGTTTAAGCGCTTACATCAATATGGAACGCCTATTCTCATAGCACTTTTTTCACCGGTTAAACTCCTATTATCCCTGATTTAACGCGGTAATGACGAGACTATGATGCGCCACTTAAGAAATCGCTAATCAGATTGCTAGCCTTCAGCACACTTTGCTCGACTCCTTCCAGCGAATACCTCCGAAACCGTTCCACCTCCCTCTTGCGGACCTTATCCGCTGAAGCTGGAGCTCTTAATGGACTCAACTTCCTTGCGCGAATCTCAAAATCCACTCCAGTCTCTTAACCCTTTTCATTCTATCTTTTTTTTCACTCAATTTCTTCCATGTTTACCGAGTTGGAAATTAGAGGTGGGATTAACTCTCCGGGTCGTCTGTGCTGGACGGAGAAGTAATTAAGTCCGAGTTGGATTATTACGGAGCTGATGTTTGCAGAGGAGTCGGGACCTGGGTAAGGAGAAGTAGTGAAGGGGAAGGAGGGGGTGGAAATGAAAGGTTAGACTTTAGACGCAAGGAGTTTCGACGAAGGGTTGGGGTGTCTGGCGCAGAAATTAAGACAAGTGGAAGGGGCGGTGCAGTCAGATCAGAGCAAAAGGGAGAAATAGAAATAAGAAAATAAAAAATATACAAATAAGAATCGAAAAAAATATATTCGCTTTGGAAGCGGGTGTTTCCTTCTCTTTGTCATTGAAATATACATTTGAAAAATGGGTATAATTGTAACGCTGTTCAAAGATAATTTTGTATTAATCTGGCGGAATTCAAAAAAATTAAAAAGGTAGTATACTTGATTAACTTATTCACATGGGTTTCAAATAGATACCATACAAATATGGTGATATTTTGATTAGCAACTCCTCCTGTGGAGCTAACAATTATCATTCTTTCTCCATGAAATTAGTGCTTGAGCTTGGTGACAGAATATGTATAATAAAACTTTTACTTGATTGTAATATATAGAATGAGGATTACCATTAACAACACAGGTCACTGTATCAAATTCGGATTATTCTTAAAATGAGTTTACCTTCCATTAGGTAGGAGAAGTTTTCTTTATTTCGGGGAAATACGAGGAAGAAATTGATAGTGTGTGTTTCAAAATACCAACTATGCTTATGAATAGGTAACATTGACGGATTGATGCTTAGCCGATGTTTAAGCTAGAGTAGGGACCTGAGTGAGGAGAAATAGTGGAGGGTTAGGGGGTAGGAAACTGAAGGGTTAGTCTGTAGATGCAAGGAGTTTCGACGGAGGGTTGGGGTGTCTGGAGCAGAAATCGAGAAAACAGGACGGGGAGGTGCTATCAGAACAGAGTAAGAGGGAGAAATAGAGATAAAAATGTAAAATTTCAAATAAGAGTCTGGTAAAAATTATTTGCCACAGAAACGAATGTTTTCTTCTATTTTCCCAATGAAACAAAAAGTAAAAAATTGAGTCAGAGTGAGGCTCTGTTGAAATTTATTTTGTTATTTAACTTCCGGATTATTTTAAATCAAAAAGTAATATCTTTTTATGGCTTCTTTTCATTCATTTTTATATCATACAGGTATGATGAAATTTTGATTGAAACCCCTCCTGTCCAATTAAAATTAAATCAAATGTTTTACAAGTCACTGTAAAAAGGAGACAGAAATAAAAAATGAAGAAATTTTAATAAGAATATGAAAAAAATTGTCGCAAACGGGTGTTTCTTCTTTTTCTAGATGGAACAATTTGTAGAAAACTGGATGCAAATGCAACGTTCTTGAATGATATTTTTGCATGTAGCTACTTCCTGTTATTTTATAAATTTTAATGCAATATATGCTAAAGATTTATTATACATTTATAATATTATAGAAATATGATGGTCCTTTGATTCAAACTCCTCGTGTCTAAATCACAGAATATTCCTCTTCAATTATTTCTTCACGGTACTGATATTTTATCTGAATGATAAAAAACTGTCGTACAATTAATAATATAAAGCTTACAACTAATAACTCAGGTAATTAAATCATACATTGATTATACTTAAAAGGAGTTTATCCCCCATTAATTAGAAGAAGTTTATTTTCTTATGAGGAAAACAGATGGAAAAATTGATAGCATGTGTTTAGACAATATCAGCTATATGAATAGCTCTCAACTGTGGGATTGATGTTTAGCCGATTAATATTGCATTGCAAAATCATTATCCCATTTAATATTGAACTGCACAAAAGAATGCCGAAAGAGTATTAATCCTGGCGATGGTTGAGATAAAATTGCTATTAGCTGGAATCAAGAAAAAAGGAAAAACTGGTATGGAAAACCACATCGAATCGTTGAAATGCCGTTTCAGAGACTGCCCGATTCCTATTTGAATGTTATCATTGTTGAGATTGTATTTCAAGCGTAACCTTTCGTCCATCGGATTAGACGTACCTACCATCGTGGTCTCCTTAGCGCCTTTCGTTAAGAGTAGTGTTCGCTGACGCCGGGTTTCTCTCACTCCTTATATCCATACAATTCCATCGTGGCACAAAAGGCCCAAGCTGTCGTACAACTCCTCCAAATACCACATACTAGTTTGAGGGAATGTAGGAATAATTGGAGCAGATCACGAGAAGAGTGAAAAGGGTAGTGCATGCAGATCAAAGTGAAAGGACGTAATAAAAAAAATAGACAGCTTTGAGGATCCCTTGAAAAAGAATCTTTAATGAGGAAACAGGTCCAGTTTCAGTTTTCTCTGGAAGAGATGATTGGAAAAAAAAGCGAGTTCATTCAAAATAACTGGCTTCATCTCGAGCAGTTGAATATCATTTTCAATTAAGTTTTCTTCTTAAAAATTTTAAATGCATAAAATTTTTTAATAAACCGGGGATCGGTTTGCAGTCGGAAGGAGTTGGGACGGAGTAAAGGGGATTTCAAGTGAAGGAATCGTGGAATAAGGTGGTAGTTAAAGAAGTCTTAAATAAAAGGGCGATTGAGAAATAAAGAAAATATAAAAAAGACATTTTTTAGGAATTTGATGAAGAATTTTCGAGAAGTGGAAGGGTATTAAATACATTAAAAAATTGTTTAAGCTAGATGAAGGAATAGTAAGGGAAAGAATATTATTCAGATACAATAAATGGCATTTTTTTAAATCCGAATACTTTTTTTCATTATGCCTTTCTTTTCCAAGCTAAATACTTGGAATTTTCCTCTTTTATCATTGTGCTTATGTTTGAAAAAGGAACTGTAATTAAAATGCGAAGAGAACGTAATGGCTGTTAGAGAAGGTGTTACGTAATTATTATGCAAAAATTCCAGGCCAGAATAAAATCGTTGACGGGAAATACAGTTAAGAACAACTTGAAAAGAGAGATCTAAAAACTACTGACAGGACTAAAAAACTAGGCACACAATAGCTTTTGCTGTACTTGCACGTCAAAGATTAAAATGTATACTTTAATAGGCGAACGTATTTAGTTTGTTACATTTCGATAATGCCTTGCAGTAACTTCCCTCTACTTATATTTAAATAGAATAGCTAAATGAATTTTTCTCTAAGTTTAATACTTGTCATTGCGCTATGATGCAATAACGAAAATAAAAACATAGGTATATTAATTATTAATCGTCAATTAAACTGTAGCATCTTTATGTTATATAAAACGCAGGACTATTTAAAAACTAATTTTTCATATGAAATTTTTATTTTGATATTTTTTTGTAATTTTTGATACTTTAATTTTTTAATCAGTTCAAGTAATTTCTATAGTTTCAAAGTGGTTTTTTTTAAAATGGGATTGGTAATTAAATAATTTTGTTGAATTAAAAAGAGATATTGAGGATCAGTGTCTATGATAAGACGGTAATCCAAATAATTTTAATAAATTAAAAAATGGCTACCCGTAAGCTTGACCTAAATAAGTCATAGGACGTCTAATAACTGCAATTATATAACTAATTTACAAAAAATTTCATTGGTAATAAAATTAATATGCAACAGAATTTTAGTTTATCATATTATAAACCAAATTCCCATTTAAGAGTCGATAAAAGTCTGGAAGTAATAGCAAGGGATTAGAGGAAATAATATTACAAAGAAATGGAAAAATTGGATTGTTTTGCCAAAATAGAATGACCTCTAAGGGATTTATAATGAAGCTATATGAGAAAAAATAATGGTCTTCTGGAATTAACTCTATCTCTTCAATGCTAATGGAACACTGTTATCAACTTAAAATCTCATATTGTAAATGAATTTTCACTTATTAATATGTCGAGTTTGGCCACGAGAGTTTTTCCTCCAGCTTATCTGTTGACATTCACATTATTTAAACGATTTTTCGCCAATCAATCTTGTTTGTTCACGTTTACATTTAAAAATACGATTACCCATAATTTGTTAATCTTCCCCTGACACGCTAATCCTTTAAATATGTGGGCGCATAAAAATATAACGAATGGAATCTCAATTTCCGTACCGTATCAGCGATAGTCGTTTCCCTTGCTCCACGTCCAGTTAATGAATTCCAATTACTTGCGATGATTGCGCGAAAAAGTCATCCGTTTTCAAGTGATGTGTAAATAAAGACTCGGAAAATCACTTGGGAGGGGAAAAATTGACTTAAATTCAATTTTTTATATATTGCCCGATCGGATCATTTTATGTACAAAGCGTCCATCAAAAGTAATTTGTAGAAGTTGATTTCACATTATTTTCGTGATTACACAAATCCCTTGTTTTTAAGCTAAATCAAACAGATGGACCGGATAAAAAAGCGGAAATGTGTTGTGCGGTAGCACAGTCATTCTTATCAGCAATGACTCACACTTCGAAAGCTTATCAACAATATTTTAACCGAGAGAATATAATAAGAATATGTTAATGAGAGTAAATGTTCCGAGAATATATTATTATCATTATTTATTTTCATGTACAATAAAGGTCAGCGTATAAGCAATTAATTGTTCAAATATGCTAGGCATAACGTATATTTACGTTTTTAATTCCAGAATATAACTAATGACTTCAGGCTCAACTTTATGAAACCTTCCTAATACGGAAAAGGAAAGGGTAAGCTTTGTAAGGTTATCTTACTGTGGTAATTCCTGGCATTTTCCTGGAAGCTTTATTTCTGTAACTCTAGTTTTTTCTATGCCTTTAAACTGTTTGAAAACAATGTTTCATTCCGACGCAATAATCTAAGATCAATAACTTATATTTTCATTATTAAAATAAGTGATATTAAATTAACCGGAAATTCGTATTTTAGGTATCTAGAGAAATACAACAATACGGTTCACCTCAGCGATACTCTCCGCTTGCGTGCATTCTTCCCGCGTCGTCAAAAGGGAGTATCACTGCATCGCTGCCACTAGAACGGTTGCATCCAAATTTTTTGTGATGAGCTGCATCTTTAAATTTTAAGCTGCCATCTTAATATTTTCATCCTCAAAATGGTCTTAGAACAATTTAATTGTATAGGTCACGAAAAAGTTTTATGTTTTAGAAAATGTTAAGGTAAATTTAGTGATTCAAATGAAACTATGCGTGAAAATGTTGTAAACGCTACGTACCATGAAAACTGCGATATGATTTGTTTTAAAAATCAGCACGTCACTACAAATTGAGCGGGCGATATAGATATATCATAACTTCTGATATCCTTATTGATACACACAATAAGTATTAGCCCACCGAAAATTTTCAGGCAACATAGAAGGTAATAAACTCCTTTTCAAGTGGAAAAGTTTATTTTTCTTTTTTGACGCCTCCGTAGCTTAACGGGCTAAAGCACTCGACCGGGGATATCGAATAATCCGGGTTCGAACCCCGGTCACGGCGAGCGATATGCGTAACTACGCACAGTTTTGCACTGTGTGTAACTGTAGTAAGCACAGCGGCCAATCCCGGTATACTAGAATCACATAGCAAGCAAGGGCTAGATTTAATATGTATGCTAAGGAAAGGCTCCATTCCTAGCTATTAGGCAGTTAAAACTTTCAATTGTTTTTCCTTTGTGAGCTAGAATGCGAATGACCGACCCAGTACATTGCTTCCATTGCATGAAAGATTAATTAGAGAGCTCGGTAAGCAACATTACGTTATGAAAGGTTTTTCCGGCTGAATTTGAAACGAGCGAAAATGTTCGTAAATTTTCATCACAGGAAAGTCCTTACTACGCCAGGCATATGTGACCTTTACGTAATGGATTTGTGAAAGCCTAATTAATTAAATATGCATGGTAACGTACGGTACTCCATTCGAAAACACATTATCGCAATTGCGACACATTCTCGCGAAAGATATTCATATTCCATTTATTTTGGGAGTAAAATTTGTTTGATTTCCTCTTGTAACTGAAAATAATGCCCTTAATACGATAGGATTTAGCTAATTAATCCACATAAAAATAAACGTGTATATGAGGGTATGAGTATGTATAGAGTTAAGTAATGCATTCTGGCCCAATATTTTACAAAGTGAAACATTTTCCACGAGTTTTTTTAATAGTCTGGAGTGATGATAATATAGATTTTACTTCAAAATCCACTTGTTTCCAGTTAATGTTTAACGGTTTCAAAATATGACCCAATTTGTTATAGCTACTTTGACCACCGTTAATTTAATTTTCGACCGATAGTATTTAATTTTTTCAACTGCTTAAACTATGCATTTAACTCGCGAGCATTCGAACGGTCCGGGCTTCAAATCTGGTCAAGTCGCAGATTTATTTTTGCAATGCATTTTTCCATTAGTGTTCACTATTATCACTAATATATGTAAATACTACTACTTAAGTGAACAATGACACAGTTCTGTAGTTTTCCGCACGTCATCAGGATGAGGCCTACTCGTTATTGCTGACGTTAGGTACGGGCTAAGACAGATTTGCATGGAGCAATATGAAATATACTCCGGCCTGTCTCCGCTCCCGAATTGATCCCCCATCTTCAATTCGCATAATGCCTACTACCACCTCCTTAAAACACTCGTAGCATAGAGTGCGATTTCTTTTGCCCATGAATTTACCCATGAAGTTACTCGCACTAAGCAAATGCAATTTAAATGTAACACGATTACAATCTGCAAATTTTCTGCAAGTCAGCAGGAGGAGGAGCTACTTGTTTCACGGGAATACGGACGCACGAAAGATTAATCCACTACGCCATTATGTTCCAAAAAGAGTTAGAGAAAAACGAAAATTCAATGAAACACGAAGGTTAATGGAAATTTTGTTTCCATGTACTGGCGGCGAGAAAGCCAGAAATGATAACTATTAATAACATGAAAAAATCGGGAATAGATTACTAGAACAGTTATACGCGGCATAAAATGCATTAAGAAATAAACAGTGTTGGCCTATGACAGTTCTTTACACAATGTTAAATATTACTGGGGTAAATTCCTACATTGTTTACCTCGGAAACAAAAACTTAAAAGTAAAATCTCGGAGAGCGTATCTGAGGCAATTTTCAGTTGAGCTCTTAGGTGAACATGTGAAAAGAAGGAGAACTATAAAGAAACACTCCTTTAAGAGGTATGGGAAAATATTACACGAATAGAGGAAAACAAAATTGACGATTCAAAGGCATCTAAAAATACAGAGAACTCAAAATGCGCTAGAATTGGAAAACTGTGCGGAAAGCGGACTGTGGGTGCAGGAAAAATAGATTCACCAGATATGTCTGCGAAAATTGTAGAAATCTGTCTCAAGTACGCACATTTCTAATGTATTTTGTGCTTGCATAATATTTATCATTGCTATTTTTTTCTCATTATGTCCTTTCTATACATTTCTTACATATTAACACTGTGTAGTGATTTTATGAGCCAATAAATCAATAACAAGTAATGGCAAAGTATTTTATATCCCCACCGATATGAAGTAATAAATTAATATTTTATCAGACGCAAATGTGCTTTATTTTAATGAAATGGTACGTTTAATCATTATCAATTTTATTTTAACAAACAAAAGAAGAAAAATAATCGAATTTCATAGGTTGAGACCCCAACTAGAAAATTGAGCCTGACAGTTCTGTTTGTGTGCCCTAGTTTATACATGAGAAGGTACACAAATGTCCTAATGAGTAAGAAAATCCAGCTCACAATACATATTAAGAATCAGGTAATCCTAATGCAGATATAATACGCCCTCACGTTCTTAAAACACTCCCAATATACAGTACGATTGCTTAATAAATTCCATAGTTACATTGAATTGCTCAAAACAAAAAATATTTTCTGTAAACCAAGAGGAGAAGCTATTATTAATTAAAGGACGTATCACTGCCGATAGAACAGTCGTGGTTTAACTTTTTCCGTAATGACATGCCAGCTTAAAAATTATTCTCTCATCCTAAAATGTCCATACTGTATAATATAGTATTATAAAAAATTTCCTGCACCACGAAAAAAACTATCATTTGATAAAATATTAAGGTAAGTTCATCAAATGAACTTATATGCCATTTTTTCGAGCTATACACCTTGAAAATTGCAGCAAGATGGCAAACCATTTAAAGAATGAACGCCTAACGTGAATTCAGAGTGAGGAGAAAGAACGAAATAGATATATATACTTCCGATGTTCTTCTTGATATAGGCAATGACTACTTAACGCCATTTCCACCCACCGCATCGTAGCGAAACGGCTACATCCTACCATTGTGGCGTGGCATAAGCGTATGAGGCTCTTGAGGATAATCCGCACCTATTTTTGTTGTCGATTTGTCACATTTATATTATTGAATCTTATATCTGTAATCTTAAAATAACTTACCTCATCAGTTTATTTTTGAGGGCAGTCGAAATGAGACCAATGACGGAAAGAGACGGGTGTGAAACGGGCCATTAATATGAACGCCTATTGCCGTTAAATTACATGCAAGCATAGGTGGGTTTCGGGTGGGGGGGAGGGAATGGGGCACTTGCTTCCCCTAGACGCGACAAAAAAAATCGGCAACATTTTTAAAATGGTTATCATTAGCTTCGTTTTGATTTGTGTATTACGGAGCTTCAATAATATAATTTCATATTAATAACTTTCAAAACAAAATAAATAGAGTATTTCGTACAGTAATTCTATTATATTTTTTAAATTTCAAGTAAGACCCGTTTACTTGTAAGACCCTTGTGCCCCCCAGAAAAAATCCTGGGTCAGCCTTTGCATGCAAGCATAGGCGGATTTAGTGGGGCAAAAGGGCACGCCCCCCCCCCCCCCCAGACGCTTATAAAACAGAAAATATTTACAATACGGTTATCATTGCGTTCGAGTCCAAGTCAAGAAGACAGATTTTCCGGTCATTGGTCCCTACTTAGCGCTTGAAATAACATTCATGCTAAAATAATGAGAAAATTGCGTTAAGTAATTGTTTTATGGTTTCTTTAATCTCAAATATGGTAATACGGTTTGCTTGTCAAACTTTGCCCCTCCCAGAAAAAAAATCCTGGATCCGACCTTGCATGCAAGGATCAATTAAGTAAACAGTAAACGCCACTGAGTAGATTATTATAACTCTCCCTCATCCATAAATAGGCTTGCTCTGAAGATGCATCCTATTTTTTCAGATATCTTGTAGAAATTGAACAACACTAGATTCTCACTTCGTTACGACCAGTGTAACTATATGACTAAGGGTCATTCTGAATAAAAAAATAAATGTGTATCACCAAGATATTCCACTGGATCACAAAAGAATATCATAGGAGCAACATACAAAAATTTCTTCACAATCGCAAGCAGAAATTCTTCTGGGCTGAAATGAGTTACCTCCCCTCGTTATATTAAGAACGCTTACAAGAAGCCAAATTTTCCGCAAGTCATGAGGAGGACCCATTCGTATAAAGTGGAAATAATATTAAAAGAATAACATTGGGATTCGAGAATATCATCCCGAGTTCCTCCCCACCCAGCATCCGATAAACACGAGTGAGGAAAATAAATGTTCGTGGTGTCTGAAGCGCGTGCTGAGCCAATGAAAGAAGCGTGACAGACCTCATGGCTGGAGGTCACTACGCTGACCTTTCACGCCTCTCCACTCCACGGATGCCCCGGAAGGGTGAAGGGGGCCCCCGGGTAGCGCAGTCACGGCCAAGAAGACTTATGATCCGAGTTAATTCTCCCGTGGGTGGGGGAAGCGTCCAAGACGGTAAAAGGGAATTGGAATGAAACGGCTGAACTTAAGCGGGGATAGGCACTTCAAGAGCAACCCCAATTCTAAAAATTTAAACTGTAATGCATTTTATCTCATGCTCAACTCGGTGGAAGATAATTTTATTGTTGTACTCATATTGATTATTTTCACACGATTTTCTGAACTTGCTTCGTCTGGTAGTCTTTACGACGGTGATTTATTGTTGAATTTTAACCCATTTCCCATAATCGGATTGGCTTTAAATTTTGAAAACATGCTTACCTCTGATGAAAATGCAATATTTTACAATCTGAAGTTTGAAATATTACATCATTGTGCTCTAATTAATAAAAAGAAATTTGCACGTCGAAAAATTGTTATATATTATCTCAATAGGTCGTTATACATTTTTTGGCAGAAGATTCTTTAACAGCTCTGGTTCAATAGATTGTATGATTCACCACTAAAAAGTAGAGAATAAAGATAAAACAAAAATGGTACTTAAAAAACGTAAGTTTTTTCCAAAAGCATTCAAAAATGCGCTAAAAATTAAAGAATAATCTTCTCATCGCACAGAAGATAAAAAGCGTGGGCACTGAGTTGGTTTAAATATTAACCCTTAACTGATTGCACTTCAAAACTTACGCAACTGTTCGCGTCGGGTGATTGTGATCTCCGTTGAGTTAATTGCGTTTTACAAATATTTTTGTAAATACATCGGTGTCATTTAACCACTACTCACTAAGTAAGTTGTTCGAATAAGTTTTATGCATTTTAATTGTTAAATTTACAGTTGGATACACAATAAAAGCTACATAAAATATTCATAGAAAACGGTATCAATATTTATGCAGAGTAGGTACTTATATAGAAATATGAATTTCATAAAAAGAGGGAAACGTATTGAGCTTTTCAACATTTGAATAAATCAGCCCTCTATATAAAACGGACAAATATAAGACTAAAACAGAATAAAGCGTCTGGACAAATGCGGAAAAAGTCTGATACACTCACGGTCGCGTCGCTTCAAAACTTTGGTTGGAGCGAAACAAAGTAATACTTTGAAAATCCAACTTTACTCAGCGGTATAAATACAAGAAATAATAGACCCTAAAAACTTCAATCTCGAATGGCGTTATTTTATTTAAAAAATTATTTAAGAAAATCCTTTCGGGTCAATATGACTCCAAAGGTATCAATTAAGGGTTAACATTGCGTGCCAATTCTTAATCACCTATCAGGTTCTTATACACTCATTTCTAATAAACGTTACTCGCCCATTAGGCTATTACACACAAATGATTCCAATAAACCAAATCAGCACCTATGTTTTACTTTCCGAGCATGAAAATATTATTTTTTAACTTATCAGTAGATTTTACCCTGCCTTTGGATATATTACGATGATGTTAAAGTCATTGTTATTTTATTTTTATTCCATCGAAGCTTACGCTTCCAGGAAGACTTGATAGCTCTTAACCGGTTAAAAGTTTTTGAGTCCGTTACATTGTAATCGAGTGATCCGTGGGGATATGTTGGGCGGTTCCATGGAGCGATGAGAAATATGTTTTCAGTCGAGTCTGAAAGGGAGAATTGCAGGGTGTCGCTGCTCGTTTGGGGTTCCGCCTAGCGGGGCGATCAATCCAACGTGGGCTCCCGTGCATTCCAATTCACGATCACGCCTCACCGATTTCACCACGGAACCACCCTCGCGCACGTTCTACGCATGATGACGCAGCCCTTCTACCCTTCGCGAGAAAGCCCCGGGAGAAATGGAAGCTGAAGGTTCGTAGGGAACGTTTCCTCCAACGTACCACATTCCATTCGCATCATTACATTTTAGTTTAGATTGTAAACCATTTCATAACTGCAGAGGTTGCCAACCTTCAAGGTAATTTACATTACATGCATTTATATGAGGGGGTGAGAAGCCAAGGGGTACAAATGATTTTTTTTCTCAACAGAGTTAGGTGAAGTTAATTGTTATAATAAATACACAAAATTTGATTGCCAAGGGAAACGAGTGAGTCTCAGTTCTATGCTGACATCGAGAGGAAAATCAAATGCACATCTAAATATCTAATTCATCTTGTTTGTTATCTTTATTCGTAGAAATTATTTCAAGCTGGAGCATTTATAGGTGATACAGATATAAAGGTGCGCAGGTGGTACACGGCCGGTCGCTCGACGTATTTATACACCACAGGTGTCGAATTCCTCTTGCCGATCTAAAAACAACTTGTTATAAAACTTACGCTAAAGACAGTCAAAATGACATTGTAAGAATACACGAGGCCTCTCAAGGAAAGCGAAGCACGAGGTACACGGCCGGTCGCGCGGCGTACTTGGTACGCCACTGGTGTCGTTTCCTCTTGCCGATTTAAAAATAAATTAGCTACAATACTTCCAGCTTTGAAAACTCGCATTATGGACAGTCAAAGATCATTTCGAGAATATACTAGGCCATTCTAGACCAGAATGTACGCACAAGTTTGAAATCCTTGGTTTTCGAAGATTGGCGTTCTTTAAACGCCAGCGCGATCGCTCGAGGTTGATAGAACCCTGCAAATTTCAGCAGCTCATATATCTTGGTATAATTTGAAGAAGGCAACCAACAGCTTAGGTCGTTTGCGCCGTGAGGGAAGGGTAGGTATGGAAGGGTGGAGAGAAACCCGGCGTCGGCATTAGCCTGCTCTTAACGAAAGGCTCCAAGGGGACCACGGCTTAACGTCCCATCCGACGGACGGCGTGTTGTGCTTGAAATGTCCTCCACCAAACATTCAAGCAGGGATCAGGTAGTATCTGAGAATTCTCTGCCACCGTCAGGATTTGAACCCGGGCCCACCGGGTGGGAAGCCAACACTCTAGCCACCACACCAACCCGATCCCCAACCAAAGATCTTTCCACTGGGCTACCCCGCTCCGCCGGGTTCCATTTTTTTGTAATCATTATGTATAACATTTATCTATAATTTACTCTAAGTAAGAATAACCCAATTTAAGTTGCTGGTGGTGTGCACAACTTATAAAAGGAAGGGTGCAGAAATAGCATTGGAGAGCTGTATACGATGTTTTTTCGGGTGTGTTTATTTACTTACTTCGAGCTCTGAAAATTCGCACTATAGACAGATAATACATTTTAAGAATACACGAGGACAGTCTAGATCAGAATGTACGTACAATGTTGAAATCATTAGTTTTCGAAGAATGGCGTAGTTTATACGCCAGCGCGCTTGCTCTAGGGCTAATATCAACTTTGCACTGGCATCAGTTCCAATATATTTACGGATATATTATCGGTGCATCAAAGAAATTTCATGGCTTGGGTGTGGAAACTTATCAACGCTCGGAAGGTAATAAATACAGGAGTTTAAAAGTTTATAGCATTTTTTGATACTGAGGGTGTTGTGCGACGATGATACTTATCGTTCCAAATATAAGATATCGGTGAAGACCTTGCATACCAACCTGATGGTTGTGGGTTCGAGTACAGCAAGAAATAGGCAGATTTTTTTAGGCTTCCTTACGCGTTAGACAATCTATAAACAATTCAGCCAGACAGCGGTGACGGAACACCAATGGAGTGGACCGACCCATAGCGTTGACATTGACAACACCTCTCTATTGAATAAATAAGGCCGCTACTATCCAAGGATCATCAAGGAGGCAATTGAAATAGCCAAAGCATCCAAGAACTTCAGCCGTGAAGACGGCTACATCCCGACCAGATCCTGACCAATCAGGGGACGCCTCCACAAAATAGGCACCAAACAGGATATAAAGAGGAAAAAAATCTACATGGATACTTTAGTGGACCTGAGGAAGCCAAGTGGAACTTAGGCGACATATTGTACAGCAAAGTGGATAAACGGGAAAGAAATCCCGGAAGAATCGCTGCCTATCGTCATAATCTTCGCGTAAGCCTACTTGTAAACAATACAGCAAGAAATAGTTTCCCATTCGGGACGTGGGAGTATTAGGTTATCCTTCGTAACGGTCACGGTAAAAAACCCAGAAGTAAAATTTCCAAATGCGGCGGTTTTTGGAGGTGATCATGCATATAATCAAATAGGTATACAATGTATTAAAGAAAATGGTGAATCAATACTGTTCAAAATGGATATTTTGTAATTATTGATTGAGGAGAGGGAAAGAATGTTGCACTTCTACCACAACTTTAAGACGATACTCAATTCGGAAACTTATTCAATATTCTGTGCTTACGAGGAAAGATGATTGCCGACGACCCCTGATGAATTAAATATAGGACTGCTTTACATTTAAAATGTATTCCCCCTCACGCGCTTTCCATTAAGCCTATTTTCCCTGCCCACGCAGACGGCGACGCTAAATTTGGTTTCGTCTCACGCCACGCAGACCGTCATAATGAATGGAGATACTAATTTCTTCTCGTGTTGAAGTGCTTTTATAATGCATTACCCTTGATATTTGGAGGTAGAAGGAATAAAGTGAGTCCACAAAAGTATATCATACAGAGATAAAGGTCAGGTATTCATCGGAAGCCATGAAAAAGACTGCCTTAACACACCTCTTAATTTATGCTTTGTCAAATGGATTTCCTCAACGATGGTTCATTTCTTGCAAATGCTTAGCCAGAATCTGATAGAAGTGCATTACAACTGGCATATTTTGTCCCTTTTTCTTGTATAGAGGTTATTTTTCCTTCCAAATGAGAATTTTATAACACTTAATGCATATATGATCATGTTGAACTACTTTAAGAGACGATCTTTTCTTCATCTTTGCCCGAATACAAGAATCGCACTACTCTCTCCGGTATAATAATTGCAGTTATGCACAAAGTAGCCATTACGAATATGCCTAAAATTATATGCTTCAGAAAAGCTCTACAACATCAACAACCTCAGCAGTAGAATTATTACTGATATCACATCGATTGATGCTAACCTATCCTTATGAAAAATCAAGACTAAATATAAATTATAAATGTTTGTTTAAGCGAAAAAGGATATTTCAGGCATTTTATGACAGTAGGTAATGCGTAAATGTGATAGTACAAATTCACCGTAACGCAATTGAGACAAGAAAAATGGATAATTTTTTAAAGTCACTACACTCCATTTAGATGGAAATGGCTAACCGGTCATCTCAAACAGCTTAGAGACTACTCGTAAATCGTAAAATATACCCATAGACTTTACTATACTCTTTTGGCGCGATTTCCTTATAAATACTGCTGGCAAGCAAAGATCACACCAGAGCTTTTACAAGGTTTGGGAGCTCTACAACGAGAGGCTACGAGCTATGCTTTCATAGTTTGAGCAACGAAATGTATCATGGTGAAAAATGACAAAATTGACATGGGATTCGACCTAAATTCTCATTTCCGACAGAAAAGATAACATAATAAAAGTGATTCAACTTAATAATCCGGGAAGTAAAGGAATTACTTAGAAGCTAAGCGATAATGAAAACTTAACGCACACATCATAATGTATCTTATGGATAAACCGCTGGTGTCCTAACACCTCCGCCATACACCTATTCAGTCGGCTTGTGGGCTTGAAATGGAGATATAGGTGTGCCATCACTCTAGTCATAACACTAACCCGATCCCCTCATATTTTTCCCAGCCTTTCACCTTCCCTCACACCTTTACCCTACTATATCAGCTATCGCATTAATGCAGGGCTAGGAAATTACAGCTCGGGCCATCATAAATACGAGAGCCCTTAAAAAAATAAAGAAAAGCGCGGCATCTCACCTATACCTCTCATTCATGTTAGGCCCTGCCCAAACTCCGCTGTACTCTCACCACCCTCCCTGTCTCTCTTTCTTTTCCTTGATGACTAACACGTTTCGACACGTGTTGTATCGGGCTTGAAACAACAGACCTAGATATCTCAGTGACCCTGGACGTTCGTTGCCTTGAACCGGGCCGAGATCGAACCGTCGGCTGCGGCTTAAGATGACACGCTAGTGGGACGGCAGAACTTCGGGAAAATAAAAGTAAGGCGTAGACTTTTATGAATGAGTAGCGAAATAAAAGGGCAACGAAACGTAATGGTAGAATGTCTGAAATGTTAAAACAATAAAAAAAGTACCTACCAAAGTATTCCTTAATTTTACCATATTATTATATTATTCACTTTCAGAAGATAGAGAAAATCCTGGAAAGATTTAATATTAAATTGAATCATGAGATAAACCCAATATTCCTAAGGTAAAATTTATAAAATAAAAAATATTGAAATATCATGACTCCAGTTATCAAAAAAATGTTATCACGCACATAAATCGAAGTTGTAGATTGTCGGTGAACATGTTTTGATGTGAAATGACCAAGCAATGAAGCCTATTTCTTTGCAATTGAATATCAAAGGATTCATTTAGGGGCTTTTTTTAATTTTAGTGCATGGAGACTATTTTGTTGCAAAGAGATTACCGTTTTATTTTGGTGAAATATTTTGAAACACGTTTCAATATTCCATGTCATTTTTTTATATTCATAAATGCAGTGTTATGCACTACTGTAAAACCAAATAAAATAAGATCATTTCAACCGTTTATTTTTTGTGGAAATTACTTCTTGAGAGCATTTATAAATTACGAATGAACCTTTAATTTAAGACACTTCTTATCTGTATGTCACAAGTAAATGAATAATGCCTCATAAAAACTCCAGATATACACTCTTTCGTAGAAAACAACTTAGAATGTGCCTATAACCGCAGTGAAAGCTACTAAAATGGAATTGAAAGCCTGCAGCGATGCTTTCAGTCAAAATTGCAAACCCCTTAAAACAATCGGCCTTGATATAACGGTAACCATTGACATGGGAGTCATTAAACGGCAAGAGAATCTTTATAATGATTCTTAGTCCTCAGGGAATGGGTTTGGAGCGAAGAAAAATATTTTGGGAGAAGCGGAAATTTAATTTACGTAAACAAGGGAATTAGGATTTATTTTTGTTAGATCTCTCAGTTTATATATTCAACAAAATCTTTTGCTCAGGATGTTTTCGTTTCATTTGGGAAAAGGGTCGAGGATAACATTTTGAGAGCGTAGAAGCAAAGGATTACATTTGGATGAGAAAACAAAAATATGCAGCAGTGTGATAATTACAATCGTGAAAAAATAAAATGATCCTCTACATTCCTATTTGCTGGGAGAAGATGTGTAATTTTAATGACATTTTTATAAAAAATAATTACCATCCCATTCCTTCAACATCAAAAAAATATTATTGTAGATCAATGTTTTTTTTTAGATTTTCGCAGTATTATCTTTTTTTACTAGGTATTTTAGGAGTCGGATTCCCGAATTAGGTTAACATAGTAGAGGAAAGGAAAATCATCATAGAAATAGATTCCCAATCAGGCATACTTTCCAAAATTTTTATGATAGATACTCTATTTCTCGTTTATCAGCTACCAAGCTCATATTTCTATGGTTTCAAAACTACACGAAAATATAAATAAAAAATCTCTCAAATACGTTAATTTTTTATCTTATTTACTTCGCAAAGAAAAAAATTTCAATTGAAAATCTCCGCAAACAATAAAGAGTACAGTGATCAATGAAGACCACGTACCAGCTTGGGTAATCATTTAAAATATTTTATAGTTTAAACGGGTTAATTGCAGAATTTAAAACTTTTTCCGCATGCGTCATTGAACACGTATTAATATGACAGTAATGGTGCGAAAACATGCAAAAAATTCGCGTGAGCATGACAGTTTTCCTGATATACTGTAGTATTATTTTATTTCACCTTTCAATTCCATTCAGCAAAATTACCCATTCAAAGAGCTTAAAATGGATTGCTGTGAAATGTTTTTAATTTACTATTCACTAGATATGGGGTATATTTAAACTCGCAAAATTAAATCACGCAACTACGCTGATTTTCAATCTAATTAACTTCGCAAAATAACATTTCAATTGAAAATCTCAGGAATCGATAAAGTGACCGTAAACAATGAAGACCATACAAGGACAAGAGTAGAATGAAAAACTTGCGCTGCATGTGCCATTATGCACGCATAAATATAACCGTAATTGTCCCAAAAAAAATCTAAGAATGCTCGTGAGGATGATATTTTCCCTGATATACAGTTTTGTGAGTTTATTCACTTGTACCATTCACTGTAGATACCTATTCAGAGAACTTAAAATCTATCGATGTGAAATGCTTTTTATTGACTATCCACTAAATGTCTGATAAATAAAAAAATAAATTTGGCAACGACGCATTCCAATTTTTAATGACTAATTATGCATAGCTTCCGCCCCAATAGCGAATTTGTACAAGACGAAAATCATGCAATTTATCAGAACGCACACGACCAGAGTTCATTTATTAAAAAAATACGGAAATGAATGCACTTTATGCACCCAGCTTGAACGATAAAAAAGCAATCCAAAACAGGGGAGGAAAATATTCCAGAAATTAATAGTAGGTACCGATTTCTGTCCCGGGAAAATGAATTAACTCGGTTCATTTGAAAATTCTCGAACTGCATTCAGCAATAAAATTTATTGAATCGGCCCCATTATTCTGTCAAACGACATTGCCCCTGGCAACGATTCAACAGGGCTTTTTCAAGCATTCATTCGCTGGAATAGAGAGATTCGGTCCAAATGCTAGATCACCAAAAAATATTTTCTCCTGCTCCCTCCATCGTCTCATTTGAATTCTAAAGCCACCCATTCCCCCAAAGAACTTATCTATATACCAAGAATCCCATTAATTGCATCATTGATTCCATCTGCTGTTCTTAAATCCGTCACGTGCATTCTTTTTTCCAGATTCATCCTCCAATACTAAAAATGAACAGCTAAATAAGATCAAATTTTATTGAAATGCCCACCAATAATACTCCTAAAGTATAAAGAGATCGGGTTGATGTGTTGGCTTCCCACCCCGTGTGCTCGGGTTATAATCCTGGTGGAGGCAGAGAATTTTCCAGACTTTCCTATTTATGCTTCAATGATATGTGGAGGACATTTCAAGCGCAACACTCCGTCCGTCGGATGGGACGTTAAGCCGTGATCCCTTTGGCGCCTTTCGCTGAGAGCTGGCTAAAGCCGACGCCGGGTTTCTCTCCACCCTTCCTTACCTACCCTTCCCTCATGGCGCAAATGACCTCAGCTGTCGGTCGCCTCCTCCAAATATCAGGCCTTCTAAAGTACAAAGATTTATAAACACTCACAATCAGATCATGGTGGGTAGCGGTAGATTCTTTCCGCGATTGGCAATTTTTGGAATCAAGTGGTTGAAAAGTGGTCTCATAATAGAATGATGAGGATCAAATAGATAAATCGTGTGAGTAATTTGAAGTTCTAGAACGAGAAGCAGGGGTGGTAATCTAAACTAAACGGAAGTCGGAATCAGTAAAATTTCAACAGTTTCTTTCCAAGTGCTGAAACGAAACAAAATGGTTTTGAACCCGGGGAGAACTCGGGGTCGAAAGGAAATCCGAGTTACAACTACTTCGGGTCAAAACTGAGCTAAAAATCTGAGACGAAACAAAATGTAAATATGTTTCGGACCGGAAAGACTTAACATCCGATTTTTAAGCTCAATGTTTTAACCTCTCTAGACGTATATCAAATGTAATGGGTCAAAAATATTCCCTCTTATCCCCCTCCACTCAAATTCTGGGACTGTAACTTAACTATGAGCAGCGGAGTTTCGAATAATTTAGTTTCGTTCTCGAAAGTTAATTTCCTCCCCCTGTCGAATCTATACTCACTGGTGATTTTTATTCCGTGCGGAAACGAATCTAAACCTAGGCATTGTATTTTCGTTCCCCTTCGGGTCAAAACAAAACATTATCGTTTCGTTTCACTTACCATCCCTGGCAAGAAGGAGTCTTTAGAAAGCCATGGGTGTAAGACGGGACAATTTAATAGACAATTTCGTAAGATACGAGGATATAATGAAACATTGAAGAACAGTTGTAAGGAAAGAACGGCAAAGATAGACTACGGATGAGATACACAAAGCAGATGATGAAGGATGAGCTGCTGCAGATGATTTTCTGAAAGGATCGGTACAGAGTTTAGTTTTATCATCGTATCGTAATAAGTCTTAAGCCTCAATCAAGCGATCATTTTTCTGTCCCTCAAAATGATAGCTCAAGCTACAACTTTTCAGGGGCGAAAAGAGTGACCGCTTAACCTACCATTTTCTGAATCACGCTGTTATTTCCACCGCCCCTTTTTCCATCGCTTATTTCGTCACATTCCGTTTTCATAACAACAAGGGCTGTTTTTTAAGTAAGGGCTGTTGTGCCATACACCTTAATAGTTCGCGTGCCGTCTGCAACGAGTGTGCGCGCCGCCTCCCGCCATTCCTTGTCAACCGCCCAACCACATGTCATTTGCAGTTCTGTATCTAACCTGCACGCTTTACAGTGAGTCTTTAAAAATATTTAAGATTATTGAATCTCCAGCCGCGTGTGAGATTCGGTCAGTGATACACGAGTTTTGACTGCAAGAAACATGTCGGCTGCAGGCATCCACCGTCAGCTTGGTGAGGTGTATGGTGCTAATGCAATGAGCAAAGGTAAAATGCGGAAATGAGTCTGAGAATTCAAAGGAGACCATGAAAATGTTCTAAAGCCGGCCATCTTTGATTACAAACGTTGTTGCGACGCAAAATCATTGCAACGGTGTTCTAGGACAGGTGCGGTGCTTTGCTAGTGCACTTTATGCCACGCGGAATGACGATCAACTCAGAGGCCTACTGTGCAACCATTGCCAAAGTCCGACGCGCCATTCAAAAGTCGTGGCATGCTGACATAGGGAACTTTACTCCTCCACGACAGCACAAGGCCTTATGCCGCTGCTCGGACCCGGGAAATGACTCACTGTTTTGGCTTGGAAGTGTTGGATCACCCACCCTGCACCCCCGACCTTGTTCCGAGTGATTTCCACTTTTTTCGGTACTTTAAAAATCATCTTGGCGGGAGGCGCTGCAATGACGATGAAAACGTGAAGAAGGCCATGAACTCCTGGTTGTCAGGGCAGGCGGAAAAATTCTTTGAAGAGGGGTTTCAAAACTTAGTTTCAAGGTAAGATAAGTGCCTGAACAAATAATGAACTGTGAAATAAATATAAGTAAGAAAATTACAAAATAAATGGTTTTATAAATGAAATATTCAATAATATATTAAAAATTGAATATAATATTGATGGAAAGTAAATTGGTTTATTTTAAATGAAAAAAAACGACCTTATTAAAAAAAAACAGCCTTGGTATCTTTCAAGCATCCGTGTCTTTGAGGTCTGTACCAGCGATGTTTTAGGGACGGAAAAAAGATGAGATGGGAAAAAATGGAATAAAATTTCCATACCTCGAGGTATCGCGGAATATGATCGCGTGAAAAGTTAATTTTTTTCCGTCATCATTGGAGCGATCGCTAAAGCTGTCCTTCGAAAGGGAAGGAAGAAAAATGTAATTTAGGCTTAACTAGTACAGAAAGGCCTTGGAATTCTTGAGGCCTGTGAGAGGCATTAATTAATGGTTGAGCTTACGAAAACAGATCCTCCTTCGTGCTCCAACTTACGTTGGCGAGTGGGATAGAGATAGAGTGCTTGGATAGCCGGCGAAGCGGACAACTGGCAGCTGAAACGCCTGATCCCAAAACAAACAAAGGATGCTCGAGTAACATTCAAGCATTTAATGCTGAATCACTCCTGCAGCCATTGGAACCAGGAGGGCAGCTGCTAATCTGACTGGATTCTCCACTGCTACTAGTTCTACCTTTTAACCTGCGCACTTACAGTACTACTCTATTTTTCTTGAGAGTAGAAGTGATCCGGAACATTGAAGAGTAGAAAAGGACACTGTTTTTGGAATTAATTTTTTTAATTTTTCTATTCACCAACACTGCACATTGGAAGTATCTTAGGGTGCACTATAGAGATTTTTTTCAGGATAGAAAAAAATATTTTTTGTTAATCATTTGTTGTTTTAATTATTTTTTGTTTTCATTTCTTGAAGATCTGACTTTCCATGAATTTTGGAGGAAAAATGAGAACTATCAGTCTAACATGTTATTTGAATTGAGTTCTTCATTGTCTGACACTTTCTTATTTTTCTTTTGATTAACACTGTGTACATTGGAAGAGTCCTGGGGGGTATAAATAGGATTATTACCTGGATTAAACAAAAGAAAAAAAAGGATTTGTTAGTTTGTTGTCATTATTTCTTGTTGTTATTTATTGAAGAGCTGACTTTCCATACATTTTGTTGGAAAAATAAAAAAATCGGTCAAACATATTATTTAAATTGATTTTTTTCGTTGATATAATAAAATCAATAGTCATAATCAATTAACCAACGATTTATCGTTATTGTTTAACACTTTTTTACAAATCCAATATAAAAGGCCTGAAATAATGTGTAAATGTAGATGGTTTTTGCATTTTATGTAAATGAATATATAAAAAAATAGCTAGTACGGAAAACACCATGGCTTATTTCCTATCTGATGAATGATGTGTCATGCATTATATGGCAAACTTTCATGTGACATATAAGTTCATGATAACATTGAGTAGTAAAGCACAGTCTAGAAGCATTATCCAAACAAATAGATGCCTTTCCTTACATTTTGGAGTTAAAACAAGAAATATTAATCTAACATTTTATTTTAATTATTATTTCTTTGATATAATAACGTGAAGAGTCAAAATCATTGAATTCGAAACATATTTTGGCTACCGTTACAATCTTATCAGGCTAACTCACGGAACACATAACAATAAGTATGTATCTATATGTCTGATTCATACTTACTTTTTTAATCCTTGGAAACTTCTTGTGTAAAACGAAGTAACTGTTACTTAAGTAAATATGAAAAATATACTTACATATTAAACTCCGATGGTTTACAAAGAAGTAGAGCTTTTAATCAAACAAAATATTGTAGGTGCTATATTTTTCTTGATACATATCTTTATTCAATCTTTTACGGTTTACCTTTTCCAGGCGTAGAAAATGAATTGTACTCAAATAAGGGCATAATATTTTTTTGAGAATAAAACGTCATAAAATGAAAATTCAGTCATACAAGCTTAGAAGGAAAATAAACATACTTTAAGGCAATATAGGTAAATGTAAGCAAAAGACGTTATTTGAACTGACCGGATTTATGCTCTGTAGGATAGTAAAGAGCCCCCTAGATTTTCTAGGGCTTGCAGATTATTATCGTCAGCACCACAAAATCAAATACCCAAAGGGAACAATTAAAGTTCCAATACTTCCCCAGAGTCGCAAGAACACAGGATTCTTAGCTATAGACATGAATGCATAGCGGGAGAGTCAGATAGAACAGACGACCTTTCCCCCCTTTTTCTATGGCTACCCCTATCCGTTTTCGTCCTACTCTTATCCGTATTCTTCCGGATAGCGAGCGCCTTAGTATTAGTACTTACTATTCTTAGCCTGCTCAATTTGATCTTTAATAGCCTAAAATCGTTTCAGATTTGATTATGTAGAAGTTCGATATATCCATGATAAAATTACAATCATCACAATAAATATAACGTGAAAAATAACATGAAAAAATCGAAAATGGTAATTTTCAAACTTTTAATTCAAAATTCAACAACCGACGATGGTTGAAAAACATTGTGTCATTTTCTATGTGGTACAGCCAGCACTCCTCCAGTATACCCATTCTCCATAAAATCTAACTTAAGCTCTTATGTTATGGAAAAATTCGAAATTGTCAATAGCCTGGATGGACTTTGTAAAGATGTTTTATTTTGTACTGACTCACCATTGCTGAATTTAAGATTTCCCATGCCGTGAAAAACCTGACCCACACTCACACCCCACTTGTTGTATGTTTTCTGCTACCTATTGGCTTTCATTCATTTGTTCACCCGAAAAATTTCCCCTTCCATTTCCCTCAACCAATTCTATATGCCACCCACCTCCTACCTTGGCATAGGTATAAATACAGTGAGACTATTGGTTGCATCACCCTGAATACGACACAATGTGTTGAAACCATGGTCGGTTGTTGAGTTTTGAATTAAAAGTAAGGAAAATACAGTTTGTGTTCTTTTATCATGGCTTTAACAGTCATTATCGTTAGGGCTGCATAAAGTATTCGAGGATAAAACAAGCTCCCCATTAAAAAACATTCCCCACAAAAACAAAAAAAAACATTAAAACCATGTACTTAATATGAGATACTTATGAGATAGTTTACTTAACCTCATAATTAATGTAAGGTTAGGAAATGTATTTTATTCCATGCTGAAAATTAGGTCTTATTCATTATTATTTTAAAAATAAAAAACATTTCAATATTGCAATTTCATGTATTATTACATGTCCTGTAGGCCCATTTGAACAGAATAGTAATTTCTTTAAAGAACCTTTACTCGCTTTCCAAGATTAAGCATAGTATTAGTAGCAGATCTTTCAACGGAAGTTTCACAAATTTCTAGGAGTATTTGTGACATCTAAATACCCGTTTTGGATACTTTTTCAGCGAAAACATTGCAATTTATTACTTGAATAATAACGTTTTGGATACAGTGAAGTTAAGTTTTAGTTATTTTGAGGTTCAGGAATTTGATGAGTTGATGTTCGCCAGCTTTTGGCAGTAATTCTAGCACCAAGTGTAAAGCTTCTAGTATGAGAATTGCATTAGAGTATAATGTTACTCAGTATCTGTTGGTGCGTTGAGTGTGAAAACATATGTACTCAATTTTATGGTGACGGGGAAAGGTGGCCTAGGTTTGTCAGCCAAATGGGCCGAGATGCGCACATAATTTTGATTCATATTAATTGGTTTGTAACGAGATTGGTTCAGTAATATGAACTGCCGAATCAATTGTGATTGATTTAATATTTTTACATCAAACCCATTCCATTAATTATTTATTGGGCCATCCTACCCCAGGACATGTGCCAACTGACCCCTACAGTACAGGGCACATCGGTCCGAATAAGATTGGTAATAAAGACATTATATATTCTCAAGATAATCATGTGAACTTTTAAGGACATTCTATTGGAATGTAAATAGCAACACAAACCATTTACAATTAAAAAATCAATCCAAGATTGAACACTAAAAATTGGATGCCTAAGGAAAATAACAATGGACCAAAATGCCCCGGTCTACCCTATACCGTGAAATTTTCAGGAATTTAGGCATTCTTTGAGTCATACGTCTCGAAATAATGACAATAAGATCGAGTGGTTCATGGCGATACATATTCTTAAAAAAATAGTTTCTCAATCCAATGCATGTATTTCCCAATGCAAGATTTTTTTTTATTGCTGAAAATTCTCTTTGTGTCACCTAATCTATCTACCGATTCGATCGATAGATTTTTCTTCCTCATAGGAAAATCCACTAGGATTGGTAGAACATTAATAGCTTACGCTTGGTTTCGCTAATTAGTAGGGCCTCCTTCGCTTCTATAGCGTTGGGGTGTTTTTCCCTCGTCCCGTCCCTTCCGCTCCTATCCTTTCCTAGAGGCGTCGGCGGGCTCCTATCGCGGCGGTGCCTCTTTCCTTTTTCCTTCCTCTCCAGCCCCTCCCCGGGTGATCGGGCGTATAAGCCACGGGCTTGGGTCCCGGCCCCGGTGTGTTGTGTCCCTAAGAGGGTTCACCTAGAACCCTCATAGCCTCTGTGTCACCTAGTCTACTGAAATAGTGTAGCTCATTACGGTGCAGATACGCGGACACTTACAAAGAAGGGCGAGGGAAGACTGGAGTAAACTTCGAAAAGTGGGTATGGAGAAGAATGGGGAAGTTAAAATGGACGGAAAGGAGGAAGAACGACGAAGTTCTGGACATGTTGGGTGAGGATAGGCAGCTCCTATATGAGATACGGACGAGACAGAAGGTTTGGGTGAAGCGAGTACTGAGCGAGGAGGGGGTGTTGAAAACTGTGTTGAAGGGTAGAATGTTGGATAACGAGTAATGGGAAGGAAAAGGATTTTTAGATAGATAGAAAGGCCATATTGTGAATGAAGAAGGAAGTCTACGAAGGGGGAGGGGACTGAAAGAATAATTCTATAATACTCCATGCAAAACTACCTTAATCGGTTGAATACTTGCACAATAACAGCCGGCGAGGTTATTTCGCAATTTCTAGTGGTCGAATCATTGGTGTACTTTCAGTGTAAAGAAGCGGATAAAACAATAATATTACCCATTATATGACCCTTTGAGTTTGCGTTTCATGTTCTTTTCTTTCAATTTTATTCTATGCGTATTGAAAAACGTCATTTTAACAGTGACGGTTCTGTTTTTGTCCATTCTAAGCCAAAAATTGCCGTTGCAAAATTGCAAAAAGTGCTGCCCCCAGACGAAGACAGTGATGTACACAAATATGACTGGTGGAATGGTGACTTATGATGGCTTATGGTTATCCATGAAGGAAAGGGGAGACTGCCAGGATATAACGAAAATACTCCGTGCATGTATAATTTGGTGGAATGATTCATTCGATTAATTTTATTTGCCACTTTACACATTTCCAGGAATAAAGACGAGAATTAAGCAGGCGGAATGATAAAGACAAATGACTCCAATCTGTTGACCCCTATCCTTGGTAACGTTACTGTTTTTCCAGCTGATCCAAGCATTTCAATTTCAACCCTTTCCCCTGGACTCCGTTTCAGTCTTTCGCTACACCCTTTTCGTCGAAGCTCATATAAGATCGGGCGGGAAGTTCCAAAAGGGCTCCCCAGAGTGCACTGAATCCATTTTCCACACCGTCGACGCCGTTCCCTGGTCGCATGGCATCCTAAAGCCTGAAGATATCGGGAGAGGAAAAAAAGGATGGTGCGCTACGTACGTATTGGCAACCGTTCCCTGAGAGATACGATGGAAAAAATATTGAAACCGGACGACCCGACGAAGGCCACCTTTACTCAGCCAGCTTCCACCATTGTTTCGTCGAAATGCGTTCTGCACTTCTAGATGGCGTTCTTGTGCACCGTGCTGCCCCCTTGCCTCCCGTAGATTTCAATGGTGTCGTAAATTGATGAGGAATTTTATTTTTTCTTATTCCTTCTTTCTTCCTGCAAAGTAATCACAAAACTGAAAGGCTTTGTGGATATGGAGGTAACTGGAAACCGGCCCTATGGCCATCCATGTTCAATAGCGCAACTGCAGGGTGCGCGACCGTTGCTCAGATGTTTTTTTTTCGCGTGAGTCCGTCGGCAATATCGCTGAAATAAATCCGATAGTTTCCCCAAGCATCTGAGCGGACTTTTACGAGGCAAAGAAAGGTGTTCGGGCTATACGTACACACAATGGCGAGCTTCAAAATGGCTTTTGGCTTAAGTCCATTCCCTCACACAATTACTCCCAATGCACCAGGTAGCGACGACGTCAATAAATAACATTTTTATAGCCGAGCAGAATGGGCTATATGCTTATAAGAGATCGCGGCAAAAAGTCAATTGCGATATGATGTGATTGTTGTTTTCTCCGAACGCGAGCATGCGGAAAATATCAGTCATTTCTCCCTTGCGTGCACAATAGATATTCCACTCCGAAATCGCAATTTGATCCCGCCGACAAAAGGCTTATTGCTAATGGGATTGCATCATTTGTCGACTAAAACCTCCAAGGTCACAACCACCGTTCTGCAAGCCTCTAACTGAATCATAGGTATGAAATATAAAACTACCAGTTTCATTAAATTTTCATTATTAAATTCCAGTTTAAAAAAATCTTACCTGGAATTGAACCAAGCCCATTTGAACTACGGTGGCGAAATGACTGGTAATTAGATTCAAAAATTCTTATTTGAAGCAGATGTATACCAGAGACACCTGCATAAAATTAAAATTTTTGCAACATTTTGTTGAAATGACTTGATTATGATCTCGTTTTCATGTTGAAAATTGATAATTATCAAAAAGACCTGCATATTTCTACGAATAATCTGAAAGCCAGATAGTCAGCATGCCGTTTGAAGCTATTTTTAACGGATCAAATGTATGAAAACATTCTTGCAAGAGGTAAGATATAATTATTAGAGGAATACAAAGATAATTCACAAATTTTGAGGAAGTGATAAGAGCTTGAAGAAGTAAGACAGACGAATGCCGAATAGAAAATAATATAATTCTTAAAATGATTCAAAATAATGTGTGGATGTGATTATTGAAATTTCCAGTTGTGAAATATCCGATTGTTGTAAATTCTGGAGCAGTTAGAAGTGACTATGTTACGTTATTTTCAAAGAAAATCATTTAAAAAAAGATAGGGAACCACGCGCATTGTGTGACATCAATTATTAGAGATACGTGAAAATCGCACTTTCATTTTTATTTTATCGCACTTTCATTAACAGTTTATCGCAGTTTGTAGCATCTATTTTTTATTTTCATGATGAGGTAGATGACGATGAAATGTCGTGAAACTCAGTTACCTGGCAAAATACAGAATATTTTAAATAATTATGTTGTAAAACCATAATAAATTAAGGAATAAGACATAAAGTGCAGAGGTATAGCTAGCCCGCGCCCACTTGTAGTTCGCGGCCAGCCAACTAGCCAACTAGCAGCTGGCCAGTCGCTAACATGAGCGGTGAGTGTAGGCGGAGCATTTAAACTGCGCTCGGCACAAAATGTACGAATTTTTCCGTCGAAAAGGCAAATTTGAGTAAAAATATCATTTAAGTCCAGTCATCGCATCTTTATCGCATTTATTTGTGTACATCGCCTCTATATCGCATTTATCGCATTTGCGATTTTCACGCATCCCTATCAATTATGGATATTTCAATTCCATTTTCCTCATTCCGAAATTACACGTCCAAAACAGGTGAAGCAGGTGAGGCTTTCTTTTTCCATCTCACCATTATAACATAACATACCATTTTCGCATACATATCTTTGACAAGACAGGACTCATCTCCACTCTGGAATTTTTTTTCTGACCGTCCCCATTTAAAAAAATGAGGAAAAGGACAGTGTTATACCTGCGTGAAACATATTTTTTTATTATTTTTTGAATTCCCCTCGGGAGAACTCTGACGTGACAGGGTAAGGACCCTTAATGCCACCATTTTCCACTAATACCCGGGAATTCATTCCACTCTCGTCATTCTCAACCTTGTCGTCCCAATCCCCTGAACTGTCGTCTTACCCCTCAAGCCACCACTCCACGTGGATTAGGGTCAAAAAGGGGAAGCGGTTGAGAAAGAGGAGGGAAAGACGGGCCACATGTCATACCTACCTCTTCCCTGATGTATTCATGGTCCGGAATAAGGATCCCTAGTCTTTACACCCCTGGGGATGAATGGGATTTTCCACTGTTCCCTATGTTTCCTTTTTTTCCCCAAACGATAATATTCCGCGAATAAAAAAAATCAAATGGGTTGTAAAAACAAACAATACTTACTATCCTATTGTTCAATTAATTTTTTTATCAATAATTTCTCACCCATTTAGGCAATTCCTAACTGCTATTACCATTTATTTCTCTTGTTTGACTCCAGTAAATATAGTTACTCTCTGTCTACTTAAAATTTTGCTTGCGGTAATATGTTCCTACTATTCATTTATCTGCATTCATCTACTCTCATTATTAGGTCAATGGAATACAATCTATAATGGGACATATCGATCGATTAATACAGACCACATGTCATGTCTATGTCTTCCTTGAGGAATTCATAGTCCAGGCTTAAGATCCCTAGTCTTAACACCCCTGGGGATGAATTGGATTTTCCATTGTCCCCTTCATTTGTTTCTCTTTTTTGCCCTAACGATGATATTCCGCGAATTAAAAAAACCAATTGGTTGTAAAAAAAAAACACTACGTACTACCCTAGAGCCCGAGGTTTCATTCATAACAGAGATTGTTCCATGTTTTCACGACTTAAAATTGTATCTGTTCGGAAGGAATAGCGTTTCATAAAGGAAAATATAGAGACGTAAGAAAAAAAATTCGAAACTTAAGCCATAAAGCGATGAATAAATCATGAAGAAATTTGATGACAAGTGACTCTTGATTATTTTATGATAACCTTGAGTTATAAATAGTAAATTAGTAGTTATGGTTAATGGTATTATACGCATTTAAATGATTTAAGGAAATTATCCAATTTATTATCTTTTTACCTAATTTCTCACCTATTTACGAAAAATCTAAACTGATGTTACCATGTATTTCTCTTATTTTGACCTCAATTCATATAATCATTTTATTTTTACATAAAGCATTGCTTGCATTTATATGATTCTATTCCTCATGTTATATTTCTGCAAGCTCCCATCAATGGGTCAATGTGGTGTATTAATCGTTCATCATGGGGTAAATCGATAAAGATAGTGTGTATGTCATACCTATCTCTTCCTTTATGTATTCAAGTCCTGGCTAAGAATCCACAGTCTTTGCACCCCTGGGGATGAATAGGGTCTACTAATGCTCCCTTTATTTTTTTCTTCTGGGCCCCCTATGATAATATTTCGCAAATTCTAAGAAAAACACGAAGGGTTTACGTACAGTCCCAATATGTTATTCATAACAAAGATGGTTTCTTGTTTTTATAGCGTATCATTTGATCTGTTCTAAAGGAATATCATTTGATATGGGAACTTAAGAAAGAAAAACTTATGCAATAGGAATGAAAGAAAAAAATTCATAACTTTAGCCAGGGCCTCGAATACTACAATGAGAAACAGATAGATAAGACATGTTGCCTGTGATTCTTTAATTATAACTTTGTACTATAAAAAGTAAGTTGATATTTGTAGTAAATAATACGATACGTATCAAGGCAAATAAAAAAATTATTTTTGTTGTTATTTTTTAACAATAATTTTTCACCCGGTATTGGTAAACTTATTGTAGTTAATTCTGCAACCATTTCACCTTTCGGCCCTGTCAGTGATATCGGTTTTTGTTTTTAATTATGCAGCAAGTTTTGCTAATTACAGAAAGCTATGAATATCATAAGTTGACTAGCAAATGAAATTGTTTATTGTTTACTGGATACATAGCAACATAGCTTTCCGAGCTTTACGCATCAACATAGAGTGAACGATAAATAGCTAACGACATAAATGCCGATTGTTTTGTGATGTCAACCATTACTTGTTACTAATCCATCATCAAAAATTTATCATTGCTTTAGATCCTTATCAAAAATCCGTTAAATCACTAGATCTAGAGGTTTTTTATTAGTCTACCCAGGATTAAACTGTATCCCAGTAAATGCCAAGGAAGAAATACATCGGTATCAAATCCCTTCTATTATCATCTCTATTTCCATATTAGTTAAATAATCTCCTCCCTCAAGAGTTATATACCTACACGAGTAAGTCAGAAACTTCCCTAAATTAAATGAAATTAGATAAAAACTCAATTTTTTTATCAGCAAAAATAATCTCGAAACGAAACTTCACAAAACGCGATAAGGGCTAATTATGCCACTCAGTAAGTACAAGGGAAAGGCCAAAAAAAAGAAACTGCGAGATAAGAAAAGCTTTCTAAAAAAATACACGAGACTAGATTAAAATGTTTAAAAACTTACTGGTCTCAACGCAGAAGTCACTCGCTTTTTAATCCAGATACACGTGGAATTAGATAACCGCTCGGGAGGATAGGATGGCTGGACCTAATGGGCGGTTCCGAGAAATCCTCGTCAGAAATTTCTAGGGATAGTAAATTCTCGCGCTGGAAAAAAGAAAAGTTAGGGGGAGATTCTGTACACGTCCGCTTCGGGGTCGCACCTCCCGCGATTAAAGTACCAATGGAACATGCTGCACGGAAGAGCACAAATTAAAAACGTTGCACAAGCGAATAAACTTGGTTGCGCGGGTCAAAAGTGCCCGGAACAGAGGCATTAAGAATAATTAAATGAATTTAAAAACTTTATTATCTTCTGTAAGTCTGGAGCTTAAGCTGTAAGCTGAGTAAGCTGCAGGAGTTTAAGAAAATTGAAAATATAAACAAAGCGATTATACAGGTAACTAGATACCTAAATAATATTGTAAATAATTGATGCAAGAGCATCCAAAATAAACTATTAGAAAGTAGCTTTAAGGTTAACACTTACATTGTGAAGAGATAGTCATGGTAGAACTATACGAGCTATATATATCTCTTTGTGGAAGCATAATATACTATAATTTTTGGTGGACTTATACATATTCTCCCTCTAGGGTACCTAAAACGACTCTACATTTGCTATTTAAATGAAATTTGTTGCATGAAATAATAATAATAAAAACTGTAGGTACACCAATTACAATGTACACCCTGACTTCAAATTCACCGGGAAAAAATAATTTGGTTTAATCCGAATTCTAATCCAAATTTCCAAATCAACCTGCCATTTATATTGCTGCATAGAAACTCACAGCTTAACTGATCGGCATTTGAAATTTCTGGGCTTCGATTTCCGGCCTAAGTAAACTATTTTTTCACGTTGAATTCCGGCCATGACTTAAATGTTGAAATAGGGAGTATTAAATTTGGATCGTAAGGTATAAAAATAATTTGGCCACCAATGCTCAACAAATGTTTTCATTTGTAAAACTAGGTTTTCGCCCATAAATCACACCCATTGTCTTTTTCGCGTTTTCCACCTCTAGTCTGAAGATCGAGGTGCCTACAGATATTCTACCATCATTACTCCTCCGTAGACAATACCGGCTACAACAATACGAGGGCAGTTTTTTTTTCAATATCCGATCGCTCGGAAAAAAACCCATATCAGCGACAGGCGGGTACTGCGCGGATAGGGAAACTAGGCATCCTTCGCACCACACGTTCAAGTCATTTCTAACCGTAAGTTGTTAGTCTAAGGTTAGTGGCAATCTCATTAACTACACTGGCTCAATTGATTCTCCCGCTAAGTGAGCACTGCGGAGCGACAGCCAGAAAACTCGCCGAATGGCTTCAGCATTGACATGTTTTCACCTTTATGCTGATAAAAGAGAATATTTTAATGTGACGAGAGTGTGAAACAGTTTAAACCATTACGTCCATTCCCATTCAAAATATAAGAGGAGACATGCTGACTTCTAAAAGTGTTCTGATCCACGAGATCGCCTGGCATCTCAGCTCTGATGCGACCCAACTGCTCCTAAAGCGATTTCAATGGGATATTTTCGATCGCCCGCCGTGCAATGTCAGCCTAGTGCCGTGTGACCCATCTTTACGCCGAAATGAAGATGTGGCTAAGAGGGAAGTATTTTCCAAAGGGCAATGAGCTTCAGGGCAAAATTCATTGAAAGTCATTGGCGGAAACATTCTAAGAAGAAGGTTTAGTAAAGCTTGCCCACAGGCACGATTAATTCCCCAAAGACCGAGGCCATTATATTGAAAGGACACAAGTGTGCTCAATATTTAACAATAAAATAATTTTTAACCAATCACTTCGTCTTCTGTTCATAGGCCATAGGAGCTTGAAAAACAACAGCCCTCGTACTATGCAGTTGAAATGTAGGACATTGATATCGCGAGGAAAAAACACCATAAAAGTACGAATTGCTGTGCTACTGAGTAACATCTCGGGAGCCTAAGTAAGATTAAGTACCAAAGGTAAGTGCTGCGCGGTAGAACAAATGTTTTAAACGTTGCAGAAGCAATTGAACTTGGCTGTACGGGTCTAGGGTGCCTAAAATACACGCATTTCATGTAAAACTAATGAGACGATGTCATTTGTTTGTGTCTGAACTTAATTCCAAGGATGTTTCATGTGTCAACGCAATGTGAAGTTGCTAATGTAGTACTGTCTGTAAACAGTTACGTAGAACGAGTGAATCAGTGAAAATTTCTGTGTACAAAGGAGGGAATTCACAATTTAATAATTATTTGGAAAAACCGGAATTCTGACTCGGGAAATCCGAGTTCCCTTCGCTGGTGATGTGACTGTGTGATTGCATGGAAAAATAGCTTATAGGCATTATCTGGGTTCGATTCACGCATAAACGATCTTTTGACCCTTGGTACAAATTAGAATACTACGTTTTTGTGCGATCTTAAAACCTTGATTCTAGTTAATTTCGTACTGAGTCAAAACAATGAAATCTAATCGTATTTTTCACGACGTGAACTTATTTTGATCAACGTACGTAATACGATACGTCAGTTCACGCAAAGAGATTGGCATACGCCAGTTGGTACAATACGAAAGTAATGGTTAATTTCAGTAAGAAATGAGTTGCTACATGTAACAGCTAATTATTTTCTTTTTTAAACTAAAGGATTACAAGTAATAAACAAATGAAATTTAGTTGTTAACGGTAACTGAGTTTCTCCCCTACATCTCTGATGGTCAACTGGAATTCTTTGTGCAAACTGTCATTTTCGTGAATGATGAGCTTCATCCATTACTTCCACAATTTATTTTTTTTTAATTTTAGATTCATATTTTTTATAAAGATTAAAAAAAACATGCATTCTGGTGTTAGCCCGAGGAAAAACCTAACGATCCGGAGTTACGGGTTCACTGCTCTCTGCGTTCACAATGTTGTAGCAATGTGATGACCGCAACGTCGTAGGAATAATAAAAATTGCATTCAATAACTCCGGCATGCCGCATTATCTGCGAGCATTCTCCCACGTTTGTGTAAAAAAATAATAGAAATGAAAACAGTGGACGGGTGTATATCTTGGGGCTATTTCACTTACAATGTAAAATTTTGCTACAACTTCTAACGGATTAAGGATGGATACGTTTGCGACTACGTGACCCTTGTCCAGTAATTTCTTCCAATTTTAATTTCATAAATATATCCATTTAATTTACAAATAAAACTAAGGCATAAAATACTCGTATTAAATAATCGTTTGGAGATAAAAATTTTTTCTATTTTTTTCCGTAGCACCCGAATTTAGCAAAAATCTAAAAAAAAAAGAAAAAAAAAGGACTTAAGTAGCCATAAAGAGACGTTGTACGCTTTAGCGTTCAATGATTGAAAATAAGATTTCAAGGTAATGTTTATTTTTCATTTTTCTACATGCTTTTATGCAGCTTTTGATCCCAAAATGATGGGTGTATAACAATAGCAGAACAAAAGCGGTTATCATCAAAATTAGTACGAATTGCTGATATAATTCAAAACCATAGCTTTGATCATCAGATCGCAACTTAACTATTGAATTTATTGCTAATTGAATATTGAATAAAAGCAGGTTAATTATTTGAATTATTATGGTAACATTTATATTGCGTCAATTAGGAAAAATCTCAAAGTAATGAGAAAAAAATCTCATGTGAGCATATACCTTTTGTTACGTATCATAATATTTAAATTGAAATATTGATTTATATTCTCAAAAATTCAAGGTTACCAGAAAAGAAAAGTGCGATTTTAAACATATAATAAAGAATAAACATACATTTTTTTATTTTTATAATTTATCGTCTGAATCGACTTTTTGCATAATAAATATATTTCAATTTGTGAGCCCTTAATCACTCGGCAAATATCCATATGTAACTCAAATTCTGTCCAAGAATTAGTTAAACTTTCTTTGTTTATGTTATCATAGCTTCATTAATCCTGTTCATTAAGTGGTTTAGGTTGCTAATTATTTGTCTACAAACAACGTTTTGATGAATTCTCAAAAGTGAAAATATTTTGTTTCAACTAATTCATGCGTGATATAGAGGAAGTTCGACGTATATTGAAATAAATGGTAGTAGCACATTTCCACAATTATATTTTTCGTAAATATATAATTTTCCTTATTATCAATGCTATCATAGAATATCAGGCTATATACTACCTGGATTTGTCATTTTAATAGTAAAAATTTTCTAGAAATTTCCCGACTAACTTTCTCTGAGTTACTGAAACCGCATAGTTATTTCATGATAACATTGTATAAAGGATAGAGGATAGCTGACTGCTTAAATTTTTATGTGATTTAACGTGGATTTTATTTCTCTCCAACAATAATACACTGGATGGTGGTATGCGTAGGTATAATGTAAGTTCAACGCCTTCCTGCGCGCACTTGCCTTCGCTTCAGTAAATGAAAAGAGCGGAACGAAAATATAGGAACTGGAAGCGGGATGTACATCTCGGGTATTTTTCACAACTCGAAAAATAACGGGGCAGCTGCGGCCGGAGCTTTAATTCAACAGCCTTGCGCCTCGCGTTGTTCAATTGCTTGCAGGGGGCGTTGAATTTCCCTTGGTGTGCCCGAGTTGCGAATGCAGCCGACCGCATCTTCGTGATGGTGCACATTCCGGTCTGGCGCCTCGGCCACTTGAGGCAGCACCATCGCCATTGCACTGGACTCGCGGGGCATCGTGACTTACGGCGTAAAGGGTGGAATATTTTTTTTTTCTTTTTAAAGTCTTGACTGAAATATGGTTGAGGGAATGGTATATTCTCAAGTGGCAAAGCAGAATTCACAGAAAGGCCTTAACGCTATTCGACCGGCTTGGTTTCGAATAATACGGTAAGATTGAAAAGAAAACAATCAGTTATTATCTACAGAGGATATTTATAAAAGAGCGCGTATGATAGCAAGCAAGAGCACAGACCAACATTGGAACCCTTACTTCCGAGTTTTTGTGAGAAATTCGATTCAATTTATTACCGCGGGCCTTTTCGCCTTTCAGGTAAGTATTATAAAAATAATATGTGATGAATTCCTCTCTAGTTTTCAACTAAGTTAACTCAGTCGTATCGGCAAAAATTTCGGAATACAACTTGTATCCCATTTTCAAGGCGTGCTACTCAAAGAAAGTCAAATTTCACACAATCATTCAATTCACATTTCACAATTTCAAGTGTGAAATTCATCAATATAATCACTGGTAGAAATTAAAATCCTTTGAAATAATACTTAATTGCTGTATTAAAAATTACAGTAAAAGGTTGCCATAAGATTAAGTAATGTGAAAAAATCAAAAAAAAAGACAAAATACGAATACCATTTTTATAATTTCGAGATTTTTTTTCGCATTTTGTCCGATCATTTAGCTTTCATAACTATCGTACCATAATATCGGTTAAATTTTGGAGTGTTCCACCAACTCTTTACTTTCAATATATTTTTCCTCGCCTTTCCCATAACCACTAATGACTTACGTTTACAATTAGTGCATCGCGGAAAATGACGTTCTAGTTTAAGTAAATATAAACAATGAAACAAAGTCACTTTAATTTTGATTTTAAAAGGTTACTTTAGTCCTTATTCCTTTACGATACGACAAAAAAGTTCGAAAACTCGGCCTTATTTCATAAAAGTACTTATTAAAGACACTTAAACTTAATTAAAAGAAAAAAAATACCTGCTAGTCATTATGATTAGTCACAAAAATTAATATTATTAGCTTAGAATTTCAGGATTTAAATAATGAATGCACCTCAATGAGATAAAGGTTCTTCTTGCTCTTATAACGATGACCAATCACCAAAAAAGGTGATAGTTGATTTAACCACTAACTTTACTCGCTCAATTTCTGCAAATTTACAGTGTAATACCATTCATGTATGCCTCTTCGCTTCCCTAATAGTATAAAGTGTGTTACTATTTTCCCATAAAAATCCCCATTTTCAACCCTTTACCAAGCCAGGTAGAGCCGCCTAGTTCTACCACATGAGTTGGCAGACAAGAAGATTTATGCCCCGATGACAGCGACCAGTCAAGAGGTCGAAACGAATCGTAAGGGAAAGAAGATCGGAGTTCAGCTCGAGGGTGAATCTTAGTTAGATGAATCGGAGACAGCCCCTTCTTTCAGGAACTAGCAACTTACTCTCTTACGCTCCTAGGCCCTGCTTCCTCAACATCTTTCTCACAGCTCCTTTCCGCTCTCCCCACGTCAACATGCATCCCCTTGTTCTACCCCTGTCGGTAACACGAAAATTCCTGGCGCCTCTGTGGGATAAAGCCGGTAGTAATGCAATAAGGGTATGCCCAACGCTACCACGGTCTAAGGTAAGGTCATACTTTGGAACACTGCCATGAACTATCATTGAATATATTTTGCGCATGGCATCCATTTTGAAAACAAGTTAAATTCTCGCCACTTTAATGCATGTCAAATATAGGTACCCTCGCAATTAAAACTTTAAGGCCGCATTTACTCCATAAAAAACACTGTTTTATACCAATGCTATATAATAACAGTTTGCAATGGAATGCAGTTTTTCAAAATGGCGATGCTTTATAAAAAAGTTATCAACAATGTTATATTTAACACTATTCAAGGAATGTACTTTGGCAAGCCAATAAATGTACATAAATTTATTATATTTCATCAATAATGTTTTAGCAGTGTTACATTTTTCCCATCCAGCGTCGGTAAAAATGAAATGGAGTTATATAACAATGTTTTATTATTTTGTTGCGGTCTAGTTTGGACGTCAGAAAACATTTTATATAACTCTTTTTATTAAATACTGTTTTATAACATTGCATGATAGTGTTAACACGTGTTAAATACTCCATGAATATTTTTTGGCCGAAAAATAAAATTTTCCTAAACCCTCGAGAGGGCGCACTTGATGTTATGTTTATTATACCTTAGGAATCAAGTCAAAAGTCACTCGGTGCCTTGAGCCCCAAAATACAAATAAATTCATAGAGAAAGAAATAAAGGGATAGGAACATATGGGTGAAAGGAGAGTAGGTCAACGGTTACTATGGTAGATGGAGCAAGACAGAAATCATAGAGTAAAAAGCTGGCTGACTGTGACTCAAACCCAGAACCGTGATGATATTGATTTGATGGTGATATTGATACGTTTTCTCTGACAGTTAAAAATTTTACTCACCTGGCATTAACATGTTTAACGCATGAATGACTATATAGCTGGATTTCTTTTCGTATTTTAATCTTATTTAAAATTATCGTACATAATTATTTATTTAATTATTTAATATTAATTTTTAAAGGGCACTATAAGTCTTGCTGTATGTGTACCTACCCCTTTACTAAAGCAAAATAAATGGTCATGACCTAAGGGTATTAGAAATTATTTTGATTATTTAAATTGTCTGTAAATTGAGTTGTATATTTCATTTTGTCAAGTAAATTGCATTCGTATCATGTATTTTCTTTTCCGGCAAGCAATTTGGGACAAAGTAATGAAAATATAAGGTAAGAGAAGATATCGAAATCGTGGTTTCTTTCCAGGTAAAAGAATAAATAGATTTTCGTGTTACATGTTTATCCACGACGTGGGGCATAATAATACTAAGTGGAATAACAAATACATTTCTTGTTACAACATGCAAATAATATCTAGGCTACTATGGGATACATATCTGCTGATTTGATCTCGCGGTCCGCTGAGATACATTGACAATAACCTATCGTTCTGTAAATAGAAATTAGTGCAAAAACGATCTGGTGAATACACTCGAACCCTTCCACAGACTAATATTTAATATATATATTAAAATATAATAATTATTCATATACCAAATTTGTATCTAAATTAGAATATACATTTGGTCATGACCTAAGGATATAAGGAATTATTTTGGTTACTTAAATTTTCTGTAAATTTATTGTTTCATTTTGTCAGGTTGCAAACGTATCTCTAAACCAACAATTTTTCATGCATTTTCTTTTCCGACCAGCAAGCTGGGACAAAGTAATGAAAATATAAGGTAAGAGAAGGTATCGCAATCCTTTTTCGTGTTACATGTTTATCCAGAACGTGGGGCATGGTAAAAAAAAAACAAAACTTCTTGCTACAATGTATAGGAAATGAAATTTAATTCGATTTTTTCGCCCCACCACCTTCGGTGTGTCTCATCCCATTTCTTTCTCCTTTGGAGAAGGAAAATGAACGGATGGAAATCCAGTCGAGATCCTTGCCAACTTCTTCCCCCATAAAACCTGAGAAACGATTGCTCATTCGAAGGGATTTGGCTCGTCCTTATGGGAGCGATTTCCTTTGTTTTATTTCGGAGTTTCAAGTTTATGTTCATTGAACGCAGAGCACGTTTTTCCTCGCTTTCCTCAAGGACTCGTGATGCGTTAATCTACTTTCGCGAAATATTTTCCACCCAAGTGCCGTGCCAACTAATTTTCATTCGGTAATCCACTGCAGGAGATATCTAGCGTGAATGGAAAACTTTTCTCTCGACAGTGATCATTTGTTCAAACTCCATGCGGCAAATTTGAGTTTAATCCTTTTGCAACAATGAAGATTTTACGTTGAAACGTTCTCTTCCTGTCAATGATAGTCTGTTAAAACTGTGTTGGCCAATTGAGAGTAAAACATGCCTAATCTGGAACGAAATTTTTCTTCGAATATATTCATTTGTTGAAACTCTAAGCTACGAATTTGGGTTCATCCCTTTTCCAACAATTAATTTTCTCCATAGTAAGGTCCTCTTTCTAATTTAAGTAACCTATTGCTAAAACTAAATGTAGAAAATTTGCATTAAATAATTATGAAATAAGTGACACTCGCATGAATTTATTTCGAACTTTATGTGTCAACTTTGATTCGACTATAAATGTACTAATCAGCACATTGGGTGGCTATTTCCTCCTCCCGTTTTTTTACTACCTAATCGTCTATTTAAATGTATCAGAAAATTACGATTTAAATATTTCGGGAACGATTACCATTTTGTTAAGCCAAACTGAATGAAACAAATTGGCCTTTAACTGTTGCGTAAGAATGGAGGTGCTCCATAGAACCTTCACTTTTTAGATGAAATCCATTTTTTACGTCTATATGTCGTGAATTCAGTAAACTGTATATGTAATGTTGTTATTCACTATTCCTGTAAAACTTATATATTAATCCTTACGCATCAAAACTTCTCCGCAAGTGTTCCAAAAATTTTTCTGATTCATTTATTTTCTCATTAATATTGTTAAATTTGTTGTACTTAAGTCTTTACGTAGAAAGTACTCATGAGGATGTTCAAAATTAGTGCAACGACTGAGGGGGAAATTTCAAGGTATATACGGATGATTATTGCTAATTACTGCTCTAACTCTATGCTCACTTAATGCCGCGGGTATACTTGTATGTTAAAATAAATCTAAAGTAATCAATTTTGTGCCCTTACATAGGTAAATAGATGTACTTAACACTTTAGTCATCAAATTCTTTATTTTAGCTAATTCTGTTTCATCTTAAGGGTTACTTCTTGCCTCAACTACACTTCCCTTTATCCTCAAAATGTTTTGATGGCAGCCTCTTCTTTCAGAAACTAGTAACTTACCCTCTTCCAGTATTCACCTTTTATTCGTGCTATTTCCTATCCTTGCGCTCCTAGCATCTTGACAGGCAACGTTTTTCCCGTTGCCCCTGCTTTATCGCGAAGATCGCGAAGGGTATCGCGTAGATTCCCTCTCGCAAGTATCTTATGTCCAGGTAGGATATTAAATCGGTGGCATTGCAGTGTAGTTAGACACGTAGCCAAGGTGTAAAGGTGTACTAAACAACAATGCCAGTTATTATCAATGATACTTAAGAGCCGGTTTTATAATGTCTTATTAATCTGGAGTTTACGCTAAGCGTCGGTTAAGTTCCAAAATTTAAGTTTTATAATCGATGGTTAAGTCAAATCTGAGCGTTAAAGTCGTAGTCAAGCTAAACCATGGATTTTCCCAGGGTAAAAGGATAACGTGAAGTTTAAATTGTTGCTAAAATAGCTCTTGGAGTGTAGGTCAAAAAGGCCTACACTCCAAGAACTATTTTAACATGAATTAAACGAGGTCAAGAGAAGGGGAAAGAAAATTATTGTTTAAATTGTTGAAAATGGCGGACGTTTTGAATTGCTGAAGTACCCCACACAAGTTAGGCAAGTACAGGAAGTTAGAAGTGTTCAATTTCGACTTTCGTTTGTTTCACTTTTCGCGATCAATTTTTGGTATGAGAATAACAGTAGCTGCGCTTTCCTCTCGTCAAAGTTCCCATCAGCCAACCGGCGGTAGGATTTGCATTATAAAACTCAACCTCTCGTTAAACTCCACGTTACCGTTATCTCCACGTTAGTTATCGTGAGGTTTAACCAGACATTATAAAACCGGCCCTAAGAGTTCAATATGACGAGATGATATATAAGACGAGATGGATACGATGTTTCGCTTTAGATCCATGTTGTAAACATATGTGATATTCGTGAAATACATGCATCTTGTGCGTTGGAGAGTAGCTCCACGCATAAAATGGCAAGTTGAAGCTAAATTTACTTTAGTAAAAAAATACTAGTAAAATGGTACTCTTGCCATCAAGGGACCTGAGCCATAATAAAATCACTCACCTACGAAAATAAGTGCATCACGCTTTTTATCAGGCTAATGGTGATATTTTTGCTGTACACTCATTTATTTCTAATTTTTTAGGCATACCTTGAGAATTACACCATTATATTGGAGCCATTCCCCTCTATCTCTTTAGTGTTTTGGTGGCAACCCCTTCTGACGGGAAATAGTAAGCCACACTTTTCAACTCCATCACCCTTTCATCTAGCATTTACGCTACTCCTTTCTTTGGACCCCACTTCTAGACATCCAACGTGTTCCCCCTTTTCCTCTCCAGCCCGTCAAGCGAAGATTTCTGGTGCCTCTTGTTGACATTCTCACGACCAGACCGGAGAGGTAGGACAAGTTAAAGCGAATAGCAACCAAATCCTTCTTCAATGGTAGCCCTTGTTGAAAGGTTTTAACCAGGGATGAAATCAAAACGAAATGAAAGCCAAAACCAGTAAAATTTCAATAGTTTCGTTCCCGGGAGCGAAATGTAGAAACAAAACGAAATGGATTTAAACTCGGACGTGCTTCAACTTCGAACGGTTTAGTTTCGACCCACGCACCGAGTACGAAGTATGGTTGGATGAAGAGGCCTGGCCTACCGCCATTAGACAAATGGGACTCTCATATTTTTACCTCTAACAGGAAAACGGTGAACGCAAACTTGCCACTCGATTTTTAAACTCGACGTTTTAACCTCTCTACACGCATGTCAAACGTAATGAGTCGAATTCTGTTGGTTTTTCCGGGTATTCTTCCGCGTTTATCCATTTGTGGGACGATATTTCGCCAACGTTCCAGTTGGCTTCCTCAGGTCCACTGAAGTGTTGATGCAGAAATTTGTTCATCTTATATACACCCCGTTTGCCGCCTTTTTTCTCGAGGTGTGCCCTGATTGGTCAGGATCTTTGAAGACCCTTTTCCACGCGCTGGCGAGATTGTAGCCGTCTTCACGGTTGAAGTTCTTTGTCGTTTTGGCACATTCGCTAAAACCCTGGTTTTAACAACTCACTTCTACTTCTTCGTTGAAGCTTTTCGCGGGTTATTATAGCTATCGATGTTTTTTACGTGTACCCCGCGTACAATACCACCTTACTCCACTGCGCTTCATTTAAACCCAATAAGTACGCGAGGTACACCCGAAAAAACATAGACAGCTCTTCACTTCTATTTTCGTTCCATTCCTTTTGTAAGTTGTGCACGCTTCCAACTATTCAAACAGGATTATCCTGATTTAGATTAAATGATAGATAAATGTAATATTATGACATTAAAAAAGAGCGGGTAGCGTAGTGGAAAGATCTTTGGGCTGCTGATCTAAATATCCAGGGTTCAATAATCCTTGAGCGAGCGCGCTGGGGTATAAAGTACGCCAATCTTCGAAAAGCACGGATTTCAACATTGTGCGTGAATTCTGGTTAGCAGTGTATTCTTACAATGTCATTTTGACTGTCCATTGCGTGAGTTTTTAAAGCACAAGGTATTGTAGCAATTTGTTTTAAATCGGCAGGAGGAACCCGACACCCGTGGCGTCTAAATTACGCCGCGCAAACAGCCGTGTACCACGTGTGTACCTTTACGTGTTTGTCACCGATAAATGTACAAGCTCGAACTTATTTCTACCAGAAAAAATAAATTTGAGCTAAAATCGAGTGGTATCATATAAATGCATTTATCGTGGAAAAATTACCCCACACGCCCGGTCATGTATCAATATTAAACAAGAATTTCCATTAGAAAAATTTTCCTGGACCGGGAATCCAATCACAGACCTTTGGCTTTCCGGGCCTCTGACAGACTACTACGCTATCCAGGTTCTATTTTATTTAATTAAAATTTTTTCTCATGGCAATCCTTGTATACTTCACCGCCGTTCACGCGGCAGGATTAGAAATATTGCACATTACATTAGTTTTTCACCGAAACGGCACATTTATTATGGAATAAATCAACAGCTACAGCATTATTATACAAGAACCTGTTTAAAAATAGGAAATTTCAAGTGCAATCTCCTAAAACAACAGCCCGAAAAGCCTTTCATTTGACCTTAAGATGATGAAGTACAATAAGAAGATTGTATGCTGAAAATTTCATTAAAATAGCACAATTCGCTTCTTTCACCAACCTATATCCGTCTAATCACCCCAGCCTCATAGTGTCTAGCATGTTTCATCCCAAACCAATCAATCTTATTGGATCCGACTCGAGGAAAAAAGAACTTTCGATAATCTATTTTTTTTCTCCCTCCCTCACACCGGTTAATTCGATCCAGTTATTTATCCCAAGGGCGGGGAAAAAGGATAAAGGAATCGTTTTTCTTCCGCCCATCATCCAATCCCACATCTCTCCCCGTTGAGATTCATCGGAGCGGATCGGAAGAAGATTATCATGCCCCATCCTTCTTTTCCAAGTCCTTATCCGTCTTTTCTCACCCGAGTATTGGACGATTCATCCGAGTTCTACTATATCCTTCACCCTCATCTGATAGAGGTGATAAAATAAGAACGGTATTCAAAGTATCCCATTGGTTTAGATGGGTTTGCATGGAGAATTTACCGAATAACTATATCTCTACCCTACTCCTAGATTATTATTAGTCCTTCCCCCATTATTTTCTAGTTATCACTGGTCAACAAATGGAGATTGAGGTGATATACTACCTATTTAGGTAGAGAATCGATTATCGGTAATAGTAATTATTTAGATAGATTTTCCTAGATGGTTTATTAAATGACCCGATTTCTTCTATTCTCCGATTAAAAATTCCACATAATTATCTCGTCATCACCGGTCAACAATCCTAAGGTTGAGGAAATATTCTATCGAGTAAGTTAGGTAACCATGGAGTGTTTAAGAAGTATTCTGAAAATGTCCCTCCCTTTCATGGACTTGTGGGACAGTGGGATACGCAATTGTCTATCAAAGCTAATTCCTTTTCATTGTATGCATTAATCATATTCTCATCTTTCTTCTACCCAGTCGAAATAGAATTCTTCCCGGTAACACGGCTTTCAACATCCCCTTTCCAAACCATACTCATCCATCCAAACCCTCTTTCTCCTCTGCATCTCATCTAAAAGCTTTCTATCCTCCTACGCCATGTCTAGCACTTCATCGTTTCTATATATCTTTCGGTCCACTTTTCATTCTCCTCTAGTCTATACATCTAGTCAAGATATCTATAGCGTATTTAGTATTTTCTAGTCCTCTTTACTCAGAGTCAATGTTTCCGCAACGTAAAACACTTCACTCCAGATAAGCCACTTGACTAGCCTTTTCTTTACACGCTAGCATAATAATCCTTTCTCTGTGGAAAACTTAATTTCTTCTTGATTTTAACTACTTTTCTTTAATGTACTTATGAGTCGCCAAGCAATTTAGAAATTAAAAAAGACTAGGCCGACCTTTGGCAGTAGAAAAATTTTATTTTCCTACATGATAGCGGCTGGTATCAACGTATTCCGCTACATACCCATTGGGCTTTTGAGATAGCATGTCGGTACGGCTGTACTTATGATAGAGAGAAAATCTTAACCCACATCCAACAGAAACAATACTGACTGGTATTTTAACATTTTTTGCCGAACGAATAATGAAATAAATCACAAAGAAAACGAATTATAATAGCCCAATTTTTTTACTAAACTTTACATTACTTTTTACTAGTAATTTTTGCATTCTAGTTCAGGGCACATAAAGCCTATCTCCACACGGCTGTTGTGGAGACCGAATTTAAAATGCGCTGCGGGAAAAAACTCAATATGGAATGATTTCAATTCATGCCATACGCAATACTTTTTGGACCAACTTTTTACCAATCAGTTATCCGATTTACTGCCCTTTTTTTAGCCGGCCACAAAGTCGTGACAGCAATTTTTAATAAAATGTACCTTACCAGAGGCGAGTACCCAAGCACGAAACGCTAAAAAAATATTACTAAAAAGTGGTTTAGATTATATAAAAATAATTGCGGTTAAATTCGTTGCTTGGTATTCAACAATCGTGGCGACATATGCCATTGCAGAACATTTCTTATGGACCTAAATTTATTTTTCTGAAAACACGTGATGTACTTGATCGGGTTAGACATTAGTGATTTTTTTCATCTTGTTCGAACCAGAACGTGCATGCAGTATAATGTTTACAAAACGATGGGCAAAAATTTGACACGTGTTAACTAGAAAAAGGAAATTAGCTTTTGTTCGTATATGGAGCGAAACGTGCAACTCTTTTTCGGGATAATAACATATGTTATTCGCAATACTTTTTGGCGCACATTTTTCAATTAATTATTCGGCTTACAGTTCTTCCCTAGGCGGCAGAATAATTCTTCATGCACAATTAAGGAAAATTAATCCCAAAGTTGATCCAGAAGCACATTAAAACTATGTGTTTTGGACAGTTATTTTCTGAGCCGTACCTAACACCTATGACCATGTCACCAAACTAATTTTCGGGTTCAAAAGTGACCAAGGAACGATTTTGAAAGAAAGAGTGACTAGTAAATTTTTTTTGGACGAAAAGGTGACGTGGTTCAAAATGCTACGAAATAAACTAAAAATATTGAGTGCTTTTAAAACAGAATCCTCAACGTTTATTCGCCTGTAAGTATACAATTTTATGTCCTTCTTTTAGTTCAGGAGTTTTATCTGTTTTCACCTAACTCTGAATTTCACAACGCAAGCCGCGTCAAAGGAAATGCGGAGGTACTAGTAATGACCACTATAATCGTTTTATCAGTACCTACATACAACGATCATGCTACCTCAAGTGGCGAGTATGTAACAGTACACGACCCATTGAGCTGTACAAAACATTCAGGCATGCGTAGAAATCACAATTTTTTTAATCAAATACCAGATAAATATAGTTTTTATACTTCATTGACGTATTGAAGACAACCGGAAAAAGTGATAATAAGTCTGTGCCAATAAGTCTGTGCTCAGCTTAGAAATTAGGACCACTTAGAGGTCTCAGAATTGGAATAGGTTCCCTATAACACCACGATGCAAAGTCACTACTAGATTCTAAAGAGCTAATTATTGATATTTTTATTCCCTCTTACTGTAAAAATAATCTGGAATAACAGAAATACTATGGGCATTCCACCATGGTTTCATTTATGCCCCATCACAGACTGGGTTTAGAATAATGCTTAGAAAATGGAATATTTGATGCATTCGCGCAAATATAATGGAATAATCAAAAAGTTCAGGAGTATTTGAAGTTTGGATTCCATTACTCATTTCGCTCCAACTATGTTTGAAATCAAAGTTACAATCCCTAGTTCATTCTTGGAGGCGTAAGGAAACGTCACTTCAATAGATGTATATAGAAGAAACAGAGGCAGCAGTTTTCCTTGTTATTTTGGTATTTTTAATCAGCAAGGGTCCACGAAGGATATTCTGATGAGCGCATTAGTCAGGCATATTCAAAGCAAACCCAGAGCGCTGACAAAAGTCAAGGGAACAAGCGTCTTCATGCATTATGTATCCCATTTGAATTTGTAAGATGTTTATCTTTCCTTATCTGGAGTAGAAAGACACCAAGCAGTTTCCTCTAAACTTGAATGGAATCAACGCCCGGTAGGATTCTTTTCGATGTCGTAAAGAACACAAAGAATCTTCTACATCCAGTGAAGAATGGGCTGTTTGTTCAGAGTTCCGCTTCCTTGCCCAGGACTAGCTTGCCTTCTGTATCTCCTTCATGCATCTCTTGCCATCTTTGATCTGGGGAAAAATCTTGAATCGCCGTACTTTCATACTCAGATATCTCAAAGATACGTCATGATTTTGAAAGAGGACTCGCTGTAATGCGATTTATCTATAGGTGTACAGTCGTATATTTTAGAGGGAGCGAAATTCTAGAACTTGAAGGTCAATGCATAGAACGATATAATTTACGAGAAATTCTGGATTTTCCTTTGAATTTCATTTTGAGAAATTATAGCATTATTTTTATGAAGTATGCTTTTGCTTAGCACCTGGAAAAGGAGTTTCTATGCAGAGAAATTTACGAAGAAGAGGTTCAAATATTACTCATGTAATTTTACAATATTCGAGGTCAAAAAACTATTTTGTATTGCTAATATTTTTGTAATAACATGAAGTAATTGAATGATAAACAAAGATATCGCATACCTTCATCAAATACCTCAAACCTTTTGATATATTACAATTGCTTATGTTTAGTTATCAGGTGCAAGAATAAATAATGCCGTTGATTTACGAATACATGAACATGCCACATACATTTGGCAATGAGAAAAACATCTTCTCACGTATAGTTTTCTAGATTCAGACTACAAACACTTAGCGATTGACCTTGTGGTTTGTTGATTGTCATCGCAACGGCAACATTAAAACTTGCTATCATGAATTTTCGTATATTATAATTTAGGCTGGAATTTTAGAATTTTGAGATCACTGCAAGGAACGATGTGACTTATGAGGTATTCTGGCCTTTTCTTTGAATTTCGTTTTTATATAATATAGAATTATTTTTATAAAGTATGTTTAAGCTTAGTGCCTGAAAAAAGCTATTTCTTCGGAGAGAAATTTACAATGAACAGGGCACGAATATTGCAAAAGAGGATCCTCAATTCGACCTGTAAATGTGTTGTCACACACCGCGTATTTAAATGGGTTTACAAAAGTTGCCACTCGTGTCTCCTACGGACAAAGTGATCCGAGTTCACGGGGAAATAAAGGTAATATATTTAGAGGTTTAACAAAAATTTGTATACATGATGATTGTGATTTATTAGATCCGTAACTTTTCAATGCCGTTCCTTGTAATTACTAACATTATAATGAAAAATATTGGGAAAAAGTTCTCTCATTCGCTCATCACTAAGACGCGGACATTTTTGAAACCGATAAAAATGCGACCGAAGTGGCAACAGAAATCAGCCTTGTATAGGAAGGAAACAGGCCTCCTCCATGCAGATTTCACGAGTCAGTCTATTATTTTGCAAAATAAACTGGTTATTTCTGCCAATTTCTTCCACTGACATGCAGTAACTTTGAAGATTCAAGAAAAAGCGTTAAAGAATACAACCTCATGGAAACCCATCTCCACGTCCAATTATTCCTCTGTTTTTTTAAATTTTTTTTTGAGTTGACGAAAAAGGCTGAAGCCCCCACGCATCTTGTCGAAAATTTTTAATACTTGACTCATCCGTCTATCTCCACCTCGTGGCCGTAGCCACACCCATTATGAGTGGAGACGAATTTACCCGAAATGGTCACCAAGGGTGTCACCTGCTTACATTTCTCCTAAGCACTCTCAAATGATTCCAACACCTAGCACCGACACCCGAGAGCTACTATTTCTCCCTTTTGGATTCTGTAAATTGTCTATGGTGATACTTCGAGGAATGTGTTAATCTATGTACCTACTATAAAACCCATTTCCAAACACGGATTGAGTGACTGACTGATTGATACTGTGCCGGTCCCACCTCTCGGGTCTTGTTCAGCCCAAAACCCCTCCCACCTCCTTTCCTCCGCTACCCGTTAGGACGAGTAGGAAGCAAAAACGGGACGACACGTAAGAGATTTTTAGGGTTCTGAGATTTCGGGCGACCAGCGCCGTTGGCTTTGCTATTAAGACAGTAAAATTGGTGGGGGGCAGAAGAATCGCTACCTTAAATAAATTTCTTTCCGGTTCTTTTTCTTTTAACATCAATGACTTTTAATGAACCGACTACTATACAATGAAATGAAATAACCCCATCGACATTTGAATTACCCCTCCAAAAGAAACACACAAAAAAATTATACCCTTCAACACAAATAAATTGAAACCCTTAATAAACCATCGAACATACAATAAATCATACAATGAATTTGCGCATATTTCAGTAACGCCTTTGTAGCACAAAAGCCATGTTTTAGTCTTAGAGGCGATTTAAATATTTTACAATGATGAAATCAACACTCGTGAACCAATGAAAAAACAATGAGAAATTGACACAAATCGCTTATCGTTCCTCTTCTTCAGACGAGAGATGGGGAGAGAGAGCACGAAACACTCACTGGTTTCTTTTAAGGGACACACTACTTTGGCAAATATCAGTTGCACTAGAAGGGAAATAGGGGCGTATAAGCTTACTCGTTCACTCGGTAGCGGGGATCGAGACCAGAAGCCACTCGGGCCAACAGCCGGCTGATTGCGTCTGCTACACGTGGCCAGTGCTTCTTCCAAAATTCGACCCCTCGGCGATCCGGAACCTTCCTTCCGCTTAATCACTGCCCTCAGCCTTCTCGGGTGCGTTTTAGCCGTAGCGTGCGTCACCTTTTTCTCTCCGTTCTGTTCTCTGCTGACTTGTTCGTTGTTTTTTTGAGACCTGTGCTCTCCCGTGCACGGCCTTTTATCCATCTCTCACTTGTTCAACGAGGCACAAATTTTGAATTATAAGACAATACTCTTGATACCAAATTTATCTTACATAGGAAAATATAAATAAAATTTAAACCACTTAACAGAACAAAAATACAAGTAAGGCGTTTCGCCACAATACAAATCTTGAGGGTGAACGAGACGAGAAATGACAATAAAGCATAAAATCGACCACCTTTTAAAATTTACTGAAAACTCAAGAAAAAATTTCGAAGCACTAAAGTTCTCCCTATTAATGCTGCTAACTGCCTCAACGTTTTTGGGAATTTGGGAGTCACAAATCGATTTTTCAATAATTTTATTTTCAAAATCAAGTCTACGTGATACCTCGAGAAACTATTTTCCGACCAGAGAAATTTGGCGAAATCGAGTAATTTCACAATTTCGTAAATTACAATCTGAAAAATGAAGGTAGAAACAGTGTTGCGTCATATGGTTCAACAAGTATTATAACAACTGGCATAGTGGCCGGAAAAGGCTGCAAACGAGTCCTCATATTAAAACCCAATTGCAAACTCAGCACTTATTTTAATGTTAGCCAGCCCGGGTTTCGGCAGTTCTATACCATATTCTAGGACGAAATATGAAAAAAAGCTACCTACAACCGATTCGGTTAACATTGAAATTAGGGTGAAGTTTACAGTTGTGTTTTATAATGAAGATTGAAATTCATAATTTTTAATTTTAGGTATGGCCTAGTTGGATGCTGTTACAGCTCTGTGTCTTTGTGAGCTGATTGTAAAAATCTTTGGTTCAGCTCCTGAATCTTTTTGACTACTTGCCAATGGATTGCATTGCATAAATTGAAATTTAGACTTTTTTGATAAAATCGCCCAAATTATTAAAAATTTGTTTTTTAAAGCCAAATCCTTGTAGTAAACCTTCTGTTTTTAGAAATTTAGAATGCTACTCATTTATCAAAAAACCTATCTAGGCATAATAAATGGAGACGTTTTGTTTTCAAGAAGGTATTTGAATTTTAAATCTGCTTTTTTGCTTATTTAGTGCGTGCGAATGCATTAATTTCATTCATTCAATCCAAGTCATTGTTTTGCAAAAGCTACCACAGGAATCACTTTAACTTTTCCCAATCCAAGCCAGTGTTACTACATACTTACTTCATTCATTAAAAAACGCCTCAGTAGCATCAAATGACATTACTCAAGTAAATACAAAACTATTCATCCAAATTTCTCCCATGCGAGGTCTTACAACCTTAATTATAAATTATCTAAGTCTGCTATAAAATGCTATGAGAAAATTGAAGGATTTGTAATTCTAAGGTGCTAGATACATTTAATTATTACGCTCACCATAGGACACATGTGTAGGAGAAAATTGAAGCTATGAATCCTGATGCATTATGTAAAATGTTGAGTCATACCCTTTTCTTTTTTAAAACCTACAAGCTGCTACCAAAGTCAAAGCTTTGTCATATTTTCATCCAAACATTTGTACCACATACATGCTTCATTATTTAAAAATCAGTTCAATAGTATTAATTGACCCAAATAAGAGTATATCGTATGTACAAAATATATTCATCCTTCTTTCTCCCAAGTGGCGTCTTGCAATCCTTGTCTTAAATTCTTGACGACTACTAGACAGTTGCCATCATTATTTCTGTGTTATAGCAATTGCCTCACCTTTCCAATGGCATAAACCTTTCACTCTCAACGACACTTTCATTCTCTTTCTCTAACCTCGTTTGAAAAAGCAGATTGCCACAGCTATTTCCCTTATTTTGTTTTCCGAAAAAAAAAGGAAAATAAAAGTCTTAATTTCACTCTCATATGCTTGAAGTCTTATCAACCTTTTTTTTCGAATTCCTGCTTAAGTCTAACAAAGTGATCCACGACCCTTTTCCTCCGTCTCATTAGCAAACTGATGGCTGGAAGCGGTGCGAGATAAAAACGTCACTTGAGAAAGGAAAACGGAGACAAGGGAGACGTAAAGAGAAAAAAAGGGCGTTTCAAAAAAATGCGAGAAAACAAGAGAAAACCCACGCTTTCGAGAATACTGGAAAGGAGAAGAATTGGTCCCGAGGTGGGCGTCATTATAAAAAGGAAGTGCAGACGAAAATGATATGGCAATTTGCCTTGGAAAAGCGAATTCTTTCGAAAAAAAATATGAGGCCTCGGTAAAAACATTCGGTGAAAATATTTTTTGCGAAAGGAAATATACAATTTTTTCGAGCATTGCCTATTTAAGTATCGAAAGAGATCGACTATACAAAGAGAAATCGTACTTCCAGGTTTATACCAATTAAAAATCTTGCACGAAAACGTCTGCACATAAGTTCTTCCACATTAGGGAGCTAATAATCGTTTTACAGCCAATAATTTCAAGCATATAAGATTAATTTTGATAGGTAGTCAAAGAAAAATTACCGCACAAACAAAAAATCTGTTAATAAAATGTATTAATGTATATTTCAAAAGAAGTTATACGCAAAGTTAACCTAATATGTCCTAGACTAAAGTGAGGTTGCGCAAGGCTGTAAAACAACCTACTTACGTAAGGGCCTCATACTTACTAAATTAAAGTGAACGTTAAGTTAATAACATCGATTTCGCCTTCCTATTGAACTTAATTAGGATCAATTTTTATATCTTGAATGGTATACTTTTTAAGTTCCCACCTATTTCAAAGCCTTTTCCATGGCAGTAAAAATATTAACCCGCAACAATATCCTCACGCACAACTCCCTTAAAATCATAGCTCAGACTTAACCGATATTTTTTATACGCTTATGTATTAAATTGCACCATATTTGTATACTTCGGTATTGTCATTCGAAATTATTATAATAGAGGAAAAATGTACCTTTACATTTAGCTAGAAATACAAATGAAATAAGTGATTGGATATGATAAAGGTAATAAATGATGTTCTTCGTGTTCTCAAGACTACCAAAATTATCCTACTGAAAATAAAAACGTATAATTTACACAAATAAATAGACTTCGTATATTCATGTATTTCAATTTAACATACCTATCTGTGTTTTACCTGCTTCCTAGGTATTTTCAAGGTATATTTATATAAGTTTTTGATACTATCAACTGTGCATAAAAAGCCCACTGATACACAAGGTAAGAGTAAAGTTTCCTAATAGTTACCTACTCTTTGATGAATGTAAATTTTACACTATATAGCGTCTAATTTCGATTCTGTTGGTCCTGTTTGCTTTGATACATTTTTAGTTGGCCTACGAGGGTCACCATGCTCTCTGAACATTGACGATGCGATATATCTTATTGGGCATATTTCTATTTATTGTAATTCCCCATTTCATCCTGTTCTTTGCCAACTTGGCCAATTAGCTTGCTTATAAAAGTATATATTTTTCAAACGTATTGAAGGGAATTGAATCGGAAAAAGAGTTTTCTCTCGAGGATAGAGATAATAAGTCCGTGTCAAGCATTGAAATTTTCGGACCACATAGAGACTGCCAATGGAAAGTAATTCATGGGAATAAAAATGAAAAGCGAAAGGCCTTATTAAAGTTAGGCCCTTATGTGATTTAAGAGAAATCACCATGCCTAGAACACATTTATATATACTAGAGTAATTGGGCCTTCTCGTGTGCCTTATTAAATCCAAGAACGAGAGCAAATAAGTACAATAAAGTCGTTTTAATATTGATTCAGTTCCAATCGAACAAAGGCAATGAGAAAACTGATGTTTTAAAAAATCTGGAAGGATGGATGTGACAACGCTTTCGATTTAAATAAGTACAATAAACCTTCTGCCAAGTTTCCTTCATACTTTCCACTTGGGTAATCAGGGTTACAATAGAAAATATGATTGCCTTTTTTATTTTACTGAGTCCTTATATTATATTATTTATTGATATTTTATTTTTTTTATTATAGATTATTATTATTATATTTTTGATTTTATTGATTTATAAATTGCTATGGGTGGATTATTTATCTACCAGGGAGTAATGACTTGGTTTTTCACTGTTTAAAATATTACGTAAAATATTCCCTGAGATAACCCTGATATTGTTATGTTCCCTGTTACTTTCTGCTCGATCAAACATATTTCTTCGGTATTTAAAGCTTCATAGAGGGCAATGAAAACTTTACGCTCGAAAAATTTGGAAAAATCTCGGCAATATTTATTATACAAATTTATTTTTAATAATTATAAAGCAACGGAAAAAGGAACTGAAGTAGAACACCGTAACACTCAGTAGGGGTGCGACAGATACCGATCAACGTCAACGACGTGCACTACGTAACATGACATACGGAGCAAATATTTCCCGATTTTTCCTCCAAATTTTTACGAGTTTCGATGAGATTTTTTGGGTGTTATCTCAGCTAATCACAACAAGTAACAAACAACTAGACCTTCTCAGGACTCCTATTTAAAATTGGCATATAATGCGACCATGGCTAGATATCTTTCCCGGGTTTAAATCCATTTCCTTTCGTTTCTACATTTCGCTCATGGGAACGTAACTATTAACATTTTATTGGTTTTTACTTTCGCTTAGTTTCTACTTCCATCTCTAATCAGGACACATATACAAAACATCCAATATTAAGTCCTCGCCCCAACCCTCGACATCTTATACGAAATTTATCGAATAGCATTATGCTACAAATTCTCAAATCAGCTCCTATCCACTCTGATACCCCTTAAAATGCCAAATTCATTATGAACGATGATGATGAAGCGACCATTACTCTACACAGCTATAACTGTGTTTGCAACATAGGTACTTAATGAATTGGGCATGACGAGGGCCCTGCTCCTAACGTCAAAGAAGATGAGAGAGCGTGTGAAGAGACAGCACGCGGTGGAGTCTCAAAGAGTGACTTCTTTTTCAAAGCGGGGGGCAAGACGAAAGGAAAAACGCGAGAAAGTCGAAAGAGGCGCCCTCATGGATTCCAGCGGAGACGAGACGAAGGAAATAAAAGGCACACTCAAAGTATGCGGGCACCTTAACGAGACGCTTCGGCTTAATTGAGAGATAAAGGGAAAAAAGAAAGAGAGTTGTGCGGGAGGACACCACACATTAGGAGTTGGGATAAGAATCAGCGACAAGCTTTAGGAAGAGAGCTTTTTCCACACCAGAAGAGAGCTCTTTCCAAATAAAACAATATCGGCAATGAGGTACAGAGGTTGTCTTACTTACTTATTTTCGCACTACTGTCACCATCATAATCTCTGGTCAACAATCCTAAGATTGGTTTGACGCAGCTCTTCACCCATATATTCTACCGGCAAATCTTCTCACTCCTTATTTTTATTTATTTATATATTATTTAGGTATTTATTTATTTAACACCAAAAACAGCACTTAGGCCTTTACATTGGGATTTATAAACAAAATAAATTATGTAAATATAATTAAAAAACAAGTATAAAATTGATTTCATAAACAACAATCATTTTTAACACATAACATACATACAAAAGGTGGGTATCAAAAAGAAAGTCTTTGCAATTGGCTATTGGAATTGGTGCTGGAGGCAAAGAGCCCTGTAAACCATGTATGGTGCCACAAATTGCAGCAATGTGTCCTTGCAACATATTGGGAGTTGCTGCAACGTAATGACTACGTCTTAAAAGCCTCCAAACGTCCTACCTAGCACGTTTTGGCAAGGTCTTGACGTTATTACAACGTGACACACTACATTATTACAACACTCCTGCAAATTTTACTGAATAATACTAATAATTATGCCGTTTCCAAATGTATATTTTTATTTGAAACGGCAAGGTTCAAATAAAAACAGTTTCAAAACAGTTTTAAGTAACTAGCTGCATGATACGCTTTTAAGACGTTGTCATTACGTTGCAGCAACACTCAGTAGGTTGCCCTGAGACGTTGCCGCAATGCTGTGGCATGGTTTACAGGGATGACAAGCGAAGGAGTACCAACGAAGGGTAGTGCTCCCCTTGCTATGTAGGGAGTTAAAAATATAATCTTCTGGTAATTGTTTATTCATATGACAAAGAATCGCGTATAAAAAAATATTTTCTAAGTCACTTTCTGCTTCAACTACTTCGAAATTAAAAAAAAATTATAAAACCTCGAAACTATTGGAGACGTAATAACTACGTTGCAACGACGCTGCGAAGCGACCCGAATAACACTGCGACCTCGGCAACCTTGCACAACCTGTCTCTAATGTTGCTGTAGCATCCTGTGTTTAACATGGAGGTCAAGAGAAGAAGAAGTATTTGAGATGGAATTGAAAAGAGAAGGTAAGCCGTTAAAAAAGGGATCTTTGGGATATTGACAGTCGGAATTTGGGCTGGTGTAGGGTTTCAGTATTGCAGGTTTTGCAAGCTGGAATGCGGAGTGCTAAAAATTTCAGGAGATCAATGCATCTATTCACTTCATCATTCATGATTTAGTGACGAAATTTGATGTCGGATGTCAATCGGCGGAGGGTGGGGTGTAATAATCTAAGTGAGTGTGTTGTTTCTTCAAGTGAAGAGAGTCTGAGGTGAGAGTCTCATCATTTCTTATCTTTATCATTCTTCTTTACTTATTCCTTATATTAATACGAGGTCTTCCTTATCCGTTCTTGCCATACACATGTCCCTCGACGATTGTCTTCATCAGGCCATCAAAACTCAAGGTATGGCCTTTAAGACTGTTCCATCTTGTTATCGCGATTTTCATGAGGCTTATCTTGTATCCCACTCTTCTTAGGACACCCTCATTACTTACTCGGTCGATCCATTCGATCCTCAAATTCTTCTGTAGCACCACATTTCGAATTCCTACATCCATGATTTCTCCGCGGCTGTCATCGTAATCGTACAGGGTTACTATCAAAAATTAATGGTGCGCTTTAGAACACGTTTTAAATGAAACCGGGATTATTATCAGCTTAAAGTTTTTTTTTTTCATATTTTTCGTCTCAAACACTCTTTTACGTAACGATTAATTTTCAATATGTGCGCCTTTGGTCTCTCGAAAATTTTCCAAACGATACTCATCTTTTTTCCGAGCATTGGTTAATATTTGTTCGTTAATGGCTGTCAATGCCTCATTAATCCTGTTCATTAAGTTGCGTCGATTGCAAATATTTCGTCAATATATGACGCTTTGGACGTATCCCCACTGTAAAAAAATCAACAATACAGCATCATAAGAGTTCCCTACTTTACTTTTACAAATTACTGAGACCACACTATTTTTATGAAAACTCTGTATAATGTATTCACATCAAAATTATATGTTCAAGCCGTCTCAACCGATGCATGAAACTGTACACTAGTGATGGGCAAAGTCGATCATTTTAGTGATTCAATCATTTTGACTCGAGTCACATAAATGATTCAATCAATTGATTCAATCATTATGATCGAAAAGACTCAAAAGAATCAAGATCGAAAAGACTCAAAGGAATCATAATCGAAAAGACTCAAAAGGAATCAAGATCGAAAAGACTCAATCAATGGATGTAATAAATCACATTGAATAATGGAATAAATACTGCCTCATCTGCGAAGGGCATTGGTAACGCTGATTGCTATCCATATTATCATTTCATATACTATTTTGATTGTGAATTCCTAATTTAGTAAATTAGATTGCAAAAATGAAGGAAGTAGTGTCATGAAAATATTTGGGAATGCAAAACTGTCACAGTTTCTTAACACTAATAGAATAATCTAATAAAAGAATCTAACTATATATCTCAAAATATAACACAAAATACACCACACACTATGCATGAATCTGATCTGCAGGATAATTTTATAAACGGCACAATAAAATGTTAACAGCTTTAACTTCTACTTCTTAACGTTCTCCTATAAGAGTCATCTTAATATTTTCCTTTTACGTGTATTTGTGTTATTAATACTGATAACTGCAGGAAAACATATAAGAAAAAGATTACACAAGCATTCAGTTCTTTATAACATAGTATTTAATTTTCTCTCACCTATTTCTTCCCTGTCGAAAAGAGATCAAGCATCGTTCGTTCCAAATTTTGAAATAAACCGGAAACCGGGATGATTGATATGAAACCGGAAGTCGGAGTGATTGATGATTGATGATCGACTTGTTTAACGAAATGAATCATGAGTCATTTGATTCACCTAGTGATTCAATCTTTTTGATCTAATCGTTCATGATCGACCCATCACTACTGTACACATTTCGTAGTCAAGTTCCCTCAAGAAAAATATAAGGATGCACGAGAAGCATTGGATCAATTGCGAGATCAAGGAAAAGGGATATAAAATACGTAGAAGGAAATCTAGCAGCTCAATGGTAGCTACAAGCATGAAAGCCCACGGGATTATTCTGGGACACACAGAGGTCTAGAATCTTTAAAATATCGCCACATCAAAAATAGTTGCAAGTTGTCTTGGAAGTATGCACCAAACGCAATTGAAATTGCATCATAATTGTATTTGAAACGTTAAAGTACGTTGTTTACTGCAACAAAGAGACTTAAGTTCAACTAAAATCTATGCTCAAAATAAGATTTTCGACCCATTTAACTTATATAAAATTCTTTGAGCAAAAGGCAACACGTGAAATCTAATCTATGGGATTATACTAGGGAGACTTCCTCCAAGAAATAAGAACAATAATTATCATTTTAGCTACCAAATGCTCGTTTCAGATATCTATTCTAGTACGTACATACTATCCATCCATCTCCAGAAAATAACGAATCTCCCGTTTTTTTAAGCAAACCATCTTGTGAGGGGTACTTTAAAATTACTTAAACTAAATTTACACGAATATAGCCTCCCCAATACGTTATCTACTTATTTTATTAATTTAAACAATAATTTTTTCTTATCTTGACCTCGTTTAATTCATGTTAAAATAACTCTTGGAGTGTAGGTCAATGTATGTTATGCAAAAAAGTTTTAGCCAACGTTTCTATTTATTTTAAACTATCATCAGGGCTTCGCTTTGCAAAAAATGTGTACAGAATTTGAAAAATAGAATCAAATTGGATAAAAAATTCTGTAGCAGGAAATATTTTTTTTTTTAATTGGAAAATTGCCGATCTTTTTACCGAGATGAAGTGCTCCCTTAATACTACAGCCCGACATGATAAGGCAGCAAGATTAGATATGTAAGGGAGGATCAAGTAATGACAGGGTCCCAATAAGACAGAAAGCTATACAAATATAGAGAGAAAGAAGAAACGAGGAAAAGGGAACAAAGAGAAATACTAAAAGAAAAGTTGAACGCCGTTTCCTTGCTTGAGCGCTTCGTTGATTCAAGAGTGTCAAAATATGTGTAACTATAACAAGACATAGCAATAACGGGAGAAATAGAACGGAGGAAAATTTTGAAAGAAATGGTCCTACGAGGAAGGCCAAGACAAGGCAGTTAGGGCAGATTAAATAGACCCAGATACTCTAAAGAAGAAAAACAAATAACTGACGGAACTAGCTGGGGAAAGGCATAGATGAAGGACTGCAGCAATCCAATTTTAGCATTTCAATATAATAAAATTTGAAATTAAACGTGTTCGGGCTTGACGTGGTAGAAATGCGATTCATCCATAATATATGGTAAGTTCCACCCTTTAATATACAAACTTCACTACCGACCATTTTGTCGACACACTAAGGTGTTTTCCAGGCCTTTTCTATACATGGAGATAAATATTTCCCTCCACATATGCCTTGAAAATGACGCAGAGTGTAAAAACCATGGTTTCGTTTGTGGATTCATATCTTTTTATGCCATTTTTTCTAATGCTTCATCATGGTGAAATTTAAAAAGAAAAACCTTTGAAATTTTGAAAGGCTACTTACTATTGCAGGGTAGAAAACTTCCGCCCAATTTAAAGGTATGTCCAAGTTGCAAGAGTTAGTCAATGCCAGTAATATAAAACGGTAAAATGGCAGGAAAGGTAACAGGTGAAATATAAATCAGGGATGCATAAAACGGTTGGGCTACTATTAGTGCTATATTATTCCTTTAATTTTTGTGAACAATATAACTGTAAACTCTAAACTGAATTAAATAAATCAAATGTTATGTCCTAATTTAAAATTGCCTATCCTTATATTGATATGGACTTTCTCATAGGTCTACATACTCATAAATCTTTAGAGCTTTATGCTTACTTCACTGTTTTTACCATTTCATGGTCGAGCGATATCATTCTGTAAACACATGTATAGTAATAAATACCTCTTGATATTACACCATGCGGTATTTACCACATATACAATATAGGTTGGGTGAGACACAGTGTAAAAGACACAATAGAAAAGACATTTACAAGAATTTAAATGTTTGGTGGCAATACCTCCTTCCACAGAGTTGGGTACAGTAGTTATACAATATTATATATTAAAATATAATACATAGAACAATGGTTATAAAATAATATATGCTTGAACGTTTTCCTTGAAAGTTAACCTCATAAAGCCAAGAGGATTCCTCTGTAAAACGCGGATAAGTCGAGAGAAATAAAAAAGTGATGGAGAAAACCGCACATCAGAAGTAAGATGAGATCCACCGACTCAACAGTAGCTCTGGACTTTAAGCCTGGGGCTTTTTTCCATCGCAGAGGGGAACAGGAGCAAGGTGGGTTGCTACGGAGGTGAGCCTAATTTTTCCCGAAAGACTCCTTCCTCCATGCGGCAGAATATCTCCCGCAGACGTTACTTTAACGTATAAAACGTTAACAAGTAAAAGAGGAAAAATCTCAGCCGAGGGTAAAAGTTTTCACTCCTAAAAAAAAAACGTTATTTCGAGACGAGTCGGAACTCATTAGGATGCGGATTACAATTTTATCCCCAAGGCTTCCCCAAAAATTTTCCTAATTATTAAAACAGAATCTTAGGAAGACCAATTCCATGCACCAACCCTGCCGCAGAAGATGTTTCACTGCCGCCTAAAAAGTACATTAATTAAGCTAGTTTTTAATAGGAATCTCTGATATTCACGTCACACTGATTCCTTCATTTCCTCCTGTTGAATTTGTTCTTCTACACACCTCTGAGATTTCTCTTGCGATCTTTCTTTGAACGTATATCGATCCATCTTATCAGCAATCCTTTTCTCCATGACCTATCTGCTGCTTACATTTTCCTCTCAGGTGCTCCCTAAACGGCTTATTAGAATATTACGAATTTGTTACGTATATATGATGTTCAAAATTCGAATATTCTACTACTGAATGCCTCTTAATAGGAAACTCTAATATTTAACGAATCAATACTACAATAATTTAATCATTATAACTGCAACCTCAATCCTTTTGGCAAATTAATTTATGCCTAAATTTACTGCTTCGATTTATCATTACTCTTTACAGCTAAGTTCCTTTCATCGAAAACAAAAAGTCTTGATAAGTTTGCGTCTTAAATATGACAATATTTACCTAAGTATCGCCAGAATATATTCAATATGCACAAAATTGGACTCGGCCGAAATACTGAATAATGTTGTACGAAAAATTATGTATAATCCGACAAGAAAATTGTGTACAATTTGACAAAATTGGACAGAAAATTGCAAGAAATTGGAAAATTGTCAATCTTTTCACCAAGATAAAGTCCTCTCTTAATACTTTAGTTTGACATTATAAGGCAGCAAGATGATATATGTAAGGGAGGATCAAGTAATGAAAGGGTCTCAATAAGATAGAAAACGATTGAAATATTCGGAGAAAGAAGAAACGAGGAAAAGGGCATCAAAGGAAAATACTACAAGAAAATTTGATGCCGTTTCCTGGTTTGAACGCTTCGTTGATTCATGAATAAATATTGCCATTTCAACCAGCATGGGAATAGCAACGTTTACCTCGAATGAAAATTATGCGTGAATGAAAAAAAAAAACAATTGTGCTCGTAAAATTCAATGTCCTTTATCTCCGTAAAGTAAACTCATGAGGTGAAAAATAATTTGAGAGAAATAAAGAATCAAACTGATGTTCAAAATAACTATAAATAGTGGTGATTAAAAGAGAGATTTCCTGAGCTACCTTATTTCAATAATTTATATTTTCTCAGGCAAGGAAAAATGATTTTACACGGGTATATTTCCATTCGAATCATCAGGAATGATGTCGCAAAAAATGCTGCATTCGATAAAACTATGTCTATGAATCAGATATTTTATTCAAATACTGACCGTAGTTTATACCTACCACCGATCAAGATTTGGGGCCGTATTCTGGAATTTTCCGTAAGACTTGATCCTTAATGGTCTTTTTTAACTATCGTGTACAAATTTCTGTTTCAAGGAAAATGATAAAGCTAGCCTAAACGGTTAGTGAAAGAGATGCTGGTGGAAATACCGAAGTAAAAAAATACACGATACCTCTAGTAACGGAGTGAGAAGTTATACCTCAGGAAAAAATTTCAACCGTCACATGGTATCAAAATGAGGACTCACCACTTTGCATGAAACGAGACAGTATTGTTGACAAAAAAAAAGGATGCGACAACATGACAGAGCCTTTAACAAGCGCATGGGAGGTAGGTTGGGTACCATTGTAGTTACAGACGTCTTGTCGGATTAATCCGCAAAACTCGTGGTAACAAAGTAAAATTTCATCCAATCCAGTATATATTATCATGCTGGTAAACTATCATTTGATTGTTTTGGAGAAGTTTGATTGCAAAAAATGTAAAATAAGATCAAGATTGTTAAGTAACTTTTTTCGAACACTCCATCCTGGAATATTAATATTTATTTTTTGGGTAAATATTTCAAAAATCCGCCAACAAGAATATCAAATAGAAGATAAGGCATCATCTAAACGTTCAGATACGACGCTACACCACAGGAGATCGCTGTAACCATCTCCTGAGACCAGAATGGGAACTTAGGAATCGTCAATTTGCTTGAAACGAGGAAGTATTGTAGACAAAACGACAGCGACGACACGACGGAGCCTACAGCAGCCAGATTGGAGGTAGGTTTGGTTGGGTGGATACCTTTGTAGGTACAGGTGTCTCGTAGGACTAAACCGCTACACATGTCAGTGCATGAGATAAGGCTGAAAAAATGCGGAAGAGAGGGAAGAAGCGGGGATGTCTTTTTAACAATAAGCTGTTCATGAATTCTTCAGATATTTTCCAGAAAAACGATTCCATAATCATATATCCCTAATATATGTTCAACCATTTGTCGTAGAGGCAGAGCTTTGAGCTCATTTAACCTTCCATCGGGCGCAGTGGATCTGACAGGCTCAGTGCGAGAGTGTTTTCATTTCGCGCCAATAGGCGGCATAGGTCCTTCATGCTCATAGTAGCTGTTCGTTTTGGCGCGCTCTACGCAGCCTTTTGCTTTTTGCATTCATACCGACAGATCAGTGGCGTGTTATTCAGATGATTTCTGTACAGTGTATGAAATATTTCTATGTATCATGGTAATTAATGTATTTGTTTTATTTATTTTTATGTTTCAATTTTTCATATTTTTCTCAAAGGAACAGACGTTAAAGAGAAGCGTACTTTGACTCATTACTTGTATATTCTTTTGTTTTGGCCGCACCAGCCAGCTGTATGTTTAATTTAAGAGATGGCAACCCCAACACTGGTTCTTACCACAGGGGTGCCTATATTCCACCTTTGTAAAAACTCATGCTTGAGTAACCTATTAAAATTTCATGTACCATAATGTGGAATAATATATATATATATATATATATATATATATATATATATTAATAAAGCAAAATAATGATATAATAAAGTAAAATAAAAGCATTATTAGATAAATAAAGTCGTAAAATTGAAAATACTGATCTTATAGAAATCACACGCTAAAATACATTACATATAAAAATACTTAAATGCCTAAACAACGCGTTTAATTGCACCTTGCAGGATCTGTCCTGGACCTTATGACGGCATGTTATGGAGTGTATGCATTTCACGCAAGACATCATTTAAGTATTAGACTAAACTAATAACGACGCTTTAAACTTTAAAGGTGTACCACTGAGACGTGCCTAGAGTTAATAATGTTTTTTTTACATCTGTGTCTGTCATTGCGCCTGAACTCAGCAATTCCAATATTTTGCCTAACGAAAGGTTATTGTGTAAGATTTAGTGCTAGAGAGATTATGCCAGCAAAATTTAATAAATGCCATTTTAGATTACCATTTCATCATCACAGGTAACTATCCTATGGTTGGTTTGACGAAGTTTGATCATTTAATATTTATATTCAAAACAAAATTAGTTGCTCACTTTTTTTTAACACTCTTGGATCCTGGTTAATCCATAACATCCTGGATTAATCATTTTAAAACGCTTGATTAGATACCTACTTGAATAATTAAGGCGACACCATAACATTTAGACACGCTTCACCCCATGAGACTGTTACAACCATCTCCTGAGACCAGAATGGGAACTGAGGAATCGCCACTTTGTTTGAAACGAGGAAGTATCGCAGACAAAACGACAGCGACGGAGCCTTTAGCAGCCAGCCGGATGGGAGGTGAAGTTGGTAGGGTGGACACCTTTGTAGGCACAGGCGTCTCGTAGGATTAAGCCACGACACACGTCAGGCCACGAGATAGGATGGAGAAATGCGGAGAAGCAGAGGGCGGCGAGATGTGTTTAACAAGAGGCGGTTAAGTGTGCTAACGTGTTGAGTTGGTCGCCCGCCTCTCTCCCGCTGGGAAAGTTATGCATCGCAAACACAGGGATGACATTAGAGCGGGTAGCCAAACATGGCGGAGCGCGCACTATCTCTATGCGGAGAGGATTACGTGTGCCCAACAGCAGCGGAAGATCGTATGCACGGGAAAAGGACTAGGAATGGGAGTTATAAGTGTCTCTTCCGCTCACTTTGCAGCCCTCCATTACCAGCGGTCGAGTTGGACAGGTTTCATTATGTACTAGAAGAGTTGGTTAAGTTTCTTGCTCATGATAACGCTTTTCGGACTCCTGGAAACACATCATATACTGTCCCAACATCTACATACGATTAAATCGAAACTTGAAGCACGTACCTGGTGGAAGGGCTCCATATTAATATTGAAGGACACTTTTTTCCGCAAGTTTATAAAAATGTATATTTTATGACCAAAACCCAACCTCCTTCCCCCCACCCCCACATTAGGAACCATAGAATATATAAACCGTGTAACACTACCAAATTACGTAACACTACTCACCTACTATTTATTTGGTTTCGTGTTATCCTAGGGTATAAAAACACACTTAATTATAAAATAACATGCAAAAAATATCACTTTAACACTTTTGTATTCAGAATATCAAGAAATAAGACTAATTGGGCCCAATTTACAATCGATCATTATAACAAACAGATTGCATAACTTCCAATTATATTCCAATGGGCTTTTAACTCTTCCTGTTGTGTATTGGTTATAATCATTCAAGTCTACTTATCGGTTTCACTGCTCGCGTCTCCACTCAAACACTGCCGGATAGTACAGTACTCCATAACTCCACTCTCTGCCTGATATCCTCCTCTGCGATCCCTGTCTCTCGATCACGCGTCTTTCCTTGTATCGGTTCTCTCTCTATTTTGGGCGCCTCCTTTTTCTTTGCGTGCTCTCTTTTTTTTATTCTGCCGATCTTCTAAAACACGTCTTATACGTAGCTCTCTCAACACAACGACTCCCGCTTGTGTATTTTCTCTCCGCGTCCCTAACTACCCATTCTTGCCTCATCACTATCGTTGTTAATTTCAAATTATCTCAACAAACAACATGGTGGTTTACATTATGTTACAACCGGCTTCTACCACATATCTTTTGTGTTTGATAATGGTGTAATAGCCGAAACCGGTCATGAAATATATTTTTTCATAAACTTGTGGAAGAAACAAAGTGTCTTTCATTATTAATCTACATACGATGTCTCCTTAGATTATTTAACTAATAAAATAGGCCTAGCTTTTATGATAGAGTCAATTGATATTTCATTTTTCCTATAGCCATTTTTAATTAATAAAATAGAAAAGGTCATTACGGAAGACATAATTAAGAAATATTTCAGTTTATCACACCTTAACTTCGCTGCATCAACTTATATTTTTCCCGGGAAAATTAATTTTCTACTGCATTCTATGAAAGATCAGAGGAAACATGATGAAAAAATGAAAATAGTACAAGGTAAAAAGTTGCTATCTTATTTCCAGACGAATAAGAATAGTATATCAGTAAATGCAAGTTATATAGGCTATGTCAGACCTTACCATAGTTTGATTTTATACTTCTTGTCACGAAATAAAAACACCAATTATTATTCGACTAATTTCATAGATAAATCGTACTTTGCTTTACCCGAGCATTGTAATTGCAAGTAAGCATTTAATCAATCAAACGAAATGTAAATGTTTTTTCTTCATTTAATAAAATAAGAACTATTAATTAAGAAATAAGAGATCGCGTATAGCTCAAAATGTCACTTGCATTTTCTATCAATTACAATTTCTTTTCACGCGGCTCAATTACAATTTTACTACGCGTATTTTCAGCTGACTTTTAACAGACTGAAAAAATCATGACTACGCGATGTGATTCAATTGCAATCCTTTGCCTTATACTTAAAGCATTTCTCCGCTAAGTAAGATACAGTGGTAACTAATTGCTCATAACTTATTTACTAGAGATGGAAGCAGATTTCAAAATAACTTCTTATAACAGTGTTGAGAAATTTCCACCAACTCGGATCAGAAATTTTATTCTATGTTGCGGTTATCTATATAAATTATACCTCAGGCACTCATGAGGGTCATCCAATACTTATCTCATGAGTACATAAATTATTCCTCTGCCATTGCATACCGTCAGGTACTACCCTACGTTAAAATTTTTATCTTTAATTTTCTCCACACCTTTTCCACTATTCCGCAGCGGTGAAATTAATGCGACTCTGCGTAAAATATAAAGTTTAAACCGAGTTGCAATGACGGCCGGAAGTAAAGCAATGCATACATTACCTGCGGTGGAAATAAACACATTAAGACACGAGCTAGGGGTGACATAAGGGATGCAACCACCGAGATAAGAAACGCTAAGTGATGGGAAGAAATTGGGATAAGGCATGTGGGAATCTGGAGCTTGAAATCTCTTTGGAAGGGTGGAAAAGTTATTCCTCTAAAGCCTCTCTGCCACTTCGCGTCTCCAACAAACCCTTCCAGCTTATATATCTCACTCTTAATTTCTTTTCTTTTAAAAAACCTCGTTCCGAGACTGTCTCCAAGTTGCAAGACATATTATGGTGAAGATGCTTCCCTTATGCCGCAACCTATATCTCTGCTTCAGCTTCTTTCAAGGAGCATGAGAATGGTATGAATTGCGAATATTTATCACGAGGCGGCGCGCGAGTAGAAGTCAGGAAGAGCCAAGTTTCCCCAAGGAATGGAAAAAGCATTTCTCCGTCTGATTTTCGGCTGCGCTACCACTGGAATAATAAAATGCTCTAAAAAAATAACTCTAGTTAGGAATCTCTCCAAGGATTCTATGTCATTATTAAAAGGGATGATAAATATTTCCTTGAAGATTCCTGCAGAAGAAAATCATGTTATCCTCCTGAGATATTTGATTAAAAAAATGTTAAAAGCATATTGATAAGCTCGAAGAAATATTGTTTTAAAAACCTAATGTTTCGCTTACCCAACTGCGTTCCAGGAATAAACTCCATTTTCCCACCATACATTGTTTCGCAGAGGTAATATCGCCAAAGGATAATAGTAAATGAGAATTATAGTTGTAATGAGAATTTGTTTCACCAAATGTAATGATTAGCCGAACGAAAGAGTAATACTTCAGTGGTTAAATATAAATCTGTTGCTCAACACTGGCCGTACGGCATGCAGCATAGTGTGTAATTAAATGAATGGATCAAAATTATCCGACTCATCATTTATAAATAAATACTAGAAATTGGACAAACATATTTGAGCAATATTTAATTTTAATTCTCTATTTCCGCTGGATAAAAATAAGGTTCTCCCGCACTTTCCATGAAATATCTTTACTCCATTTTTTTCAAAATGTTTTCATTCATCAAAACATTTTTAATTGCTGAAACAAAACTTCTAATGATATTTCTATGATTTCCTAAATACACATAAATATAAATATCCTGAGATATTATTTACCGAAGGGCCTCTCCTCTCTCCTGTGTACATTCGAAAACTGAACAAAATTACCATTTTATATTGTGCAGGTTAGATAACGAGGAGTGGGGATATAGTCCCCGCATAGCCCCTGTATGGATCCATCACTGAATCTTTCATTTACTCCCTAAAACATGCCAAACTATGTAACCCAATATAAGCATTGGAATAAAAAAATCAGTATAATACCAAGAAGAAAGGAAAAAAACGGCGTAAGATGCATCAAACTAACAAAACAGCTAAGTTTAATGCGAAGTTCAATGGATTTTTCAACTATGAGAGATATGAGGGAAATAACCTGTAATACAAGCGAAAGACAAAGACAGTTCTGTCATCACAAAAAGTTGTTACAAGATAAGACCCCTGTTTTTTGTATGCCCCACAGTTCCGCACAGCTACAGTTCAGAAATCATTTACTTTTGTTGCCTCAAAGCTGTGGTACAATTTTCCAAAATATGTAAAATACAGTGCATCACAGGAAATATTTAATGAAAGGATTGTCACCTACTTACTTTCTGGTGACCCATGAATACTGGCCATGTAATTCATTTATCTGCTCATTGATGTAATTAATGTCCATTGTTGTGTGAGAAGTAGCAATTTAGTTCTTTTTTCATTAAGTTCTAAATTTCCTTTTTAAAAGTTGTGTTATTTGTTTATTGGTACGTTTAATGCTCGTTTTTCTGTCAGAAAAAAAATCAGTTCTTTTTCAGTTCATTCTTAAATAATAACATTATACATGTCTATTATTAGCTATGCATATGACCACTTCCTTTATTTGTTTTCTGATTGGTTTATTACCATATCAATTATCATGCTGTCAATTATCACTTTATATAATTTCTAAGTTCTGAAGCAGTTCACTCCTAGAACAATAGATGAGTTTATTATTATTATCATTATTATTTCTATCACATGGCAATGACATGAAGCACTGTAGTAAGGCAATAACGTTTGGGATAAAATAAGCATACTTAGGAAATTGATAAGTCGAATATGGATGATGATGATCGTATTGTGTAAGAGTGTAACGATAAGAAAGCCGAAAAGTCTTCCAATCATTTCCCTCCATTTTCCAACCCAATAGGGTGGTTTCCTGTCATTATATTATTGCCTAAATCGACAGATTATTACTCCTGGAGCACGTATTTCACGCTTGTAGATTCTTTATTAACGATATCTATTTTTCACGATTAAATGAAAAGTGAAAAATTTCAAGCGCGCGAAAACGCTACGGCTAAGTATGAAAGCTGGGAAAACCCCGTGTGACGTCATTCTGGTTCCCGTTGTCGCTATGTGAGGTGACCTAGGGGCGAGGCTTTGAGCGCTGATACGATGCAGACTGCTACCAGGTAGCAGAGTACCCTGAATTATTATAGGGATTATTAATACCTTATCACTCGAAGGAAACTTTCCGACCATAGGCAATTTTAATAGGTATTTTTTAAGAGATGTTTCCTTGAGCTCAGTGCCTCATGCATGCATTGGTAATCTCAGACGATGTAAAACTCCAGACAACTCGTATAGAATCTAGGCTCCTGTGGCGTCACGTGGAGTGGCATCGCATGGGCACCAATCTGGCCTTTTTCAAATGAGGATAAAAATTGACCATTCCATTCGTTTAAACCGGTATTTCTAAAACCAAATAATTTGTATGTTATGAATACACTAACGGTGGGTAACGAATCGCAATCAATACCTTTCGTTTTCTTTGATGAAGGAAACTACCCTGTTCTTTTCCAATGCCCTTTCCTTCCCTTTCCCATTAAGGAGTGCGGCCCTGGGGAATTATTTCACGCAACAGCTTCAAGGCCGTAGAAAGTTCATGAATTGATGGTCCATCTCTCTTCTCTTCCCACGAAATATGGAAGAGCGATCCTGCGCTCTGAAGGGAAAGAAAATACCTTTTCATTACATCAAATTGCATGCGAGGGAGAGTGGGAAAGCGAAATCAATGGGAAATGATCACCGCCCGATACACGGAAGCCGTGCTCGTATTTCACACGCCTCCCGCTGCCGCCAGCGGCGTGAGTGGAAGTGCTGCTGGCTGAAATAAGGCCTGGGTTCGAGTGGCAAAGGATATCGCTCCGGAGGCGACGGCTCGACCAAAATTATGTGCGGGACCCGCCGGAATTTTCAAGCGGCCGAGATTATTTATGCCACCGTTCCAACTGCTATGCGTTCCGTGAAATACTGAGCATCAAGAGTAGAGAGGCCATGGCGAGATGGAATCTCAAGTTCCTGCGCACTATCGTTTTTCTTTCCATTATCAATCAGTGCTTTTGACGCTGGACCATATTCATCTACACATACATCTATACACTACCTCGCAATCGTAGGTGAGCGTAGATTTACTGATCCTGTTAACTTCTACGGTGAGCAGTAATTGTACCACCAAAACCGTCAATCAAAATTTCGCACTTGCAGTTTATACGCATATACAGTGGCCGATAAATATGGGGGTCGCCCCCTTGCGGGTCCACCCGCACTGCCGAACATGGCAGAACTACAAATCTAACTATTTCACATCATATGATGATATTGTCTTGTACATTATAATGAGAATGTACAATATGATGTGTATATTGTAATGAGTTTCAATTAAACTTCCTTAAACGTTACATGTGACTCGGTTATTTTTTTACTGCGGTAATAGTAAAGGTTGTTCAGGGTATCTTTTACGCCCTCCAATTGAGTTTTTTCTGTAATCGCTTCTGCGCATATACAGACGCCTACATAATCCATTATTCCCACATTTTAGCGACAGAAAGAAAGTTATGCATATCTACATAATATCCAGCAAGCCACCGAAATATTCGCGTGGCGGGGAGTGTTAGGACAAGAGCATAGTTAACAAAAAAAGGAATAATCTAACCGAATTATGCCTAGCATACAATAAAGTCCTTTATTGTTCGGGGGGAAAAACGAATTCCCACACCAATCCGTTCGGCAAATATCTCTCTCAATTTATCCTTTCTGTCGAGCCATAAAATATAGTACGATAATACGAGGCCGATTTTTTTCAACCGCGAATGGGACATGAACAGAAGACGAAGTGATTGATTAAAAATTATTTTATTTCTAAATACTTAGCACACTTGTGGTGTCCTTTCGATATACTGGGGAATTAATCGAGCCTGTGGCAAGATTTAATGTACCTTCTTTATAGGATGTTGCCGCCAATGACTTGAGTTTTTCCTTTGTCCTGAAGCTCATCGTCTTTTTGAAACCACTTTCCTCCGAGCCACACCTTCATTTCAGCGTAAATATGTAGGTAACATAGCACTAAGTTGGCAATACACGGCGGTTGATCGAATATGTCCCATTGAAATTTCTAAAGGAGCAGTTGGGCTGCATCAGGGCTAAGATGACTGGCGTTGTCAGGGATCAGACCACTTCCAGAAGTAAATATGTCCCCTCTTTTGTTTTGAAAGGGAATGGGCGTCATTTTTTTCACTGCTTCACACTCGAGCCGTGGTGCAATAAAAATTTCTCTTTTCGGCAAAAAGGTCAAGACATGTCAATGCTGTAGGCATCGGCCAGTTTTCTGGCTGTCACTCCGCAGTACTCTCTTGGTAGGAGAATCAATTGAGGCAGTGTAATTAATGTGATACCCACTGACCTTAAACTGACAACTTATGGTCAGATATTACTTGAACGTTTGGGACAGAGCATGTGCAGTTTCCCTATCCGCGCAGTACCCGCCTGTCAATTGTACGGTATTTTTGCTGCGCGATCGGAGGTTGAAAAAAAACCATCATCGTATAATATGATGTTCACCTCTCACTCATCATGCCACTCTGAAAGATATCCATTCTTAACTGCTCAGGCAATCCAAATCGAGCTCTTTAATATTATTTACATATCCAATGATAAAGTACAATCGACAATATGTTGTTCAATGCCATGGGAGGGGATAAGTTTTATACTCAGGGCCCCCTCCGCTATGAAGGATTTATTTTGGCCTTTCCAAAGGTTTCACCCGACATCCATAGATAAGCAGCCTACCGCTGTTAAAACTAAGCTACCACCCTCAGCTATCGTAGTTTTAAAAAATAAGCGTTTTAAATTACGTAAACAGTTTACTTTTAAAATAAGGAATTCGATTGCCATCTTTGCGAAGCAAGTGTGATCGAGTCCAATTACAATTTCTCAGTATATTTACCAGTACTGATTCTCACACATACTTTGCAAGTATCCCTGGTTGCAGACAGATGCTGTAACAAAATGGAAGCGTTCCTCCGAGGTTTGAGTGTAAATTCTCTGGGTATCTAGGTGGGAAGTCTAATTTCGCAGTAGAAATCATGCCGTGGACAGCAACTTGAAATTTACCCGTTGCGGTAAAACAGGAATCGTTCCTTAGTCGTTATCAACGATTACTTTAATGAGTTCACTGATTTTTCTAGAATACTTCGAATCACTGAGTACCATAAATTGCTTGTTTAGGTTTAGTTACACTTATATTGTAGCTTAATTATGATGGTACAACATATGACACCGTTTGTGTTGTTATAGCAGTATGTACCATAAGTGAAATTGCAACTAGCAAAGCCATTTATTTGATTAAATTTCACGTTATTACTGCATTATTTTCAGTGACGCCATGGCAAAATTAGCAGTTCAGCAACGAACTTCCCTTGACTTTTTTTTACAGGTGAAATACTACTCTGTGGGTTACAATTATTCCAGAAAATGTAGAATAAACAAATCGAAAAATATTTTTGTTTTGGTTACGAATGTATACTTTAGAAATTTTGAGTCTAGATTTTGATAAAAGCGGATTTGAATACTATGCCTTTCCTTAACCAGTGCCGTAACGGTGCGTTGGCACCATGACACCTCTGATTATTTTACAAATAATAAAATAATATACATAATGTTGTCTTTTTGTTACAAGCCAATTTCGGACTATATACTGCTCTCTTACAATCCACTTGCTTGAAAACCCTAATCACAATTTTGTTTGACAAAACATACCCTGGATGATAGTCAAACCACCCAGGCTGGATTCGAACCCACAATATCTAGGAGGAACAATCGTGGACGTTACCCCGGCGCCACCGAATGTGGCATTTGTCAGAAGGTCATTGGAGTGGGCAATCTTACAAGAAGTAATCAAAATTGCAACCGCATTTTATTGCTTTTTTAAAAAAGTAACCGTAATTGAGCCCAGTTACTTTTTCTTAGTATTTTTTCCTGCACTGCTTATCGCATATATATTTCGCAAGCGTCTCTGTTAGTAGACAGGTGCTGAAACAAAATGGAAGCGTTCCTCCGAGCTTTGAGGGTAAATGCGCCGGAAAACGGCATAATATCTAGGTGGGATGGGCTTAAATTTCGCAGTAGAAGTCACGCCGTGGGCGGTGACCCATAGTTTGGTGCACGGATACCCCTTTCTGTCTGTCTGTGTCTTCCCTTGCCTCGCTTCAGAGCGGCGGAAATCCCAGCGCTTTATGCATTCAGTAATATTTAACGAAAGGAAGAGACCCCCTCCTAGTTCTTTATACATTCGGGTCACGAAGAGCGTGCACCTTGGAGCGGATAATGACGGACCTTGGTGCTAGTACGAACGTTTATTCCCTTTGCCTCTGTATGATGTTGACTCAAGAAGAGAATGCACTTTCCACGCCCTTATTCATTCAGGTTTCAAGAGATTCTCATGCATATTCATTGAAGTACTCATTTCCTGAATTCCTTCAGTACCATAAATTATGCGCAAATCAGATAGGAATCAAAATTTTACTGATATTATACATGAAAACTGGTGGTAGGACTTTTGGAAAATTTTGATTGACTCTAAAAGTTTATATGACTTCAAATTAATTTTTCGTACCAATTCTCATGACAGAAAATTTCTTCAATATACTTCCTTAAGTTAAAAAATGGTCTATAAAGTATATTTTGTATTTGCTATTTATATTTTTTCAGTTCCAATGTTTTATGAATACCAAAAAAAATAAAAAATAAAATAAAAAGGTAATATTTTAGCACGCTTTTATCAATTTACTATTTATGCTTGGAAGATCCTTAGCTGACAGGAAATCTTTCCAGCTTTCAACTAATGGTTAAACGATATCTTGGGTAATGAGGGAACTTGACGTTACCGGCGTTCATCTATTTGCTTCCGCATACTGTTCGTTCAAGATGAAAATGAACTTTCCTCACCTTTCAAGTTTCAAGAGTTTCCCAAGCATATTCATCGACGTACTTATTTCCTGAGTTAATTCAGGATCATACATAATGCTCAAAGAAGAAATAAATCAAAATATTACCTTTATTGCACACGAAAACTGGTGATAGGACTTTGGGCAAATATTTATTGGTAACAACAGATGAAATAACTATTAAAATTATGCTTTCCGTCCCCATTCCTGTCACAGAGAATTTCTTCGTAGACTTCCTAAAGTTAACAATGGTCTATAAACAATATACCGGATTTTAATTTTTCAAAATGATTGGCGAAGGAGTTCCAAAGGTTTATGAATACCACAAACAAACAAAAAAAATTGGTGAATATTTTAGCATTATTTTATGAGTTTTGTGTATAGATTTGGAAGATATTTGGCAGTTTGGCAGTTTGAGGACATCTTGCCCGATCCAGTTATCAATTGATGGTAAACTATATCCTTGGTAATAATAGGTCTATGAGCGTTTATATTTTTGCCCACGCATGTTGCCGACTCGAGAAGAAAATGCACTACCCTCGCCCTTAGTCATTCAGGCTTCAAAAGTTTCTCATACATACTCATTGAAGTTACTCATTTCCTGAATTTTTTTTGGCCATGCATTATGCGTTAAGGAGATAGGAATCAAACTTTTACTGAAATTAAGCACGAACACTGGTATAATATTTTGGGAAAATGTTAATTGATAAAAACAGATGATATAATGTCAATACTTTTCGTCCCCATTTCTGTCAATGCAAATGTCTTCATACATCACGTACTTAGAAGAAACAAATCAAAAGTTTGCCGTTATTATATACGAAAACTTGTGATAGGATATTCAAGTTTTGCTTAATGTTTATTGATAAAAATGAATGATATAACGTCAAAATAATACTATTTTTCCTCATTCTTGTAATAGCCAATTTCTTTTTAGGTATTTTACTTTAAAAAATGGTTGACAAAGAATTTAGTATTTTTAATATTTCAAAAATATTGGAAAAGGAGTTCCGAAAGTTTATGAATGCCAAAAGCAAAGCATAAAAACTAAAATGGAAATGTTTTAGCACCCTTTTATGAATTTCATATCTTAACTTAGAAGATACTTAGGCAAATAAGAGGATATATTGCCCGATCTAATTTTCAACGCATGTTAAAACGACATCTTGGGTAATGAGGGAATTTGATGCTATGAACGTTTATGCCATTGCTTCCGTAAAGTGTTGACTCAAGAAGAAATGTACTTTTCTCGCCCATATGTGCTACCTTCACGAAATCCTCATGCATGTACATTGAATTTGAGCTCAATATTTATTCATTGATGTAGCATAATACAAATAGCGGAACCGTCCAAAGCAAGCATGGCAATCTTATTTATACTTTTAGTTTATACGATAAAAGTGCCGAGAATTTGAGAGAAATTTTAATGCATAAAAGAGATACCTCATAATGCAACAATATCGCACTTATGACCCGAATTTTTCATAATTGTCCTAATAAGAAACTCTTGATTTAACAAAGATATACATTCACTCTTTTATTGTTGACTAGCTGACCCGGCGAACTTCGTACCGCCTAACAATCAATGAACTTACAGTTTACTTACACCATTTATAAATCAGGAGCGACTGTATCGTTTTTAATCATGTTTAATTTATTATAATAAAATAAGGGTACAGATTCAATAAAACTACGTAAATGAGTACCAAAATTGCTTGTCAGAAAGACATTTTCTTTATTGAATCTACATAGGGTGAATCGGAGCACGTTTACGCGGATTTTTTCAACAAATTTTCTTACGTTTTAGCTTAAGAAATTTTGGGCATTGTGGTTTAATAAAGCAGTTCATGAAATAAAAATTATGCGCATTCAGTTGTTGGCTATTTGCGTTATTAGCTGTAAAAAAATGTTTTTAGGTCCAAGTCTGTTGCATACACTTGGCCCATTCAGGGGGCAGATTGACACGACCCCAGACCGACGCTTGACTGATGCTCAAAATCGTGCAAGAAAAGCCCCTATGAAGCAGCATTCGCATTAAATGACTTAAGGCGCGCCAGTTTTAGTATCTCTGTTTGGAAAAAATGCACTGCGTAAACGTACTGCATGCGTAAACGCACCACGGTGAGCCCTACACATTCGGGTTTAATGTCTTGCGTCAAGCACCTTCTGAGAAACAACAGTTTTTGTTTTGTTATCAGGCGCAAGATGAAGCGGATGATGCTAAATAAATATAGCGAAGCAAAGCAGTGACGCAGCGAGGGGAGGTTTTGGGGGATAACCCCCCCCCCCAAGAGCTTAGATAATTTTTTTATGAAAGATTTTGTTATTAATATTAGGGGGACGGATGACTAACAAACAAAACATATTTAACTATTCACACAGCCACAAAACCCACTATTTTGAACCATTTATCTCAAAAAATGTCTGAGGGAAGTGCCCCCACACTTCCCGCTTACCTTAGCGAGTTTTCTATACCCTACAGACCCGTGGTATTAGCTGCGCCCAAAACCCCCTATCCTAGCTACGCACTTGAAGCGAAGGATGAAATACAGAGGATGGTTTATCGACTCGTGAACATAGCACGCTAAATTGACCATGAGAAAATTATGGGTTTTCATTAGCACATGAGCACAAACAACACAAAAACTGAAAGAATGACCATGCGATTTTTTAATCGTTATCACGAATGCAACACGAATTGTAAATTGAATACGTTTTAGCTCAAAAGGGCATATGAGTTGAGATCATGGAATCTACGGAATGAGGACTTCCTAACCTTTGAATTTTCCTTTGAGTAAAGTTGCGTGAATCACATTCATCACCAATGTTTTTAATGATCTAACACGTTCCGTTGGATAGTTACGGTTGGTTTAGGCTTCGAAAGATCATGAGCACAGAAACTACATTTTTCTGTAAATCGTGCCTTGGTAAGCCAGGTACGTCCAAGGACTTAAAATATTCAGATAGATAGGTGGTGATTTCGTCTTCGTTTGTTACACATTTAAAAGATTCGAATCCATGCAGAGTACGAACTATTTGAATTTACCTCGTTTTAGTCATCCACATCTTCGTTCTTGCTCGCTAAATCAACCATCTTTGATTCTTTTGGTGATCAATCATATTCTGGAACTCTTTGTTGATGAGCAAACTACTCGATTCCTCGACAGGAACACGGACATTACCGTATGTCAACAATTGCTTGGAGATTTGTTTACAAACACGGTAGTGAAGTGTCAACCCGAGCTGGGCCACGGCTGGGCTTACAATCAGCTCAAATTAAATTAAAAAAATGTAATTTCAATTAAATTAATATTTTGAATATATTTAGTAATTAAAATTTTATATTGTTACTAAATTCAGTTATTAAAGTGGTAAAAACAAAACTAATTATTTAATTTGTAGTTTTGACCGACTTATCAATTGTTGTGTTACTATAACTCCTAAATGCATGTCCATAGGAAAGAGATGAATTTTTTTGTGAAATTATCCTTTTTTTAATGGCCTATATGTTAACCCCGCCTGTGACGAATCCAAAGAACCAAATCTCATTGAAATCGGTGCAGCCGTTCTCGAGTTATAAGTGTTCTAACTAACACGATTTTCGACTTTCTTTTATATATATATAGATTACGTAATTTTGTAACGAAACTCTTCATAACACTCCGGATTACCAATTAAAAATTAGTAAATTTCAAATAAATTAGCATTCTATTATTGATACATAATTATGCTGGCTAGTTATACTAGCGATGTAGTAGTCTTATCAAATTCATTTGGATGAATGAGGATCAGAGATTTGATATTATATAATGTGTTACCTAAGAGAATGGAAACTGCCGATCGTGTAAAAAATATCACACACAATAAGGCAATAAAATTGGCCATATAACAGGTTGAATATTCAACAGTATATAAATGTTATCTCATAATTATCACAATGCTGTCTCTTATGAGTATTTATGCTACTGCAAGAACAATTAAATCGTTTTTCTTTCTTTTATTTTTGGCCATATTTCTCTGTGCTTTACCAGTCATGTGAGAGGAATGAGTTTACCCAAACGATAAGTTTAAAAACATACTATTTCTTCGCGTCCTAGTTTCGTTTCCCACCCACTAATTTACCCCAGCGTTTTCACCTATTTTTCCACACTGATGAAACTCTTCACCTCCAATTGCTTCGGAGCGGTAATGCTGACGGTAATCAAATATTTTTCCATGAATTTATGCGCATACCAGGGACGAATTTCATCGATGGATACTCCAAAACACGCCGAGAGAAAAAATATGCAAATTAGGCTATTTTCCATTCTGTCACATCGAGAGCATTACACGTCTATTTCCCTACTGGTATTACTGCCCATCGATTCTCGAGAATTTGACACAGGTAATAGAACGCCATGGCATCCTCAATTGACCTGAATAATTTCATACGCTTAGCGTTTTCCATGAAAATAATCGGATCACCGTTTCCCGCTACAGGAAATATTTCCATGAGAGCGATCATCAGTATTCCCCCAAAAAAAAAAACGAAGGAAACATACAATTGGAAGATATTAGCATTTTTTTGAATTACCACTCGTCCGGTATTGAACACAAAAATGCTGAATTGGAAATAATATTCCAAGATTTGAACCTTGTTTCAAAACTCTCTACGAGTTTCTGGATTCACAAAGAAAGAGAAAAGGAATGAAATATAAACTAACTGAAGTAATACAATGATGGCCATTAATTTTCAAGCTCCGATGGGCCATGAACAGTAGACGAAATGACTGATTAAAAATTATTTCATCAGTAAATATTGAGCATACTTGTGGTGTCCTTTCGACATGATTGCCTCGGAGATTGAGGAATTGGTCGTGCTTGTTGACGAGCTTTACAAAACCTTCTTCATAGAATGTTGCCGACAATGACTTCCAATGATAAATGTTTCCTTTGTCCTGAAGCTCATGGCCCGTTTGAAAACGCTTTTCTCTTAGCCACATCTTCATATCAGCGTAAAAATGGGAATCACACGGCTCTTGATCGGCATTGCACGGTGGGTGACCAAATATTTCCCAATAAATTGCTCAAGGAGCAGTAGGGTTGAATCAGCAATGAGATGATGGTCGTTGTCATGGATCAGAATGCTTTCAGAAGTCAGCATGTCCCTTCTTTTCTTTTTAATGGCAATAGACGTAATTTTTTACACTGTATCACTCTATAGCCACGGTGCATTAAAAATGTTTCTTTTATCAGCATAATGGTGAAAACATATCAATCTTGAAGGTATTCGATGGGTTTTCTGGCAATCACTCCGCAGTGCATTTAGGTTTTTACATTGATAGTGTGCGACATGACAGGAATATTTCACATTTTGCTATAGTAACTGCACATTGACTAACATGCTTTGAAAAAAACAAGTGCAAAAAGTGCCATCATGTGGAATATTGGCGCTGTTGAAGTAATAATATCATAAAATTTATTGAAGGAATAGAAGGAATAATAGCTTTGTTATTTCCATAAGGTAATTTATTGAGGCCAACCATGCTTTCGTTACTGCGTAACATTGTCAAGGTGAAGAATTACTGGTAAATTGACAAGTGTATATAGCAAGAGGTTGGGTAGGGAAATTTCAGGGAGCTGCTGGTTCGGGGGAGGTAGGGGTTGGGTTTGGTGCTCTGTTAGGCATCACTGTGGGTGGGGTTGGTGGAGGGTTGGATGAGTAAGAAGGAAAGTGCAGGAGGGGATGAGGAACCCAGCTATAAACCTAACCCCTACCTCCCCCTAACTAACAGCTCCCGGAATTTTCCCTACCCAACCTTCGGACATATATACTTGTCAATATACTTGTAATTATTCACCTTGACAATATCACTCTGTAACGAAACCATGGTCGGTCTCAATTAATTACCATGTGGAAATATCAAGGTTATTATTCCTTCTATTCGTGCGCTTATGGATTTCCAGCAAGTTACGCCCGCTACTATTAATTATAAAATTTATTGCATTCAACTTTTATCTCTGCGCTCATTTAAAAAGCAAGGTTTTTATTTTCTTCCCACCAACATCCGCTCGGGGTAACTTAGTTACCTCACCAATAAAAATTGAAGTTTTAAAAAACTATTTGAACGTAAAAAGAAATCATTCGTCGCCTAAATAACCACAAAGAGTGGTTGAGCTAAAGTACCAAAAATATCATAGGGGCAAAATAAAAAATTATAAAATATTAACATAATTTGGGGTAACTGAGTTACCCCCCGCAGTCACGGAACGGCTAAGCAATGTTTAGCGTCGTGCCTTTGTGTAATCCGCAATCTACTCCCAATCTTAACCATTGCAATCTAGAACCATGGATTATCAAATGCATTATCCAACTTATGAAAGTTATTCGTAAAATATTTAACCATAAGCTATTTCTTTTAGTTTTTAGAGTATAAATATTACGGACTCGAGCTGAAAAAATATTTTATATTTAGTACTGCTGCTCTAAAAGTAAAACAAATACAATCCAAGGCACACATTATAACTTCATTTGGCAATCGGTATCAATCGAAGCGATGTGGCTAAGATTATAACTATGAAAAGATATTTTCATATAGGCCTTCAGTGATTGAAAAACTGCAGCCGTAACTTCTTAGGCAATAAATATGGCACTCAGTAAACCTATAGCCCTAGAAATAAGGTAAAACAAAATAAGCCTGATACTTAAAAATCAAACGAATGACACGTAAAGTTATCTTTATCATCTGTCATAGGGTGGTCGATACCAAAAACCCTGCCGTTTCATGGTTGAATAAATAAAAAAATACGAGAGTCATTTAAAATTTCTAATTCGCAAAGTATTTTTTTAACATGTCAAAGGAAATCACTACCTACCGAGTGTACCACAAATACACCAGGCTGTCTATATCATAGAAATATGCTTCACGGATACGAAATTGAGCATAGGATTTATGGGAGATGTACCACGTATTTCTCGGAATATTAACTCGTCTTTTGGGGGTGGAGGGCAGAAGATAATGCAGAGCAGCGTTGAAACAGAACTCTGATCCCTAATGCTACCGTATTTCACGGATGCCCGAGTTAGAGATACCTGCAAACACCGCATTCAAGACATCGGAGGTAGTACTAGCTACGCAATCCAGGAATATTCATGAGGCCAAGGGAAGACCTTGAGCGATGAGATAATGCATGAAATGCTGACCTACTAAATGGCGTATTCATAAAACATATGTCAAATAATAAATCTCAAACAATAATAGTATTTTCTTTTTCCTCATATCTTGATCTCCTTTTAATTAATGATTCGCATAATATATGACCTATACTCTAGGAATTATTTAATCATTAATAATAGTATTATAATCCAACACAATACTCCTTCGCTGGTATCAATTATTTAGGTAATTATTGTAAAAACAAAAAATTTATATTTTCTATGGGTTTCTTATAAGTTTGCTCTAAAATATTCCCCTGATGAAAATAAAAAGTTACGCTATCATTTTAGTTAAAAAATTCCATTTGAACTTATTATATCTATTCTTATTCTAACGGTATTAATTACAACTCCAAATGGAATATTTAACGTCATGTTTGAAAGAACTGCATATGCAATGAGTTCCACTTGAATTTTTCCATTGCTATAAAGTTCTTCCTTGTCTGACGGCGCATGCATTTTATGAGGTACAGAGTGGACCAAAAAGGGGACATTATTTGTTTTTTAACTGAAGACTCTTTCCTAAATTTTTTCATTTGAGAGTACAGGTGAGGGAAGACATGTTTAATTCATAAGTCCTCGGTTGCAATTGGCCAAAACGTGAATTCGTGAAGTACGAGGTCCTTGATAAATTGCGCCCTTCGTTGAAACATATGTTGGCGGTGCTCGGTTGTACATCTATTGTCTATTGTACATGTTAATGTTGTATATCTATTGTATATCTATTGAATAGGGGATAGATTCCAACTGGTAAAGCCAAAAATAACACATTGGTGCGTGGCCAACCACTATGGATTGAAAATGTGGTGACAGTCTTACAGCTAAAAATTATATTTATCCGGTTTGATAAATTCCGTCTCCTGCAGTGAGAAATGATAAATATTTAGTCACTATCTATTGGCGCTGATTGATTGAAGTTCGTCAGAAAACCCAATTCTCAGAATAATTAATAGCGTAGCTAATATTAAAGGATCACTCACTCATTCACAGATTTAACTCGTCGGACTGGATAGATGAGAGTAGAGCTCGTCCCAGACTAACCCTATGACGGTTTATAATCGCACTTTCAGCCCTTGACCTTGCATTACAGACCTTGGCCGCCACTCCCTTCGAGGATTTTCGTATGGGATGCCCGAATATCTCACGCGGGAATCGAACCCAGGAACCTTCAATCAGCAAACTCACGATACGTCACTAAGCCTATTTTTTCCATTTGCTACCTCCAGCGGTGAGGACTCGTGTTGATCTTTTCTTACCTTTCCGTGGATAATTTGGGCAAAACATGCATGAGTACGCCGGTTTTCCGTTATTTTTCCCATCCCTTGCGTGATAATTATGACTGATATGAAGCATCGGAAGAGAATGCTTGAATCTCAGATTCTGTAAAAAGAAAAACCATAAAAGAACTATTTTACTTATTAAATTAATTTAATGCTGGAGAAAATAGCGATCAGTATTTGCTTGTATTAATGTAATATTTAAAAAAATTCAACCTGAAACTGTGAAGTCAAACTATTGTGTATTATCACCACTCAACAGAATGGGCCGAACCTTCAAAAACCACTCCAATTAAATTGATTTATGTGAATAAAGAATCCTCAAGCATACATTACTAAATGTAAGAGACAATCTTTCTCCAGGTTCATGTATTTAATTTTGCAGGCCCGCAATGGATTTTTATTATCTTGTTTTCCCTGTAATCTCTTTGTGTGGCTAACGATAAACTCAATAAAGCATGCCAGAGAACGCTTAAACTCGAAGAAGTCGGAACAGGAGAGCGATCAGTAATTTCTCACGGGCAAGACGAAGAAGTGAAGGGGGCGTAACTAGGGAGGAGTCGGAAGGATACGGGGTAAGTCACGACCAAGGCCAGATCACGGACGCATCTCAGAGCACGTCGTTTGAGTGATGCCCCATTCACGTACCATCGAGACGGGAGGAGGAGGTTGAAATTTAGAGTGGAGAGAAGCAAGTAGGCGGAGAATTGAAAGGAGGAACGCGTACATGAAACTCGCTGGAAATTAAATCTCTGTCCACCAACGAAAATGCTGGATTTTAGGATGAAGAATATCTTAATGTTAGCGGAGCCTCAGCCTTCAACTACTAGCATTTAGTTCTCTAAATCCTCAAATTCTTCACACAATAAGAAATTTTATATATTTTTAAGACTTTTATGCGTTCAAACCATTTTGAACTTTTGAACAACGAATTTTTCAACGCAAACTCCCCCGAGAAATAAGTTTCTTTCACTTTCGTTTTTCGTTGGCTGCATCACGACCGCTGGACTGCACGATGCGAAAAATATTTTTGCAACGGAGATAGCAGTAGTCTTCAAATGTTTACCGATAGGTCTCTCCTCCTCCCTAAATCAAATCTAATGAGATAAACATTGAGAATAATTTCGATCAATTAAGACGGCCAGTAGCAAGGAATTATATAGGATTTCTATGTTTTCCAAACATGATTAAAGGTAAAAAAATCGCTAAGCAGAACCTATTTATACTTAAAGTAAAAGCTATGGAATGCCCACGAACTTAGGAAAAAGTAGATACACGAACAATCCCAAGTACCCCAAGCAATATATTGCTTTCCTTTAACTTTTCGTTGGTTGCATCACGATCCCTTGGCTGCACGACGCGAAAAATATTTTAGCACCAAAGATAGCAGCAGCCTTCAAATGTATATCAATACGGTTCTCCTTCAGCAATTAAGGCGGCCAGTAGCAGGGTATTTGATAGGATGTCTATGTTTTCTAGACACGATTAAAGGTAAAAAAAATTTGCTAAGGTTAAATTATATATACTTAAAGTAAAAGCTATGGAATGCCCATGAGCTTAGGAAAAAGTAGGTACACGAACAATCTCAAGTACCCCAGGCAATATATTCCTTTCCTTTAATTTTTCCTTGGTTGCGTCACGACCGCTCGGATGCAACACGCGAAAAATGTTTTAGCAACCGAGACAGCCCGCAGGTGCATGCTAATGCTGTTGGTTCCTTCCCCGGCTCGGCCAGCTTTCCTCGCGATGCATTCGCACGCGGGCGGATTGAGTTATGCGCGCAGGAAAGAGAAGAAGGATCCTCGGGAGATTCCAACGGCTCAGCAGCGGTGGGTTAGACGTCCGACTCCGGGCTTATGCTAATTTCCGGCCACTGAATCCAGAGTCGACCGCCGCAAGCTGAAGGGGACGACGAAAATGAACGGATGGACTTTAGTTGCATAAAGAAGAAGACGACTTAAGGCCAAGGGCTCGCATTGCTGAAGACAGGACGTGGTCGCCTTCGTTGGAAAGGAAATACGACTAGGCAAGAACAAAGGGCTATTTACCGTCGGACCACATACAAGCACAAGCAGACTTGAGATGCACTTGAAAATTTTCATGGACGATGATTGAGAAAGTAAACCAAGATTACATCTTAAACTAATAGAATACAGTTCAATGTATCATCTGCGATGTTAGGTATATAAATGCAATGTAAAATAAATGCATACATTTATATGTAAACCAAAATTGTCAATTTGCGATGCTTCAATTTTCTTTTCGTCATGAATGGCTTCAAACATTTCATGGAAACTCTGTAAGCCTTTGAGTGCATGATATTTATTTTTAACAAAAGTCACTCTGAAATATCTTGAATGAAGTTTATACTGTGATATGCACCTCTTATTAATAGAATGTTGAGTTAAACTACGTCTACATAATACGCTTCTAACATTTTTCACCCTTTTCTAATAATTTTCTAAAAAATAGGTCTGAAGAGAAGCTTAAAGACAACGTTGCTTTTGTCTGACTGGCACACCTGTTTGGGCACCAAATTATTTCACAGAATGTTGAGTTTGACTTCATGCAGACTAGATTATCGCAGAACACTATAATGTCAAAATTGGTATTATTAGACGACCAGTCCTCTGTTTTCATTCACAATTCAGGACGAGTTAAGGCCAAGAGCTCACACTGCTGAAGACAGAACGTGTTCGCATTTGTTTCAAAGGAAATACGATCAGGCAAGAACAAAGGCATATTTACCGTCAGTCCACACACAGCCTTAGGACGCATTCGAGAATTTTCAAGGGCGGTGATTGAGAAAGTGAACCAAGATTACATCCCAAACTTATATCATAGTTTTTAATGTATCATTAATTAACTTTGAGAGCTATTGCACTGTATGTGCAGTTATTTCAATCCCTTTGAGCGAACTCAAATATATACTTATACTCTTGAAAATCTTCATGAGAGCTTCAATCGTCATGATATCTTACACTGATCGCATAGAGTATAATGCAACAGTAAATAAGAGAAAATTGAAGGAACTGCACATTGAATATAAGAAGTCACCTCGGCTCACCTTTAATGATCACCCACGAATTTTGTATTATATATCGCACCATCAATGAATGAAATTTTGACTCGAACAACGTCTGAATAAATCACATATACCTACAATATTTTTTGCCCTCTTGACACACATGAAAAAATACAAAGCGAAGGACTGAATACATGCTTAGAGACCAATAATGCATCCACTGTGCTGACTCGGTTTGACAGTATCCTTAAGAAAATATTTCACTAGAGAAAATTGAGATTGACTTCATGCCGACGTCATAAACAAAACTTAAATTATAATTTCCAACTTTTCATCAAATTTAGCTCGATGTTTACGATCATTCACGCCTTTCTACAAATTTTATTCCGTTCTTTATTCGTAATAAGTACCACTTCCTTCAGTTGAGCAGTTCAATGGTGAATAAATGTTCCACCTCCCTAGTAATTTGGAAATTTGAGGCCGCAAGAAATTTACACCGCGAACGTTCAAAATAAATGGGTCGGAAAATCACCATCTTCTGTTCCTTTTAATGAAGTTTTCGCCGTGCATTTCGAGTCTTCCTTGGGAGATAACGCACAAGAACGCCTTTCTAAATTACCCAGCATCGATCTCTCCTTCCGTGGTAACTTCGTTCTCAATTAGGAACTGCGATGCCTCTGCTGCACCGATTATGTAGAAAAGAAAATCTATCCCAACAATCGCAAATGCAGCAACCTTCCCTCAAATGAGCTCTAAGCATGTTCTTGCATAGACTATATACAAGTCACGTGTCAAAAAACACAACGCTTTTAGAGCCCGCAAATCTGGAAGAGATAAATTAAGGTCAACATCAGACTGGAAGTCTAACTTCCATTAAATTCATTTTACTCCCATCAACACTCTTGAAAGCAACTTCAACTAAGAACTTCGGCAATGGAGTTGCTCTAACATTAACGCAATCCTTTCTGTAACAGCTCTGACGGATATGTTTTCAGTAAATTTGAAACAGTAACCCAGCAATGCATGGATTCATGGAGATGCGTTGCTTTCACCGTTAAGAAAATATTTACAGAAATTTAAGAAAAAAAATAAGAAAGAATAATTAACAAGATTTGTAAAGCTACAAGAAAAAACTTATAGGGTAAGTCCATTAGCGTATGGAATACAGAAGTTGCAAAGGGGAATCATATATTTATCCTTGGCCATTTAAAATCTCCCGAAAGATAGGTTACAAATCATCTCAATCAGTATACGAGTTTCTAAGCATTCTTCACCCGTTTGTAATAATTTCCTTAAAACTATGTCTGAAGAGATGCTTTAAGACAAAGAAAGATACCACTGCGTTGCTTTGGCTTGACAGGCTCCTTTGGGATACCTAATTATTTTACTTATAGAAAGTTGAGTTTGACCTCATGCAGATTAGATTGTAGCAGAACACTATAATGTCAATACCAAGGTGTTAACTTTATGGTGTTAAGCCTTTTTCATCATTTCTGTGGCAGTATGCGAAACGGCGCGGATATATACGGTTTTACCGATCCCCTCGGATAGTTTACATTCGATTAGTTTTTGACCTCTTCGATTATTGAAATGGCTGATATTCGAGAACATCGTGGTGCGTTGAAATTTTTCTGTCTGAGCCGGACACGGTTATTATGTTGTGCGCATCTTATAAAGTACACGCTTAAAAAATAACTCAGGTGCACGAGTGGTATTCGCAATTCAAACGTGGCAACATGTCGATCGAAGGCATTCAACGCTCGTACCGGCCTTCCAGGTTTAGAACTGATCAAAATGTGGTTAAACTCTTACCCCTGTGTACGAGAATTAGAGGCGTAACATTGACGGACTTGCTGAACAATCTGGTCATTCGTTAAGTTCATTACAGCGAATTTTAGCTGAAGATTAGCAATGGAGTCTAATAGCGGCTAAATTCATCCCCACTTGATGCCTCCTGATCAAAGGCGGCATGGGTTGCTGCATGCCGCGACTTGAGTTTTTGGCAAAAAAATTGGAAAACACGGCTTCTTCACCTACCCTACTCTCCAGATCTCGCACATTTTGAGTTCCTCAAGTTATACCAAATGAAAACGGTGATGAAAAGGAAATTTTTGTCATAAAATATGATATGAATTACGCCACCTGTATTTTTAAGAAAAGGATTTTAAATTATAAAAACATTTTATTGCGCAGACGTTCTTAAAACGGAGTATTCATCCGAAAATAATGCAGAATCTACCTACAATACAATTCTCTTTCAATCGAAGCTCCGGAACGGATTCAAATAACGTAAAGCGAGGGTCGTAAAGGCACATTGCACGCATACTAAGGAATACTCACACAAATTATTATATTAAAAATACAATAAACATTGAATTTTGACACTTCTGGAGCCTATATCTATTTATCGGCTCACAACGATTGGTAATGCATAATAATCAATAGCTCTGAATAGCCATTATTACCATCCTCATCATTATTAAATACATTAAATCAGATTGGACCATTAAGGATATTGCCAATTAACATCATTAGCAAGAATGCAATGGCGGTATTAAAGAGTTATGTTGCAATGGACCAATTTATTTCATGAATTCTTCACAAAATTAATACAGGCAATAATATTAACGTAAGATATGATCTCTTATAAAACCTGAGTTAGACTTTTTCCCACCCTTCTCCTCGCACCACTCACATTAAACGAAAGGATCACGAAAGTATTTTCTTGCAGAATCAATGCAGACTGAATTTTCGATGGATTTCTCTTTACGATAGAGAAATCAGACGTAGACGGATCAGATATCATAAAGAGAGGGTCTTCCAGGCACACTGAACACATACTGGATACACAAGGAAGGAAAAAATATACCATTACGAAAAATTGAAATTTGACACTTCGAGGGTCTAAATCAAGATATATATTTTTCAGCAATCGCCCAATTGAAAGTAACGCTGAATAACTAAAATCATCATTATCGTCATTAAAAAAACTTTTATGTGTTCCACACAGTACTTATTAAAAGTCCTTTTCAAACTTTTCAGGTTGGGTGTTCGCCTCTTGATAATGACCTGTAAAATTTTGCAACCCGTCGAGTGTGTTCTTATATATTTTACAAAAAATCATACGAAAAATATTTTGAATTCCGCATTAGCTATCTAAAAACAAAAAAAAAATAAATCAAAATAAAACTTTGATGTATTCCACTCAGCAGTAATTATAAGACCATTTCAACCTTTTCAGGTCAGGTTGTTTACCTCTTGATAATGACCTGAAAACTGAAAACTGGTCGAGTGTTATAAATATTTTGTGTAATACACCAAAGTTTACTTTTCAATATATCATGTCAAGATTCCACTAAGTAACCTGCAAACCATTCATTTATTTTAGAATTAGATTGGAGTAGGTAAGCCATAATGTACATAGTGGATAAAAATCATAAGCAAGAAAGCAATGACATGGCGGTCTTTACAGATTTTTTTAATGTGCCAATTTGTTTCATGAATTCCTCACAAAATTAATGCAGGCAATAATTCCTACGCGAGGGATGATCTCTCATAAAACTCTGAGTCAGACTCTTGCCCCACTCTTCCCCGCGTACCACTTACATCAAACGTAAGGAACATAAAAGCCTTTTCCGCTTCCTTCAGCACACCTGTTCCCGTTTTCCCCATTATCATCAACCTCGCCTTCTCCTCTCGGTTATATGAGTCAAAAAGGCCTATAAGAACCACGGTTCTCCCCATTATACGGGCCAAGCACACAATTCATGAGTCATTCCTGGCTGTTTTATCGGGCAAATTTCGTCTCAACTCATCAAATAAAAGCCTTCTTCGCTAGGAATAACGTTTTCATGCTAAAAACCTGAGCCCGGATTTAATTACACTTTCCACTGACGATTTAAACTCCTCCACGCAATCAAAACAACGGAGAATTCTGAGAAGTCAGGGCTGAAAGAAATTCATATTTCTGTTTTGCAAAAATATAACAACTCGATGTTATAGCAATATAAAACCAAGGAATAGTAAAATTTCCGACAAAAGATAGAAAAATTGCGTGCTTTATTTACATATAATAATTTCTCTCTTAAGATTACAATAACCTTTCGTTATTGTGTGAATTATAAAAAATTATTAATATGATGAAATAAAGATTTAGCATCATTCAAGAACTTTGTCGGCGGGATTATGAGAACACCATTCAGCTTTAACAAGTACTCTAGGAAAACTAGTTGGTCAACCGCGGCTTTATTGATGCGCTGTGGAATGAAATATTCAGAGAGTAGAATTTTTATGGTTACTTATATAAATAACTTGTATCCTCGGTGTTCTTAAATAAAAAAGAGATTTAATTAACGAATAACACGGGTTTTGAGAGGAATTAATTCCTCCAGGGTACGCATCATATACAACAACAACATTACTTGATTGGTTGGCTGAGATTGGTAAAACAAATACTAGCCCACTTGATACAAAAAAATATTACTTAGATGAAAAAGGAGATTTTCAGAAGAGCATGTGAAGTGATACCGGAAAAATACTGGGCACAAAAAACTAACATCATAGTAATGTCATGAATATTCCATGGACTATAAAAAATATTAATCATAAAAGAGTTACCTACATAAATAGCAACGCAAAAAATATGTGCATTAACCGTAGTTCTATTAAGCAAATGTATAAATGTCGGAATAAAAAGAGCATGACGGACACTTGATACAATATTTTTAATGCTTATTGCTCATCACTCTAAGTTACAGTTATTTACCCTAACTGTACGTTAATTGAAAATATCGAAAATTCGAGAGAGCGAGGGATAAAAATTATTTCACCCTCAGCAATTTTTATCGGAAGGATTATGGGCAGACTATTCAGCTATAACAAGTACCTACTCTAGGGAAACTAGTTGGGTCAACAGCGGCTTCATTGACGCTCTATGGAATAAAAAAATACTTGGAATTTCTAGGAGGGAAATATTTTTTCTGGGCAATTACGAGGTAGCATCGATCCGGCGCCATACAGGAATGAAATAATTCTATGAATAAACACGTTCTCATGGAGCCAACCCTGATTTCCATGCGTCCTTCCTAGCGATAACAACCACCCGTTGCCCGCTACCAAACTTCAAAATCGCCCGTGCAGCCACAAAAGAACACCAAAAAAAGAGGACCTTACGCCAACACCAACTAGCCCATCCACCGGAATTCAGCTGAGTGGAAAAGAAAGAAAACGCTAGCAGCGCCGCTCCGTGCCAAAACCAATAAACCGAACACATTCGACGAGTAGCTGCAAACGGAATAAATGTACGCAAGGCGATAAAATTAGCGGGCGATGCTTTTGTTTTTTTTTCTCGCGTATCGCGCGCTTCGCAGCGCTGCATGTGCGGTTCGCTCCGAGTTCCCTATGGCAACTTAACCAGCCGTGACCTAGTTTTTTCGGCCGAATGGAGAACCTTTGGATGTGAATCGCGCCTATATGCTCCTATTTCTCTTTGGTCTACGCACGGATGGAAGAATTCATCCAGTTTCAATCATAGACGCATTTATAATATGCATTAATCGATAATTGTCAAGAAGAAAAGGATTTCCCTCGATGAAATTTTACGCAATATATAATATCATGATTAGGGATGTACAAATACTCGAAAAATCGAGTCGAGTCTAGTAGTTGATACTTGAATCGAATGTTTCGAGTCGTATTATGCCTCGTTCACATTACGATTGTCCGAGCGATCGTCCTAACGATAGTTGGCCGAACTAGGCGTGTGAATGTATGTCCTGACAATAGTTCATATAGTTCCGAACGATGCCACTTTACGATGGTTAGGCGCTGGAAGACCGGAAAACGAAGCGACAAGAGAAAGACGAAAAGCTCGTGAAGCACTCTTCGCTCCATTTTTTTCATGGATTTGTCCTAGGATGGAAGAATATAGGCGAAGAAATATTATTAGGAAAATACACGTTGAACACTGTAATCTCTTTACCCTACATACCTCAACAGCTTTGCTAACCGTTAATTTCCCGTATACTTTAGATGTCAGCACTAGAGGGTAGCACACGTTTTAACCATCGTTGTGTGAATGCACGATAGTTCCATCGATTGCTGAAACAATCGTTATCTGAACGAGGCACTACGAATATTCAGTCGATTCAAGTAGTTTCTGTAACAGAGTTATCGAAGACAGTAGATTTAGAAATCTGCCGATAGGGGGCGCTATGATGAAACTCATGAGATAATATCGTTTTTTAAGTCGTTCTAATGTCCAGCCACGCAAGTGTGTAGCGAAAGAAAATATTCTACAGGCAGTAATATTGCAAGTTGGAGAGTCATATCCTCTTGCCTGAACTTGTGAAACAATTTGATTTTCTGCACGAGTATCTGAAAGGATGAAATATTACCCGATTCACTAGCGTAAATAGTATTTATTACAATTGTGCAAGTTTACTCGGGGCTCTTCCCAACAGTTTGGATACATATTGTATTATTATTGTTTAAATTGACGACATACTACTACAGTTTAATTAATTTCAATTGTGCTCATGCAACTGTTTAAGACGCATTTTTTTCGTTCCTCTCCTCATTCTGACACAATTACCATCAACTTTCCTCATTATCTTTCGGTAGAAATATGTTGGTGCATGCATAGTTATATTGCCTGGTTCACAAATTACCATACCCGACTCGATACCCGCGAGTAATTTTCAACTCGACTCAAGATCAAAAAGTTCAACTCGCACATCCCTTATCAATTATAAAATCATTTATTATATTTATTAATTGCTGTAGCAATTAATTAATTCAATATTTAATAAATTAAATAATTGATTATTTATTATGTTTATTATTTGCTGTAGCAATTAATTATTATTTAAGCGGTGGTGTAATGGCAAAATTAGCTGTGCCGGAACACACTTTCCTTATTTTTTTACTAGTGAAATATTACTCTGAGTTGTTTTGCAAGTCATTTTTTAAATTTTATTACAAATATTTTTGTTACGGTTACGAATGTATATACTAGAAATTTTGAGGCACCGAAATTGATTAAAGTGTTATTTGACTATTAAGTCTTCGCTTAACTAGTGCCGGAACGGCGTTGCCGGCACCATGACACCTCTGTATTTTAGACGATGGGATGGGAATGGTATGGGATGAGAAAATATGTAAGCAATATGATTGAGGAAAAAATTGGAGGAAAAAAGAACACCCGGGAACTCATGAAAGACTTAGCTAGGGAATGAATAAATAAAGTGGAAATGAAAGGAATAAAATGGTGTACACCAATCTTAAAAATGTATAGCCATTACACATTAATATATGAATAGATGAGAGAGGGCATTTAAACCACCTTACTTTAAAATCCACTTCCGACCACTGACTTACCTATTTATAAAAAATTTGGAGTGAACGAGAGGAGATGAGACAAAAGAAATCATAGAATGGACCCCAACTCAAATCGTCGGAAACCCTAGAAAAAGTTATCTAGGCATAAAATTTTCTATCTTTTACAATGTTTCCAACTGCCTCTATGCAATTACTTTTGGGTCTTTGGGTGCCAAAAAATCGATTTTTCAAAAATGCCAATTTTCGATTCAAGATCACGTAGTAAGTCATGAAGGAATTTTCAGAGCGGTCAGAAGTACTTGCAACTTTGGCCAAATCGTACAATTTCACTATTTCACTAATATCTCAGCAACGGAGGATGATGCGGTGTTGTGTCATAGGGTAGATACAACAAAAATTGAAAGAACTGGCAGAGAGTGAAAGAGAAATTATAATATAAAACCAATTTATGCCTAGAAGAGGAATATGAAGAATAAAAATGAATAATTAGTCCTGATGATCAATATTCAGTTATCCAAGTACACAGCATTTAATAGGTAAATCACTCTAGACGTACCATCGAATTGAAGTCTTGATTAGGATTCCAGTGAACCTTCGAAATGAGACAAAAAAATCAGTGAAAGCTAGCGAGTAGAATGTATATCAACTAATTTTTATTTCAGCCTAAATAACGCCCACAAACACGTATCCAGCCCAATACGGTGGCTATTTGGTATTTTTAGTCTCCTACATATATTTTATTAACTTCATGCAGATGATATTCGACAAATGCTTCGGATATAGACTGAAAATTTCGCATTGGAAACCACTGATCTCGAAGTAAATAAAGCCAAAAATTATTCAACTAAAGTAAAAAAAAACATTTGAAACACCAATCTTTCACGTGTAAAAATTTTTTTATCAACATGCTTTTTCGATACTCTTGGGTAATTTTCTTAGGGCACTGGTATTAGGGATCTTGGCCACTCCAAGGCCCATTACTCCATTGACCGTAATTACTCTGCCGTTTGAGGTAAGTCCCTCAAATCTGTTTAATTTTGAATTCCGATGGTGAATGACCACGTGTCATCAATATTTATCACAGATATGAATGTTAAATTTCGCACGCCTGTAATTACGACCTAAGAATTTCCTGGAAGAACATCAAATGATTTTTTATTTCACAAAACTGAAATTTGCCGAGATAATGCTACACTACAGTACCGTTAAATTGTAATGAATATCTATTTTCAGAAACTAATACATCAATAACTTAAATTTTAAAATTAACACTCCAGCGCAGCGCCAATAAAGGCTACATCTGTTTAACCCTAAAATGGTGAGGCACAGTTTCTCCAATAGGTAGTTCAATATTTCTGATAGAGTAGCAATTGAATAACATGATGCAGTCCATACTCTTTCGTAGCTTCCCATTTCACACCACTACGCTGTACGAGTTAAACTTTTAGCGCATATAGAAAATGCGAAGATATTAAGTTTTCTAGAACCTCAAATTTTGTGTTTTTTGAACGATTCTGTAAACGTAACGGTATAATGAAAACGTTTTAGCATTTGCTAACAGTATTTTGGCCTTAATTCAATAAAAATTCAAATAACTTTTTTAGATGATAAAAATAAGCTAATTATATTATAAAATTTAATTTAACAACTATTTTTACCATTTTAATGTATTAAAAAATTAAATAAATTATTTTTTAATATGCTACTGTAACTTACATTCCACTCAAAAGTCATGACTTATGCATCAGTTATTAGTGTCACTACTGTATGGAGTTAGGATAAAAGAGCAGACAGTCAAACTGAACGACGTCAACAGCTATTGTGATATATATCCTTCTCCCCTTCACTGAAGAGAAAAAAAACTGCCCTAATACTCCTCCACCCACGCCTGTCCCATTGACCCCGAAATGAAATAATTGAACGGTAGCCATTCCCACCCATACGACAGAACATCTGACACCGACACCGTAGTAATCAGCCAGGAAGAAAGAGGCCCAGTGTGTACAATCGATGAAGGAAAGATCAGTTGGACTTGAATGCGTGGGTTATTATACGAACACTGTTCGGCACTCTCACCGCCTATATTTCTGTATCCCTGCGAATGACGTGCGAGAATTAAGCCATTACCTCCGAAGGAAAACAAGGGATGCCTGCCACGCCTCAATTGCCCCCATGCTTCTTGCTGTCCACCGATCTTTGGTAACCGATCCTTTCTCTCCATTGTCGGAGATCGTTAAGATTGTCGCTGTGGTTTTAATGCCAATCAATCCATAAAAATGGTTAGTGGTCGCTATGAACGGGAACTGATGAAGAACAGCATTGTAAGCTGATGACAGTCCGTATCTTCTCATGAACGGAAGTATACGCAAAATTTCTGTTGAGAGGATTATATTTTCATTTAGAAAACGTTTTCTTTTTTTCATTTTTCCCCACGTCGTGAATTTAAAGTGTATTACTATCAAGTATGCCTCCAGTAATTCAAATTTGAAGTTGAAATCTCATCCTTTTGATCTCAAACATTTGATCAAAGAAAAAGAAAAAATATGCATATGTCAAATATGCATATTATTCCATTGATTTCTAGCTTTCTTGTACAATCTTCGGCGCATACCCGCATGTCTCCAAAGGCTCAAGCATAACACGCACCCAAAATGCAAAAAAAGAGTAGTTCGAAGGTAGAATTTTGCTTCAAAACTTGTTACTGTATGACAATATTTAGCTTATCTTACTTAATAAATATTTATCTCGTAATGGCAGTAAATCTTCCTTTTATGGATAAAACACAATATAGTATTAAGCTGTTTGAAATTTATGAACGCATGATTATATTTTGAAATACTTTCGATGCCATTAGAGCAGCTGACCGGAAAAGACTTTTAACCTTGGATACCTGAAGCTGGAGTTGGGTCCTGAGGACTATATTTATGTATCAGATGAGAAAAATAAGTAAGGAATGCCTTTGAGAAAATGTTGAAGACAGTGCTCGCCAAGTATGGCAAAATTGGAGCGAAATAGGATCCAACGCAACGGTTCAATCACTAAATGCACTCATATAATACCAGTAGTTTTACACACATTATCATCACCATAAGTCAACAATCCAAAGATAGATTTGACGCAGCTCTCCATTCCTCTCTCTTATCCGCTAGCCTTTTCACTGCGGCGTATATCTTCTAGTTTACATAACTAATAATCTGCCCTATGTAACTCATTCGGGGCCGTCTCCTGCCCTCTTCTCTTCCACCTGTCCTTCTATGATCGTTTTCATCATGCCATCATACCCCATACTATAGCGAACTAAGTTGCCCTGACTTCTCCTTAAGGTTTTCCGAAGACTTATCTTTTCTTCCTCTCCTTAGCAAATCCTCATTACTAAGCCGATCCATTTTATCTTCAAAATTCCTCAGTGACACCACATTTAGAATGCTTTCACCCTAGACTTCTGTGCTGCTGTCATCATCCAAGCCTCGCTTCCATAGAGAAAGATAGTTATTGCATAGCATCAAATGAATTGTTCCCTCACTGCTATACTTGAACTCTGAAATATAAGCTGTATACCCGCAGAACCTTTAATACTGAAATTCGTACTCCGCGAACCAATTAATATTCAGATTTTAGTAGTATCATCACTTTACTAACTTAATATTTGAATACTAAAAGACTCCGATTAAGAAACATTGGAATTTCAATCTCAGTAGCTTTCCTTCAAGTTTAATAACCAGCATAGACGAATCGATTTTCCATTAAAAAAAAGCCACTGAAACGTTTTTTATGCCACCACGCCCTTCTCGAATTTACATTTCTAACCTTTAGGAAAATTGGCAGCATCAATTGAACCCATGAACCTTCTCACTTAACTCTCATCCGCCATCAGGTCCAATTATTGGATTCGTGACTCCCCGACCACTAGCGATGATGAAGTTATCCGCTTCCAATTTGCGATCACAAACGCTTCTCAATCCTTCTCGATACCACTTCAATCTCCCCACACGATAAACTCGTCTAGCAGCGAATATTTACAATTTTTCATTTGCATGTTTCCAGAGAGACAGAGGGAGAGATTTTCTACTATTTATACGCGTGGAAATAAAACTAACAGATTTAAGTAGATTGGCCAAACAGAGTTTTCGTCATTAACCGCGTAGGAGAGAAACTTTGATTATGATCGGCTTTTACCTTAAAAAAACGAACTCACTTACCAGCCAATTTTTATTATTCATTTGCTTATCTTATTTATTTTATAACTAATTAAGAGATATTATGACAGAAAACTCGAACAAAAATTTTTGAATGCGTGTTTAAGCAAGTTCCAAACTTGAAACATGTCACAAAACTTTGCTATTGCTTGAAAAATAAATGTACACTTGACCAAAAAACTAAGTTTCATAATGTAATATATATTGATCTTTTGAATAAATGAGCATTTGCTTTTGGAGTGCGAGTGTAGGGAAAATATCGAATAAACCGTATACTCACTACAGAGTGGATGAAAATAACCAATTTTGAAAAGGTATAACTAACGACCAATGTTTTCACAAGATATGTGATTCACTTTTAAAATAGTTCTATGCTTTATTTACATAACAAAAGCTATAAAATTAATCACAGATAAGTAATATAATTTTCATGAATTTTTATAAATCTGTTCCCTAATGGGAACATTGGACTGCAAACGGTTTGCATACCTATTTTAGATTTGTAAATGTGCCTCTTCAAAGAAACTTCTGCTTCCAATGTGTGTCCTTGTATGTTATAAATACTGCGTTGAATTGCATATTTGTTTTTCCGTCAGGATTATTGTTCAATGTAATAAGTATTTATAGCTTAAATACCGAATGATAAGGGAGGTAGATAATGACCTAACTTCATGTAAAAGCATTAGTACCTATCGCGAAATAACTTCTTTCTTCTAAATGTACATATATGCTAATAAGTAAATTATTAACCCGCACGTCAAATCACAAGGAAACTAATTCATTATGCATAGACATACGTAAGTATTTTTATTCTTTCACCTTCTTTGGTGAGATCCAATTATACTATATAATACATCCATAAAATATTTGCAAACGCGTAATAGCAGCTAAATCTACTATCGCCGCTTTTTAGCGATAGAAATATAGTTAAAGACAGAGGCGTAACGATGGGGATGATGAGGGGATAGATCCCCCCCAAAAGCCTCAGAGAAATAAAAACTTTATTCAAAACTATGGTCTTGTATCGACATATAATAACTAAATCTGTTTAAAGATAAATTTTTAGCGCCAAAATGATGTAAAATGTAAATTCAGGCATGTCATTTTTCAAAACTTTTATCAGAGTTTACCTGGGTAGGGGAAGGAGTTCCCATACAATCCCCCTACGGCATATTCCTGGTTAAGACGCTGGTTATAGTAATACATTACATGAGAATGAGAAGATTGTGCACTTGAAATACACAAATAGAGCCAAAGAATTAATAAGGAAAATGGTATTAATGTAAATTAATTTTTCCTATTAACGTTTGGTATTCCGTAGAATTCCGCCGTTTTAAAAGATTAACTATGCGTGCTTTCTACTCACATTTAGCTCCATATAGTTGTTAATAAGAGAGGAGTGGTACCAACATACCTGCAAAGAAAGAAAAAAAATATATAATAAATATAATTATCAGAGAAAAAAAATCTCTAAAAATATTAAAATCACCTAAAACTCTAGATTTAGCGGTAGAAAAACCTTTAACTTCATGTTCAACATATCACAGGAGCGTGCAGATGAATCGACACAGTATGAATCGTGTGAAATCATATGAATAGAATTATAAATATCGATGGCTAAGTTCTAATTACACGTATTTAAAAAACAGCAACTTATCAGGGGATCAATAGAAACGATTTATATTTTTAATTGTACATAGAAATTAAAAACCAAAAATTCGTAAAACTGAAAAAAGTATGCATTTGCAAACCAAGTGTTGTTTTTTGCTTAAATTTGCTTGAATTCTTAAATTTTATTTTTCGAATATCATTACATTTCACTTTAGATACCTGTCTTAAACCGGCCAAATCTTGAGATACGTGTTAAAAATAAGCCATCGATATATGTTATTTGAAGATTCGGTGCTAAACATTCAAGCGTACTTTATTGTACCAATATTTATTCATATTACTTTTACCACTAAACACAAAGGGAATATCATAGCATATACAAGACACCGAAACGTTTACTTTCTATAGCATACCCAAACTTGTCATATGCAGCAATGTCAAAATTATCACACTATTTGTAAATAATTCCCTCATAAAAGCAAGATTATCGGGAGATCTTAGTGGCCAGATACTTAATCTAAGAGGCACTGACTCACTCTTTCAATAATAAAAATAGTTAATCAGAGAAATGGAGTGTTTTTCTTTTAGCAATGGGAAAAAAGTTTCTGAATTCAGTATTTAAATTGATTCACACAATGACACAAAAACCCCATTAACACCATCGGAGCGTATAAATTCCGACGCCACTTTAATTTAATATGGACAGACGTAACACGTTCGCTATACCCGCTACGAGTACCCACTTCAAGCTCGTAAAAAATTCTCCGCTTTTGTTTCTTCTTTCGCTCACCAGGGCGCGGAGAATACTAACTGACGCGTGGGGGGCATCAGAGAAACCGATGGAAAGAATACCAACTCGGCATGAAAATTTGATAAGAGCTCCCAGGTAAGATGAAAATGGGATGCTGGATAGAAATCGATGTGTATCCGTCCCAGATGAGCAGTTACGCAAGAACGCGGCAACTTGGGCGAGTGTTTTTATTAATTCATGGAACTGTCTCGGGGAGACCATATCGTTTTTAAGTAAGTCATGACGAGGGATGAAGTTATCCACCATCTTTATGGTCACTTCGTTTGTAGCCATAGATGCGTGACGACTGAAGAGACGGAAGCTATATTCACATCGTAGGATTAGATCTTAAGGTAGTTAGAGTGACATCGGCTCAAGTCAAGTGATGTACTCGAGTTACCTATTATTTACGTAATACGAGTTTATTTCAATTTATTTTATTCAAATTAAGTAAATCGATTTTTAAGTTGCCAAAAAAATTAAACGAAAGTAAACAATTACGAATTAAATGTTAAGGAAATTTTGCACCTCAGCAAAATGCAAGAGTTAAAAAAGGTTTTTAAAAGGTAATTGCAGTAATCAACATGACGTCTGTTCATCTCAGGCGACGATAACTTTCACAAACGTTGCAGTTTGCGAACCATGTAGTCGCCTGAGATAAGCACACGCGGGAAAGAACCTGAAAGCAGCCAATCATCGACATTATTCCGCGGAAGCCTTCTTTCCAATGTCAACTTGACTAGTTATAACACTGCTTCGAACCTTTGCACCCTGAACTGTTGACGGCACAACATGACTAAATATTTACAATCTAAGAGGTAAATCCTAAATAAATATATTCATTTATAAGCAAAAGATATGTAAAACCAGAAAATTTGAATATAAAAGGAGAATATCTAAATATATTTGTGTAAGAAGTCCTGGATATCGTAGTGGTCTGCGCATTGACCCGGAAATCCAAAGGTCCGCGGTTCGATTACCGGTCCAGGGGAATTTTTTCTCATGGCAATTCTTGTATTTTTTAAAAATATAAAACGCATAAAAACCCCAGGATGGGCAGAATCACAGTACCCAAAAAATAGATAAAAAGCACTCACAGTACTAAATTTTCGGTGGCGCATTACCACCTTCCTCAGAGTTAGGTAGGAGACTGTTGGTAAAGGATGAAAGATAGCTAAGGGAAGGGGAAAAAGTGGAAAGGTAGGGTCCAAAGAGGGGGGGGGAAGAGTGTGATGAGGCAATTAAGGGATTATCAGTTGATATTTTAAGCCGGGAGGAATAAATGCGTCGAGGAACATTTCGAAGTGTTTACATAAAACACTATATTGCATTTAATAATTTTGGTAACTTAGTGAGGAGCGTGGTAGCCTAGTAGATAGGGAGTTTGGCTGTCGATCATAAAATGATTTAAAAAAAACTGCCCGTATATCCTGAATGTGTGCGATAGACACATTCTAGACGAAATGCCGGCCTTGGTGACTGAGAGGTAAAGTTCTTGCCTGCCGCACAAGGGGCCGCGTGTTAGATTTTCACCTAGGTAGGTTGCCCCAATCCACGTACATTTATTTCTTAATTTAAAACCCCACATTAAAAAGGATTGATGCTGATTTCGGTGGTATATGATTGAATAAAAAATGAACAAACCTGAAGGGGGCTCCACCCTTACCTATCCAAACTAATTATCGAGTGAGTGAAAAATGTTTTAATACCAGAAGCCCCGGAGGTATCCTGCCTCTTTAGGGAAAAAATGGCCCTCTCCTCATGATATATCATCATATAATTTCTTAATAACATAGTTGTGTAACATATTGCAATAATATTTTTGCTAGAATGTATTGTAAATTGAAAATCTACATTTTATCAATAGCATCTCCTAACTAGCGCTCCAAGGTCATTACTTCTTTACGTTCGAAGTGACGAAATAGTGGATGGATTGGAGAATACATATAACTTATTTATTGCAAAAAGAAATCCCAAAAATATACTACTACAAAATATTCAGCACAAAGTATGCAAGATTCTTCTTAAGAGTGTTTTTCTACATCGACATCAATTTTTTTCAAAAGATGATTGGCGTAACTTTTTGCCTTAATACATGGAAAAAAATTTACGGTAAAATAGAGAGGAAATAATATTATTCATTGATAAATTTTCAATACCACTTTCCTGAATGAAAAGAATAATGCTGATCCTGAAGACCGAAAAACTATTTTGTCTGCGTTTCATTGTTAATTCGTGTAACGGCCACGCCTATGAATTCCATCGGAGCATTCAAACGTCTCCGTGCATTCATTGTTAATCCCAACGGTCGAATCATTTGCTACGCTCTATACATCATGGTAAACGCAATTCCTTCCGTGCTTAAATACTTTATGTGCACAACCGCGTAATTATCACCTGCCGCTAGACAAACGGCCCGCGTTCCTCGCAATAACAAGAATTTATCATGGCGATGAAAAATATGGCAGGTAGATGATAAAGTTGTTGCGAATACTAAAACTCGTAATTACGGTACTAGACGTCGGAGAACACTGAAAAGGCTGGGCAATAAGCACATGACTGCCAGACACGGGACAGTAGCAATAAATTTACTACATGATGAAAAGTTACCCACCAGGAGACAAGAAGAATATCGGTGGAATGAGAAGTGAAATAAGTGGGTGATAAAGAGAATTACTTAATTTAAATATGTGCAATGATTATCTCCTCACTGCTACAATTTTCGAGAATGAGTAAGAAAATCCATAGCATGGACAAAGATTGAGAAAATTAAATGATGACGAAATAGAACCACTGGTGGGAATAGCCCCGAATTTAGCATACTGAAATATAATTAAGTTATATTTTGGTCCTATATGCTTTATCTTATTTTTTAAGCAATTTCTATTTGTATGACAGAATACTTTTTTTTTAATTTTACCCCATATAAGAAAATGTTGTAGTAAATGTCACGTCTATGATTACTGTTCATACAAACAGCAAGGGAAGAAAGGGTAGGGAATTACTTTTCAAAGCCAGTTACCGCAAAGTTTGCCGAAGAATAACGACAAAAAATGGCCAAAAATGTGTGGGAATTCAAAGCGGATGGTGCCAACTCAAAAGCAATAAATGATCAAGCAATTATGCATGCTGTAATGTTTATGACTATACTGAAATTAAGACAAAACATACTACATATTCAGGCAGGTTATAATACCTTTATATGAATAAATGATCATATATGAATAAGATCTTACAAAGCTACATCAATGCATGATGTCCTGTCATGCATACGTACTATGTACGCACAATTCACATAAGTAATCGTATCTTTGGTATACTTTTATATGAATAATAAATTCCATCCATTGCTGCCCTTTATCGTATAGTATCATTTTAACGCTTCCTTATCGTTTGAGAGGAGTTTTACCCGTCCCTCGTCTTCTTCACTCCGAATTTACGAGTGTCGGCCGAGGAAACGACGACCCATACACAAATATCCATCACTCCTTTTGTTCAGGAATGGCCTTTCCTCTTCCCGGCATACTGACTTGTCTGGTCATTTATCTCCCACGCTCTCGTTCCCAGCATAGCTATTGGATGCGATATGGACCTTTCAAAGGCGAAAATTGCGTCTGGAAGCCCCAATGTTCCAATCGAACCCCAAAATATCATCGAGGCTATGCATCCGTAAACACACAAACACCAAGGGACGTTGCTACGTGAAGAGAAGTAAAAAATGACTGTGAGATTTTCTCCGAATACGTAAACAGTTGGGAATACCTTTTGTGTGATACCTAGAGAGATGGTCTACCACTCCGCGGGCCCTGTTTCAAATTGATTCGGATCGAGTTTCGATTTCAAATTTATTGTAAATCGATTCGGTTTAAAACCGTTTTCAAGTTCGATTCAATTTGAAATCGATTTTAAATTAGATCCGCATTGAAATTGTTTTTAAATTCGAATCGGGTTAAAATCGATTTCAAATTCGATTCTAAAACGATTCGGTTTGACATCAATTGCGAATTGGTGGTGGAGATTTTTCAAAAAAATGCCTGATTCCTGGTTATGTGCTTTGCTGAGAGCACTTGAGGTACGTACATAAATCATCCGTACGTCGATGACACATTAAGACGCGGTCTCCTTAGTGCCTTTCTTTAAGGCTGCAACTACACTGGGTTTCTCTCCCCTTCATTCCCTTCCCTGATTTCGTAAATGACCAAAGCTGACAATGTCATACCAATAGAAATACGAGCACCAAGAGATTGTGTAACGTGAAGAGAAGTAAAAAATCATAGTGAGATTTTCTCGGTATAAGCAAACAATTGGGAATACATTTGATGAGATACCCGTTGGGTGGAGGGTGGAGATGCACTTGAGACTGTAAACAAATAAAATATTGCTCTTAATACGGGTTCGCAACGTTCTGCGAAGAGCAGACCTTGATCTCTCTCTAAGGAAGTTAATTGAGAAAAGTCTCATATTTTGTAAAGTTGAAAAAAGTAGGAAATCCTTAGTCTGATCTTGGCAGTAAGAGTTGAAGGACAGCGTTCCTCATTATTATCATTTCTCCCTTCAATCACACTTCAAAATTTCCTAGCATTGATTTCTCGGCTGTAATTTCATGACGAAACATGCTCCAAATGTGAATCCTGAATATTTCTCTTATTTCAACGATTTTATTCCCCTTTTAAAGGAATGCCCTCTTCACATGGACCATTCTACTGACTATTAATTTCTTGCTTCGTCCATCGCTGTTCTCTTACCTCAACAAGCAGCAGAGCTCCTTCACCTTCTAAAATTTACAAAGTACAGATGTCTCACGATGGATTCAAGAATAAACTTTCCAATATTCCTTACAGTATTTACGAAAAAAGTCTAATGGCTAGGACCTTTTCAGGTCATTTCAAAGTTATTTTACTTGAAAAATTCATAGAGAAGCAATCATTCACCTTGACCGGGATTCGAACCCGAATACCCCGATTTCCGGTCAAGTGTTTAGCCAGATAAGCTACCGAGGCGTCATTCCTACATGTGGATACATATTTGCCCCTTTGGTATACGTTACCCATTGACTGGAAATCCGGGTTCGAATCCCGGTCAATGCGAATGATTATCTCTCTGTTGACTTTTTGCATAATTTGTGCATTGCGAGTGGCTCCCGTAATCACCGTGACTACCTAGTATATACTTTAACTTACTTGAGGTCTTGATAATTACTTGCGAAAGTTTGAACCGGTAGTGTTTGTATAATAAATACCAACTGTTTGAAATACAACAAAGTTTAGTTTTTGAATTTATCACGTCACCATTTCACCAAGTTTACTTCGTAAACCATTGATTTGATACGAAATGTCTCATGCTCAAGTAGATAAGGCACGAAACAATCAAATGAAGCTTCTCCATTTTCGTCCAGCTTCCGATTCATCCTGTCACCTCCTCAGCATTCCAGACGCCGCAAGAGACAAGAAATTAAGACGGTTCCGAGGTTACAAAAAATAGGAAGAATAGGAAGAATTTTCTGATCGAAACAAAGGAATGCCGACACTTCAAACGAATGCCTGACACTCCCATATTAGGCCTCATAATTGGTGACATGACTCATTTGTCCCGCTGCCAATTAAAGAACTTCTCAGTCATTAAAACGATCACGAAACTTCACTCAACTGCATCCTGCGTGCGTAGGCTTGTCCATCTCTCATTCTCATTAATGACACGCAAGGCCACTCACCGATTTTTATATTTGTTAGAAAAATGGCTTCATTTACTTAAAATAAAGTAGCCTAAAAATGAAGAAAATTGGTTTAACCACTCGTGGTGAATCTGTTATACATAAGGCAACTAACGATAAGATCTGTAATAATTTCCTCTGTGGCGCCGGGTTGAAGACCTCGCCTGCTAATTCTAAGGTCGCGGGTTCGAAACCTGCCGGGGTAGCTTTCATCTTTCTAAGCCATGGGTGTTCGTGCTTGCACAGCTATTAATTATTAGTATTTATTATTATTATAAGTATAGTATAATGGTATAAAGGCTAATGTGAGCTGTTATCGGCGTACATGGAAATCAATAAATAAGATGGCCAATTACAGGATGGCCGGTTTTAAATCCATTTCTCCTCATTGGGCCGTTTTCCAATAATCTTGAAAATCTCTGTTACATTTTACTATTATTCTATTGGATTGATTTTGTTTCATCTGGAATTTAATTCCTCTTTAACGATGGGTGGGATGATATAAAATGAAGTTATTTGCTCTTAAGGGGCATAAAATAATTTTGTTAAAGTTTAAAAGGCTCAAACTAAAGGCTAAAGGTGTTTTACCATAGTAGTTGTAACGCAATAAAGCCCAATTTACATATATTTCACCATACTATATGCATATATATTGGCTTTGTGAACTACAATTGCCTAATTTCCGACGGTCATTTTTACCTACAAAAGTAAGGGATATATTCCTTGAGATGTTTGAATTATTTCTATATATACTTCCAAGTTTTTACCAAAATATGTAAAAGAAAAATTGAGGACCTTAGAAGCCAAGGGGTATAAGTGAAATTTATTTTTTTGGAGATAATAGCAGATGATGATTGGTGGAGTACAAAATATTGTTGCAACAAAGAGATAAATGTAAATCACTGAATCTTAATGTATATATTCTAATCAATGATTCACTTGTGTCCCTCTGCCACAACAAGAATGTGTACCCCGCCAAACATTACCTGTACTTAATATGGTACTCAACTTAAATATTTACGTGGAATACGATATAATAATATAATAATGTACGAAATTTAATTTGAAATTTAATTTTATGAATTTTTATTTGTTAAGACATGGTTTTGAATTTGTTTATGACTGAGTTTTCCGAATTGATACGAAAATAGGTAATGGTCAATTAAGGAGTTAACATTAAAAAGTGCTTTTAACTCTGCCTACATCTATTCTGTAATAAATAATAAAGCGTTCTGACGAGAAAAGGCATAGTTATTAGGACAGTCGAATTCGACATCTTAAGAATGCGACGGTTGCAACTAGAAAAACTAACTATCATCTGTAGTCATAGTGTTTCAATATTTACCGATGAAAACTCACAGGAAAAAAAGGTTTTATTTAAAAATTGTCTCCATCAAGAAAAGAAACAAATTTAAAATCACTTTAATACAGTTCTGAGTTCAGTACTGGGTAACACCTAAACGAAAGAATCAAAATTTCGTTATAGCAAATTAGTATTTCTTTACCAACAAAGTTACTCACGGCACAAATAACGTTAATCTGGTATATATTAAAATTATCGGCTAAATACCATAATTAATCTAATTAATTAAATGCAACATTATTTGCACCTACTTTCGATATTTATCGATCAATATTTCCCAAAGTTCTCCCTCTACCAGTGAAATTCGAGATTATACGAAGCAGTTACCATCAGTCGGTCAGATAACGATGAGAACACCTATCAACAAGACTCCAGTTCGGGGAAGGCCGGAAAATAAAAATAAAACACGTGTACACGGCACTCGAGGCACCATTAAGGTTCGCGAACTATCTTGGCTACCGTTCCACGCCATCTTTATCGCCGCGAGGAAAGTATACTCCGCGGAGAACTCGCGGGAGGGAGCGCAGTAAAATATTCCGCGCGAGTAGTCCGAGCAAGTTGTAAAGATGTGACGAGAAGGAGGCGAGTGAGAATAAAAGTAGGATCTGAGAGGGAGTCCGCTCAGGCTCAACCGTAAACGGTCCAATTTTTCTCAATTAAGGAAAGTGTTCCGTCCTCCTCCGTCACCGGATACGTGCCCCGAGACAGGATTTTCAAACACGCACGGTACATTAGATTATGCCAGCGCTAAAAACTTCCACAAAAACATTCTACCCCGCTAACCTCCTCATCAGTATAGAAATTTTGTTAAATTTTCTCTCATTTTGCTTGAGTGGATTAACGATATTGTAATTTTCTCTTCATTTCATCAGTTTCTTGCACGATGGATTGCTTTATGAGACCGCTAGTATGCTATCATCAGAAAAAACACATGCGCAAAACAGGCCGAGTCATAATTAATGCTAATTACTCGTTATATGCTGTGTTATGGGTTTGTTAAAACTTTTCCTTTCAATGTGAGAGACATTTCCAATAATTAATAAAATACTTTGATCGACTCCTTCAAGCTCATCCATATAGAAATGTCGTTAAATAATCTCTCATTTGGTGGAATGAATTAAGGATATTGAGAACTCACAATCATGATACTTATTACACTTCTCTAATATCATAAATCGACTTTTCTAAACTTACAGGAGATGAAAATACTTTATAGATATCTAAACGTACATACTACCCCGCAAGCTGTCTCTATTGGCGTGTAGTGGGGGATGTGAGGAACACCAGCCGTTCACAAATATACAGGACATGCTCCAACGAATACGCCTAGAATTAATCCAAGTTAGATCAAACCAAGGGTTTGACCACTAACAAATAAAGGCCGTCTAGTACTCCAAGAATAATTTATAAAAAATGGTATTTCTTGGTATTATATAATAATTAAGAAATGCTTAAACAACAAAATAATAACTGCCTTTTTAGCACGTGAAAATACAGCAAAGAATATTTTTTTTCTACGTCTTCCTTTCCGTTGGAAATTAATTGCAAATACATCTATATGATTAAATAAATGAACAAATCCACTGGAAATATATTTATTTATTTATTTAATCCAAAAATAGCGCGAGGCCAATTACAGAGGAATACAATAAAAGGAGAAACAATTTCATAACATTAAGCAACCTAACCAATAATGAACAAAAAATATTCAACAGTAATTACAAATAAATAACAAAGAATAATAAATTTCATCAAGTGGTGTGAGGAATAGGGGAAAATTACGATAGCGATGGTGCAAGTTGGGTGAGGGATGAAAAAAAAGGATCAAAATTTGGAACACATTTGGCATAGGAGTTAATGGAAGAAGGAAGTCTGAATTGAAAGAACGTTTAGAAACAGAAAGGCGGGGGGTGAAATAATGAAATAGGTCACTCGACCTCGTCGTGCGCGAAGGAACACGAAGAGGAAAAAAAGAAAGAAGGTCAGACGATCGGTAGATCTTAAATTATAACTACAGATAATGTAATTTTTGGCGATAAAAGTAGAAATGAAAGCAATTCTTCCCGTTTGAGCTAGACAAAGAAGGCCTGAAGCACGTAGCTTACGCCTTACACGCGGACGGGCAAGCGATGAACTACGGTAATATATGAACCAGAGGCTCGAACCTTTCACGATTACGGACTTTATTGGAGAAACATGTGCGGGAGAAGGGGAGGGGGTTGGAAATATTGGAAGCTATAGCACTCAAGGTATCCCGGAATTTGCTGCGGCGATCCGTCTTGTCCCGAACCCGGTCACGTGCTTGCTCGCCGGCCAAAAAACGTGAAAATAAAATAAGACAGAGACGAAATAGATAGCGTACTAGATAGAGGTCCCTTACGTGTACTCACGACTAGCATGAGCCTTTAGGGATCCTACCTCGCTACCTTCTGCCTCTTCCCAAAACCATTTTACTCCATTAATATTTTCAGAGCAATTGTATTAATGACAGCGCTGTATACTTGAGTGTGCTCTCCTGATCAAGTTAAAGACGTACCCTGACTTTTAATGTTTTTTCCTAGTGCTTATTAACATTATACATTAATTTGCAACATGTGTTAACATACAATTACAGAATAAATTACGTCAAAAATTCACTTTTTACTAATGTTAAGGGCACGGTAGGGAACTTCGTTTACTCCATACTTTATCATCAAATCGATGAATTTGATGCATGGCATAAAAGATGCATTACAAGATTATGGACCAATACTTGTTACTAATTAGTGACAGCTTTCGATTTGAGGTTAAAATTGTTAGGGAGATAGTTTTAAATGGAAAATATGCGTTATTTGGTAATGATTTTCCTTAACGTACACAGTAAAGTGATACACTGGAACATAATATCTGTTATGTTGCGCATTAACTTAAAATATGCGTCATTTTCAGTGCAAGTTAATGAGTGAATGCACGAAATGCACAAATGATTTTGCCGGATCAAAACGGAATATTTACGAATTCATGAATCTAATTAGGAGAGATTCTATTTTCTGCCCATGCATTCACACAAGTTGTTGGGTCACACGTTACGTTTTCTCGTTCATTCTCGCGTGTATATCAATACCATTTACGCATCAACTAGTATGTGGTAATGTGTCGTGAAAACAGTCCTCAGCATACTGCTGAAAACCGTAAGTAATCAATTGCAATCTTAACCTGCTACAAGTGATATTGCGACAATTTATAACGACGCTTTTCGCCGAGTGAATGAGTCCCTTAAACGCGTAAGATAACGGTTGAAAATAATCTCTCAAAGTCAAGTGACGAAAGTGAATCTTCCATAGAATTACATAGAAAAAGGTCTTCTTAAGTTATGCACGTGTGATTCAACGCAATCTGTGTAGGTAGTTTAATTATTTACTCGTTTTATTTAGATCATTTTCACTTTATATATTTATTACCGAGCAAAAAGTACAAAATCGCTAAATGAAACGCGCAGAAATAGTTTTTGACGGGTTGTAAAGAAGGTTTTTCCTAAAATTATTCCACCAATTACGGTAAATCACATGCGGTAAGGTTAACATTGGGTATTTTACGAATCACCTCATCTTATATCCCTTGCCAAATTGAACTTTCCCCTTCAGCGCAGAATAAAGCCTTTACCCTTTCATTATGCTCCGAATCCTTTCACTTTCCCCGTCTTTCTCTGCTCGATTAATATTCTTCCCTCTTAACAGTTTTTTAAATATACTTTACTCTTAACTTTTGTCCATCCAAAATCTCTGACTCCTTGATTTCTCCATATTTTTTCTTCTAGACAATCATGCTTTAAAAATCGCCGTTTCTTTTCCTCCTCATCCATTTCACGGACTTTTCTCTCCTTACTCCCAAATGCCAAAGTTTTGAATCATTCACAGAGGATGATAGCAGAAGTAGAGAATCAAGCAGAAAATGATGACGAGAAGACCGAGTCTATTTATCTACATCCACATACTACACCGTAAGACGGCTCGGTAGGGGTGATAGGACGCCAGCTGTTAATCCATAATTAGGGTAAAGGCTGAATAATTGTAATTTTTACAATCTTAATATTCTTCTAGGAGTAAAGAGCAGATCTCCTCGTAATTAAGAAAAGCCGCCAGCACAAGGCTGTAGGCTACGCAAGCATTTGCAATCCAAGAACTGTTGCTAGTTTTTGTGGAATTGTCCACACTGGAATTATGAAGCGCAACATTCCATAAAGTAAATTTTAATTCTAACCTTATGATAATTTTACCACATCATGAACAAACCCTGGTGGAGATGTGATAGCACTGAATTCTGGGTCCACCTTTAAGAAACATTTGACGAAAATTGAACCCAGTAATTACAATAGGTGTATCACTCAATTCGAACGGGGTAAAATTTAAAATGAATATACTTGGTAAAATACTCTTATCAAACAGTTGAAAAGAGTTCTTAGAGGCATCTATATACTACCCCGCAAGCCGCCCGCCAGCCAAAATGAAACGCTCTTACAAGAATCCGGACTTGCAAGTTTTCATTAAATTCTTTTATTATTTTGCGAAAAATAAACTCCCATGCATACGCATTAGGCAAAATATCACTCTAAATTAATCCATTCTGTCGATATTTTATAAGTGAAATATAGTGGGGTCTATAAGGGAAATATAATGGGGGTCTGTTATGACGCTCTCTGTGTCGTTCACCCATTTAAGAGCACGCGAATTGACATAGAACTGTGGGTCTCAAGGTTATTGTGGAAGAAAGGTACAGCCACAGATTGATCATTTTATAATTTTTACGTTTTAGCTCGGAGGCAAGTTATAATTGGTCAAAGTCCAACTTGATTTTCTCGATCACCTGAGGACATATAACTACTTATTTCCTTTCTTTATGTGAATACACGTCTCCTAAATACAATAAAGAATACCGCAAGTCTCTATCTCTTCTAGTAGTTCCGCCCTTGAGTGGCATGTGAACTCCGGCAGAGGGAAAAAACTATCGGCATCCGTCGCCCAGAGCGACTCCCAGCTGTCACTACCACAATGCCTTAAGTATTTCTCTATTGTGGCCAGGAAGAGGAAAGTAAAAAAGAGAAATCATTGGGGTTTGGTGAAGGGCTGGACATGGCACACAAAAGACGCGAGACATGAGCCGGAGATGTTCAAGGGTGCCTAAAGCGTGGAACATGAACATACGGCAGCCCTGCTGCCGTGGATAGGCGCTTCTAATCGTGCGACGCCTGCACAGTTGCTCACCGAGCCGGCAACGCTGTCACGATCGGCTCCTGGCTGCACAGAGGACGACCCAGCTGCTGGAGATGTATTTATGCTGCCCCTTCGGGCGGGTTTTAACTGGTTTTAAAGCACTGCGATGAGTGAAAAAACAATTATTTACTCTCCATAGTTGGACTACATTTGTCAGAATTAGCAATGGAAATTAACCTTAGAAAAATTACGCGAACGACTGTGTGGGTACCTCAGGTGTTCCATTTATAATTCATAAATTACATATTGTATTTTAGTGCTTGGCTTCATGCAGCACCATCATACCTTAAATTATCCAGGTTACAGATAAAAAAATATACGCCAAATCAATTCCCCGTGGTTTAAAAGCAACAAGAACATCCGGAATGATCTGAATTTTACCCCAATTTTGACATCTATGAAAATTGCACTGAAAAAATTTGAAACCCACACCATTTCTCAGTGGAGTAACTATGGGGGGGAAGATTGGATAGAGGGATAGATTCCCCCCCCCCCCCCAAAGCCTCAGAGCAATAAAAGAATTATTAAAAACTATTGTCTATTTTAGACATATAATAACTGCATCTGCGTAAAGTTAAATTTTAGCGCCAAAATGATGTAAACTTTTTTCCAGGCATGTCATTTGTTTTAATTTTCCCAGACCCCCCCATTGCCTAGGGGGAAGACACCTCCCCAGGCCATCTCATCCTAGTTTCGCCGCTTCCATTTCTTAATAATCTATTCCTCTCTATTTTTATCCCTGTCACCCCGTGAGTACACAATCCTTATGGCGGAAGCCATGCAGAAAAATTTCTCGAAACAAGGGTGGTTGAAGAGTTTTTTCCGGGACAGAAGTTGACAAGTGTATGAAGACCTCGCCACAGGGGTGGTTTCAGCTCAGGGTTGAATGGAAAGGGTAGTTTAAATGTGGAAATTTCTAAAGGAAAAAAGGAGGGCGTCGAAGATGGGTAGTGAATGGGATTAAATCGGATCAGGTGAGTAGTGATTGTGGCGAAAGGCAAGTTGTCAACACTCACACGAAACAGTCATTTTTTTCTTCCTACACTTCCACGCCTCCGTTTCTGTGTTCGTTCGCTTTGGACTTTGACAAAAATGCGGTGACACAGAAGCGTGGGAAGACTTTAATATTATCCTCCTCCGTGTATTTTATGACTAGCGAGCGCACTGCTGGATGCTCATAAATGACTACATTGAGTTTCACTTGCGCATCACTGGCGTAAGTAAATTTGACACCGAGTGGGTGGGCTTTTGCATTAATTTTGACCCGGTTATCTCATGCGTGGGAAGTAAGGAAAAGTTCACTGAGCATGCAACTGAACTTGATCCAAAAAAGTTTGTTTTTAACTGCTACAAAGCTAATTTCTGGGTCAGGCTATATTTACTAGCCAGACAAAGGCGATAAATTGAGAGACATTTTGCCCAAAGGGATAGATAGGTATATGAGTTCGTTTAATGCCGAAAAATAATGGGCTTTAATAGATGCTATATGGGAATCATTACGCACTCCTCCATGTATTCTTTTCTTCATTTTTTTTAAATTGTTTACGGCCGGCGTCCTAGCACTACCCGCCACACGCTAGCTAAGGTGACTTGCGAGGTAGTATGTAAATGTAGATGCAATATCGAACCGTCACGCAAATTATGAAAAATTTGCATGTGATCAGAAAAAAGTAAGTACTTGTAATTTTTCTCTAATATCTATGATCGATCGATGCTTCACTAAAATCCTTGTATTTCTATGGTTAAAATACAATAAAGTTTTATTGGAATCATTAGGAGTTTCGTGGAGGGATAATGGAGAGTTGGTATATATCGTAGCATGGTTATGACAGAGTGTGGAAGATAAAAAAGTACAATTAAGTAGAACCCATTTATAGGTACTCTCTATTGCATTTTCATGATAGTTATGGATATATTTTTCCAGTCCGTTACATGGTCAAACTCGAGGAAGATTCCTTGAGAGATCTTAATTGAAAATTTTCTCATTACTTTTTTATTCACTATTTTCATGCCCTATAACTCGTTGCCATGGCTTCAACGCCTAAGTGGAGCCCCGTAAGGTAGTTGGATATACGAATTTTTCAAAAAATATGAATTCAAAGCTTCCTATAAAATTGATGTGTAGTTTCTTGTTTTAAACAGGAAAACTTTGATAACAAATAACGTCATTAGTCGTGCAGGAATTATTTATAAATGATGCTGAGAACTTTAAGAGAATTTTGAAAGATAATCAGAGAAATAAATTGAAGCAGTCCGTTACTTTTCAACGCAAGATGCCTTTTCCCATGATTCCAGGTCAAGTACGTGGTTTGAGTTTAAAAAAAAACAAGAATGAGAATCGCTGAAACTTACGCAGCAAACTGAAGAACATAAATTAATTATTCGAAATCGACCAAATCATGAGCTAATTTTAACGTTAATTTCCCTAAATGTCGCAGTAATACTTTCTATGAACGCCGGCATTCACGTTGTGGCAGTTTAATTTCACAGTAATTAGTTTCCGCAGCTAAATAAGCTCTCTTTTATCCGTGAATCGGCCTGTACACAGAATAAGTGTACTTAACAAGCTCACTCACAATTTCCTCACTTTTAGATGACTTCAGAACGTAGATTATGAAACCAAATAGACGATAATTGAGTTAACCAGAAAGTATTAACTAACTGAATACGTCATTTTTTCGGCTAATGAGTATGTCACCAGTTGTTTTCGTATCTCATCTCATGTTTTCAATCTCTAATTAACATTCTTTATATAAAAGTAATTCATTTTAACGGCAAAATATTTAAAAGAGCTTGTACAGTAGCATTCATCTCTTAGAAGCAAAAGATTTGTGTCCCGAAGCAGTGGCTTGCACGAGAAAACGTTTAGTGGTACTATTTCTCCCATTTTTGAAAATCCGTGAGAAACCACTCGTGAAAATGAGAATAGAATCCGACGCCTCTACATTTAATGCGAGAATTGCAAGTGAAATTCAAATGATACAAAATAAACATCGCGTTAAAATGCAGAGTGAGTTAATCACAGAATGCAAAACAATTGAAAACGTCACTCTTTCATCCCATTGAATCAATCCTAAATTTATATTATTAATATAAAAATAATTTTATAAAAAATCAATACATTTAAAATGGCTTACACGGTAAACAATAGAAGCGAGATCCAATACTTGAATACGTTACTCTTTCATTCCATTTTAGTACTCTTTAATTTATATCCTTAATACAAAAATTTATATAACATCAACACATTTAAAATGGCTTACACGGTAGACACCAGACCTTAGATAAATAGCTAAATATATTACTCCATCCCATTTTTTCACTCTTTGAATAATATCCGTAATATAAAAATAATTTTATGTAATATTAAAATATTTAAAATGGTTTACATGGTAGACATCAGTCCTCGGATCCAAAATATTTCTGACCCAAATTTTAGTGTCACGGTTTTTCTCATTTTTGGAAAAGTTTTAGTCCTGTACCACCGAAAACAGCATCATCATATGCCTATTAAATAGGTTTTCTTTAAACTTAACAATCAAGCAAACGCAAACATCCATGCCAAAGATAGGTGCATCCTACCCAGGTGGGACTCGAACCCGTGACCTCTCAAGTGGTAGGTGACCTCTTTATCCCTTCACCTCCGAGGACAACAATACACAATTGGAAACCATACGTGAATGAGAGAATAAGAACTGACTACTTTACACTTAATACGGGATTTTCAAGTGAAAAAAAACAAACTCGGTTGAAATGCTGAGCGAGTTAATCACAAAATGCTAAATAATTGAATTATCTCTCCTTCATCCTATTTTATCAATATTTAATTAACATTTGTAATATAAAAATAATTCATAACGACAGCAAAATATTTAAAAGGGCTTATACAGTAGTCTTAAGTACTTAGATCAAAAATATTTATGACCCCAAGCATTGGCATAAGCCCAAAATATTTTAGAGGTACGGTTTTTCCAATTTTTTGAAATTTTAATTCTTGATGCACTTAAAACGTAACCATTTGCCATTTACATCGACTTTCACACAAACATCCATGGCCAGGATAGGTTCATCCTACCCAGGTGGGACACGAACCCGCGGCCTATTAAATGGAAGGCAAGATCTATACCCCACCACCGAGACAAGCAAATAAGTTATGGAAACATCACGTGAATCAGAGAATAGTGAACGACACCTGAGTACATGAATTTCAAGTGAAACAAAAGAAACCCCGATTTAAAAGCTGACCGATCAAATCACAAAATGATAAAAAATTGAATATGTCACTCTTTAATCACATTTTATCAACCTTTAATTCATCTCCAATTCTCAAATTCATTTAATCCAACCAAATCATTATCATAATAATAATTTTATAGTAATACCAACACCTTTAAAAGGGCTCACACAGTAGACGACAGCCCTGAGATCCAAAATATTGGTGACCCAAATTATTAACGTCCCTGCAAAATTGAACGGTTTATCCCATTTTTGAAAAATCCGCTAGAAACCAAATCACGCGTGAATTATAGAATAAAAATTGACGCCTTTAGAATTAATACATGGACTCCAAGTTAAACAAATCAAAGCTCGGTCGAAATGCTGAGCGAGTTAATCAAAAAAATGCTAAATAATTGAATAGGTCAACTTCTTTTGGATAACGAAAACGTCACCGCTAATTTTCTCCCTTAAATCTTCATAATTCTCAGTATAGCTCTGATCGTATAATAGAGTGTGTTTTTTTTTCTCATTATTTTCTCGATTCGAGTGAGACCACCTTTTTTTCACCCCATCTTTTATTACCATTTCGTCTGCCGTTCCTATTCATACGCCCCCTATTCCAACCACCCTTAATAATAATCAAGCAGCTGATAGTTCCCTCGTGAAGTCTATCTGTCTTCCGCCGTAGCGACGGCGCTGCGTGCCCCCCGCGACTTTGAGCAACGACTATTTGTCACGTAAAGGTTATGCGTCGTGCCCAGAGCCGACCTCCTTTCAAGATTTACTGCCCCATTTCCCAGATGCAGGAAAATCCATCGTGGTTGACTTCCCAACGAGATCTTTTCGTATAGACGATCCCATATCAAAATTAGATGGCTACGGCTGTCATAAAGGATAAGTAGAGATTAGACAACGGTCTTCAAACCGCGATCCACCGGCTAATTTCTTGTGGTCCTTAGATGTTAAAGAAAATATTGTATCACGAACTAAATATCAACACGCTCGTCAGAAATGAACAATGTCAAAAATCACATTAATTGATTGAACTTTTTAACCGATAAAGGTTATTGCAGTTTGAAATTGCATGTTTTTTATCCAATTTATTGATGTGGTGGTAAAATGCCGTTGGAGCGTTGTGGCCCATCGAACGATGTGAAATCGATTTATGGCCCTTGCATTAAAAAAGGTTGAAGATCCCTGACTTAGGGAATCATTCATTACGCATTCGTTACGGTAGGATCATCCTGTACACAATGCTAAATTTGGTGGTTTACGGCGATACTATGTGGTATTTTCTGAACATTTTGAATTAACAGCTTTAACTTTCTTTTCCCGCAGAAGGTTTTTATTAAATCACGACCACAGTTTCAATTAGGGCTTAGTTGATTCCACTTTCTTTCGATTACGAATCAAATTACGATTCTTTCAAATCGATTCCCGATGATCGATTCCGATTCCATCGGTTCTTATTCATTCTAAAAGGTGGGATATTCATTTTTCAGCAGTATTGATGTACTTTAAATTTAAGAATTGAATAGCATAAAATAACAAATACGATTGACTGGCCCAAAAGTTTGTTTATTAAACATATCAAATTAGTATTATAGTAATATATCCTATATAGTGTAAATACCAAGATCTTTCACAACTATTTCCGATACCTTATCAAGACAGCTAGTCGAATAAATACGAGATACAAATCTTCAATCAGGTGATAGGAAATCAAATTATAACAGCAAAGCAACAAAAAAATCTATCTTTTCAAATGTCGTACTATTACACGCCAACAAAGTAGTACCCTGGACGCCGATGCCAATAAATTAACAAAGAAATCATTACAAGTAAATTTACTATAGTTTTTTTAAATTTGTTCGGACAGACGTAAATTATAATGTAAAAAATTCAATTTTTCAACTCTTGAATTAATTATTTTTTTCAATATTTCCATAGCATAGTAGTATAAAAATATCATGATTTATGAAAGAAGCGTCTGGATCGGAAAGTTAAACTTTACCACAAAATAAGTTTAAAAATATTCATCCCCTTAATTACGATTTATTTAAATGTTTTCATGTATTTAATTTCAGTTGGTCATTTCCAACGAACTCGTGTGCACTGACTCGGCAAACTCTACGTTAGTGTCGGCTTCACGGAGTCACGCACTTCTGGGTCCGGGAATTGAAACGGCTGGAATCCACGAAACGGCGTAGGGAATCTCTTACGGCACCTTGATCCTGAACAATGAACGCGTAAAGGCAGTGGATAATGGAGAGTAGGAAGAGGGGTGTGACAACAGTGGAGGAGGGAAGATGGCGGAAGAGATCGATGTAGACATAGGGGTAAACCAAGATAACTGTAGTCGTCCACAACCACTACTTTGAGGAACACTCTTCACGTATTTTACCTCAAATTATTTCAGCAAATTTCCAAATATAAAAAAATTAAAAATTATATACTAAAATAAATAAATTTAAATTTAAAAAAGTTAAAACATTATATTAAAAAAGCAAAAATAATAAGAACTCTAAGAAAGAAGCAATATTAGAAGCAGCGTTCTGTTTTCCTTTATACTACTTCCTTTCCCAAACAAATACAGTATTTCGCTACTGTTTTTCCTTCTTTTGAAGAAAACCAACGAAAAGAATAACGATGTACTATATGTTTACTGCCATTTACAGGAGGTGACACAAGGTATGGATGGTGGGAGTGCCTAGTGAAGAGGGGATGCCGAAAACGGTGTTGTAGGGTAGAATTTTAAGTGAACGAGAGAGAGGAGGGAAGAGAATAGGATTTGTAGATAGAATTAGAGGTGGTAGGCCACTGTGAATTGAATAGGGAAGTGCTTGAAGCAAAGGGGGACTGCCAGAATTCCTCTCAAGTACTCCGTAGAAACCCACCATAATCGGTGGAATACTTAAATGATAATAACTATTATTAACGCTTATTAAAAGACTTGCGACTGCATGCTTGAGATACGTGTTCACGAACGTGAATAATTGGTGCGGAGCAGTCTTTGTACAGTTGTGGGATCGAGTTTTTCATCACTGGGGGCTGCAGGTATATTAATTACCATTCAGGGACCATAAAACTAAGTAAAAGGTTGCATCTGTCGGGAATATAGTGGTAAATGTATTGAAAGGGTCGACCGAGAAGCAAAAATAATTTTAGAGCGCACTTTCGACAGAGGGGTCAGAGGCAAACCGCGTCTATTAAAAATACTAGATAGTAGACTATATTAGAATTGTCGATTTTAATTCAAATAGTGATAGGGATAAATGGCCGCATTGTGCTCGAAAAATCAAACTAGGCAGTTAAAGGTAGTCTAAAGTGATAAGGAGAAAATTTTTAGTATCCAGGAATTGGTTAGATATTGGTTTTTTAACCAACATTCCCAACAGAGGAACGGAGATGCCAAGTGGGCAGAAACTGTAGAACGCTCTGGATTACAACCCCATGAGGAACAGAGTGGCAAGTAGAGCATCGATATTTGATTGCTGCCCCCGCAATTACATGGCCAGGAGATTCACCGGCGCAAATTGGGGCAAATAGCACGTTTCCACGAAGTGAAAGTTCGAATGCCAAGTTAAAAATGTGGTATTCACTGAGAATATCTTAAAATATTATTGACCAGAGATGATGATGAGAGATAAACTTAAGTTTACGTAGTTCCAGGTCGACAAACGCATTGCCAGCCTTCTGGTCACCGCAACAGTCCCACGGTGGCACGGTCCAGCTTTCCGCATTTGGACAAGGCTCCAATCCGTTCGCGTATCACTGATTACCATCCGCGCACCATATGGCCGTGCGACACAACTCCCTGCTCATCCCCTGGGGATGCCAAAATCCGCTAGATCCAGACTAAGCATCCGTTTAATGCACCACGCTACGAACAGTGCCCAAGGCAACATCAAACACTAGAAGCAAAGTGAGCAGAGTAACTACGAGAAGGACCGAGAATTTTTTAATGCAATCCATTCCCACTTTCCGATCCTTTCCTTTTAAATTTGTAAGTTGCTCTATATTCGTCCTCTCCAGAGTGGTTCAACCCGAAGGTTGGTTTGGAAAGGCGAGGGTAGAGCTCAACCCAAACTAAGTCACAGGCGTGTGAATTCCACACCTTAAGGGTGGGGAGGCCAGTTCCTTCCCTGGGCCACCTCGTACATGAATCACTGAGTGAAAAAGTACAATGTGTCTAAATGAGACGAGCTAACTTCAATAGGCAAGCAAAAATGTCTCATACACTCATATCTCTTCAAAATATTTTTAATTCCCAAAATTGTGATACTAGAAGTCATGAATATGTTTCATGCGTGCTCGGAAATACAGCAGAATTGAAACAGCAAATCTTCCTGGTACGGCAAAATAATATAGGGTAACTATAAAACATGCACCGAAACTAAGGAATACCATCCGGCTTAACCTAGAAAGTCGATTCAAAGATCACTCACGAATATAAAGGCTATATTTCTCATACACTTATATCTATTCAAAACTATTTTTAGTTTTTACTCCCAAAATTTTAATAGTAAAGTTCATGAATATGTCCATGCTCCGGAATAAACTCAGCATTAAAAAAGCAAAGCGCCCTCTTTTGGCGAAATAATAGAGGGTGACTGTGACAAAAGGACTAAAATTAAGGAATACCTTCAGGCTTCACCGTGAAGCCCATTCAAGAATCACTCAAGGAGAGTAAGATTGCCATCTCGTTATTAATCTATCCTCATCTCACGTGCCGGCCTACAGACATTCATAAACGGGGATCTCGCTGGAAGTTTTTAAACGCTATTACAACTCAGTCAAAGGGCTGCCATTAATGTTTCCCGCCGAATGAAGGCTAGGCGAATCAGAAAATCCATCCTGGGAGGATATATATAAAAGGTGAAATCCAGGTTTATGACTTCAAAGGAACCGAAAGGAGAATCGGAAATAATTACAAACTCACCGGAGAGAGCACATTTTCTTCCAAAATTAAATGTTGCCCGCTTCAATGGCAGGGAAAAAATCACCGTGTACGAGTTCTTCCATTAGCGATAGGATTAATTTCCCCATCAGACCGATAGCAGAATTCTGCACAGAGCTGGAGGCCCTCATACTCATCCCTCTGATTAAATAGTCTTCTCAGACCAACTCGAAACAAACCGCAGCGGAGCATTTTCGAATCGTGCGACTCGTCAGAGCGGCTAGAACCCATATTTGAAAATCCATTTCCTCCCTCTCCCGAAAGATTTTGAAATGCAAACCAGATTCAGGATGGAGGATTATTGAATATAACCCAACCGGGAACAAATTAAATCAGAATATCTCTGTTTTTTGCCGAAAACTATATTTTAATCAAATTGCTCTCAGTATGAAAGATTCATTATTGCTCAACGACGGTATGTAAGACTGAAAAGGGTTCCTATAGGATCTCTTTATAATCATAGAAGAAATACGATGCAAAATATTACGTTACCTGAATTAATATTCACTTGGGTATTAAATGCAGATATAGTTATTTCAAAAGTTCTTTTCTACTGGATGGAAACCAAAATGAGTGTGATAAACAATGATATCGGTCAACATTACGTCCACAAATAAAGAAAATATAATCCAATACACCTTTGACTATTTTAAGAATATATTTACAAACAAACTATAAAACCAGCCATCAGTTTAAACATATGATGCAACTTCAAACTTAATAATCGTGTTTCATTAAGTTTTGGCCCTTGAATTATGTATTTTATGACCAAGACAAACACATCACCAAAAATTATTTACTATCACTAAAGTCCACTCTTAACTATTCACTACAGTAAACAAGTAACACATATTATACCAGATAAAAAAACTCTACGCTGCATTACCGATTCCATAACAAATTACGCTTGTAAAATATAATAAAATGGCCAGCAAAAATGTAACGAAATCTAATAAATAGAAAGAGCCAATTGATTACATAAAAATCCATATGCAATTAGAATTAAATCAAAAGAAATTCAGCCAAACGAGACGATCATTATTTCTTGTCGAAATACGTATTCTGTTACAGTTACACAAGTTGAAATTGAAATAGTATTTGTCTTTCAAGTAGAGATTTAAAATACAAATTTTGAGATATTTTTCTCCGGCAGAAAATCCGAAAAAACTGGTTGCTGAACAAAATTGGCTACGATCCAAATACTTCAGAGATTAAAACAACGCGGAGCATTTCCTATATTTTTGCCGTTCCTATATCGTTCCGTACCGTAGCAACACCGATCAAAAGATTTACGACGGGATGTGGAGCCGATGGGAACAAAACTATGGATTTATAGACCACTTGATGGAATGAAATTTTTGAGATCCATTTCTTATGAATGTCCACAGAGACAATCAATTATCCCATTTCATTGAGAGCAGCAAATCTTATTACTAATCAATGGATTTAATTTAAGGTAATGGTCAAAATAGCCATCTGCATCCATGCAGGAAGGAAGACCCTGGTTATAGCGTAAAGACTTCAACTGAGATCGATTGACACTTCATTTAAACAACGTCACGTAATGTTGTTTCTGAGTGTACACACATAAATATGTGTGATCGCGATTCAACGGGGTCAAAACATCAGCGATAAAGAAGTATAGATAGAAGACGACTGAAATATACAAATAACAACACTATGGCATAACAGGCAGGGGATAGAGGTGGGATGGGCTTAACGCACGACTAATCCCTCCTCGCGTAGGAGGTAATCACTGAGTGGATGGGATATGGTGGATTGCTCGAGGGCGCTCCAGCACGGGAAGGTATCGTGGGCGTATGGGGTCCATCGGAAAAGAATAAAAGGCAATGCGGGGCGCGGATGAGGGGAGGAAAAGACCGCACTATACAAAGGAGGACACCCACGCGCGAATGAAACAAGATATCCTTTCCTTTCTCCGCCTATAAGAAGGGACCGAAAAGATGAATGATTTGTTTCGATTGAAGTTTGAAGCCAAGCTCCCACTTCATTCACCTGAGCACACTTTTTGGCTCATTTTTCTTAAGATTTCATTTCAATTATAATCAATATATGTAGCTACACCGGGGATAAAATTTTCCAAGTAAAATACAGTCGGCTCAACCATAGCTCAGAACCAGATCTCCCAATAGCCAATTAATCCAATAGGGCATATTCCTCAAAGTAAAAAAAGCTTTTTTTATTCATGGATTACTATAAAGATCAATGGGGCCAGGAGATATAGGAAGGAAAATTGTCATCCCGTGAATAGATAATTACGAATAAGGTGATGTTATGCTCATATTTTGAACGTATAACTTTTAAAGTCTCATGATTTTGCTAACCTTAAGAGGCAAATTATGAGTAATCAGTAAAATCATTTCGCATTTTTTAGGTAACGTGGATGAAATTTTATGCGTACGTACTGACCGCGTGGCTCAACTAATACAAAAATTACTTCATTAAATAGTTTAATTCACTTAGGAGACAATTTTACTGAAAGCAACAAACAGGTATGATAAAAGATAAATTTACACTGTTGCGTGATATAGATTGCATTATGACCCCAGTTAGTCGTGTACAATGAAATGCGAAAAAGCTAGAGAGCTAGAAGAACAAGGAAGGAGAGGAAGAGTTGGCATAGCAAATGCCCCCACAGTACTAGGAAGACACCTACGTATGACGGATATGAGACACTATGACCTTTTACACTTCCGTATGGAATCCAAAAAGACCAATCGTATGCCCTGATTTATCCTTAACACCTACTGCAACTCCGGAACTCAATGTGAGGTTATTTTAAATATTTAATTCTAAGAATGAGAATTAACCTTTATTAGAATATTTTATTTGGACTGACAAGTCATTTTCTGAAGATAAATCGAATCTGAATGTCATTTATGCATAATAACTACTCTCCAAGATAATATGAATAGACATGAACAGAGGCAGCAAAGAGGTTTGGGTGGATACGTGCCGAACGTTTCCTAATGATCTGGTGCGGTAGTTATTTCACGTCAATTCTCGGGACCGCTGAGCTTACTAAGAGACTGATTTAACAACGAACACCTCTTGCTGGAGCCCACCAATTACCAGACAATTTTAAAGATGCTCAGGAATCAATAGATAGTTAGAAAATTCATGTTTCGGAAGAGCCTATTGGCAAGTGAAATACTTGAGGTTTTAGTAAGTATTATCAATAACAGACACTTTGTAACTTCCACAAAATATTTTTTTAATTTTTATTTATGAGCAGTTTCGGCTGTTACACCATAATCAAATAAATAAAATATTATATTTATATTATATATAATCAGTATCAGCTAATGGTGTATCATCCGAAACCAGTCGTAAAATATAAATTTTTATAAATATTTTGTGGAAGTAACAAAGTGTCTGTCGTAGATAATATGGAGCCCTTCCACCACATACAAGCTTCAAGTTTCGATTTAAGTTTTATTAAGCGTTGCATTTGGCATAAAATATTATTTTATTACTTGATCCGTGTATACTTCAACCTTCACAGTATCATATTAGCCCTGGGAAATTGAAATTATCACTAAAAAAACATCACTTTAGAAAATCACTGCCAAGAGAACAGTAGGTAAGCATGTTTCGTCAGAGGACTATGATTATATGTAATACAGTACATTCACTGGCGAAAATTTTATGGATCACCCTACATTATATCTTTCATTTTATAATTTAAGAATTTTATATCAGCTTTTATAACCGCTACGAATTAATTTTTTCACCATCTTTCACTCCGCAGGAAACAGATATACTAAAGACTAAAATATTCATAATTCACCGCATTACAATAAAATCAGAAACGTCAAAGTACGAAAAAACGAATCAAAGCTAAAAATGTGTGTGTTATTATGTGAGAAAAACTGACATCACACTGAAAATATAGCTCTATGAATTAGTATTGGGAACATAACCTTTATTACAAAAGAAAAATTGTTTCGTCCTCACTCATTTTTCTACCACACATAACACGGAAATATGTCTTCTAGTCTGCATATTGAATATCTAAAAATGTACGCCCGAAAAAGTGGACATAAATAACAACGATTCAACTGCATGAGGTACTTAAAATTCAACTCTTTTCTCTTGTAGCACATTCCTTAAACCTCCTACGCACCACATCCTTGAACACAAGTAAACACAAGTCTCATGTCCCTCGCTTGGAGTGTTCCAAAAAATTATTACCCTCCATCCGACCATTTTAGCATTCTTTTTTTTTAACCAGTAAGGCTGTTTGAGACATCTCCATTACCGGTACTCATTGTTGAGGGTAGGCGTTGATTTACTCACGTAACAATGACGAGTTAATTACAACCCGACCATATTTGGGAAGGGAACAATGTTAAAGCCCAAATCTTCGCCCGTGAGAGAATTAATCTTGATATCGACGGAGACAATTTAATGTCCACGTGAAGGTATTCTCAAACATTGCCTGATAAATGTTTTCGGGGAAGTTTTGGGACTTAAGTGGCCAAGGCCAACCCTTGTCACGCGGTTAGTATGGCAGTAATTCAATTGAAAGAGGGATATGGAGAACGAAGCACGCACGGAAGAGAGTTGTCCGAAAGAAAGGTATAATTCTTCGGTGAAATTAAGTTGTAGCAAACTACTCTAAGCGGGAAAAAGGAATGGTCTATTCTTTACGCTCATATACACTTAAGCAGACGCAATTTTGAAGTCTGTTTAACAACAAAACTTATGGTTGACGGGGCCTAATAATTAAACATATATTCCTTTGCCATCAAAAATTAAGTATTCTTGGGCAGTCATAAAATTTTACTATCTTATTTTTAAATTTTTTATTTTATTCTCAAGCCATCGGATATAGCTCTTACTGGCCATTTTACACCGGGGTGATCAGCAAATGTAACAAGTAATTGTACACAAACAACCCTGCCCTGGACCGGGGACCCCTGCCCAGGCGGGACTCGAACCCGCGACCACTTACTTACTTCCTTAGTTACTGAATCTGGCAGGCGAGAACGTTAACCCGCCGTCACCGAGGCCGGCAAATATTGAAATAATTGAATTGAAATATTTCTTCACAAAATCCATCCTTTAATATTACCTGCATTATTATTAAGGCTTTTCTTGCTATGTAAGGAGGTCCCAAGAACTTCCGAACGAATAAAAAATTCAAACTTTCATAATGGTATGCATCATTGTTAATATCATTTGATCCAGGATGCGGTTGAAAAAGTAAACTCGTCTGGGTTTCCAGTAACTTACTTACCCTACTGACGTTTTTTGGAGCATTCACCGAATTAACTTGTCCATGACTCGGCGGTAGGCTACGGTTTACTTGTCGACATTTTAACGCTATAACTTATTATTAACCTATTTTTTTCAGTATTGACTGCAGAAACCTTTAATAAATTCACAGAATGTCACAAGTCATACATACGTCACTGCAAAGGCCTGTGAATTTTTAAATTAAAAGTCGAAATACACCCCAAAGACATTATAATCTTAATGACAGCCGGCTGAAAACATTGAGTTGACACATAATTATTAGTTCTTCCTCTACATTTATTTACATACTCTAAAATGCCAATTTTATGTTTGCATAAAACGCTCTCAATTTAAAAAAAAATTTGGGGCTAAGGTGTATAACCTTGTGAGTATATATATCTTTTATATACCGATATATCTTGTATAAAACATTGCTTCCTAGAAAAAAACAAATTGCTGACTCTGGATTTTGAATAATAAATATAAAAATTTTCCGGCGGTCTACTCTAAATACTATGGATTTTTTTAGATCAAATTTAAAACAAGCAATGTGAAACTGAAATAGATCAGTCGCGCAGGCCTGCGTACTCTAAAGAAGGAAATTTTTTTTTCAATAAAATGTTGCTTACTTCTTATCACTGAAGAATCAACCCAGAGTTTTTAATGTGATAACGCCTTAGGACTGACAATATTTCGATATGTGGACAGATGAGAGGAGGGAACCTCAAAGCCACTTGAACTATCTACGAGGATACGCCTGATCCACGGGAAGGATTCTCGTGGGCTATTGCGTTTCATGAGACCTTGGTGAAGAAGAAAAGATTGTTTGACTTCTAAGCCCTAGAGGCTTTTGGTAAAAAGGTGGGACGGACAATAGGAAGAATGGTTCTTTATTATGAGCTTAGAGCAAAGAAAACGAATGTTGATAACTGAACGGAACGATAAAGACAAATGAAAGTCTATAAACCCTTAAATCTCCATTTCGAATGCAATGAAAGACTAGAAGAAATAGATTAGCATTATCAACCAATCTTTTGTTATCCTCACGTTGCGAGCACACACGCGCAGTATAGTGAAAAAATAGTTATTTTTTTTAATTCTTATTTTGACCTCGTTTAATACATGTTAAAATATTTCCTGGAGTTTAGGTCAATGTATGTTATGCAAACAAGTTGCAGCAAACGTTTCTGTTTATTGAAAATCATCATCAGGGCTATGAAAGAAAATACATAAGAAAAAATAGCATTAAACTATGCCAAACAACTGTTTTTGTAAGGCCTAATAAAAATAACCGTTTTAACCCCATTTTGGTATTCTCTTGATCACTACTCAAACATAAAAAATATTTATTTATATAATTTAGTTATTGAGCATTTAATACGCACAAAATTGGAATTTATAGGCCTGAGCAATCAAAAGATTATTAATATTGAGGTAAAGGTTCAACTTCAAACAGTAATCTAATTATAGATTATGACAATCAAATAGACCACTCAATCACCTTTGCTACGCTTTATCATAAAAAATCAAGAATTTATGAAAATGAATTGATCCTATATAGTTATCCATCAGAAGTAACAAATATTTGTTGTGAGCCATGGAATATTAGTTAACATCCGGACTACTGCAACTACATGGCACAGGAATAGATCCAACTTAGGGAAAGAAGCACACATCCGTTACAAACCAATAAATAACATAGCAAAAGTAATTTACAATATGATGCCTTTGCATTTAAAATATATCCGTTTATGTAATCTACATTGCCCCCTTCCAGCAATACTTAGGCATACGAAACTCATTAAACCGAGAGTTTATTCACATCAAAGGCTGAAATTATAAAGACCCTCAGTATTATGTTCAAGATACTGCCGTATTTGTTCCTGCGCGAAAAATCTACAGAGAAACAAACCTTTCGCCATGATTGGGATTCTAACCCGTATACTCCGATTTGCGGGAGAGTGCTTTCACCAGTAAAGCTACCGGACAAGGTGATATGCGTATGAATCCGTTATCACCGTAGCTAGTCCCGGTATGCTTAAATTTATTCCGAAGATAAGATTTACTGTTGCTATAAGATTGCCGAAGATATAGATACCGTTGGAAACCTAACAAGAAATCATTACACCAATTGCAACCTCTAAATAACTGTGATTTCGCAAGTTCACTAAAAGGGTGGAGGAATGAGATTCCTTAATCAAGACATCACGACGTTGGTCCGAATTGAAAAACGTTTACTGGAAAACCGCCGTTCTAATGATAGGCCTATGTGACCCATAGCTGCCATAAATCAAATCATTCCGGCCTATACCGTAATTACTTAATACCTCTTCCCATCCTTCAGAAACCGAGGATCATTAAATCCTATCGAGATCAAACATCTTCGCAATCTCTAACGATACGTTGAGTACTCAATGTACGGGAAGAAAATGAAAGCAACCACAGGTAGTTTGTTATAAATTACCAAACCACTTTATCAAGATCCAAATAGCTCCGGGGGTTCTTGATGAAAGATCTCATTTTCTTCGGGTGCAACTACTTGTGATGTACTAGCACCACACCCAAGCATTAGTCTGAATAATGGCGGTATTGGCACATCTCCAGCTTCCTATCTTATGCCCGTAATTTTAATGTGACAGTGTAATGGAAGAGGTCTTTACCGCAGTTTTCTGAACAACTATTCCCCGTTTTGGATATCTTCATTTAGACTTAACGTCAGTGTTACTCATAATCCTCGTAATTAAACTGAGAATATAATTTCAAATAGATGATAAAGCCTATACTTACTTGACAATCAGTTCGCTACCTTGCACTTGTAGAAAATTTGGAATGGTAGGGTCATATTTTATATTAATTCGCTTTGAATTGTTAATAGCGAAGTGTTAAAATCAATTTCATCATCAAGTATTGCACAGCAATAGTATTTAGTGATACCGGAAATATATTCATTCTATACGCACGATGATTTTTATTGATTTGGAATGATACCAATTTTATTGCTGAATGAACATTGACGAAATCGAGTCATACCTAAAATTACAATTTCAGGGCATTCATAATGCAGATAATACACAATGTATTTAAACTGGTCGTGTGAATAAAAACGTTTTTGTAAAATAGCTAATAACCTTTAGTTTAGAGTGTGTCAGAATTCCACCATATTAATCCTGAACAAACTATTTGTGAGGATGAATATTTGTATTCATTAAGTATCACGTTTAGCCAGAATAGAAGTAAAACTGATGTGCTTCCCCAGTTTTATATTGTACATTCATGCGACTTTGAACTCAGAAAAGGATATATAAGGTAATTATTACGAATATTGGTACATTATCGTTGAACATAAACAGCATACATGACTTCATTTATAAATAATAAGATGAATTTAAAAAAATCTTTCCGTAATTTCCGGTAAAGCTACCGATGTTCGCACTATTTACTCGCCAAAACTCAAAATATGTTTAATATAATTTATACAGGACCCTTACATCATAAAATCTGTGTTGCATTTAGTTCCCGTAAAAATGGAGGAGAATTCTCTCCCATAACATTGCAAACGCTACGCATTCCGCTCCTCCTTAAAAAGACATGAAAGTTTGAGAAGACACTTTTAGCGACCAAAGAAGCGTGGTAGATTGCAATAATGAGACAATAACCCATTGGTTACTTGCATACAATATATTTATTTCAAAGGCGGTACCTCTCCTCGTCCTTATATCAATTTCCATAATTTCGTTCCGCATACTCTTTATCCAATTATCGGGAATCATCTGCCAACAATCTGTCGAAATCATGAGAGCCATCGATGAAATGAGCATCGATTTGAGATTTAGGAGCCAGACTGGTTTTGACTACACCCACATCATCTCAAATGAGGCAGCGCCTCTTTTAAGCGGAACACGCTTTATCGGGATGAAATCTACAAGTTTCCGAAAATCCGACCTGCCCATTATTTGATCCTCATTTTGGGAGTAAACAACCTGGAAGACTTTCCTCTTTTTCAATTTTCATAGGCGGCGGGGCCAAAAAGAAAAGAAGGATGATTGATGACGCGGATATCGTTGTGGATACATATTAGGAGGTTCATCAGAGATAGGATACTCTTTAAACTGCCAACAGCTTCGAGTCAACGTTCACCCTCCCTCCTTTTTAAATTGACCTGCACAGCCAGATATTTTGTTTAACATTCCTGAATTAGCAATTTCAGAAGCAAGAAAGTTCAATGGTGAATGATTCACTCACATGCAGTTCATCGAGGCGAAAGGTAACCTTATAACATCCCGCAATGAGATCCACTCCCATTGGTATCGACTGCAATTTCTCAAATTTCTCATTATTTAGATATTAGAGCAACAAATTAATGAAATATCGTCATCAATGTAGATCTACCGTCAGGTAAGTTCCAGCTAAACTACACCAAACCTCTTTACTTTTTGCCTACATTTTTATCCTTTGTTAACTCCTCGGTTTCCTCAAATCAGTCTTTTTATTCGTTTTCTTTTACTTTGCCTTACTTTATTATTTTCAGAGGTAGTTTCATAACTCATAATATGGCCCTTGTAGTTTGCTTTTCCCCTTCTAGCGGAAGCAGGGTTGATGTTTCATGGTCAACCTCATCCAAAACTTGTTGATTTTTTACCATGCCCATTACCACATTTCATAGCTTCCGCATAATTCACTTCCTTTTTCCTGCAAGTCACCTAATTTTTTGGCCATTGAAGATACCGCCCTACACTAATTATCATTATGATTAAAAATACGTGATTTTCAAGAATTTCAGCCAATCGGTTTTTTAAATGTGCATCTATGTATGAGTATTCGTAACCTAATACCATACATAGAACTGATACAAAATTGCTAAGATCTATAAACTTCCCATTTTGCCAAAAACAAAATACCTCCAATTTGACAACAATTATCCATCCTTCTTTTGAAGCTGATTCCCTTTACCAAGATTACATAGCTTATCATAAATTCATGAATATTAAATATAAATAGGAGGCAAAATCGAGTTTATATACATCCGTATGGTAAATAATATGCAATCGATTATTAGAAAACTGAAGGTATTAAACATTGGCGAATTTTATGAATTAATGAAAAAGCGACCGAATTTTATTATTATGCATTAATTTATAAAAATCTTCTTCTGATATTTTTATCAATGCTGAAATTGTAACCGGTGCTGCTTTACAAATTCCCGAATATCTAACGAACAACAGTCCACGTCCACCCAACTCCTAGAGATCAAAACATCCTTCAATGCGATCCAACAATGGTCCCTGCACTCACACGACGGATTCTAGTAGATTAAAAAAAATATATATGTATTCAAAAAGATCGCTATCAGACCAAGGAAAAGGCTCATAATTCTCTCCACCCCCACAACCGATAAAACACGAGTTCCATTCGGCAGGTCCAGCCGGGATTCTTTAGCTTATGCCGACCCCACCCAAGAGATCTTCCCCCAACCGAGAGATCTATCTCTTTACGCATCCAAAAGCCGCGTTTATTTATTCCCTCTCCCTCCTTCTGACTGACCGGCCGAATTTCACTTTCCGTAAGTGCCACGACTCCTTATCTTCCGCGCATGCGATGGTACGTGACTTGAAATTGAGATGTTCCACTACCCTTCTGACCATGCAGCCGGCCGGAAAAAGAACCGAGAAAAGAGGGAAATGGAAGGAAAGGAAATTAGATGCTTCCATTGAGAACTCCTTAGAAGGCATTCAAATTATTATTCTTCGACTTCGTATTTAATTCATAAAACCGCCTTCTCACTTTTGTTCTGCCTAGAAATCCTATTTTTGCTCTTTTTTATGTTTAGCTTATTCTGTCATATTGACGCCACTATATGGAATCATAGATTTAAGATTTTGATTTACAAAAAATACGCATTGTAGCTAATCAAATATTTAAGTTAAAATACATAGTACCTTTTAGCATAAAATTATTGATTTAATTTGAAATGGTGGAGGGCATATTAAGATATGGAATCGCTATCTGGGGAATAGCGTCAAATATTCTGTTAAACGCAATTGTAAAGAACAATAAGAGAATATTGAGGTTAATTGATACAGACGGTTTCAACTATTGCTGTAATTCTGTCCTTAAATCACTTTGTACAAAACATATTATATTAACTGTGAATAAATGCTGAATCGGCTCATTTCTATGTAGAACTATTTTATAAAATTGCACAAAATAAACGTAATAATACACATTTTATGGATAAACGTAACAGTCCGTTGTTGAAAACGTATCGTTACAATAACATGTATCGTAAAAGGTTGCTGAAGTACGTTGTACCTCATACTTTCAATTGTATGGCAATGGTTCTATTAATCTAAAATATTTGGCCGATATCAAAAGAAAAGTGAAATAATGGTTAATAAGTGAAACTGTAAACTTGTAGGCTTAGAGAGACCAAGTTTGTATATGCTAAAAAAGGCAATCTAATATTTTAAAAAAATTACTCGCATGCATGAGTGGATTCGATGCTCTAGTTGAAATGTAAAACTTGAAAAATGTAAGACAAAACTGTCTTTCAAGGGTTTTTCTCATAGGTGGTCGACCATATGATACCGTATTGAGGGTGATATTTAATGCAAATTATAAAAGACGTCGAATGATTTCGAAGGGTCGCTGTAAATTTATATTTCGTATTCCACTGAATGGTGCCAATATTGCTGAATGAGGGAACGTTTAATTAAATAATTAAATAAATAAATAAATTTAAAATTATCTCAAATTGAATTGAAATGGACTTAATAATAGCCGAGTGAGAATAATATTAATTCTAGAAAGAATTATTTGTTGTCGCTTATTCTTGGATTAGAAAAAGCAATATACCTACTGGTATGCATATGTTGCCTGTCAGCACAATGTTTGATTTTACGATTTACCAGGCATCTAGCAAATTTGTTTTGTCTTTACAAGAGGTCCCTCACCCTCCCCACTGTCCCTCACCACTTAGTGATGATTATGCTGTAATTGCTAGTATTTCAGGAAAATAGTTCATACAAATGACAGCTCCAAGAATTTTCTCGTATCCGTCTCCGTCGGCTAAACTTTTACAAAATTTGGTACTTAATTATATGAAATAGTGCATGATGATAAGATATATCAAGGAAAATACCGAATATATAATTGCAATCTAGTCTAAATATTTGAAGTGATCTACTCACCACGATCGGTCAATGGTAGCCTTAGATATAAGCTTGGATCATACATACCTGTAAAAAGAAGAAATCAAAATCATTAATTCAATCTATCATAATCACAGAAGGACAGATTTTACAGATAAATTGATGTAAACCTTGCTTTTTCAATACCAAATTAAACAAAAAATACTGCCAAACACGCTTTTATTGCATAATCTTAAAGAAATGTAAGCGCTAAGTCAATTAAATTCCATAGGAGGAGAGGGAATCCGATAAAGCAAGTATATATCTCGCTATAGCAAAATACTATCCGAATGCATGTGGAGGAAGAAAAGAGATAATGTGAAATTACCCTAAAATACGAAAGAAGAGAAATGCCTCTGAGATATGCTTTGTGGATATGAGAAATTCATTTAATTTCATATAAAAATGGAAGAAATATAGCAGGCAGAATTAAATCAATTCCACTACATTACGTATTCCAAAATTTAGCAAAGAGTAAATTAGGATACCGGTCTATCCTGATGTTCAGTCGCATAACAATTTGAATTCTGATTTCAGAAAATAATTCTAAAGAAACAGCCATTTTCACATGGACCTAAATGAGAGAAACTTATGCATAAAATGCATTCTCATAAATAATGGCCACTATAATTTGTTAAGCGGCTGACACTTGTAGCCAAAAGAAAACATCAAAAATCAAGAAAATACAACTGTAACAAATTTTCTGTAGTTGGCACGGATTTTGTTTGGGTTGTACATTTGTATCACCTGAAAATACGTAGGTTCAAATAAAACCAGGCTGTTTAATGTTTTTATGTTTGCTGCACCATAAGAATCATTAAAAATAAAATGTGGTCACGTTACTGCACAGAATTTTTGATTTATTGGGAAATTAATAGAAACTGACGCTGGGTTATAATATCCGCGAAAAGAAATATTGACTAAGAAATGTTAATATTGAATCAACCACGTTTCTGCGAACTAATGTAGTTGTTAAAATGCGGTAGGTTTCCTTTATACAGATAATACTTGTTTTATGTAGTGCGCGAAAATATTTTATATTCAACTCGTGGTCGCAAACCGTCCCCTGATACATTCCTGAGAATTTTCCCCGGTAGGTTGTAACTTAATTTGAGTACTATCGCAAGTAACACAACCGTTACGCATGCATATACATCTACATCACATTCCGCAAGTCGCCTCAATAAGCATGTGGAAAAACACCAGCGCCTTAGAATACCAGTTGTTAACGAATAAAAAGAAATCGCCCTAACGAAGAAACATTTATTTATTAAAGTCCATAATGATTTTGGGGAAAACTAATTCTCATACCTATCAGCTCGGAAAAATATCTCTCTCATTTGTCGTTCATATCGGACCTGGAAATATAGTGGGCTTCTAATATGATGATCTCCGTGTCGCTTTGAAAAACACATATTCTCAATTGCTCAGTCAATCTATGTCTAGAGCGCAGCCTCCGAAGTCTCAGGCGGCTCAGCCCAACTCTTTTAACTGCTGTGTCTCTCTTTCGGTACGCCCGTATCGGTTTTTGACGAATCGAACTGCAATGACCATACTGCGCAAGCAGTTGCTACCCTACATGGGTAGGCCCGAAAGAAGCTCCAACGCCCACTGCCCACTACACTGCCAAATCTCCCAAATATCCCATTCAGTCCCCCATCCACCAGTCAGGTGGACTAACTAGCCTTATCGGATGAGGAAAGATGAAAAGTGTGGGAAGAATGATTACAGATTTCGGAGGAGAACGGTCCATGCGTAGGAGTGAGACGAGAACGTCCGCCGGAGATTTCAACGGTCGATGAAAGGGAGAAGACAAGCCGGTTAAGTGGTTTGAGGGACGATGTAAGAGGAGTTAGAGAGGGGAGGGGCAAGGTGATTCTTCCGTGAGATGTGATGACGACATAATGGGGATGATGATATGATAAAGATGTGGGCTTTCATAAAGACGGATATGCGATATTTTTATACTGTGTTCTTGTTCTTTATCGCTATTTTTACCACCGATGGCAATGGACACTAAAAGAAATTCAAAACCAGTAGAAATTCAACAGTTTCGTTCCCGGGAGCGAAATATAGAAACGAAATGGATTTAAACCCGAGGAGCTAAACTCAGGATCGAAACGAAACACAGATCGGAGGGATCAGATGCTTTACCTTCTAACGGTTTAGTTTAGACCCACACATCGAGTACGAAATACGGTTGAATGAAGTAGAGGTTCGGCCTACCGTCACTGGATGCATGGGGAATTCATATTTTGACCACAAACAGGAGAACGGTGAACGCAAACTGGCCAATTGTCACTGGCCAACTGCGGGTGACTACGCTACAGTTATCAAAGAGGCTAGTCCCGGAAAAATTAAGAAAGCTTCAATATAAGTAAAAGCGCGTAACAGTTAAAAAAAAAAAAAAAAAACAGTTCCAGAATTTTTAATATGAACTTTTAAAATCCCTCTTTAGCCATGCAATTCATCATTTTACTATGGGAGGAATTATTTTATTACATACTTCATATTCAAACACACACTCTTCCAATCCCCCTTACAATATTTCATTATATCAGGTTTCGTCACCAAAATTCCACCTCAGTTACTATTCCTTAAATTGGTAAGAGTGTTGGTTAGTACCTGCTTTGAAGTTATTATTATAGTATTCTACCGATTAATGTAGGTTTCCGTGGAGTACTAAAGAAGTAATCTCGGAGCCTCCCTTTCCTTCGAGCACAGCCTTCTTCATTTCACTGTAAGGCCTACTCCCTTCAATCTATCAAAACATCCTATACTCTTCCTTCCTCTCCCTCGTTTTCCTAACATTATACCCTCTAACTACGTTTTCAACATCCCCTCCCCGGTAAGTACTCCCTCTAAAAGTTGCCTCTCCTCACCCACCATGTCCAGCACTTCGTCGTTTCTCCTCCTCTCTGTCCAAGGGAGTAGATATCGAAAAAGAAGGCTCTCTCTTCCGTTAGATGTGATGAGGATGGGGACGATGGTATCAAATTGATGTGTGCCGGGATGAAGACGGATAGGCGATATTATTCGTGGGAGGAAGTGGGTAAAAAGCAGATGCGAGATTTTAAAAGGAGCGAGAGTGCTGTGGGAGGAGGTAACAGTTGAAGGGGAAGATGAGAAGAATGAAATGAAGGGCGAAGTGGGCGGGATAGGCAATTTTGAGGGTTCAGCAACCTGAGACACGATTATCCCATTTATTTACCATCGAAGGAGGATGATGAAAAGAAAAGAAAAAAATTGGCTTCGAAAAAAAAGTCGGAAAAAATAAAGCTGACAAGATTATCGCCCAGATAAACCTACATGATTGACTCCTTATGGGATAAAGTGAGACTATGATCACCACAAAAAGGTTCCACTGCATCATTTAACGAGCCGAATTGCTAATAAAATCATTATAACACGGATAAGGAAACCGCACAAAGTATGTGCCGTAAAAAACTCTTTCTGCCGATAATAAGTACCTATATGGGCATGCATGAGTTTATTTTAGAAAAATGGAAAAATGAAAGCGGAAAAAGTCATTGCCCAGATAAACCTTAATGATTGACCCTTTATAGGCTAAAGTAAGTCTAACATCATCACCAAAAGCTTCCACTGTATCATTTAAGTAGCCACCTTGCCAATGTATGCACTACGGCTCAAAATAGGTAACAGGTAAAGTATAACCATCATATATCATCAAGATGTGACCATAGTTTAATCTGGTGACAATCATTTCCAGAGAACATTGCAGCCGTGCAAGCTTATTTACCCCGCGTGGTACAATGGATATTAATAGCACACTGGAATTTCCACAGTACATTTAAAATTACTTTAGTTCGTTAACTAAGTTCAGTGCTCACTTACGTAGAGATAAATTGACGATATTTTGCTGAATTTTATCATCAAACATAATATTGCATAGTGAATGGATTAGAAGATAAAGGAGAAATAGTGATTGTCTTTGACAATGCGATCTAATCTATTTGGACTCGTTCACTAAGCATTTAGTTTTATCGTATTTACGTTCACAGAGTAAAAGAGAAAGGCTATGATTGTTAAAAGTTAGTTATTGTTAAATTCATGTAGTGTTTCTGACACTACGATCTAATTTATCTGGACTCGTTCACTAATCATTTAGTTTTATCGTTTCCAAGTGAGCAGAGTGAAAGGGAAAGGCAGATTGTTTAAGAAAATAGGGCTAGGAAATTGTTTCGATAGAGCATTACCCTCACGAATTTTATAAATGCTCTTCCTTCTCTTTCCTATCTCCATCTTCCAACTTCCTCTCAATACTATCTCATGATCCCATCGAGGGAGTTCCAATTACATCACGGCCTAGATTGCCCATTGTCCTGAATTCCCTAACCGAGGCGGACTCTATTGTTCTTTATCTATCGTAGCTCCGGGAAATGCAGCCGCAGAATCACGTCGCCGTGGAGATAGGGAAAGATTTGAGTCTAGGAATAGATGAGAGGGAGTGTAAACTGCACTCGTGGAGGGGCGGAGTAATGGCTTTTAGGACTATAAGATCGGCGAATCAAAAGGACTAGCTGCGTTATCCTCTCCACCTCCCTGAATGCATATGGCCATATCGGAGTTTCATGCGAGCATCATAGGAAAGGAGCACTGGGGCAATCATATCCTTTGAAGCGCATCAAAAGGCTTTGCGTATGCACGTTCCTGTATGGGTGGCTCTCTGTTTTGCAATGCGGGATCGTTTGAACCACAGGAAATCCCTTGAAATGTTTCGTCACCGCAAGCGAAACTAGAATACGGAAATCACATTTACAACCGACACAAACCTTTATCTGACGCCATTTTCATTGAAGGAACTTGGTCAATAAGAAGATAAGTCAAAAGTTAGAGAGATATCTTCAAAAAGGCTAGTCAAAATAACTTTTTTCCCCAAGAACCCAATCCACTGACTCCAAAATAGTTTTATAAATAAGATAAATAGTGTTATCATTAGAGGTTTGAAAACAGGCATAAAAAAGATAAAATGTGAATCATGAAGTATTAATTCATCCTAAAAGTTCATGGAAGGACAATTCTAACTTGAAAACTCCCTTACCTCTATAATCACTAAATCGCTAGTTCATAATTGAAAATATAACTTTATTTCAATCGAAATACTTTTATTCAATGTAGTAGTTCATATCACCGTAGAGTACCCTAATGCCTGAGCAAGACTGCTATTAATAATATCCATGCTCTTTATGGAGTATTGTTTCAATAGGATATCTAAAAATTGAATCAGATTGAATCAGATTATTTCTTAAGTGCGAGTATCACCAGGGCATCAGGTATGTGGAATGTGGACTCTGTGACTAATTCTCAACCCGATTTTAGTATTAAAGAACAAGCAATTTGGCAAAATATTATTGAATGTATTATTTGAACAACCCTTTATAATTTGAAAAAGAATTAAAATTGCTTAGGGAATACTTCAATATTGTTATAACTAATAAAAATGAATGGGTTGACACCAATTCATTCTCTTTCATATTATTTGGAATATTCTGAAGTCTTCTTAGTCAAGCTGACAATAGGTACTTATTTTGATGTCGAGATTGATTAACACAGTGTAACTAAACAAGCGGAAATACATAATGCAAAGAAATCAACCATTTGGTTACAACCGATTCAAGTATAAAATATTTGCATAAATGCACGTATAAAAGGATATATCGCCTATTTCCACTTTTCTCTAAAAAATTGGCAAAAAGATCTTTGGCTGGAAATGGTTCTAAACTTGGCAAAGCCCCTCAATGAATACTTAAATGATTATTTTTATAATACGGATTACTTTATTGCATTTACTTGTTTGGTAATGAATAAAGTTGGTCAAAAATAATTCGAGCATAAACGCCATAATAACATTGAAAACAATCCAACTGTGTTTTTATAATAAAAAAGAGTCTCAAAAATGTATTGTTAATAAACATTGAGATCACGTGTGCCCTGGTATCGGGCTCATCACGCTTGCTGCATTAATTAACGAGAGGCAAGAAAGAAAAGAAATTTTGCTCGTACGTGGTTTTGGTCTCCGACCTCCGCCCGAAAGCACTAAGTATCTTCCCGCAAAAAGAATTATTCGTCCAGAATTGGAACACATTTACAATGCCCTGACGTGACCGAAATGGCAATCAAGGTTTCCTTAATTAAGAATGTGGGAAAAAAATTAGCGGAGTAGGAGAGAGCCCTTCCACTTAAGGGCGCCTTCAAAGAGCACCTGGCTTAAAAATGAAAACCATGTTGGGAAGGCAAAAAGGAATAAAGAGGAAACTGGAGCGAATGCACCCATGAGGAGAAATAAAGGAAAAAGATTTTGAGTTTGAATAAACCTTCAGGTCGTTGGACAGAGGCATCGGTGGAGGAGGGAAATAATATCCTACTTGAAAAGCCCACCACCAGGAGAAAGTTCTCGTCTTAATGTATTCTAGGAAAATTCTCAAAGCCATAGCAAACTCAGTATTATTATGTTGATAATTACATTACCATTAAAATCGTTCTATTTGGTTGATTATAAGATTCTACTCGAAAGAAATCCAAGTTTCCGTATTTCTATACAGAATTATTAGTCGAAAATCAAATTTAAGGATAATTATTACACAATATTGTGTTTCATAGCCATTGAAAACGCATAATAATTTTTTTTTATAAATCTAATAAATGAACGTTATGAAGGATTGAATTACAAAAAAACTCTTTGCACTCGCGTAGATATTTGGGAGCATCGAAAATCTTGTATAAGGAATTGTTTTTATTAGCATGAAGGGGTGAAAATTTAATAGAGCACTCAATCTTCTTAGGCTAACTATGACGCATTGAAAATTTTTGAAAGTCATAATTACAGCTAATTCTAATTTCTAGAATATTATTTCAGCTTCTCATTATCATAATTAAAACCTAAGGTGGTTTAAACTAAAGTAGATAATACTTCAATAGCAGTGGATTCAATTTTTAATTCAAATTCAATTTTTAATATATAAATCCGTAACCAAAACAAAAAATTGCAATAAAACTTATATAATAACCGTACCTAATAAAAACACACACACACAGTAATATTTAACTTCTAAATAAAGTTAAGTAAAGTGCCTTCCGGCACTGATAATTTTGCCATGAGTTGACTGTTCAATATGAAAGCAAACGGGCATTAATTTGGTTGAAAATGATGTAATGATAATTTCGAAGTTTTTACTTGATAAATGTGCTTTACCTAGCTTGAAAACGATAGCGATGTTGGAGGAAAAAAAAGAAGGGACGGATAGACCCAACGCACTAATGAGTAGAAATAAAGGAAATTGTAGCCTTTGAAAAACATCCAGTTCGTTGAACAGGAAGGTGAAAGGGAAGCATATAGTAAAATCATAGGAGAGAAAATCGTACACCTGAAAAAGATTCAAAATCTTCTTTTAGATCCAGTAAAATGCACTTCAACGTTATTGTAAAATGAATTATAATTTTATTTAAATTTTGACATTTTGATTTGATTAATTTAGACAAAAAAAATCGAGTCTTCAGAAAATTGACTTTAAAAAATTAAATCAAAAGTTGATTAACCGAAAATCGACAAAAATAAAAATTCCCAGTTCCTAATTAGGTTCTCAATGTTTTTACCATGTTTAAAGAGTATTCAATTATAGAGGGATACCTATTTCTGTATAATGAAGAATGTCCATTAGAAATTTGTAAATACCACTGATCTAATCTAAAGAAAATATTACACTATTTCGAGGGGAGAATAATTGTATTACTCAACGATCAAGGTACTAATCACTCACAGGTACTAAAGTGTGAAATCTAACGTAATGTGATAAAATTCTGAGAGAACAGTAACGTCCACAATAATATTAGATCAAACGTAGATACATTTATCCTCATAAAGTACATAATGTTGCTACTTAAGATGTCCCATATGATATATGATATTTTGCGGCAACATATGACTAATTTGAGTGCCCAAAGCCAACATCAAATAGAAATAAGATGATCAATATCTCGTTTTTGCTTTGATCAGAGACTGATTCGATCGAGTTATTTACGCACGAAACCAAAAAATTCATGGATCTTCTATTATCTCCATGCAATACTGAGTAGGAAGATAGGAAAGCGTAGGTTTAGAAAAAATCCCAAGTCGTTGACCTGGATGATAGGAGAAAGAGTAAAATAATGTTATAGTAAAGAATGTCATTCACTTCAATGCAATTCTAAATCTGCCTTAAGAATCCTAAGAAAGCACTCATTGCAAAATCAAAATATTTTAATGATACCTACGTTATCTAGGTAATCGGGATCCTAAAAATACGTAAACATTGAACAAACATAAAATGCAAAAAGTTAGGACGCGGATGGTAAAATTACCTAGATGCATATCCTACCACTGAGTGGATAATATAATATGTTTTGGGGTGACATTTTGTTACATGCCTCTTTCCTTACTCCTGCAGAAGAAAAATTAAAATTTTTGTGGCTATAAAACGAGACAGCAAGTGCAAATTTTCCAGTGCGGCGAAGAACAAAGGATTGAAAGAGGCCCTTTGGCTCGACTTTTCGCAAAACGAAAAGAGTAAACAAAGAAAAAGCGAGTGCACTTTTGCGCAACCACCGGAAATCGTGTGAAGGGCTCGTGGCAACGGAAAAACGTAAGAGGACGCGGGAAAGAAAAGAATGAGAAAGAGGAAGCACGTAAACGAACGCAGGCAGAAAAAAATTCCTCAGGCAAAAGGGATTTTCATCGTGAGATGCCACAGCTGACGTGACTTGCATACGCTGCAGGTGCTACGACTTTCTTTATCTACATGATACGCAATCCAACCCTAACATTTATGGTAGAGTATTATTCGCCAATACGCTGCTACGCTAAATATTACATTGTTTTCAGAGTAACAATAATTCATTGTGTCAATTCAAAGTGGCTATATACAGATATACACATATATAGCTACTACGGAAATAGACTAATAATAATATGTAAAAAGGAAGTATATTGTATCATAATTTTGGACAAGAAAATAGCTTATTTTAACTTATAAAAAGTAATGATATTAAATTATGACTTTACGATAAAAATTTACAAGAACTTTACCGATTCTTTCTAAATAAATTACGGAGATTTGATCATATAAACAGCGAATGCATTATATGAGCAACATAGTAAATAACATGAGCTCAAAAATAATATTTTACATGAGCTTGATAGTAAACAGTAATCACGTACAATCTGATTATTTTTCTACATCATTGAGCAGGATTGCAATAAAAATAGGAGGGGTTGGTGTATTCAAATACTCTCGGGTATCAATCGATATTGACTGTGAGCAAAGGTGCCATGCACTCAATATCAGAGGATATAAAATGCCCACTCACATAAAGTATTAGCACATTGTGAATGTAACTCCGTAGAGGCGGAGAGTAATTCATATAGGACAGTCTTAATGATTATTTTATTACGACGACTCTATTTCAAGATAAAAATATAAAGTTAAATAAATAAATTATTAGGTTAGGGTAGCTATCCAAACAGTTCGTCGAAATACTCTGATACGTATCAGCATGTAAGCCCATTCCATACGATGTACGAGGGTTTGATGGGATTTTTTCTAGTTTGCCATTGAAAAAATATCATTTTTGGCTGTAAAATATTGAATGGAAAAGAACAAATAATTATTATGATGCATAACATTTTTTAACAGTAAGTAGTGCAAGAAACCTATACGGTATTACTGGAAAAGATATAAATTTATTTTTGTCAAGCGTATAGCCTTAGTAAGAAACGTTAATTTTACTCAGGACTGTACTCTATGATGTTCGTAGTGACCGATCTCCGTGTAAAAATTAAAGAAGCGTGACTCAATGCAGACATTTAAATGGCTTATTACGAGCAATAAACAAGGGGGCTACGGAAGGGCTGCTGTGTTTCTGTTAGCTTGAGCTCTTAAGAACGAAGACATTTTAGCTTAGAATAGAGTTTTCCCAAACGATTGGAGAATTTAATTTCGTGGTATGTTCGCTTATAGTCTGGAAGTTGACCGTAAAAAAATTGCGGCTGACGGCAGTTTAAGGAGGTGGCATTTAAAAAAGTAGAAATATCCTAGACATATTCATGAAGGGCCTTTTGCTTACGTTAAAATATTGGCGCTTTATAGCAAAGTTTTACTCCTGCAGCGCCATTTGCTGATTCATTGAGAAACTATATAGGAACTTGTTTGGCTTCGGAAGTCGTTTGCTTGCCCATCCATGAAAGGAACAAAGTACGCTTTCTAGCTTAGAAGAAAATATAGATTAGAAGAAAGTTTTTCGAAAGGATTTGGGCATTTAATTTCGTGGTCTGGTCCCTCATAGTCTGACCGTAGCCCGTAAAAAAATTAATTGCGGCTGACGGCAGTTTAAGGAGAGGCAATTGATGTAAGGGCCGTTTAATTATATTTAAAAATTGGCGCTTTATAACACAGTTTTACTCCTGCAGCGCCATCTCCTGATTCATTTAGAGGTTATAGCAGCATTTGTTTTGTTTCAGAAGTCGTTTGCATGCAAACAACAAAGTACACGACAGTCGTCGATCCTGCCAGCTGTGAAGTGCGTTCTGTCATACGATTCTTGTCGGCTGCTGAAATCCATCGGGAGTTTATGGACTGCCTTGTTTATGGGCTTACAGTAATGAGTGAAGGAAAGGCTTGACAATTGTGCCGTGAAACCAATTTCAAACAGAGGCTCGGTGGACAACGTATCGAGGAACTTAAGAACGGCGTTGTCAATTAGTACAACTCGGAGGCGGCGTGTTTCTATGCAGAGACAGTGGCGCCGACGCCATGGGGCCTGAGGGGGCCCGAGCCCCCTCAAATATTCGTTATGGGTGTGAGGAAAAAATGTTTCAGGCTTGTCGAATTTCCCCGGAGTGTCTAGATATTGAGATTCGAGCTATCAGGGTTCCAATGTTAATCATATGAGTCTTCTAAAATGCTTAAAAAACATCAAACTTACTACTTATAAAATTTCCCGGGGCAAAATCCCCGGTTTGGACCCCCCCAATAATTTTTTTTAGTCGGCACCCATGTGCAGAGGGGTTAAAAAAACTTGGGCAACGATACGAAAAATACTTAGAATAGGGTAGTTCCTTCATCGGAGAAAACGAAAGGCATTGATTGCTATTACCCGCCATTATTGTATACATAATATGCAAATTATTTGGTTTTAGAAATCCCAGTTTAGAGGAATGGCAACGGCCAATTTTATCCGCATTTGAAAAATGCCAGATTGGCGCCCATGAGATGCCACTCCACGAGACGTCACAAGGACCTAGTTTCTATACGAGTAGATAGGAGTTTTACCTCTTCTGAGATTACCAATGAATGCATGAGGCACAGAGCTCAGGGAAACATGTCTTAATCATCACCTATTAAAGCTGCCTAAGATCGGAAAGTTTTCTTCGTTTGATAAGGTATTAAAAATCCTTGTTTAAGCCAAGCGCTGCCTGATAGCTCTTGGCTACCTGCTAGTACTGATAGTACTACCTGATAGTGCTACCTGATAGGCGCTTGGCTACCTGCTAGCATCCTGCGTCGTATCAGCGCTCATAGCCTCGCCCCAAGGTCACCTCACTTGCGACAGCGTCAGCCAGAACGACGTCACACGGGGTATTCCCAGCATTCATACTTACCCGTCGCGTTTTCACCCGTTTAAAAGTTTTCATTTTCATTTAATCGCAAAAAATAGATATCGTCATTTAAAAATCTAAAAGCGTGAAATACGTACTCCAGGAGTAATAATCTTTCGATTTAGGCAATACAAAATAATAGGAAACCACTCTATTGAACGGCGATTATGTAGAGGAGTGAAGTATGTTTGTTTGTTTTGATTCATATGAGTACATTTTTTTCGGATCGACTGTGATAAAACGGCACTTAATTTAAAAATATGTCTCGTACATTGTTAACGTGGAAACCGTGGCCGCCAAAAAGTGGTACACATTTCCATTAGATGTTACTGTAAATAACGATACGAGCACATAATATTCATAAACCCATTTTGGATGCGTCGAGAGCCTCAACAACTGACAACACCTCTGCGAAAATAACGAGCTGTGAGCAGATTTTCCCGTCACGCCAGCTTCCTTTCACGAGTTAAAACTTCCAACCCGCCTCACGAGCGTTGTATTTCCTCCTGCTGCTTTTCCCTTTCCTCTTCAAACCTCATCCTTTCACGAGCAAACCACCTCGAGGAAGGAAGGAAGACAATCTTGGCGGGCCAGACTGCACGGCCGGAAGACAAACGGGGTGCAAAAGAAAGCCCTGGAAGAATTGCGACGACGGGAAAAGACGGCCAGGCTGACTTCCAGACACCCAGCACATTCCCGCACTGAGCGACCGACCCATTTGATGCGGGGTGTATGGGACCGTCTCCTGAATACATTACGCCGCGAAATACGAGGTGCAAGCCGGGAGGGATGAAAGAACTGCGGTGAATTAAGGTGGCTCAACTCCTACCTCAGTGAAAGAGAGGTTCTGCAGACCATCACGATAACCCAACACGCAGCTTCGGACGTAGGCACATACAGTTACTTTCTTGCAACACTAGCAACATAAGACGCACTTTCAACTATATTGAGACTGAACTCATGTTTCTGAAAGAGAAATTACGCACTGATCGACTAAAACTTAGTCTATTAACGCACATTAACCCACGTACACTTTTTTTATTTTGGGTGACCGAGTCGCTTATATTTCAGATTCTCATGGGAAAGGAACAAATTCCTGAGTAGCAAAGAACATCACAAAAATACTATGACATATATTTTATTTCCTTTACTCTAGTAAGACATTCCAATGGACGCTATGACAATTGAAAACTAAATCAGGAATTTTAAAATTAAATTTGCTCTGAAATGAAACATCAGCTGATCGTGTTCAGATAAAATCCCTGTAAGTTTTTCACACGATATGGCCTTCATAATGTCCTAAAGTTTTAATGTAACTATAATTGAACACCTTGCCTAATATAATTGTAAAATGGTAAAAGTAACATCGTCGAAGAACTCCTTAATTATGAGCTCAGAATTTTGAAAGCTCGTCATGACTGACAATCTTTAAAACAGCATTCTATGACTAAGCGGCGTCGAGTCTAATTAATTAAAAACATCGCTGAATACTGTGAAGAGTAAAAATAGCTCCTTTCATAAGACCATGAGCTGGTTTATATCACTCGAATAAAGGCGATTAACAGTAATCTAAAGGTGCTTAATCAATAGCTAATAGATGAAAACTGAGAGAGTAGCTGCGTCAAACCAATCTTTGGGTTGCTGAGTATTTTATGATGATGTATACATTTATAAATAAGGAATACCTTATTATTTGACGAAATATCGTCGGAGAACTCCTTCCTTTTGAACTGAGAACTTTGAAAGCTCGTCATGACTGACACTCTGTTTAAAACAGCGCCACTTATGACTAAGCGGCGTCGAGTATAATTAAAAACACCGCCGAATAGTGCGTAGAAAAAGGGTAGCTCCCCCCACAAGATACTGCGCTGGTTTACTACACTCGAATATCTAAATTAAAGGATATATAATGATTCGTTATTAGAACAAAAGTGGGAGAGGAGCCGCGTCAAACCAAACTTCGAAATTTTTAGTATTTCATTAAGATGAACACACCTATAAATACGGAATAAGCAGTGGCGTAAATATGGCGGGGGTGAGGGATAGATCTCCCCCCAAAGCCTCAGAGAAGTAAAAAAATATTAAAACTGTTGTCTAGTTTTGACATATAGTAACTGCATCTGCTTTAAGTTAATTTTTAGTGCCAACATGACGTAAAATGTACTTCCAGGCATGTCATTTTTCAAAAAGTTTCCCGGAAATGGGGGAGGGGTCGTCACCTGAGGCCATTCCATCCTTCCCCAAAAAGCATATTCCTAGTTACGCCGCTGGGAATGTATAACTTAATATTTGACAAAAGATAGTAGGAGAACTCATTCACTTTGCACTGAGAATATTGTAAGCACGTCATATCTGACATTGGGTTAAAAACAGCGCCAACTCATGATTTAGCGGCGTCGAGTCTAATTAAAAACATCGCCGAATACAGCGAATAAAAAAGAAAAGCTCCTCACAGGACTCCGGGCTGGTTTATTCCACTCGAATAAAGGCGATTAACCGAAATAAAAAAGGCGAGGAGACTAAAAAAACAAAAGAAGAGCGAGGGCCTTGGGAACGCATGGCGAGATAATGGCGAGAAGAAATAGGAGCGGATTAAGGAAGGGTCCAACGTTATTCTTTTTTTTTTCGGGCGAGATGGCCTCCTGAAGAAGGAAACGTTAGCTCCTTACGTCTTAACCCTTAAAACCGTGAGGTTGGTCCCAGAGGTTGGTCGTCTATTAAACTTCCGCCTAAACCCCACGCCATTTCCTATCCTTCCCTTAAGGTCATCCTTCTCAACAGTCCTCATCCATCTCCCGCTCTAAGACCCGGGACTAAAATTCTGCGCACCAAAGAAACGTGTCGCAAATGCTTTCGGGTGAAAATATTCCACTGCGCCACTGAAATTGCTAACGATCGCGGCCGTAACATTAAAATTTTTCACAAAACTTTCTACATTGGTTTTCAATCTCTGGTTGACAAATAAACATTGAATTCTAGGCCTTTTCATGTAACTTTGAAAACAATTTTTTTATTTTTGAAATTTATTTATTCCCATACTAGCGAACACAGCACATATTGGCCTTTTTCCATCGGATTGTTCAACAATTACACATGCACGCACCACCATTCCATGGAAAGGGTAACTAGGTTACACATAATCACAATCTATTTTTATTGCATACAGCAATCTACCCAGGTGGGCTCTCATCAATATTCGACAGCATTTCAAATTTTATAATATTACTCCACAATTTTCTTAGATGTATTTTTTTATCGTTTGAGTCATATGTTGACGAATTCCCGGAAAATGTCTACCATACCCTAAAATGAAATAAAATGTGAAGATGATGGTGTATATTTTTAAATAAGTTGCACAAGACGAAAAAAGGCGAAATTTTATTGAATGAGGCGTTGTGAAGCTCCTTCCATAGGGCGTCGATATGTGACATAAGATTCCATAAAGAATCTTCTGGGAATAAATTACTAAGAAAATGGTTTCCCATCATGGACAATATTCATTTTAAAATTTTATTTTTACAGTGAAAAGTGGGGCAGACACGCTTATTGTCATTTATATAATAAAAATTTCAAACCAAAAACCAAATTTCCTCAGGCACTTGAGCTGAACGCAGCTGTAAATAAATGAGATATATGAAAGGAAAAACCGTTGGAGCTGGTGCATTCTGTCCTGAGGATAGATAATGACGCCCACAACAGACATATCCTAGATTAATATCGTCTCCTCCAAGACTATCTTCAGTCTCTCTCATTCCCTTATTTAAACTTATGATCATTATTCATTCAATTAAGATATTATTATTTTGAAATTTTTAGGATGAGAAGAGCTGTTTTTTTCAACCTTTTAGTATATATATGATAAAAAGTTATAACTGGGACAACTATGTCTCAGTTGTGATTACTTTGTTATCAGATATGTAGTAAAACGTTGAAAAACAAAATCAACTCTATTCATCCCAAAACATTCTGGCCTGAGAATAGGGTAGTTTCCTTCATCAAAGAAAACGAAATGCATTGATTTCGATTCGTTACCCACCATTAGTGTATTCATAATACACAAATTATTTGGTTTTTGAAATACCGGTTTTGACGAATGGCAAGGGTCAAATTTTATCCTCATTTGAAAAAGGTCAGATTGGCGCCCATGCGATTCCACTCCACGTGACGTCACGGGGACCTAGTTTCTACACGAGAGGATAGGAGTTATACATCGTCTGAGGTTACCAATGCATGCATGAGGCATAGAGCTCAGGGAAACATGTCTTAATAATCACCTATTAAAACTGGCTTAGGTCGGAAAGTTGTCTTCGTTTGATAAGGTATTAATAAACCTTTTTTAAGCCAAGCGCTACCAGCCAGCAAGGTACTCAGCTACCCGCTAGCATCCTGCGTCCTATCAGCGCTCTGAGCCTCGATCAAGGTCACCTCACAAGGCGGGAGGGGGAACCAGAAATGCGTCGCACGGACTTTTTCCCATCATTCCTACTTACGCGTCACGTTTTCGCGCGCTTGAAAATTTTCACTTTTCATTTAATCGTGAAAAATAGATATCGCCATTTAAAAATCTAAAAGCGTGAAATACGTACTCCAGGAGTAATAATCCTTCGATTTAGGCAATAAAAAATAATAGGAAACCACCCTATTGTTAATGACACCTACAACAGACAATCCTCCTCTCCAAGACAATCTTCAGTCTTTCTCATTCTCTTATTTAAACTTATTATTATCATTCACCCAATTACGAGTTATCATCTTGAAATGTTTAGCATGAGTCTTTTCTTCATCATTTTAGTATAGATCTGATAAAAAGTATCAACTGGGACAATAATGTCTCAGATGTAATTATTTCTTATCGGGTATTTAGTAGAATGTTGAAAAACTAAATCGACTCGATTCATCCCAAAAAATTCATGCATACGATAAAGCAAATGTTACAAGAGACGTTGGAGATAGTATACATTCTGCCCTGATAATAGTAATGACGCCCACAACAGAACTCTACAAGAACTAGTAACATCTCCTCCTATACAGTCTCCAGTCCCTCTTATACCCTTAGCCCACCTACCTTTCCTTATCCCCACTGAATTCCCCTATTTCCTCCCATTGCCAACTCCCATCGCTCCAACCCACTAAATTCCACTTATGGCTCGCCCGCGGAGTTCCGTCGGCGTAATTGCCCCAAGCGCACACACGACGGGAGTGCCTGCCTCCTTCGCCCGTGCATGCATGTACCGCAGCTGTAGCCTTAAGACGCCTACTCCAACAGACCCCCCCAAGGCTACCATAAAGATCTCCCTCTCTAGGATAGATCGTAGATAAGTGCGGGTGCTCCGCGGAGAAGTTTTCGTGGCTCGAGTTTAAGGAGGATTACTCGCCGTATTGCTTTCTCCCTTCCCTCCGTGTACTCCAAGACGTCCGTGCCTCACCAATAGCCACTTAAGGTTTCCCTAGAAATCCTGTTATGGCCGTAATGGGCATCTTTACTACTTTTCTTCCGCGTGATATAGCAACGTTGGTCGTATAGCTTTCGAAGAAAGAAATTTCATCAGTTCCCGTGGATTAACTTGCTGCGAAATTAAATGTAACTTTTGCCAGAAATAATGTATAAAGATATATTGGGTGTTCCAGGAGGAATCTACAATACTTCAAGAGGTGGTAGGGGAGACCATTTTAAGCATTTTTGTCCAATTAATAGAGATTCGCAATTCCTTAGTTACTGAGCTATGGCAACGCAAACATTTTCCTTAGATGCGCTTTGCAGTTACCATGAAAACGGTTTTTCATGGGTACCTGTGGTGACATTGGGCCAGAATGCCGTTGCGGCACTGGTTTACAAAAGACCAAATAGTCAAATAACACTTTTATCGATTTTGTTGCCTCAAAATTTCGAATATTCGTAATCAAAACTTAAAAAAATTGAAATAAAATTAAAATAATAGCTTAAAATAAAAATAAGAGACAGAGTAATATTTTACTCATAAAAAAAGTTAAGTAAAGTGCGTTCCGGCACTGCTCAATTTGCCATGAAGTCACTGATGGGCACCAAGCCTTTTCGATATTTTTATATATAGGATATTAAATAATAAAGGTTGGTAAAAAATTAGAGAATCTAATCTAATTATCTAAAACAATTAATATTTGAGCTTAATTAAACAAGAGCTTTGAGCGAGTATCGCCAATGTAATTGCACTATCTCGCCCATTTTAACTATTGAAATTGAAAATAAGGTACCTCCACCTCTTTATCCCAAGAAACCCTGTTGTGGCGTAATGGGCAGCTTTACTACATTTCTTCCGCTTGCAATAGCACTGAAGGTAATAAGATACATTACCTTTCAAAGAAAGAAATGTCATCACTTCCCAAAAACCAACCTGCACTGAAATATAATATAGCTTTTCCGCGTAATAAAAAAGAGAGATGCATTTACGACAACAAAATTAATTTCTCAAGAGAAAAATGCCCTCAATACTTATGTTTCATTTTAAGTACTAGGTTAATCCTTTTTTGAGCTGCAAAATAGAGCTCTTATCGGCATATGTACTTGATTTCCAAATTTCAGAGTTTTTCTTATAAACCATTGTACACGTAACATTTTAGTTCGCGACTGTGCAATATATAGCACTTTACGTGTTATTTACTTCGTTTTAATTACTCTACCACAGAGGGCTATCATAGAATCAACATGAATTAGTTAATATTTATATTTTTAGGCTCATATTTTTCCAGTTATTTGAGCCAACTCTAGAGCTATTTGCATGTCACTTCATTTTCAGCATTGATTTGCTGATGCTAATGTATAAAAAAATAGGTATTACAGAAAAGTGGCTATATTTTATACTTACACTGACACTATTGGTAATAACAACATTATATCCGTGTTTTTTGTCAATGGTAACGCAAAAATTCAAGAAAAATTCTTCGTAGAAGTTCTACTAACCTATGAAATCTTCAAATTCAATTGATTAGACCGCCTTTTCCGTCTACTTCTGAAAGCATTTACTAATAAGCCACTTTCACCATGGGGAGGAGGAGGTTTCTTACAAAAACACTGAAATTAGGAAATTAAGAGCATATGCCGGTAATAGCAACATTTTTTAGCCTGAAAATCAGCAACTCAGACCGCCACGAAAATACGACTGGGAAGAGGTTATACATTTTGATAAACGATGTATTAATTGCATAAATGGCATTTACTTCACAATGGTATAACATCAGAATATATTGCCTTCTCAAAGGCACACCTTAGGTCTAGTCTACCAACACTCTGTAGCTTCCACATTTTCTGATATTTATTTGAGGATGATAGCAATCGATGTGCGACAAGCGCAAGGATTCAACGGCCTTAGTCTTCTTTAACTTTTATTTACGAAAAACTCCATTTAATACACACAAAAATCTAACACCATGGCATTAAGTAGTAAGAGGTATCATTAAATCAAGATGTCTCGCTTGGTCACTCCTTCTTTGTCTTTCAGATATGACAAAATGTTTTGCTACTCCCTTGATTTGCCTGGAAAAAAATGATTGACGTATTTGTAACACAAAAAAGAGCAAAACCAATAAAACAATACTGGGTATTTTTGAGGCAGGACTGCCAAACCTGGTGATACATGAGAAAATTTACCTTTTACTTAAGAGAGGTAAACCCATTAGCCTATAAGAGAATTGTGGGAAGTGTTCCGCAAAGCAATATCCGGATTAATTATAAATTAATGATGATGACCTTTACGATACATGCAATACGCACTTTTACGGGAGTAGAAAGTAGTAAGACTTCAACTATATAAATGCCAAAATTATTACTATGGACTCTAAAATCCCTATGATTAGATAGTGCTCTTAAGATAAGGTATTATTTTTAGTTATTCAAAAAATCAAATGAGCTTGACCTAAAGATTTTGTTATTCAGAAAATACAAAATGGCATATCTTTGGCTTATTATTCTATACACTTTGAGTATCGAGGAAAAATATACCTAACAACTGAAATGAAATCTAATAACAGCAACAATAACAAACACAAAACAAACACAAACAAAATTGATGCAAAATTAATTAATTAATTGTAAAGGTTTGATTTAAGAATGAATCAATGGTGTTTAGAATAAAGCAAAAGTTCTGTTTTGCATCACAACTTGTGCCATTTCAACGTTTTGCGACATAACTTCTAAGCACATTTTTGCGTTAACCTTTACAAAAAACACGGATAAAATGTTGTTATTACCTTGGGATCCCTTTTTACGTATTTCAATTAACCAATTTTCGTATTAAAAGAACTACATATCTAATTATGTAGTAAATGGCATCGGTGCCTCGGCTATCTTTAAATTAGGTACCTCTACTTGAAGTATATGTCGGAATATAGTAAATAAAAAAAGGTTTTTTTGAGATAAATACGATTCAACTCATCAACGAGACCCTTAAAATCTATATTAGAATGGAATTGAGAGGATGAATGCGAGCTCCAGTGCATTTTCCACCCTTGGGGAGAAACTTAACAGCTTCCTCTTTAACGGCCTGGGATTTTCTCCTTCAGCCATTCAGGATGAGAGGGGAAAGTGATCGCGCCACACTCCTTCCCTAACTAAACCCTCCGCGACCTAATCTTCACCTCCATCCGGCAAACTAAACCCTTTTACGGCACCCTAAGACTCAACGCGACGGTGCGGCGTTAAAATTCTTTTAGAGAACTCACTACCCCGGCATAAAGCGTAGCTGCAGACCATCCCAATACCTCTTTTCGTGGCATAATTGTTGCTGGGGTTCATTCAGTTTTCAGAAAATTCTTCAATAGCGACAGATCTGAGCGTTTAAGCGTTGAGACAATAATCATCTCGGTTTTTATGTTGAGGTGAAAAGAGATTAACAGGTCGGCTGAGGTGAGAAATACTGAAAAATATAAATATTTTCCTTTTATCTTTTTCGTTCATATCGAATAAAATAAGGGGAATATTCCAGTGTAGCTAGTAGTCTATATGAATATTGCCACTGATCTTTCATGCACGTGTATATACAAATAAATTAAGAAATTGCATTATAACCACAAATATGAGTCCATCAACTTTTCATAAAATGAGTATTTCATCATAAAATTATAGATAGTTAACTATGAATGGACATGGATACAAACAACGGGCACAGGGAGGCAAATAAGATCGCATTTCGAGCTTTTTCACTGACTATTTCCACCGTATGCTTTGAATATTCAATCATTCGAATCAGAGATCTTTATTTGTTCAAAATTGCTTGAAAGGGGTCTTTTGGCAACATTTGCTTAGGCATGGAAAAAGTTTGATTTATGAATCCATTAATGTTGTTTAGAATAAAGCGAAATTTCTGTTTTGTATCATAACTAGTACCATTTCAACGTTTTGCGACATATTATTCACGATAAAAGATAGTATTTATGTTCGCCATTGGACCACAATTCGTTTTATTGGCAATTAAATACTTTAATGGAAGTCGAATCATGTTAGTCAAAAATACGTAAAAATTACTATTTACTCATACCGCATGGAAGCTTTTGTTGACTAAAAAAATAAGAATTGAGCCATTCAAATTCTCAGCTCTCTTATTTTACAGCAAAGGTTAAAATCATGGAAAAAATGTTTCTTAACAAATTGAGTAGAAATTTCTTAATTGAATTCCGAAATAAGGCTTAAAAGAAGATGGATACAACAGAATCTTCTCCAAATTCTCAACGTTCAGTAACATTGATTTTTTATGCACTATTGTAAAAAAACGGCGTAAACACACCAGTAAAAGTAAAATTGGCAAATAAAAGCATTCCATCGAATGAACGGGGGAAAGTAGGTACATAGCGAGACAATCTTCATATTTTAAGTGGAGTTGAGTAAGAAAAAAGTATAAATATTGTTTTCCCATCATCCATTCATAAATCTGTAATAAATAAAATTACCGCGACTTAGCAACAATTACTAGTCCTCCAACTTTTCCAAAATGAGTGTTTCTTAAAAAAAATTACAAATAGAGGTACAGCAAGGCACATACGGACAGGTTTCGAGTTGACAGGTCAGGTTTCGAATCAACGTAAAAAATAAAAAGTGCAAATCAAGGGATATTTTTAAGTGCAGACATTTTTGAGGAGGGTATTTTGGTAAATCTTTCCCAGGCATTGGAAAAGTTTGATGCACATATACATCAATGCTGCTTAAAATAAAACGAAATTTATGATTTGCACTGCAGCTTGCGACGTTGAAACTTTTAGTGACACATTATTCACGGTAAAATTAGGCGTGTCATAGAACCACACTTCGTTTTCATGGCAAGTGAATAATTAAATTGAAGCCGAATCATCATATTCAAATGAAAATAGTTTTAATGTTTGCTCGAATCGCTGAAAATTTTCTTTACTAAAAAATATGACAATTAAACCTATCGCATAGTATTTACCTTTATTTTGCAACAAAGAATGCAATCATGGAAAAGGCGTTCCCCTACCGATAAAGTAGACAATTCTTTAAAAAAAAGCCGAATAGAAAATGTCAATTTAGGCTGTATAGAGATGATAGGGAAAACAGAATCTTCTCCAAATCTTTTGCGCTCCGTAATATTGATTTTTTTTATTTTAAATGCCCCTGGTGAAACTAAAATTGGTACGTGAAAGTACTTCCTTGACTGTATAGATGATAGTGGGTACAATAGGGCTTCCCCAGAACTCTCCCCCTATTCCTCACTTCACTCCCTCAAACCAAACTCTTTTTACGGCGCCCCACTCCGAGGCGCGGCGCTAAAATTCGTTAGGGTCGCACCACCGCCACTTTCCCCTTCCTCCCCGCTTTTCCCTTTCACCCTCCCCGCGCACACCGACCGCGTATTTGCAGGGAAAGGGGAGAAGCGTGAAGTGGGTTCAAAAACCGCTAAACCGAGGTGGAAAGGAAAACTGCAAAAGGGAGAAAAAAGAAGACCCCCCTCCCCTTGGAGTAAAATAAAAGAGTTGGATTACGTGGGTGGAATTCGAATCAGGGTGCATTGTGGGAAGAGGGGGATGAACGCTTCTCAAACAGAGACGTCAATTGGAGGAAAGAGGGGGAATTATATTTAGAGAAACGAAACAAAGGGAGGAAAAGAAGAATTTCCCCATCAACCTTTCATCCCTCATAAAAAAATATACCTCGAACTTATTCAACGACAACTTACTTCTCGTAACTTCCTCCTTGGCTGTAAGCACGGCTTCCGAAAAGGTAGATCATGCGAAACGCAGCTCGCGCTCTTCCTTCACGACGTTCTCAAAACTGGTGAATCGAAAATATAGATATTGGAATTCGTTTTTCCCTCGAAACATAGAGAACTTAATAAATTCCAGTCGTAATTTTATTTTACCATTTTCTTTTTATATGTTGAAGGCTGGTGTCCTAACAACCACTACCACACGCCTTTTAAGGTGGCTTGTGGGGTGCTATGTGGATGTACAAAAACAGCTGTTGTCTCATGGCGTAGAACTTTCCCATTGAAATTCTGTAGAGGATAGCATAGAACTCCTCATCTATTGTAGTTCAGAATGAGGGGAGCTAAATTAACTATCATGGCTTCTGCTAAAAAATATTGCCAATACGAAACTGTGCATCTTTTGGTAAGCAAATATTTCAATTGGAATAAATATGTGTAGTAAAATAGGAAAAATGAACAAAAGAATTTAAAAAAATGTTTTTATCTGTAAACCCCAAAAAACTTATAAGAATCCTTACTGCTATTCAACGGCAGAGATGCAAATACGAGAATAAAGGGGGAATTGTATTTATGAAAAAGGAAAAGGGCATTATGAGAAATATTATTTATCTTCACATACATACAACATTTATGGCTGAGATACCTAACCATTATTCAATGGCCGGTATTAGCTGCCTTATTAAAAATAACTTTCCACTGTTTTAATGAAAATACAAAAACAGCGTAACTCGGTTTTTGTAGTCCAGACAGAAAGAAATTACCGTGGCTTCTGCTAAGACCAAACACAATTACGAAACGTGATGCTTTCTAGTTAATAAGAGGCGTCAAAACACACCAAGTAGTAAAATATAATTTTTGCCATCACTACACCCTAAAAATATCACATATAGTTATTTAACCGCAGGTGGTGGGAGCTCATCTAATTTGTGTCCTCCTTTCAATGTTGCAAGCATATTTTTCACAACCACGTGGTGCGCAGGTGAAGTACTTATTGTAAGCTGTGTACCGTTGATTATTCACTCTCAGTCAAAAACCCAAAAGGTGATTCGCAGAGTGTTGTGTACATTCAGACTAACATAATGTTTCACATTTACTTTTGGCTAAATATAGAGGGCTATATTGTTCACCACTGCTTCTGGTAAGAGGTGACTACATTAATAAAAGTGATATACAGTAAGTAAAACGTATCTTAAGGCGAAAATAAGAAGGTAATTACATTTTTTTAACTAATAAAAAAGTAAAAATATTTTCCATAAAAGTATCTGTCAAAAATGCATAACATACTTCATATTTATTCAATGGAAGATCTTCACGGTCTCATTGAAAAAAAATTGCTCAATGGAAGATTAAAGATATTGGGAAGTTTAAAAATTATTTTCCAGGGCTCCTGCTGAGAGAAAAAGTCACTATGAAGTAAGTAATCTAACAAATAATACAATAAAGATCAATTTTAAGCTTGGACTGGTGAGAATTTAAATTTTTTACTGTAGTCTATTTTAAATAATTGAAACGATCGAGAACATGAGACTGCAAAATGACCTAGAATGTTAGATTAAAAATAAAATGATCGACGTTTCTAAGTCCTAAGTTACTAAGGTCTAAGTACGATCTATGTCTAACCACCTCTGGGCGCTGATACAAAATGTTTTAGCGGAAAATAAATTAGAAAATACAGCAATCTCCGAAAAAAGCACCACTAAAATAATACCTCTCAATAAGCGACCAATTTTACTTATAATTAGATTTAGGATATGGACCAGGATAAACAACTACAAAAAAGAGGAAGTCACCGATCATCTGTGGTCAGTGAAATACCACAATCCATAAATACCTTAATCATCGCCACTAAAATAATCCCTCTCAATAAGGGACCAATTTTATTTCTAATTAGATTTAGGATATAGACCAGGATAAATAACTACAAAAAAGAAGAAGTCACCGATCATCCGTGGTCAGTGAAATACCACAATCCATAAATACCTTAATTATTCAGGTCGCATCAATGGCTAAATCCGCAAGTATTTAATTGGTTCCATCAATCAACGAAGCACACTTACATAAGGTAATTAGGGTCGTAAGTGCTTTGTAATTAGTACTAAAAGTATAGTTTATTCGGTAATTTTAGCCGAATGGCCAACAAACAGAATGCACTTCAAGAAGAGCGGGTAAACAAACTATTCGGGCCAAACACTCGGTACAGTTCAAGTCTTCGAAGACCCTCCAGAGTCTCCAGTATTCCACCAACAAGCTCATTTCAGAACTTTGCTCACAGCTGAGCGCAGCAATTTGCATCGAAAATGCATTCCACGGCTGAGAGTAGCCACTTTAAACAACAAGTAGTAGTTCAAATAAACGTTCGCAAAGGTAAGGAATAATTCTGCACCCTCCACGGATTTAAATATCTTTAATCTCTGCATTTCCGCGGAAATTGTTCGTTCAAGTAAAAAATGAGATGGTTCATTTGAAAAAAAATTAAGAAAAATTGTAGAAATTGATTCTCACAAAGCTGTGGAAAACTTAAGCAAAGATTTGGTGAAAAAATCCGACGCATTTGAATCGAAAAGACTATCACAAAGTACAAAATGGTTTTCGTCATATTATCCACTATTGGTGATCAGCGTTCTTTCTCTCGTTCGGTTTATTGTTCTAGTATTCTACTCATTCAGGTAATATTTCCTTAGAGTATTTAAGAAGCATTCTTGTTGCCTCTCGTTCCTTCTTGTACTCCTCCGATTCATCCTCCTCTTCAATCAAAATAAGGTCTACTCTCTTTTATTCTATCTTATAATCCTATTCTCTTCTCCCCACTCTCACATTTACCTAATTTTCTACCCTCTAACTCCGTTTTCAACATCCCCTCCCCGCTCAATAATCGCTCTATCCATACCTTCCGTTTCCTCCGTACCTCACCTGGACGCTGCTTTCCTCGCCCATCATGTCCAGCACTTCGTTTTTCCGCCTCCTCTTCGTCCACTTTACCTTCTCCATTCTTCTCCACACCCACATCTCGAACGTCTCCAGTCCTCGTCCTCATTTTTTAGTGTCAATGTTTCCGCACCGTAAAGCAATACACTCTATAGATCAAACTCTTCACAAGCCTTTTCTTTCCACACTTACATAGCAATCCTCTCAAACTCGCTTGGTTACGTTCAGAAAAATTATAATTTTTGATCAACGGGAACAATAAGTCCTCGGCAAAATAACGTCTCCTCGACGAAATGACTCTTATTAAGGCCCGTATTTTTCACGCTATGAACCCACCGAAATCCAGGTGGTTCAGCCCTGCATGATGGAAATTAACCCCAGATTTAGTGACCCGTCTCGGAACGGCGTGGGATGTAGGTAGGTATGTTGTATTGGGAAGACGGGGCGCGTGGGGCAACAATAAAAGCCAGCGTGGTGTGAAATGACATAAAGAGAGGGCGGAGTAGTCGCCTTACGCCACATTCGGGCGACTCCTCCCAGCCTTCTTCCACCCCAATGCCCTCTAGGATCGGGTCATGCAAGCTTGTAATTGCCTGCCCCTCCACGCAGAAGTATGGTGCTAGTGTACCACCGAAACTGCGCCGCGGTGCTCACACACTAGGTAGCAGTGTATTCGGCTCCGCAACTATGTTGGGCGTTGAGTTAGCGGCGAACGGCGAATTACCTCGAGGGGTGTAAATGGTCGTGCAATCTGGTGCCTCCCAACTCCGCATTCGCTCAGTAGGGGGCGCGCTGTGCATTTTTTTTTCAGAAAGAGGCGTACTGCGCACATAAATGAGGTAACCCCGAGTGTGGGGACCTCGTCGGATAAGTGCTGAAATTCGTTCTCCGTGACATCATAATTACACGTTCATTTTTCGGCCACCTGAGCAGTGGAATGCTTCCAGCTGTTACCTACCTTGCTAATCGCGCGGATTGCCTTACTTCGTCATGTTTCGCTTGCAAAACTATCCTCGAGTACGACAAGGGTCTTATTAAACCATAAGTAGCGACATAAACAACTACGGCATTACTGGAGACTAAGGTATCCAGAACAAACATAGAATATTCATTATGAGTACTAACGAAAACATAATTTCCTTTACCGGTCCAAATAAACGGAAAAAATGCATAATAAGTGGTCTAAGAAACAGAAGATATTCTTTTTTTAATTCTAAAGAGCTGTCACGGTTAAGGAAAAGCTTCACACGTATAGTATTTGGAGGAGGCGTCAGACAACATAGGTCATTTGCGCCATGAAAGGTAGTTAAGGAAGGGTGGAGAGAAACCCGGCGTCGGCATTAGCCTGCTCTTAACGAAAGGCGCCAAGGGGACCACGGCTTAACGTCCCATCCGACGGACGGAGTGTTGCGCTTGGAATGTCCTCCACACAACATTCAAGCAAGGATCGGGCAATCTCTAAAAATTCTATGCCACTGCCGGGATTTGAACCCGAGCTCGCCAGGTGGAAGGCCAACATTCTAGCTATCACACCAACCCGATCCCTGCTTCTCAAGTGTACAAGTAGAATTATGAAGACAATATAAAGCTTGATTAAAAGTAAATCACATTTTATTTTACCAGCTGTTTAATACAATGGTTAATTTCTTATGGAAAGGGAGTGAATACTGCAAAAGATCATATGATACTACTACATGAAGAATGAACCTGAGCAGTCAGCAGCATTAAATTTAAAGAGCGATGAAAATCGGAAAAGCCCTCAAGAATGGTTATAAACAATATATAATTCCTTTTTTTAATTCTAAAGAGCAATCTTGGTGATAAAACCTTCAATCGGAATATTTCACTATACGCAGAACTATAATGGCAATATTAATCATAACTAAAATATGATGAAATTCCTTCACCTAGCAGCGGTTCAGGATCATCGGTAATTGCTTAAGAGAAGGTTATGAATATTGCACATCATCAAATAATGGAGCTACAGAAGAAATGAACCAATTCCGTTGAAAATATGAAAGTTAAATAGTGATTTAAACGTGAAAGATTGCGAAAGATTATTCCCAGATTATCACTCATTCAACGCTCACTTTTTTTCCGCCTCCCCTCGCTTCTTAATTCCCTTCCTCCGAGCATTGATCCCTTTTCCCTATTCCCGATCATCTTTTCTAACTTGGCGCTATCTTACCTTTCTGAGCACCAGTATCAACATTTCTCATTTCTTACCACTGCTCCCTTTCCCTTTAGTTTTATGTTTTAGGCGTATTTTATGTATCTGATTCCCGTTACATTATATGTATTTTGTTTTCTTGTTATATAATTTCTTGTTATTGGGAAACTTTTAATTGGAAATATTGCTGTATATGGACTTCTGAAATAAATAAAATTTAAAAACTAAAAATAAAAAATGAAATGAACAAAACAATGGAGAAGTTCCTTTTCTGATTTCTAAAGAGTTTTCAAGGTTATAAAACCTTCGGCACGAGCTTTCCGTCATGATGCGCAGAATTATTAAGGCAATATTAAATATAAATAAAAATTCATGATATTCCTTGCCTTAGCTGCGGTTCAGTATCGTCGGTATTTCTTAATGGAAGCAATGAACACTGCACTGCATCCAATAATGGAACCACAAGAGGAATAAACCAGTACGTCTAAAAATACGCAATTTAAACACTAATCAAATGGGAAACAGATTTAAGAAACATTTAGTAATTCCTTTTTTTATTCTAAAGAGTTGTCAGGGTAATAAAAACTTCATCCCGGGTATTTCACAATAGATAGAATTATGAAGACAGTATTAAACTTGACTAAAAATTCATGAAATTCCTTCACTTAGTGCCAATTCAGGGTCGTCGGTTATTCCTGAAGAGAAGGTAGTGAAAACCATACCGCATCAAATAATGAATCGTTGGAAGAATAAACCAGTGCGGCCAAAAATACGAAATTAAAATAGCGATGAAATGGGAAACAGCCTTATGAAACACTGGATCCATTCCTTTTTTGAATCCTAAATATCTGCCATGGAGAGAATCATGGGCAGATGAAATTGAGACAAAACTGAATTAATTTAAATAATTGAGTTGATGGAGTAATTATACCATCTTTCCCGAGCGTAGCAGGAGGAAATTGATAATCGAGCGAGACGACGAAATTGGGTCCGTTATGGGGATATAGAAGTGAAAGCCGAAAGGAAATAGGAACAAGCGGTTGAGGAACTTTTGATGATTAACGTGGGAGTAGATACAACACGGACTGTGCTCGAATAAAAACTTTGATACGGACTGGAACGATTGCTTTTTGGCCCAATTTGCAATTCAAGTAGCTAGGAATTTTGAATACTTCTTTCACATAGCTAACCCACGAAAGTGATTGAATGAGTTTCACTAGTTGGATAAACTAAGGAAATCTGCGCGTGTATAAGTAGGTAAATTTTACGAGGAAAATATGAAACTTGAATAAAAAATTATGACATATCTTTAATTGCCTACTGGTTATGGTTATCGATAATTCCGTACATAATGGCGGTGAATACTGCGAAAAATCATATGATATCCACCAGAAGAATGGCCCAGAGCAGCTAATGATATGAAATGTAATACTGACGTAGGTAAACGTGAAACACCCTCAAGAAATGGTTCGAAACCATGGAGTAATTACGTTTTTGGATTCTAAAGAGCTTCCTCAGTTATAAATCCTTCAGCCCGAGCATTCCACGATATGTAGGTTTTGTAATAGATGCGTAGATGACGAGTATATTGCTAATTTAATGCATAAAAATAAAAGTGCTCTCATAAAGATCAAAACATTGTGGCACGCAAAACGTGCAAGAATAGCATTAATTAATTTATTGCTTCACCGTTTTTCAAACCATGAACTCCACGGGTTGAAAACTTTATCACTTATTTAAAAATATATCCTTCCACAGCTCCTCTTTAAAAACCTTTCAATTCCTTGGTGTAATAGTACCAACCTTTTTTTTGTATCCTTGCGTGAGATAATATTTATCACTTTTGCATTAGGCACTGAACGATACGTTCTTCCTTCGGCCTTTGAAAAACACGTTGGGGTAAGAAGAAAAGACTGCCTCCTAGACCTGGCGATAAAAATTGCTACTAAACTCAAGAAAAAAACTACTCTCAGACTGTGTCCTGGTGTATACACTCGAAAAACAATTATAGGGACATTTGACTTATACACAAGTTCAGAAGAGTTATGTAGTTGGTAAAAGATTAGCTGATAGAAAAAGGTGCGCAAAATCAAGAATGACAGCTATTGATAACGACCTTCTATATTTTATTTCTCACTTCAAATGCTTGTTTGGATAATTTTTAGCTTCAAAGTTGATTCAGAAGGTATTCGATTCGAATCAAAATTAAGAGAATGTTAAGTATTGGGTTCCTGTTAGTTTCACCACGTACCACCCAAAGCCAACAGAATTACTACTCTCATTTCATACCTAATACTACTTTCATTGCTCCGTACTTAAAATTGATATAGCTGGGGTATGGATGTACTTCTTAATACATAATTATTTTCATGGGTTTTGTCTGGGCGCACTTCGTAAATTGACACAAATTGACATCATTTGCCCACTCAACTTTGTTCGATCACGAATATTCAACAGAAAATAATTGGTTAGTAGGCGTCGAGTTTCATATTTCCTCCGAAGGGACTTCAATTTCCTCTTGGCTGACATTTATAAGATAATTTATTGCTTAATGAAGGAAATTTTGAGAGATAATTAACGTGTATTCAATAAAGGAGAATGAATTTGGTTGATTAGAATAGCTACAGTCATTACTATAAGTCCGATAATTCTGTTCACAACAAAATTGTGTTTGGTAATCGTAGAGAATTTCTAGAAATCGGTTGTAGTTCTATTAAAATTAAATATTATTTGTTCTAATTTGAATTTATTTGTTGTATATTGTCCGATACAGTCCGCAAATTTCCACATAGGAGATTGACGCTTAGCTTAACCGTCTGAAGCACTCATCCGGGAATCCGGAGTCGAATCGCGGTCCAAACGACTGCATTTTTTCTCTGCGGAATTTTCATATAAATGTATATCGCCTCAAACATGAAAACTCTTGGGTCAGATGGGATCATAAAATTATCCAAACCTTCTGTCTTTTCGAGCCTTATCTAAAATCTATCTCTCCTCGTAAAAATGCCTAGTACACGAATATTACGGAAGAGGATCCTCAAGTCGGATTCAAAAGTATTGCCAACCACCGGGCATTTGAATGAGTTTACTAAATGATCTCTGCATTTCTTCCGGGTTTCCTTTCGCGTCAGCTTCTTTGTAGACAACAGTTTTGCTGGCTATCCTGCCAGCGTCTTCAGGTCGAAGGTGAGTTTACTAAAGTCTCCACTTGCGTCGCTGAAGGGCAAAGTGATCCGAGTTTCACGGGGTAATAAGGTATAATTAGGGGTTTTGACCGAAATTTATATGCATGATGATATAATCTATCAAATGCATAACTTTTCCATGCTATTCCTCGAAATTACATACATTATAATGCAAAATATTGGGAGAAAGTGAATCGCATTGCACTTATCACCGCGCAGCGCATAATTTTTGAAAACCGATTAAAATGCGACCGAAGTGACAACAAAAATAAGGCTTCTAAGGGATGGAATTGGGCCTCGTCTATGAAGCCCCCTCGGCCTAGTACTTCGCCATTCCTCTTCGTATCTGTCAACTTCACCCTCTCCATCTCCCACATTTCGAAAGCTTTTATTCTCATCCTCCTTCCTCAAGGTCAATGTTTCCTTACCGTAAAGCGCTATATTACAGCGCAGTAGAGTTTTTGCATTTCCGCGCCTCAATTTGCATGTTACCTCGCTGATATGGACGTCTCACGGTAACACGGCTACCAAACACGTCAAATTTACCCTTAGCCATTGAGCATTACCTACCGAAAACACTCACTTCGGGAAATATAAGTATATATTTACGCAAATTAAATACACCTGGCGATGTTGTAGACAGTTACATATTACTAATGTAATGGATACAAAGGTTATAAAGCTACAAATTACAAAACTATATCACCCATCGATTCCATTTTTCCTGAACTTTAAAAGATATTTAAAACAACTTGATGCTGAGAAAAGATACGCTTTTTAAATTCAAATTGTATAGCAGAAAAGAATACCTAGCAATTTAAAAATTATGATATGCATAAAAAAGTGTTGATTTCCAGAGTTATAGGTAACCCAAGATCGTTCTTTGCAAGAGCACCGTAAAAACCGAGTATCTTTAATGATAAAACCGTGATAAGAACTATTTGATTGGGTATCTAAATTGGAAGTAGGTAAAGTCTAAGATAGCGCAGAACAAAGAATGTTAAAGAGTCATTTTTTTACCATTTCCTTTTCTTTTTTTAGGTTTTTGTGTCCAAACGAAGAATACAAAATTTCCGCGTGGAGAAGCGAGAAAAATATAAACTATCGTCGACAATGGGGCCAGAAGAAACGTGGTAGGTCATAAAATGTAAACTATCGGAGCATACGTTCTAAAATTGAATGAACTTACGGTACAACACTTTACGCTGGGCAAGAGGACTTGAATAGAGGAGCTCCGGTACCAACCAGAGACTCAGCGGGTGTCCTTCCTTAAATGGAAGCATGGAGACCAGACCGAGATTCTCCAACACAAAGGCGGTCAACTCGTGATGTCGACCGGCGGTTTGAACTCACAAAGGAACGGACGGAGGAGCCACGAAAATTTAATACGCGATTGTTGAGCATGGTGATGTCACCATGGGGATCTCAACAGAGCACCCTAAACGGAATTCATTTGGTGGGCGCCATACACTGGTATTCTGTAAAAGGCACGGTGAAAGCATTTGTACACACGAATCGCTCAATGTCGACAAATCTCAATGTCAGTACGCTCGCATGTCTGATGCAAATGCATGGCTTTAACTGAAACTGGATTTACAGATCTAATTTGATTGCTTATCCATGCCGTAATGACCTACATAATCCTGCTGGCTGAATTAATAATTTTTAATTTTATTTTTTTGATTGGTCGATTTATAGTTTTTACTGAAACTAAGCATCATTGAGAGAAAAAAATCTGGGCAATCTCTATTTTTATTCATTTACCACTTCTTCCACTAGCTCAGTGATGGAACACGGTGAATATTTTTGTAAGGAGAGACTAGAGCTCACCTCTAAGTCAAAGGCTTTTCAAATTCAGCCATTCGGGGTAGGGAGAGCTGTTCATTTCCATGAGCCACCTCGCACTTCGAGCTTTTGTGTTTTGAGGTGTCCTAAGGTTTCACACGAGATTTAACCCGGGATCTATCGGTGGGTAGCCAAGCGGTCTTCGCACTAGACTATGACGCTCCCTCCCTTTCACTGGAACATCAAATCTGGTTTCGCTGTACGTAGTTCGCGTCGCCTTAATGACGGGGGAGATCTTCCATCCACTCTTTTCCTCTTGCTTCCATGTATTCCCTTTTTCCGGGCAAAACAAAGCGGACAACTTACATGAAAACTCTCGACGTGCGAATTGTTCAAGAGGAGAAAACTGGCCCCACTACCCTGATTCTTTTAATTCCACACGCGCGTGGTTTACTTTGGGATGAGCTCTTACCTCACCAACCTTCCAGTTGGAAACACTGAGTGCTTGAGTGCATAAAGTATGAGTCCAATTACGCATACTTTTAATCCATCGGAATGCAAAGACAAATTTTTCTCATAGTTTCGAATAAAAAAAGTTGGAGAAAAGTTGTGACGCGCACTTTTAACCTTGTATAGCTGATCCTAGTAGGAACCTAAATAACCAGTAATGTTTAGATCTTAAACGAACTTATTTAAATAATACAAACTTAAGCTAACCGCTCCGAGTGATCAATAATTTTTCCTCTTGACGGATGACTTGGATAGTATTCAAGTACACAAGTATGAATACATCGCCATCTCCGGCAGGCAAAGCACTGAGAGTTCATGAGTTGTCCTGGGGCCTTATTCACGAAGGCATCGATTTTGTCGAATCCTCGGCAATGTCGAGGTGGCGACGTTCAAGCCTCGACGTTTCCGAAAGTTGCAATTCAAGAAACCTTATTGTCACCGTTTCGAGGCCGCGCCAGACGGAAATAATATCGAGGTGACGCGACGTAGGCCTCGGCAATTATTTCGAGTCTCGTTGATCCTCGATTTACAAGGAGTGCAACTGCAGATGGCATATTTAGAACTTCATAGTTCAATAGCTGACGCACGTACGACGGTGATCATCCGGTGAAGCATCCGGAAACGGCAAACTCGCGGCCAATCATATCGCTTGGCTCAAGGTTTCTGAAGTTTAAAAATGACATGTTTACGAGCTAAACATCGTTAGTAATATTGTTTTATAATGGCATCAGCTATCCAGGGTTAAATTTTGTGACACATTTTTTCCCCACTAAATTTTTCTCTATAGTACCTCCCATTCTCAATGTTTTGAACTTCCTTAACGTAATTTTTCTCATTACATCTAGGTGCTTCATGATTATTTATTAACAAAACTGCTTGCTTTAGAGTCATAAGTTTATTTCCACTGCCCTTAACCTTTGGTCTCTCCTACGTCAGCCGAAATTCCATCCCTATGTTTTCTCCGACGCACTTTGCAAACACTTAGCTCCATATCACCCACTTCAGTAACCTTTTACTCCTCAAAAGCTCTCCACTCACTTCATATCCTTCTATGAATTCCGGCCATCTCGTCTTTATTCCCACACCAAACGCTGAACTTCCCCTTTACTCTGTAACTTCTCAAAACTACTCATGATAATCCATTCAGTCGTACATACGAAAGCCTTGCCAAAGCTGGCTAATAAAGCTTGCATGAATATTTACTGATAGTAATAGTTGTTATCATAGGAAAATAACTTTAAATATTGACCTTATATAATTTTTTTCTATTAATTGCCTTTCCTTGCATAAACAAACTTAGTCCTTCTAAGCCATATGGCTTGTCAGAAGGTTCCAGTTATTCAATACAGCATGCGGCACATTGAGAGCATAGCATTTGAGATTAAAATAAAGAAATTACAACAAATATTGAACTAAGAATTCTCAGATTTCATAAACTCAATTTCCATGAGTAACTTGACATGCTCAAATTAAAGGTTTTTTTTAAGTCCTGCCTTTATATGTAACGACTTGTTTTTCCAGAGTGAATTTCAATCTATATGAGTTTATTTCGATAAAATGAGCCATCATAAACCATTATAAAGTTAAACGATCGAGAAGAGATTATAACGGCAGCGTTAGAACTCACAAATGTACTACATGTCTTTTAGTGCAGCCTACTACCATATGTCTAGCTTAATATATATTTCTGAGTCTATTATTATTTCTGGCAGCATGTGGTAGCGAAATGTTTTCGTGTGCGTGACTTTTTTGGACCGCATGTTGTGCATATGGGAGTCCAATTGCATGCTGCGTGCTCGTGATTGATCACCCCCTGCCAATCACCTTACAGGTGGCTCGCAGGGTATTATGTAGATCTATAAAAATATTATCTTTATCTTTACTTCAAGGCATGATTTCTTTCAGATTCCCGATCAAATTTGACAAAGATAATTATGCCAAAAAATATTTTTGTGAGCCTTCTCCATAAAACACTTCCTGTTTCACGCCGTATTATCGGAAATATAAGATCAAATGACAATGAATACTGACGTATAAAACTAAATTTTGACATGTAATTCATAATGCCAAAGATACAAATTTTTATTTTTAACGGAACATTTAGCCATTTTTCTGGAATGGTAACAAACCTCGCTTCATATCTAGAATTCAAATACGTCCAGGGCCGTTTGTAGATATTCATCTAGAGTAAGCGTACAAAATTCCGTCCCCCCTCCTCAAAATCATCTGAGAGGGAATGAGGATTCTCTCTATGCATTTTAAAATAACTATAAATACTTTAGGATAAAGTGTTGAGACTTAAATATTAGCGAGAAATTATAATGGGCTTGCTCTAATATATTGAATATGACATACCTAGAGCTTAAAAAGCAGAGCTTTTGCTCGGCGCGGCACCTATGCGGCCGCGTACTTAGCTAACCGCTTAGACCGGCTCTTAATACGCCACACCTTTATCATCTATATGAATTCAATATATCTAAACACCTGGTTAAATAAAATATCTCAACTACCACGAATCAGTTATTCTAAAAAACGCTTCAAATCAGACTATTTGAATGAAATTTTAACACAACATGAGTTATGTTCTATTGTTGAGAGGGAGACAATGTATACTGCAAGGCTACATGCTACCTCTGGCTAAATAACGACCCCCTAATTGGAGCCTCGACTTATGTGACAACGACGGACAGGATCAAAACGGCTTTAATGCATGCCTGTCGGCGTAAATATCACTGGCCAAGCGCCCCTGACGACAATCAACGTGGGTTCCCGTAGTTGAAGGAAGTCGTCCAGTGACCTCATAACACAGTTTTAGCTCCACACTTTATTAGTAGATTAAATTGAGCATATGGATAATTTATTTCAAATATTTCCTCAGCGAAAATCAAAATGAGATATTGGTCAATTTAACTGATCCGCTATATGGCTAGAAACGTGCTCATTAAGGAAAAAAATTAATGAAACGAGAATTTTGGTGAGCGCTCGAAAATATTCCTAAGCAGGACTTGGATAGTTGCGATAATTATATTCCTGCTGCAAGAGGACGTAAACATTATTTCATACTCGGATTCGTAATTGAATAACAACCAAAAAACTTGTCATCTCGTCTGGCCAACCCTTTTCAAAAGAAATTTTTAATTCAACAGTTATTTAGTAATTTTTTCATTCAACTTTTGTTATTTCTATCAAAAATTCTATTAGCAAAGAGAAAAAATATTTCATTACTACTCTCAGTCAACTGTACTTCATGGTACATATTAAATTATTATGTCATAAAAATTAGCTTAAATGGAAGTCACTTCCGGTGTAAAGTCCCAAAATTGTCGTATAAACGCACTAAATTGAAAGCAGCAATAACAAAGTTATGAATATTGTTTTTTATGGATATTTATTAGTAATTAATAAATCTCAGAAAATTACCCAGTAAGAGCATCATATTTCGAGGCTAGGATACAGAATGACGATATCAAAAGTAATTCTTCGACAGAGCTTTCTTGTAGCTACTTGTCAGAACATAGAATACTCCTTTAAACTAAATTTACAAATTTTCAGTGAGATCTAATAATTCGATACTTTTGGCGAATGTGACTATTGCCGTATTCTAAGGGAAAATTGATTCAGCGTAAATAATATACCCGATTTGAAATTCCTAGAAGTAGAAGGTGGCTTAGTTACCTAGAGCTGAGCACTACAAAGCACAGCATTCCTGAGTAAGCACAGTAAGGATAAATGCATCATTTCTACTTCCAGTGAGCACTTAAATTTTCCTTGGAGAAGATAGACTAAAAATTGTGCATCTCATTCTGCTCAGTCCCATCAACTACTCGCGCATTCTTGTTTTCTTGATTATCTAAAATGAATAATCACGTAATGGCAAAACGCTTCGAAATTAGTCGTCCAAAATTATGATTCTGTAAGCAATGAGCCCGAGGAAACTTCATAGAGCGAGCGTGAAGGGCTGAAATGATGGATAGACCAAAACCTTTTGAAGGAAATGAGCTCATTAAGAGTGGTACCTGTGAGGGAACGGATATAAAAAGCCCTGCGAGGAAGATCAAAAGACAAAAACTTAGGATTATCAAAGAGGGTGAAGTGAAAGGCAGTGAGTGAATTCACCTTTGAAGCGAGGAAGCCCGGTTGGTTCCAGGACTGGAAAGGGAGGCTCGACTAACAAATTATTAGGATTGGAGAGCTGATGAAGATGATAAGGCAGCCTGAATTCAGGAGTAAAGAATGGTTATAAAAGACATTCAGAGCCAAGAGTGCTTTTCCGTACCGCTACGGATTCAAAGGAAGCTGAGGGCAATCAAACGTTGGTTACCTGAATATCAGGTGGAATATGACAGACGCCCTTCAAGGAAAAAATATCAAGTTGGTGCTCTGAAGTGACTCGACAATTCCTGGCATAAAAGAGACATTTGAAAACTCAGTGAGTGGTAAAGCGGGGTTCTATCTAGGCAGGCAGGCATTATTCAGTATCCCAGATAATATTTTTATTTCAGCTAACTTACGCAAGTACCTAATATGAGATGAATGTATAATTTCATCAAATGCAAACACTAGGAACTAAAATTAAAATGTGATTTCCATATGCATTGAGTGCATAGATTAGTTATTTCAATAATTATGATGTATCAACCTATTTTCTCATTTTAGGACATCCTTCAAATAACTAAAACCCAAGATATGACAGCGTACTAACCGACAGTGAACATTTTATGTATTCCCGTGCTAAAAAGCATGCTAATAAAGGCCACTTACTACAAGAAAATTCTCCACCAGAAAAATATTAATTGGTACAAAAATGACTCAAAATAGAGTTTTACCCGTTAAGCAAAGTGATATAATTGACCGAAGGGTCATCACAGCATTGAATTTGTGAATCGTTGGGGTCCCCTTTTCGTGTGTTTTATAGGGTGGGGCCTTCTAAAACAGCTAAAAACAAAACTCAATGAACTACCTAATAAGCCTGCGAAAATTAATTTCCACCTTAATCCCGAATTAAACCATAAGCAATTACTATATTGATGAAAATGGTACTTCATGCGGGGATTGTCATAGCTGCGCTTCCCAGGGAGGGGCCTAAGGCAACGATGAAAACTAGGAACTACAACTCTGCAAGGAGTAATTACTGTTAACTGAGGGAATCGACTGCCGAAAGAACTTCGGTCGCTACACATATCTGTCGATAACTGTCACATAACTGTGCTATTATTAATAGAAAATTACATAGTACTAGCGATGCGGACAAACGGATTACAACACAACCAAGAACAAAACTACAATTCATCCTCTTTAGTTCTGCCCGTATTATACCAAACTTACAAAAGATACTTTTGTACATAAATTACACCTTAGACACTACCAACACTCAAAGCAAAGATATGTTACCAAGTAGTACCAAAGTTTGCCCGCATAAAAAATATTTTTTTCCAAGTTACAGGTACCTTTATTTTAAAATTCGTATTGAAAACCATAAAAACCGATACCTTTTTCACGGCAATAAACAAAGTTACAGTATTTGTAATAATTCCATTCTACCGCGTGAAAGGAGGTAAAATTCACAGAAATTGTCACGGGAAAAGATTCTTCTGGTCCGGGAATCGAACCCCAGACCGTTGGCTTTCCGGGAAACTGCGCAGACCAATACGCTACCCAGGTTTCTTATACAGTGTGACCCATTTATCTTGACCACCCGGAATAACTTTTTGTCCAGATGCAAATTCAAAAATGTGTCTAACAAATGTTCATTAGCAGCCAGGGGGGCATTAATCAGCATGATTGCCTTCCTTGTAGCTTTGTTATTTGCAAAGATACGAACAGTGGTATGTCTTTTTTAAGTGCCACCCTATATTTTTTATTCGGCAATTCATTTCATCTCCTTAAGAGTTATTAAAAATGTCGCACAGTGGACCATTAACATAAACAAAGTGTTATGAAGAATGACTGACTCTCTAGCACTCAGTGCAGGTACGAGGGTATTGGAAAAAATCCACTTGCTGACGTTGACAGAGAACAAATGAAGTAAAGTTATTTTGGGTGGTCAAGATAAATGGGACACCCTGTATATCAGGACATTTAAGTACCTACTTTTTTTTAGCAACAAATATAGTTTATAGCCGCTTAATTGACAAAGAAAACTAATGAAGGAATTATATTTTCTGTTTCCTTTTAAATTCCTTTGCTATTTCTTTTCTATACCTTCAGGGCACATAAGTTCTGCGTACATATATGCTTTGCTGCAACGGAAAGTGCGTAATTTCGTGTCATGTAGCAAAAACTCCTCGATGGTAATTTTTCCGCAACACATTTACTTGTTTCCGAGTTAACGGTGGCCAAATTTGATGCTTCGCTCGATAATTATCATCACTTGAGTGATCAATTATGTTGAAATATAATAATAAATTAATGTTTTGTTTCAAAAAACGTAAAATTGAAAAATCAAAAGAATGATGGAATTATACTTCCAGCCTAATCTCTCGTTATTTCACTTTTTCGTTTGTCGTTATTTTTCTATCGCCGACAGTAGCTTAACTGCAAAGAAAAGTACCTACGTCATTAATTCCGACGAACGAAAAAATTCGAATTATAAGGAGGAGGTAGACTGGAGAGGATGAACCTGATACTTTCTCTTTCCATTTCCGTCGAACTAAAAACCCTGAAAACCGGTGATATTGTCATCACTTGTGTGGTTAATTCTGTTGAAATATACTAACTAACTAATTTTTGTTTAAAAAACGTGAAATTGAACAAACAATAGAAAGATGGTACAAACTTCCTGCCTAAACTGCCGTTATATTACTGTTGCCGACAATAGCTTTACTGTAAAGGAAAGTGCGCTATTTTGTGCTGCGAAGAAAAAAGTTCGAGTTGGAAGAAGGTATGCGTGAAAGGATGAAGCATAGATAGAGCTTTCGCCACGAGGCGGAGGATTAATACAAGGGGCGAACGGGAAAGGGGAACGTATTAATCGACCTGCCTAGCGCCTTTACTCGGAGAGAGAAGGGGATTGCGAAAAAGCAATCTCCTTGCCCGTAAAGAGTTACCACCACGGCCAAACTCCAACCCCTCCAGTTTCCCATAAGGGGTGCGCGGATGAACCAGAAAATGCGAAGGGATAACAAATCCGAGAAGAGATATTCAGAGCATGAAGGCCGCGGCGCGGAATATATATATATCCTCCTATCCGTGAACGAATCCCGAAATTTAATCATCGGGAGCAAATTCAAAAAAAATATATATAATCTCAATAGATGGAATCTGCGTCGAAAAGGTTCGGGGTGAAATTCCATTAAAATTACAAAAAGTAAAAAAAAGAAAATCGGACGAGGTAACAAGGTATTTCCTCACTAAAAAGGAGTCGTGTGACATTAAAAAAAATATTTTATGATGAAATTCGTGGTCGTAATAAGATTTGATATATAGACGTTCCTATTTAGATGCTGCGTACGTATCTACTGAGTGGACAAGGATGAAATGATACATCATCCAGACGAAAAATGTTGTGATTAGGATGAATTTTCTAATGAAAAATGACATTTCTAAAAAAATTTCAGGACAGTTTAACGTAAACATTAGCTAAATAACAAATTTATGGAATATGTTTGTATATAAATATTAAAAGAATGGATAAAAACCCCATAGTGCGTACTCGAAAGTTTGCATTATTAATTTGCGACTTTCCGGTTAACTATCAAAAGGGATCTAAATGAATTTCTTGTGGCCTAATACTATAACTACCACAGGGCACTCGACCAGAAATCAGGGGATCCGAGTTCGAATCCCAGTCACGGTGAATATTTTTCCCCTGTGGATTTTTTGCACAGTTTGTGCAGTGGAAACGAGACTCCGGGCGGGCTCGCAAGGATACACTCCTGTGGCAGGGGCTGTAAGCGCGAGCTTTTCTCCTCTGCACCCAGAAAGGGAAGGACGGGAAGGAACAAGGAAGGAGGCGCCGCCGCGATGAGAACCCGACGACGCCTCCTGGGAAGGGATAGGGAAGGAAGGGTAGGGACGAGGAATCCCGCACCGTCACAAAGGCGGGCGGGTCCTACTATTAGCGAAACCAAGCTTACGCAGTTAATGTGCCAGCGATTTTAGTGAATTTTCCTATGAGGAAGAAAAATCCATCGATAAAATCGCTAGAAACGATTTGTGCATTGCAGGCAAGGAGGTTATAAACATCTGGAGGGGCATTTTCTGCGCTGGAGGGGGCAGGTTTCGAGCGTGGAGGGAAGTGTGGCCGGAATGGGGGTGCTTGGGTAAGACAAGCCACGCCCACTTTGACCATAACATTGACAATCCCATAAGGAAAATGCGGTGGTGGTTGGCGTAACATGGTGAAACTCCTTCATGATGCACAAAGGTTAAGAAAAGACTTAGCTGTTTCACAAAATTAAATATATTTGCGACCGGTTTCGATACAGCGTATCATCATCTCCCATCTCACATCTCATCGATGATGATACGCTGTATCGAAACCGGTCGCAAATATATTTTATTTTGTGAAACAGCTAAGACTTTTCTTAACCTTTGTGCATCAATCCCATAAGGGTCAATGCTTACTATTTGGTGAAATTTTTGGTCATAACTCCTTAATACTTAGAATAAACTATGGAACGCACAATGTAAACCTTTTTTCCTACTTCATTGGCAGGTTTCTCGTTGTTATTACTCAACTTTACGTTACGTTCTATAACCAGCTCAGCTAAAAATAAAATTTTACGAGAGTAAACTAGTCATTTACCTGCACTTTTGGTGGTATTTAATTTTATTATAGTCAAAGGAAATCTAACAATTACAGTAATAAAGTATATTTTCAAGGATATGCACATCAGTAAAGTGGCTAACAGACACAGAGTTTATGCATTAATAATAGATGTATCGCGAGTTATGGGAAAAATCCGATAACAACCACTGGCGAAATACTAATGATTACGGTAGCATTTTTCACTAAATGTCGTTAATTTTTTAGAACAAAACTTAGCCACCTCATAATATCAGTCGGAGACTTAAGTCCAAAAATTGTCAAACCAAGATGGAGGAACTTAGACCACGCTAAAACTGGGAAGCAGCGCCTCCTGATATTTACAATCTCCCTGATTGCGGATGACTCTGTAAAGTTATCACCGTGCCTAGTCCCGGAATACTTAAATTAGTTAAGAGCCAACACCTCCAGTGCTCAAAGTTCAGGCTATGATCTCCAGCTGTGGCACAGTGCGCACGATTGGACTGTTAGTCGCATCATAGCTGAAAAGTCCAGACCATCTTACCTGCAATAGTCCACAAATTGCCACTGAGAGGAATGACAATTTGGAAGCTAAACAGGCTAAAGCCCTCGGAATCGGAGGATCTCGTTTCGATCCCTGTCAAGGCAGATGCTTTTTTTCTCTCTAGAATTCTCGCACATTCTCTCCACTACTGTTGACGTAGCAAGGGGGGACCTTGTGGGTCCGGACACCCCTCTCCCCCGGAAATACAAAAAGGACAATTTCCTCCCTTCATAGAAGAAAACCAAATATTGAATAATCATGAAATTAGAAAATATTTCTTTGAAAAATAAAGTTTTTTCTATAGTGAAAAGTGTTGAAATTAGTTTAAAAACCTCTACTTAGCACCACATTTTTAAAAACATTGTGTGAATTATCGTAAGGAAGTGCCCAAAAATATAACGGGAATTTATATAATATATAAATGTAACATTTTTTATTTTGAACTTTCAAGAAAAAGCTCTTCAAACGTATGAGCGACAAATTATTGAAACTGGTGAATTCTATTATTCCATTTATTTATACATAACGCTGTTTTCAATAATAAACATTCTTCTCTTAAACCGTTATCCTGAAATATTATTGCAAATAGATCCCTAATTACACAATTATTTTCAATTTTGGATACAGTTCAATTTTTCGGTGGATGAAAAATTTCAAGGGCTTTATGAATAATTAATTCATTCCCGTCTGCACTAAATTCGTTTAATTAGAAAACCCATTTGCAAAATTTATTGTGCAGCGTAATTTATAATTACACGATTCCTGATCAATTTTCCACGTTCGCATGAAATTCATAAACTCATGAAATTTGGCATTAATTCGGCGTGCAATCTTTAAAAAAATAGGTATGAGGTTCGGAGAAAATTTAAATGCCCAGGCAATTGTTTTAATACCACCCTGGACTTTTGAAAGTATTAAATTCGTTGGATAAGGAGGGATAAATCTAAGAAAAAGAAGATCGCGTTGGTCTGCAGCGACACTTTCCGCCAAGTTAGTGTAAGGCCTCAAGATTCGCGTTAGGAGCGCCCGCGGTAAAGAATGCGATGAAAAAAACAAGCGGTGAGGAAGCAAGTACGCCCCAGCACCCATGAAATCGCTCCTAGTCGGGAAGACGAGTTATGAGGTTAATTGCCGTGGATGTGGTGAGGAAGCGACGGAGGCGACACCACCAAGGGGTGCGGCCGCCAGATTAATTACCTGGATAATTTGAGGAGACAGAGAGGGATATGCGGAGGATGGCGAAACTAAAAAAAATGAACATCGTGGAGCGGCGAAGGGGAAATGAAGAACGAAATAGCCTGGAGGGAAATGGTCGATATATATAAATGGTCAAGAGATTGCTGAAGACAACAAAAGGGAAGATAGAAGAAGCGAGAGGGTTTTTCTTCACGACCTATCGAAACCGGGGAATGATCGATATCCTCCACGAGAGAGAAACAAAAGACTGATTGATGATCGATTATTCGGCCGTTGGGTTTTGGGGCGTGCGAAACCGCCTATTAAAAGAGGAGTGGCCCAGTCCGGATGCTGTGGTTGAGTGATGAGGATACAGGCCCTGGACCAAGATGATAGGGGCGGGGAAGATGTGTTTGGCATCGTTGTGCTGAAAAGGTTTTTTTTTGTTCCTACGCCCCTTGATGGATTTCGGAATCCGACTGCGGAGTCCTGACTGAGTTGTAAATAGCTCCCACCATAAAAAAGTACGATGGGGCGCGCACTCTATCAGAGGCGGATTTAAGTTTGTAAAAAGGCGTGGAAATTAGCATTTCGCTTCATCATTTGCAGAAAGAGCAGCAGTGCGAATGTCATATACGAGCCGGCCACCCGGCGTTGCTCGTGAAGGATAGTACTCAGAGAAGGGGAAGAGTAAAACTGGCGATTCATGGTCACATTAACCTTATCAAGGAAAGAGACCTTCGAAATATCGTTCTACAGAAGAATGATGAGGATGAAATGGATCGAACGAGTTAGTAATGAGGAAGTCCTAAGAAGAGAAGGAGAGAAGAGAAGCCTCGTAAAAACCTAAATAAGAAGACGGAACGACCTTATAGGCCACATTTTGAGAAATGACGGCCTGATGAAGACAATCGTCGAGGGACAAGTGGATGGTAGGAATGGAAAAGGAAAATCTCGAATGAAATATATAGAGCAGGTAAAGAAGGAGGTGAAAGAGGAAAAATGCGTAGGTGTGAAAAGATTAGCTGATAGAAGAATTGAGTGAGGATCTACATTAAACCAATCTTAGGATTGTTGGTGATGATGAAAGCAAAGACCATCTCTATTGACCTTAGCAACCAATCTAAGGATTTGTTTGACGCAGTAGTAATAATAATGATGATCTTAGCGAGACAAATAGAATCGAGAGCGATGTTTCTTTAGGAAGGACGTTTACTTGGAGAAAAAATGCATAAGGGAACGGTGAAAAACTGTCGAGGGACAAATAGATGGCGAGACCTGAAAAGTAAGACTTCGAATAAAACATATGAAACAGGTAAAAAAAAAGATGTGAATGAAAAGAAATACGTAGGTGTAAAAGGAATGCCTGATAGGAGACTCGATATTGAACCAATATTAGAATTGGTTTAATGATGACGTTGATTTTAGCAATACGAAGTGAATCGATGGCTATGCATTTTTTAAAAGTACGTCTGCTCAGAGAAAAAATGGATAAAGGAAATACACGATGCTCTTAGCAGTATCGTAAAGGATTCATAACTTTTGGCTTACCCCGGATTTCAGGGCATTTACTTTCTTGCTCCCTTCCTAAGGAGATTGAGGACAACAGCGAAGCTTTTTTGTAGCGCTCTGGATCCGTCGAGAACTAAAAGCCGCGAGCTCCACAGCGAGATTAGAAAGAGATTCCGGTGTGGTGAGCACTACAGCGCAGCGCCCCCGGATTTCAACCGCAAGGGAAATAAAATGCTTTTGCGCCGTGAGTATCGCCCGACTCGAGACGAGGTTACGACAACAATGACAGCAAAAAATAACAATGGAGGAAACCTCTCCAGGGCCCGACACATCTCTTATCATAGAAACTTGTTCTTCTATGACCTCGTAGCCTATTCCACCTCCCCACGGAACGACTTGTGTCCGGAAAATATTCTAAGATGTGAATCGCCGTCAAGCTGTCGTATTGCTTATCTTTTGACTCTGGACGTAATATGCCCCAACAAAGCTGCCGTTCCCAAATCTATGACGTTAAAGGCTTACTGGAAACAATACCATGGTATTAGATTATCAGTAAAGGCACATAGATATTTTTAATATTTATCAATAAAAGATGACAATTAATGAGTTCCGGAAATTTGGATCAATTTAATCCGAAAATCTCTATTTTCAACCACTTTTCTGTGATAATAATCAAATAATGGCTTTGAAAAATTAATGAAAAAGTGAACATAGCGAAAAGTTGTAACTACTCCTAGACGTATGCCGATTCAATAACTATTCAGTGGAGAGACAAAATTATGCCTCATTAACAAAATATTATAGATATTGAAGCACCATAAGTCAGTTCAAATGAATACCAAAAGATGCTTCCTATGAACACGATTTTGTAGTAATTATCAATCAAATTTGGAAAAATAATGAAAAAATAAGCTTAAAAAACAGTTGTAAACCCCGTGAAGCGGTTATCGATCTGATAATCAGTGGAGAGACAAAGATATGCTTCATATGTATCGGAAAAAAATGATAGGTATAGAGTAATGTCAAATCAGTACAAACTAATAAAAAAATTCAAAATTTTGTAATAAATATCAAATTTTAACTTCGGAAAATCAATGAAAAATTGAGCATATTGAAAATTTATAACCTCCGCGAAAAAATAATTTCTGTGATTCACGTTCTTCACTACTGGCGCACAATATTAATATGAGATAAGTCTCCTTATGAGCTCTACACCGCAGCGGATTAAAACAGCGAGGGAAAAAATATTCTTTGAGCCGCAGGATCGCTCGACTAGGATGATAATACCACGGCAATGAAAGCAAATAATAGCAATAGATGAAGTTTTTCTAGGGTGAGAGACAGCTCTTATCATGGATGCATTATCTTCCATACTCTCTGAATCTATTTTTCATCCCTATTGAACAACGGGTGTCCGGAAAATATTCGAAGGTAAGCATCACTGTACAGCTGATGCATTGGTTTCCGTGCATTTATGACTTAATGTGCTCCAACAGTGCCTCTATTCTCAAAACAGTGCTTTCAAGATGACTATTTATCCACTACGTAGTATTCGAGTATCAGATAAAAATACGTAATGTTTAATTTACCATCATCACTGGTCAATGATCCTAGGATTGGTTTGACGCAGCTCTCCACTCAAATCTCTTACCAGCTAATATTTTCACGTATTTCAACGTATGTCTTCTCTTTCACATCCTACTTTACCATATATTTTGTTCAAGGTCTTCCTTTTCCGTTCTTGCCATCCACTTTGTAACATAATGTAAACAAGCCACCATGTTGTTTGTTGAGATAATTTGAAATTAACAACGGTAGTGATGAGGCAAGAATGGGTAGTTAGGGACGCGGAGAGAAAATACACAAGCGGGAGTCGTTGTGTTGAGAGAGCTACGGATAAGACGTGTTTTAGAAGATCGGCAGAATAAAAAAAAGAGAGGACGCAAAGAAAAAGGAGACGCCCAAAAGAGAGAGAGAACCGATACAAGGAAGGACGTGTGATCGAGAGACAGGGATCGCAGAGGAGGATATCAGGCAGAGAGTGGAGTTGTGGAGTACTGTACTATCCGGCAGTGTTTGAGTGGAGACGCGAGCAGTGAAACCGATAAGTAGACTTGAATGATTATAACCAATGCACAAGGGGAAGAGTTAAAAGCCCATTGGAATATAATTGGAAGTTATGCAATCTGTTTGTTATAATGATCGATTGTAAATTGGGCCCAATTAGTCTTATTTCTTGATATTCTGAATATAAAAGTGTAAAAGTGATATTTTGTGCATGTTATTTTATAATTAAGTGTGTTTTTATACCCTAAGATAACACGAAACCAAATAAAAAGTAGGTGAGTGGTGTTACGTAATTTGGTAGTGTTACAACTTGTACCCCCACTTTTTTCTTCATCAAACCATCATGTCTCAAGATGTGGCCCATAAGTTTGTTCCGTCAATTTATTGAGGTTTTAATGAGACTCCTCATCTTTCCTACCCTTCTTAGGACTTCCTCAAAACTTACTCGGCCAATCCATTTGATCCTTTTCATTCCTCTGTAGCACCACATTTCGAAGGCCTCCACCCCCGCTTTCTCCGCTGCTGTCATTTTCCATTCCTCTTTTCCGAAAAGAAGCATATGTACTCCGAATGTAAGTTCTCAATTTATTATTTAGAAATGAAAAAAAACACAAATTCAGCAACTGTAAGTTAATAGGTACTGAAAATAGCAATAATAATAATTATACTCAAATAAGCTGACATCTCACCTTGATCGAGATTATTTTCATAACTTGTTTCGGTACCTACGACTTCGAGAAATTAATTCTAATAAAAGATCCTCAAAAGTTTGTAACTCCCGCAGACTATAGTCAAATATTTTTTTAAGAAAATCATGCCTGAATTTATTTTACGGCAGGTGTAAAATATAAGTGGCGAGATATTAAAAAGAAATTCTGCTTTAGCAATGACTACACTGCTCTGGATTCCAAACGGGAGGGCAATAAAATGATCCGTGTCACAATATGACATGAGACGAGGCTACGACAACAACGACAAAAAATAAAATTAAGGAAACTCTAGGGGGTAACACATACCTTATCATAGAACTAGTTCTCCTTTTCCGTCTTAACCTATTCTACCGCCGCACTGAACGTCTTGTATCCGTAAAATATTCTAAGATGTGAATCACCCTGTTGCTGGTGCCAAGCTTTTCTTTGATATCTGGACGAAACCCCACTTGTAGTGTCTAGTTTCATATCATCAATACTTAAAGTGATGAACTCTAAAAGAATATGATTGGAATACAGAAGAGAAAAAATAAAAAATGAAATTATGTTTAATTTTTTACAATAAATAAACATAAATTGGGATATAGTTAGTCGCATCAGTAAAAAAAATAGCCCTAACATATGTTCGCTAACATTCGGTTATAATTGAATATAGTTCCTAATATTGTCTGGTATCCATTTATTTTTTTATTTTCCTACTCTGAGCACTGTAGTCATCACTACTGAAGAATCTTTTATAACGCCCTACTATTTAAGCATTTACGGCTACAGCGAAACATGTTGGATGTATGATTTTATTCAGAACAAGATATAGTATTTGCTTTTGTTCTGCGGGAGTTACAAATTTTCAGGGAACACCTTTTTGCATGCATTTTTGGTATTAGCAATATAGTGTAAATGTTATGCCTAAATGTCTAAAGCTTTAATAAAACTATCTTTTAAAATTCAACGAAAAAACAGGTTTTGTATGCAGTTAGATCTCATGAGAGCAAAAAAATCCAGTGATTTGGATTCAGTGACTACAAATGGAACCACTACAACAATAACTATAAAAAATATAACAAGTTAGGAAGCACCTCTATGCCTCGATACATCACTTATGTTCTTCTAAGCCCAGTTTAACTTCTCTAAATCCTTTTTAAAAGGACGCTTATCCAGAAAATATTCGAAGATAAACATCGCCGTGCAGCTAATGCATAGCTTTTCTTTCATGTCATGGATTAATCAGCTCATACATTGCCTCCCTTCGCACGACTAGCACATACAAGGCAATAACCCTTGCAAACAATACCAAGATATTCAAATATCAGAGGAGACACATAGTTATCCGTGACGTTTAGCGATAAAATAAATGAGGAATGAGGTAAATTTCATTAGCCTGGCTTGGAATCATTTATTTTTTAAATTAACTGACGGTAGGTATTAAAAAGTTATGTAAGCAATTTCCTTATGATAGTTCTTGATCATCATCTCAGATCAAATTTCTCTGGCTATTCTTTGAAACTTGAACGCATAATACAGTCCGTAATCCCAAAATTGTTTCAAAATTTGAATAGCACAAATGGATCGGAAGAAATCGGCTTGCTGACCATATTTTACATCAATTTTTTCAATAAGCATATGCATAATTTTTGCAATCTGTACGCAATCACTGCTACAAGATGTAATTCTAATAACATTCCTTGGAGTATTAAAAGTCTCATTACTTTATCCAAACCATTGAAACCCGAGGTATGAATAAGAGAAATCGGATTAATGAAATAGGTCGCTGTGACCGTATAAACTGCCGCGGCCGTGATGCTGCTCTTTCAGCGTCACAGCCACTGATGCGCAAAGGCATTTGCCCTCAGAAAGGTCACAGGTCCGCCACATATCCCAATTCCTTGATCGTCACGCCTTGAATTGGACTAAAGGGCCCCAGGGAAATTTCCTGAATTTTACCCCCAATTACTTATGAAAGATACGTCACCGCTATCGCCAGGGAAAAAAACACTAAACGTTTTCAACCAATGGCGACTGGTATATGATCAAATGGGAATCATTAATCGAGTTGGAGTTGATCTCTCTCAGTACAGACCTCGTTCACGAGCATATATCGTTCACACATCTCGTCGGAGAAGACCTGAGGGCCACCGCAGTTTGGATCGTCTCGACAAGGTCAATAGGTCACCAACTCTACTCCCTGAGAAGCGAGACGAATTAGAGTACCAGCTCCCATTCGTGAGGCGCTGGATCCGAAATATATGTGATTAATTATATCCGCGACGAATTTGGAAATGAGTCTGCTATCAATGCCTCATGACACGATCAAGCCGTGGGCTAAGTAATGGAAAACCCGTATTGTGAGAGTAGCTTGGGTCAGAAAATAGATATAATAAATTGTATCTGGGAAAAATATATAAATACTTATTCTTTCCATAGCCAAATTATAATTTATTATTATCGTCGCGAAGAATTTAGGAAGTACTGCAACATTTTCCGTTACCAATATGACAAGTATCAAGGCCTTAATATGATAACAAGCTTTAAATAGACCTACTAGAGGCTAAGGTTAAATTGTAGATACATTCAAAACATGAGATCTAAATTAATTAGATGAATATTCAGTACAATAGTTAGAGATTACAAAGAGAAGCAAATTATAATACACTCTAGCAGTCAATTATTCCAAACTGAAACCAACCATTAGTGACAAAATATAATTTATACCAGATGACTTCAATTTGAAAAAAAACAATAGACTTCTTTAGCAAAAGACCTTGCTTAACCACTTTAGAGTGAAAAATTCTAGACAAAACTTCATAGATTAAATACATTGTTTTGGTGAAAATAGGAAGGAATTCATATTTTCATGCTAAAATTAACGCTTTCAATCAGCCTTGAGGGTGATGGAAAATTATTCTGTCGAAAGGTAGGCGGATGCAGATAACGTAACCATAGTCCCTGATCAAAATATCTAACATGCATCGACTCTATCAAATCAAGTTTGATTACATTTACAACCAATAGTTCCCGAGTTCACTTCGTTGAAATGGTAACAGGATAGATAAAAAAATAAACTTTGTAATATTCCACGCAGTATTCATTAACCCGTTAACGCCTAGCGGTACCAAATGGTACCAGCTGGTAGTGCAGTGCTAAACGTAACGTTTTTGTCATTTTTCGTAATTTATTAGGGTTTTTGAGAGATTTAAATTAATAACAATATTTTAAATAAAATTTTCCCGAAAAGTTTGCTATTTTAAAGTTGTAATCAACGTTTTAAGAGCCGTTTGAAAATTGAGAATTATCAACTAGCCCATAAAAACGGGAGTTTTGGAGCAAGCATTTCGATTTTCTTTACTTACATCTTATATACTGTTATTACTAAGGTTTTTTATGTAATTATGATGGCTATAACATGTATATCTCATATGAAGTATGGTTATTTGATGTGAGCCTAATATTTGGGATGTTATGATGCAAAACATTTTTGTGGTAGCATATGGTACCGATAGGCGTAATTATTAGTGGCAACAGAATAAATTTTGCTCCTAATGACTCAGAATTTCATTGATATTTAGATACCTACATGATTACCAAAAAATCGCACAAACTTTTTAATTCAGGCGTTACCGGGTTAAAACACTACCAGTTTCGGCGTTATCAGGTCATTGTTAAGAGGTAACGGCATCTCTTGTTAATGTTCTGTTACCTCATGATAATGGCCTGAAAAATTCAAAACCGGTAGTTTTTTATAAATACTGCGCGTAATATCACATATTTAACTTTGAATTAATCATATCACGATTCCACGAAATGAACCCGCGAACACGTGATTTAAAATGCATCAAAACTAGATTTGATAGAGTCGATATTTTCATATTGATATTTTCATCAGTGATTAGGGTTACGTTTTCCGTAGTTTTCCGTTTCGATGGAATACTTTTCAATCACCCTCAAGGTTGGTCCAGGGCCTTAATTTTTGCAGGAAAATATTATATCTTTCCCATTTTCACCAACGCTACACATTTTAAGAATTTATCAAGAAACGTTTCATTCAAAAGCGATTTAGTAAGGTCTTCTGCTGAGTAGATTGATTTTATTTAAAAAATACTGTATGGGATATAACAAAGTTGACTTCTGAATATGACTAAGATGCGTTATTCCATTATTTATTTACATGCATTCAATTAAATAAGATAATTTCTTTCCTTGAAACTGTGGCCGTACAATCATAGGTGAACCTTTCAGACCACTTCTCTCTTTCCACCACCGTCTACCTAGTCTTTTCATCCGCAGTCCAATTGCCAGGCCTTCTAAATATTTCCCACCGGTGCAAAGAGTTGAGTTCATCCCCTCGCACTATCCAACTTGCCTTCCATTAGACCACCGCATCACGTTCACGTCTCTTGATCCCATGGCTTCCGTCGCAACGGGTCTCTCTTTATGACTAGACACTGAGATGATGCGTTTCGTGAGCTCCTGCGTATATATGCTACATTTTTCGCTTCCTACGTCAACTAATTCAGGGGTGAGGCCCAACGGCTCATCAGCCCGCTGGGGCTAAGGGGCGATTTGCCTCAAAAAGGGGGGTTTCCTATTATTTTTTGCCTAAATCGAAATACTACATACAAAAATACATGTAAAAAATATATACTCCTGGAGTATATATTTCAATATTTTAGAATTTTAAATGACGATATCTATTGAGATACATTGATATATTGATTTCGCGATTAATTGAAAAGTGAATATTTTCAAGCGCGCGAAAACGCGACGGCTTAGTATGAATGCTGGGAAAAGCCCGTGTGACGTTTGGCCGCTGCTGTGTGAGAGCACCTGGGTGTGAGGCTATGAACGCCGATACGATGCAGGCTGCTTGCTGCCGAGCATGGCGGTAGCGTAGAGTACCCTGCTAGCAGATAGCGCTTAGCTTAAAAAAGGATTATTAATACCCTATAAAACGAAGGAAACTTTCCGACCTTAGGCAATTTTAATAGGTGTTTATTAAGAGATGTTTCCCTGAGCTCTGTGCCTCATGCACGCATTGGTAATTTCAGACGATGCAAAACTCCTGACTATTCTTAAAGCATCTAGGTCCCCGTGACGTCACGTGGAGTGGCATCACATGGGCGCCAATCTGGCCTTTTTAAAATGAGGTTAAAATTAACCATTAACATTCGTCTAAACTGGGATTTCTAAAGCCAAATCATTTGTATATTATGAATACACTAATAGTGGGTAATAAATTGCAATCAATGCCTTTCGTTTTCTTTGATGAAGGAAACTATCCTAATCGATATATATACCAGCCTACGTACTTAGCTTTTCCCCTACTTTGGTAGATGTGTAAATTATATGCATTATAATGTATATTAGGTATTTTCATGCCATTCCGTATATGCTCCGTTATGCATTATTTACAGGAGAATAGAAAGGGAAAGCGATCGAGAAGTGCTTCAAAATGACATAAATAAAATGACAGTTTGGGTGTCAAAAAATGGAATGGACATAAACGTAAAAAAGTGTAAATTTATAACTTTTAGTAGGAAACTAAATGGACCTAGGAGAGAATATGTGACCGACCAAAAAGTGACCGATGTAAATACTTAGGGGTGTATTTAATGAAAGATTTAGGGTGGGAGGCAAATTTCGAACAATTAACAAAAAAGGCGTTCAAAATGTTACATTGGGTGATGAGGAATCTTAAGGAAAGTGATCGAACTACAAAGGAGAAGGCGTATAAGACATTAATCCGGCCGATTTTAGAGTACGCGTCACTAGTGTGGGACCCGTATGAAAAGGGACAAACAGAATCCATCGAGAAAGAAAGGCAGCAAGGTACGTCATGGGGAAACACAAAAAGACCGAAAGTGTCGGTAAAATGCTGAAAGAACTGGGATGGGATACACTAGAACGGAGAAGAAAAATAAATAGGCTTTGCGCACTCTTCCGCACACTGAAAGGGGAAAAGGCATGGGGGGAACTTCGAAGGAAGATTGAATACCCCAGCTATATTGGTAGGCATGATCACCAATTCAAGATGAAATGCCGGCCGCAAAGGACTAACGTAAAGAAATTCTCGTACCTTAACAGGACGATTACGGAATGGAATAGACTCCCTGCAGAACTGTTTAAGCCCTACCCTAACAACGTAAGGATTTTCAAAAAGAGGTGTAGAGAATTAATATTGGAAAATTAATATCACTGAATTTTAATACTTTCTAGTTTCATTTTGGTAATGTATTTCTCATTTGCTATATTTTTGTTTTTATTTTTATTTTGTATAACCTGTTACCACCTGGCAAATAGCCAACTTGTAACTTGTACTATATAATAATAATAATGCACCCACTGCGATAGCTTATATTTCATTTTAAACGTTAAATTCCCGGCTTCTGACGAAAAATACTTTCTCAATCACAAATTTCACAATTTACCCATTAATTTGGCTCAAAGTTTCGATTTTTCCATGTTGATCACTCGCTCGAGGTGACCTAGCCCTTCCGTGATATTTATGATTTTGTGAAAGAAACTCATAACCAAAAAGTTACAGACGACAACATTGTTACTTTCAATATTGTATTTAAAGAAGTTTTCTTAATTGCGTCTTGCTATTCAGTAACAGACGTCATGATTGTTCTTACTGGTACCAAACTTTCTTCGCATGCCAGTAATTAGTTTTGTATATTTTTGCCAGAAAACAAGAATGAATAATGTATTTTATGATACACCTTCTTCTCTACTTAAACCTAACCACACCGTTTTCTCAACATGCTTATTCTCTGAACTTTCCGCATGGTTTCTTAGTTCTAGGAATATTTGTCTTTGAATTATGAATTTACGTAAACATTCAAGAGAGCTTGTGGAATTTTCGAAGAAATAATTAAATACTGTAATAACTATTGACTAAGCGGTCCTATCAATGGAAAACATAAAAGTGTAAAAGTACGGTACCGATTATGGTAGGTTTGCACCAAGTATTTTAGAATTATTCTGGCAGCCTCCCCTTCTTTCATGTACTTCCACGTTCAACTCACAATAAGGCCTAATCCCTTTCATTCTATCCAAGAATACTATTCACTTCCTTTCTCTCCCTTGTTAACCCAACATTCTACCATTAGCACTGTCTTCAAAATCCCCTACCTGCGAAGTACTCACTCCATTCATACTTTCTGTCTCCTCCGAATCTCATCCAAAAGCTGTCTCTCTTCACCTACTATGTCCAGCAAAATGGAAAGCATATCTAATGCAAGCCTGGGGTAGAGTGGGATACTTTTCATCAAAGAATAAATTTAAGGATTTAACTGCTGTAAGTTGGTTAAAAGCTTTAGGCTATGTCGCCGCGTCAATTATCGGGGCCCCCCAACGTTTCCCGACCGATACCGATCACTTTTTCAAGGGAATCTGTTGACTAAAGATAATTGATGTGACAACAAAGTACAAAGTATTTAACCAAAATTACGAGAACCACCGCAAGTTTTAACAAAGAATTACTGTAAGTCATTTGTATTACTTGCGGTATTTTTATGCGTTTTAGAATATACCCTTAGAGCTATGCTGCCAAAATTTATCAGTCACCAATAATACTGTTGGAAATAAAAATTAAATACTATAAACTACCCCACAGTGCCCAGTTCTCCCATAGCAATTTTTTGACACTGTTACTAAGACGACGGTGATCCACACTCATAGCTTCAAAGCGAGGCCCACCCTGAAGTTCTCTCATCGTCCGCTTCCATTAAGGCCGTAATATCTTTTAGCCCCGATCTCGTGGGCGAAGGGGGCCCTGGATAGACCACTCCCCGTACTCCCCTGCGACCCCGTGGAGGGCCTCCACAACACTCCAAGCCGACAAACGGTCATCCAGCAGCCGTTCAATTCCACCGACTGCGGTCGCCGACCTGCATAATTCATCTCAGCCACCCACGGAACAGATCAAGCGGACCTGACCGACGCCCGTTAGGGATGCCAGCAACAGTTCACCATTCCACTAAATAGTCTCACTTCACTACTCTAAATAATAATAATAACAGCATTCTGTCTTTTTCTTTTTCGGAATATCTATACACTTGGGTTCACTCGCTTATCACCTCCACATTGTGAGGGTCTAATCAACGATCAAACAGGCTCTAAAAACATTAAACATTACGGGTAGACCATAAATGAGCGACATTTGTCCCTTGTAGAGACCAAATGTAGACCAGATACAAATTAATGATAGATGACAATATTTGGTACATAAAAAAACCATTAGGTTTGCTGTATACCAGATAGAGACGTCTTCATTGGGTTTAAATTTGGTATACTGGTAACTTTGTGCTCTAAGGGGTCAATTACGCGATTGTTGCACCTCGCATCTACCCTAGTACCTCTTATTTCGCATCTATGGTATTTGATGGTAAATTTTTGGTGCGGTCAAGTGTGAAAATTTTAATTTTTTGTCATTTTACCTATGGCACTTAAAATTCATATCCTGATTGCCATTTTAATCAGCACTAGGGGAAATATTAGTGCCTTTATAGGATTGTTAAGTTCCGTGCACATTCGAATACTCTAGTTTATCTGATTTGGTATTTCGCTAATAGTGAAAATTGTAATTGCATCTTTTTCTATTTTAAATGTAATTTTTTTATTATAAATGTTTATTTACCGTTTTATACATGCGTGCAATGACGGTAACGAGGGGATAGGTGGAAGAGGACACTTTTAGTCTTAACCACACCTGAATAAAGACATCTATCCATCTTCATCTATCGAAACAGTCTCACTGTACTACACTAAATAATAATAATAGCCGCATTCTGCCTTTCTCGGAGTATCTATACGCTTGGGATCTCTTGCTTAATACCTCGTACATAGTGATGGTGCAATGAGCGGTCATATAATGGGTGGGCTCGACAATATCGGGTCACATACAAATTAAGATTACTGAACAAAATCCCGATAAGAAGGCTGGATGATGGAACTTTAATAACACAGATGAAAAGTGAGGTGCACACAAGTTTTACTAGAAAATTTCAATTTTTTTTTCTCCCAATTCAATCAGTACTTAAAGTGAGACAACAGGGTATAGATAATACGACAGCTAAAAATACAAAACACCTTCGCTTCCTGGTTCACGAAACCAAGAATCAGCTGGGATATTGGCGACCATCGCGGATGGTAATATTATGTAATTTTTCGAGATCCACTGAACATATTTTGGCATTTCGCCTATGTGTTTTCTATAAATAAAAAAAGAACGGACTCTTAGGCCAATACCTTTAACATGGTTGAATATACTTTCATAGTCAATCCGGAAAACGAAGATGGCATTGATCCAGGCATAAGGAATCGTATTATGAGTTTTTCAATTACATCAAGAAACAGCTGTAGTAATTAGTTTTTTAACGATAAAATAAGCATACTTTTACCACTCTACAGGCAGCATGCAATTTTAAAATTAAATTTGCAAAGAGCGTAAGTTGTGAAGTTTTTTTTAAATTTTAGGTGATGCACAAAAAAGAAATCGAAATTTTGTAATTTTCAAGGAAATGGAGTACTAGTGCGTCGTCTCGCGATGAATGCTCCCTCAAAAAAATTCTAAGAAACATTCTTTCCTTCCCTCTTCTGGGCATCTAATGTCCCGTTTTGGCTGGCTTATCACCACAGGGTTATGAAGGACCAATGAACCATGCCATGCGGGTGGGCTTTACCATTGTGGCGTTCGTACAAAAGGGACTAAAGAAAGATAGACGGCCGAGCTCGATATGAAGGTTCGAAGAACAACTTGAAAGACGTTCGCCACGGACGCTCAAAACGATACACTCATCCAGTAACTGTCAAACGAGGGGGGAGGAGAAGGCAGGGGCGGCCTGGGGAGATTAGGGGCCCTCAGCGGCAGCTCATGACGGAGCCCTCATTACCAGGGGTTTGGGGGACATTCCCCAGAAAATTATAGGAAATTGAAATCCCAGAAATGGATTTTGATGCTACTAAGACTCTTAAAAATTTATTAAAAGTTATCAAAAATAGTAATAAAAAATACACTCAAAAGTGAGTTTTACAGCTTATATAATTTACGGTAGTTATAGCGGCATCGTCTTAAGTCAAGTTAAAAAAGAGTGACCAAAAATTTAAACAAAAGAAAACATGATTAGGAATGAAAAATAAGATCAATTTTGCACCTCATCATAATGAAATGTCAAAAATGATTTTCTAAAGGGTATTCACAGCAGCCAACACTGCTTTAAACCTATCTACACTGACCTATTGACAATAAACCTTGCCTGAATATTCAAGGTCTAAGTGGTAAATACCAAATAAATATAATTATTAATAAACACTAATTAATACCTCGGCTGCGGTTCATGATGGGGCTTGAATTACCTGGAGTCCTTCCCGAAAAATATTTGGGAAATTGCACGCCCAGAAATATATTTCGACGCTATTTCATCTAAATAGATCAGTACTCACTGCAGTGAGTGACAAACAGCGCATTTTCTCTTGTATGGATCAGTTTTTTACTGCGATCAGTACATCAAATTGCGATTGGTACGTAAAACTATACATGAAAAAGTTTATTACGCTGCGATATGTATAGTGCTAAAGTTAACAAGAAAAGTGAATTGCGAGGGAAACTCTAAATCTATTTTTTTACAATAATCAGTGCATTATACTGCTGATAGTAAATAAAACTAGAAATAATATTTTTTAAGGGCAAGTATTTCGAATAAATCAGTTTTTCCCAACATTTTAAAAATAAATGGAATGTTTAAAGCACAAATATTTCTATGTGAGCTTAGCAAATAATTCGTGAAAATTGCAAAAATAATTCATCATGTCTAATCAAGAAATGTGGATTCGAGACGTGGGCATCATCATATGTTTTTGGAAATGCACGCAATCATTGGAAAAATGCAATCAAAAGTCAGAATTTCAAAGCTTATAGGTATACTTTAATATAATAATATGGTTCTTTAATGCATTTATTAAATCTTTCCTTGATACTGCACTGAAATATAAAAAAAAACTCTAAAATAACCTTTTCAAATATCGTTATTACCAAAAATCATCTTTATTTTATTCAATTTTTATATGATCAATTTGCGCAAGGTATGTTGTAAATAAAGAAACTAGTGAAACCGTAGAATTTTATAATAGCGAGAGAAAACTTTGATTTACGTAATCCGAGTCTTTTATTATGCCTTTCATATACGCTTCACGATAGACATGAGCATTGTGGGGGGGCCCTTAGGCTCGGGGCCCTCTGCGATTGCCGAGCTATCGACCTGGCAAGACCGCCCCTCGGCGAAGGTATGTATTACGGGGATGAGGGGACTATTTGGAAAGAGTTGCACCCTACAGCTAGCGGGGAAAATTCTGTCGTCTCCTCCATTACCAAGTCACCATAGATAGGACCACCCCACTGGTTAGACCGTTGAGATGACGGGTTATTCTGAGAGACATATGCCCATATCACAGTACGAACTGTCTGTAGGAGTTCGCCTTTTACCAAAGAGAATAGTTACTTCTAGGAAATACAGATATCATTAGATATTATATGTTGCAACATTAAGATAACCGAGTTTGAAGATTTGTGTCTCAAATTTTGTTCTCTTCATTTTAATGAAAGAAAAAGAAAATTAAAGTTCAGCTAATTTTATCGGGCGTAACTTTGTAGAAATCCCTTATCGTAGAAATGGAAGAAAAAAAACCTGGCTATTTCCACATAGTAACAATGATTACAACAAATTTTCCACATAGTTATTATGTGGAAATAGCCAATGTTTTATTTCTTCTGGTCCTACAAAATTAAAACTCGTTTATTTTTTATTTATTGCTGGTATGTAAAACTTTTTGAGTTAAAAAATAACTCTTTTGCATGCGTATAATCTATATTTTAGCGATTCTTTTTTCAGGTTTGTAAATAAATGCATTCACGGCTGCATAGTGACAAATCGCATTCAAATACCATGATTTTCTTATTTCATGGTAAAGCTAAAGGTTTGCGTAATCGTTATACAAAGTCTCAAGTTAATATGCTCATTTTTATCCCAGCTATCGCAGCAAAGTAAAATTACGTCATTTTCCGCTTCGCGTACCTAAAAGGTTCACCGCTTAGATCGCTGTCTTACACTTGAGTTCATGATAATGAACCAGCTAATAGAACCATCACGGAAATTTGTAAAGTCGATATGGCTTAGCATTTATTTTGGAGCGCAAGCGCGCTGATATGCCATCATTCAGTCAAAAAGAGGAAGAAAACTGAAATAAATGTTAGATTACATCAAAAACCTAATGCCTAGTAGTTCATGCTCTTCAAAGAACATTGGTTATGTTTCAGAAATTCATTGTAAGAAAGTAAGAATAGGGCGTCAGATTTTTTTCAGAAGCTAACTGATCCCTGCTTGAATGCTTTGAGGAGGGCTCTTCCAGAGCAGCACTCCCTCCGTCGGATGGGACGCTATTTGAGCCGTGGTCTCCTTGGCGCCTTTTATTAAGAGTAAGCTAATTTCGACACCGGGTTTCTCTCTTGTCAAGCCACTAAGGGCGACCATATACCAATTTATTAATTATTTAAAACAACTGCTTGAGATGAAAAATTATAAAAATAAGAAAACGTAAACTGTAAGTAATTATTTTTCATTTAAACCATATTCATATCCGCGTCAGTCTTTAATGGTATACATGTAGTTCATGTTTATATGATACACTAAATCATGAAAGAAGGCATTTAAAATCAAAATAAATACATCCGTTTTTGCATAACCTTCAGGTCACGTTTTAAATACGAAAAATAAAATTAAAAAAAAAAACTCTAAGTTATTTGTTTTCATTTGAACCATATTCAAAAACGCATATTTCTTTTATGATGACCCTCTATTTTTGTGAGGATATTTCATAGGATAGAATTAATGAGGATAGAAAGTGAGAATGAATCCAAAGACTATACCAGAATCTAAACCCAGGAGTCTTTGATTAGAAGCCAAACGACCCACCCACTACAGCCACCAAGCTCTCCTCCTTTACTATGGAGGAAGCTCCTTAATTAAAGTGTAGCTTCCCTTCCCCTCTCTTGTCATCAAAACGATCCTTCAAGGGTCCGCATCTAGCGGTTTCAATATCCCCAACATCTCCTCTCGCATCAACACTCCTCATTTGGCCACTGCGCCCCACAAACACGTTTGGATTCCATTTCCATTGCAGATAGAGAGGGCTGGAGTCTCTTCAGCCCCCTTCTCACTCCCCTCAATTTCCCTTTCAATTCCCTCGACGACGATTACTCCGTCGCCTCTGCGTAAGATACCCTTGGTTCCCCGCTCCTTATGTCATCTACTTTTCAGAATATGTGCGTACCAGTCGCCAAATACTACAGCATATTGCCTGGTATTAAAAATTGCACAAATGTCAGTAACGTAACACATACAGCTACAGCCACTATACTTAGAGCTAATCATTTCCTGTAGTCTTCTGAGTCTTTTTTTATCTTCTCTGTTTTGATGGCTATCACTAATGGAACCAGGGTTATTTATAACTGCTATTTCATAATATGTTTTATGATATAATTATTCATTTTATTGCATTTGTCGTGTGACCTGTAAGGATATAATCCCTGCTTACATTAAAAATGTATTGGCGTAATTAAATAATAAACACGTAATATTGAAATTCGAGGCAAAAAATTAAGGGGATTGAATTCGGATGATTTTCCAAAATGAGGGGTATGTTAGAGGATAGAGAGGAGTGGAGGGTGGACTAATAATTCTGATGGATTTGCAACCAAAAAAGAATATTAAGACATGGATCTCTATTGTGGCCCACGGATAAGAACTGGCATTCCCTACTCTTATAATGTGCATTCAAATGCCCGCAGCTAATTTTAGGGTGAGTTTTATCCTCACCTATCAAAACTAACCTTCGGGTTGAATCACTGAGTGAGTGAGTGAATTTGAAATTTCTAGTCTCTCATCTAACAGAAAAAATCCAGATTGCGAAATATAATCAATTTGAAAAGAAGAGAATCTGCTATGAGTAAACGCGCGAGAAAGAATTGTGTTAACGCTTGAGCAGCTCCATTGCCGAAGTTCTTCGTTGCAGTTGTTTTCAAGAGTGGCGATGGATGCAAAATGAATTTAATCGAAGTTAGACTTCCACTCTGATGTTGACCATAATTTATCTCTTCCAGATTTGCGGGCTCTAGATGGGTTGTGTTTTTAGACGCGTGACTTGTATATAGTCAATGCAAGAACATGCTTGGAGCTCATTTGAGGGAAGGTTGCTGCATTTGCGACTGTTGGAATAGTTTATCTTTTCTCAATTATCGGTCCAGCAGATGCATCGCAGCTCCTGATTGAGAACGAAGTTACCGCGGGAGAAGAGACGGTTTGCGTAAGTTTTCTAGGTACAGTCACGGAAGGGTTAATAAAGCATTTTGACTGATTTTCAATAAAAAGTGTTATCGATGGTTTTTTTTACAGTTAGAACTGCATCTGAGGATCATGTGAGCTTTAAATTAAACGACCAAAAGTATCAAAATTATTCATAACATTGTGTAGCGTGGTAGCCAATCGATTGGCAGAAGATCGAGGGCCCCGGGTTCGAATCCCTCTAAGTGTGACTCCAGGGAAAGAACTGGTCCTCATACCTTAAGGCTCCCGGATACCTTGACCAAAAACTACGCTGCAGACGTCTGGGCAGATTCGTCTGAGGCCTCTGTTATTCTATGCACATAACATTTGAATGCTTACTTACTAAGAAGAAACATCGATATTTGAAAAGATCGTCGTAATTTTTCATTTCTCGTTTTTCACGCTGCAATATTGACCTCGGAAAAACACTAAATTCGGCTAAATTGGCTGCCTGCTACGGCGTGTAAGATGACGGAACCCAAAATGTTTTACAGTCTTTTTAAACGATAATCCTTTATCTTCATATTAATCCATGCCATTTTAATATACTCTTCATAATAGCGACACTAAGTCAATCTATGCGAACCTCTGCACGCTATTTTTGCGTCCTGTGAAGATTCATTCGCTTGTGGTGTTATGGTGCCGGAACGTCGTTAACAAAAGACACTGGTTCAAAAAAGACATAATAGTCGAATATCACTTTCATCAATTTAGTTGCCTCAAAATTTCTAATGTTTACATTTGTAACCAAAGCAAAAAGTATTTTTTTAATGTAAATATTAACTTTTAATAAACAAAACACATACAATAATATTTCACTTCTAAAAAAAATTACAGAAAGTGCGTTCCGGCACTGCTAATTTTGCCAGGACGTCACTGTTTTGGTTTAGTGTGAGCTCAGCTCTCACCAATGCAATACCAATCTTCGAATTGAATGACATGTAAAGATATCGTACCGCTCACTTATTTTTAACAGCAAAAACTCTTCTACATGAGATTCGATTAGCTTGCAATCATGATCACGTACTCAGTCATCGAAACACCTGTAGCACATACGTATAAAATCGTTTCAGGCTTGATTTTGTGGAAGTTCGCTATCCTCATGATAAAAACACAAATGGTAATTTCCACACTCGTTTATAATGGTAATTTCCACACTCAACGACAGACCATATGGTTTCAACACTTTGCGTATTTTCAAGGTGTTGACATAATATTAAATGACATTAAATATTGTGGAAATTACCATTAGCGTTTTTATCTTGGACCTGTAGTATAGTTTGTGTAATTAAAAATAAGTGGACTATACGTATTATTTCTGTACCATTAAATATGTTGTTCCACGATATATCTCCGGAAAAAGTTGTCTGGTTTATTGAGGTTGAATAACTACGTGAGTCTGTGATCATCTTCCATCAATTTAGAAAATCCAGATTGCAAGAAAAGGACCTAGGACCCAATGGGCCCGGGTTCAAATCCCGGCAGTGGCAGAGAATTTTCGGAGACAGCCCGATCCCTGCTTGAATGTTGTGTGGAGGACATTTCAAGTTTAACACTCCGTCTGTCGGATGGGACGTTAAGCTGTGGTCCCCTTGGCGCCTTTCGTTAAGAGCAGGCTAATGCCGACGCCGGGTTTCTCTCCATCCTTCCTTACATACCCTTCCCTTGTGGCGCAAATGCCCTCACCTGTCGGTCGCCTCCTCCAAATACCATACCATACCAAAAGGACCTAATTTAAAAGGTTAGGATCTCCTAACATAGAACGATGAAATTTGAGTAGATAGATGCATCGACCTCATTGAAAATAAACGCGTCGTATTATGTACTAGGCCTTGAAGATCCATTCTGGAAGGCTGCTACCGAACTCGGAACATCGTAGGAAGCTCCACCACCTACCCCGCCAAATATTTCAAACGGCTAATCACCCATCAAACTCACATCCAGCTTCAATCTCTCACAACGAACGCTGAAAAGGGAGAAAAAAAATAAGGGCCCCCCATCTAGCCTTTCCCCACAGCCTTCTCCGCAGGCGGCTCTCATAAAAGGAAGGGCAATACAAAGCCATTAGAGGTCCTTATCCATCGCCCACTGTTTCTTCCTTCCAAACCCCCGAGTTGATTTTTTTTCCAATTCCCCCCCGACTCCCGCAAGCTTTGAGAGTCAGTAACCCCTCCTCACAAAAACCTAACGTATATACATATGGGTATATACACAGTCTAACCAACCCCCATGCTGACTCGACCAACCCCTCGTGATCCGACTGAGTGCCCCTCTTAAAGAGATATTGGGGGCGTTACGTAGCAAGTAAGGGCCACCCCTATCTGACCCCCACGCCTTCTCGTCCTATCCTACGTCGCAACTCCCGTTATCTCCTCTATATTTTGTCCTGCGTCGTTCACTTTGCGCTCAATGTAACTTTCCCACTTCGACATTTTCCGTCGCCCACAGTATCTTAGATTCTGGCCCGTTGCTACGAACCTGACATTTATGTGCAACAACAAATTGGGTCCACACATGCGGGACATGCCCAAGACCTTCCTTAACCTTCGTATGGTTTTATGAATTTAGCTACGCCGTTGGAGTTACGGTTCCGCAGCGGCGCTGCGTTATATTTTGTCATTATCTTTCAAACTTGGCCTTTCTTATCATGCTTATCTGATCGATAATTCTAACAGTATCTATTTTCTTTATTTCTCACCATGTTTTTCTATACTTAACACTTTATTGCAGAGACTATAGCGAAAAATCTTTAACACCATTCTTTTTTCATCTGCTGCCGTTATATTGTGTTTATTTGTTCCCTTTATTGGTTATTTTCAAGTGAAAGTTTTAATTTCGTGTTTAGTATTTCTTTTAAAGAAAATGGTTCCATGTGTTTTTCTTAAGCTTTGTCCTTCTATTATAACTTCTCATACCACGTTTAGGTATTCAATTTTCTCTTTCAAAAAACTGTTCACAACGTTATTGAGCGTAGCCAATTACTTCTACATAAATTCACGATTTAAATATTTACCGTAATTAAAATAAATCAGATTTCCATTACTACTTAATGTAGTGAATGTCATTGGCACATTCCTACAATCCTGACATTTACGTGCAACAACACATTGGGTCTAGACACGTGGGACAGGCCCAAGCTCTTTCTTAAAGAAAAAGGTTTCATGTTTTATTTTTTTGGTCTTTTTGCTTCTATTATAACTTTTCCTCCCAACATTTAGGAAGTCGATTTTCTCTTTCTAAAAAATCTGTTTGATTGATAATACCTATACTTATGCCCGAGACATGCTGATGGGCTAAACTCATTAACAATACATTTAGTATTTCAATAAGTTTCATTGCGGCTACTTCTACGTAGAAAACACTAATCCGTAAATAAATTTAAATTGAGAATGATCGAAAATTGCACCCAAATTCAATCGGATATATTTTTCTCTAAATAAAATAATGACCAGTCAGAGAGTCATGATGCTTAGGCGCTATTGAGATGAGTTAAGTTTTGATACAGCACGTATGAGTGGGTTGGAAGCTAAGGGGTACAAGTGATTTCTCTTTTTCTATGCAGAGCTAGGTACAGAAAACAAACGAGAGCAATTAGATACTTAGCAGTGCATTTTATTTTCCACTCGATGTCAGCACAGAGCAGAGACTCACTCGTTTCCCTTGGCTACCTTGTTTTTGTGTATTTATTCTAACAATTAACTTTACCTAGCTGTTGAGAAAAAAATCACTTGTACCCATTTGGCTTCCAACCCACTCATATATCCAAGTGCTCAAGGGCAATTTCCGTACAGAAAATCCTAACACAAATCTAACGCATACCTTTACATGAGTATACATTTTTATGGCAATGAGCCATGGACGTTGACAATAGCAGAGAAATCAAGATTGTAAGTGAAGTGCATCAGATTATACTTATAACTGTGGCTCAATAGACTTGTTGCCAAAAAATTGTACGTTATAAATTTTAATGTACACCCTTTTTTAATAACAGTGCCACAATCAGAAAAATAACCTAGCTTGTATATTTTTAAGTTTCTTTCAATCAGATGGATTAAAAAAATCAATTTTGCCACAAAAAGCTATCGTACATTTGGCAACTTGGAACACCTACGGTGCAGCCGCACTTCGATAAACTGTCACTTCATACTGATTCAATATTGTACTTAATGAAAATTTTTTGGTGCCATAAAGTTATTATATGAAGTTACATTATGCTACAAAAGTCACTTAAGATTTTTAAATCAAATTTATGATCTTTCTTTGTAAAATGTAGGTTAATAAATCTGTATTAGTAATTAATATAAGGTATAGCGTTACAGGTAATCAGGTAAAGAGAATATCTTTATGTAAATCCAATTATATTGTAACAGCTTAATCACAATCAGTAAAAACAATCTTTACAAATGAGGTAAGCATATCAAATTTTTCTTCTCTTTTTTTAATTCGTGTATAATTGAATTCTTTTTATATTTTTTTATTCTCTGATTGAAGAAAACATTATAGTAATATTTAATTCCTTCATGTATCAATTTAATATAACCATTATTGTTCATAGCCCTGAAGAAGATATAAATAATATATTGACTCCTATGCAATCAATTTTAGATATCATTCTTAGACCTATACTCCGACACGTTAATCATTATCGATACCTTTACATATGTGTTCTAGTATCATGGCCTCCACGATACCCCATTTCGGTCATTCCCTTTGACCTTTGGAAGGGTTACTTTCGTTCCGGGCCCAATTTCTTGCCCTTCCTTTAGCACGATACTTCGGGGTGGAGTAACAGAAAAACCGAGAGCGATAACAATTCTTATTCCCGCTAAGTACGCACCGTATACCTAACCAAACGGCCGCGACCTTTTCTTGCAACCACCACTGCCCCCGGGATAATTTGCTCATTTGAAAGCATGAGAGACAGAGAGAGAGGATCACTGCAAACGATATAATTTCCTCCCGCAGAGGTCATGCGTTTGGCAAAAAGGGGAACAGTCAGCATTTGGCGGAGGGAAGAAGAGCTGTTCACTTCCACGACTACGACCTCGGGAAGACATTGGCGAACGCGTAAAAAAAAGGGGTCAATGCGACACTAAAAGATTCGCTGTATCACCTCGCGAAAGCTCTCGAACGACTCAATTCCGAAGAAAGTGCTAAAGTCGGATCGTAGAGGGAAAATTAAATATTCCTCGACGCTGCAAAATCATCATATTATCGAAGAATTATATATCCCCGAAACAACTTAGTGCCAAAAATAAATACTCATGAATTTTTCATAAGATCGGGTTGGATATTCCCCTTTATCGTGAGTAATAAACGACCGCATGGATTCATGAAAGCTAATAAGCCGAACGTCAACCTGCAGTCCTTCAACAATCAATAAAATTCAGTCCATGTGAGGCTACTAACTCAGAAAATTATATGTAACTTTAATTTCTGTAATATTTTAACTTCCAACAGAAGCTAAATATAAAATAAAACAATGTGGGAAATTTTCATATCGCACGAGATTAAAAATGCGTTACACTCACTAAAAATGTATAACATAAAAGACCACCATATTATATAGATGAATTCAGTAAAATTATGCTTCAATAAATGAAATTTAAAAAATGGATGCATTAAAATATCTCCAACAAAGATAATGTGCTACCATGCGGTAAGCGCCGGACAAAACGTACTTACGTTAGCCCTCAACAAACTTTTAGTCTTCACTTCGGAAAGTTTGCCCTATTTATTTGCAGCTACGTGCCACGTGAACCAAAAGGGATAAAACTAGACATTTTGCCCATTTTACACTGTCATAAGAAATTACCATAGAGTAAGTATACTTACTCTATGGTAATAACTTACTCTATGGTAATACAGTATTCTTACTCTATGGTATTACTTAATTCCTACACATAAAACTACAAAAATCCGCCATTTGCCGCCAAGCAATACAACAATCACAGTAGCCACGGATTCCTCCATATCCCAAATCCACTACGGAACAACGAATTTTTCTTACCATCGAAGTGGCGCCGCAATCGGTTTCGTTGAAAATATAGCTTCTCCTTTAATGCATATTATTCTTTGGTTTCGTTACACAATTTAACACAGTATCTTACAAATCTGAAGTGCAGCTTCATTAAAGCGATATTAAAAACAATGAACACGCCAGGATCTTGGTGGGGCTTACCCTAAGTATTAAAAAAAACCCTGCAGCAGTACTGAAAATTTAGAAGATTTGGGGGCGGTTTTCCTACCTTGCACATGCCGCTGACGCAAATCCAATCCTGCGCGTCCTTCCTGCACGGCGTTCCGTCCACCGCAGTTTTGTTCAGCGTGGCGTAGAAACGGAATCCCACGGCGCGACAGTTCAGTTCACACTTGTTGGGTGCTTCGCGGTGAACATGAAAAAATAGAGGCCCCAATGAGAATTCATATTTGATGGATTGGTATGAGACAGCTGTACAAGTAGATACTAAAAAACACTCACAAACGATATAGCAGAAAGAAATTTCGAAATTTTTAAACTCCCGTGGCTGATTAAATATGGAACGAGGCCAGATAGATATCTTTAAGTGAGAACCTGCAGAAAATAATGAATTGGTTTACAAGTTATTTATAATTTTTCACGTAATAGTTACTACATAAAGGATCATTATTTGGGCATTAAAGATAGCACAAGGAATAAACTGGAAACCAATTCACTGAGTAACAATGCAAAAGGTCGCCACTCATCATCAAGCAGTTATGGTAACAAAGAAGCTGACTTCTCCAAAAATTCGTGTAACTTTAACATATTTTTCATTAAGTTTCATACCACCAGTGTTACGGATTACAAACGTCATAAAAATGAGAAAAAATGCAATTTAGTGCTGTTTAGGTTGAAATGTCCTAAGATTAAATTTCTTGAAATAAGTATTTAAAAGATTTTTTAACAGTTATGTTGCACCAGCTGAATCGAATAGCGTTGGACTTAATTTTGAATATTTTATAAATTCTAAGACGGGCACCCAACCTTTATTAAAATAGAAATGCCAAATTTTCTTATGTTTACTCACCATCCAAGAAAGGTTCCCATCGGTAGAAGCGGCCCATGAAGAGTTTTCCATTAAACCGCTCGCACTGTACAGTTCTAAAATCCTTGGTTCCCGGAGGGCAAGTCTGAAAATAGATGATAAAAAATTCAGCATTATTTAAATGCATTGCACGAACGAAAGCTTTGGAACACAAGATTTGAGATTACCAATTCCTAGCTAAGCTTTTATCGTAAAAAATAACAAAAATTTATGTCGATATAACTAAAACAAAACTTGTATTTTATTGTAACGATGAATACTGCAGTCCATCGCCCAGTATCATGCTTAGTAGGCTCTATTCTTTGTTTAAATTTATATGTTGTATTTAACGTACACCCAACATATAAATATTATTACACGATGAATAGTAAAAACAATCATAAATACAAATTCTCTCAGACTGGTCATAAACATACATTGTTTTATTCACTTTAATTTTATTGAAGTTTGTTTTAAACTAAATCTTCTTCTCCTCCATTCAAAATTTCTTTCTGTACTCAAATAAATTCTGGTTGTCACACGATGTATTAAGGGAATTACAAATTCTTATTAAAGCTGCATTTTTAGAAAAAACTGTTATAATTCTCATAATATTAAAAGTCCTGTTGTGCCTTAATTTGCTATTTTGAACATAGATAAACCGTATATTAATCAGGCTACATACATTATCTTTAGTAAACCCATGCAAAAATGGTAATTGTGTTAGTATTCTCCGTGAGGAAAATTCTCCCCATCAGGGCAGGTACAGGTGAATTCATACTGATAATCTGTTTCATTGACCTATACGCGTATGAAATAGGGTGGAATTAAACGGTAATATTTTCCCATTAATTCATATGCTATGCAGGTTCACCTATTGACGGTATTGAACTGATGATATCAATTACCCGAGTGTTAATTAGTAGGTCATCAACTATCGTAATTGGCGTTAATAGTAAATGATATTTGTTTCCTCAACAATAGAAAGTAATTCTACCATATTAATCATACAAACTCCATCGAGAAATACTTAATTTTGTAATGAATATCCAGTTAGACTAAAAAGTAGTCGACGGATAAAAAAATGGAAAATATGGGTCTCTTTTTATACTTATAAATATGTTACAAAAGACGATAGAAAAAATATTTGTGAGCTAGCCCATTGCAGCCTTAGATCTTACATTTGTAGTTTCATTTATATTTCGTTTATAATAATATCAACAGCAACTTTAAAGGCATTTAAATTGGGATTATAACATTAAAAAGTACGCGTAAAAGAAAATCCATGTATCAAATAACGGCAACTTAACCAGGCTGGATTCGAATCCGCGATGGACATTATCCAGCGATACAGAAGGTGAGGACATTATCCCGCCGCGACTGAGGCTGGAATAATCGAATATCGGATGAATTGTACCGAAATTCCACTGCAGGAGGTCTGAAATCATCATCACAGCAAGTCCTCTAAAAACTAACATTCGCCTCAGGAACTTTCAGAGACACGAACATCAAAAAAATACAATCGTACCCAAAATTTCAAATTTGGCGACTTTGAGACTGGCCATTCCAACGCGGAATGCCGCAGGAGTCGCACATTGGGCACAGCCTGAACCAAGTATCAGTAAAACCATTGTGAAGTCGGGAATTGTTCAGCATTTTGCCCGTTCTTCCTTCGTGCGAGCAGCGATATTTTTTTTCGGATCCATCCTCGACACACGCGCAGATATATCAGTTCGTCACCATAATGAGTTAACGCGAAATTGTAATGCAGTTTTGTACGCTACAGGAGAACTACATATTTCGATGCCTTTAATAGGTTTATCAACTTTTACTATTAAAATCTCCCTGGAAATGAGAAATTATTTAGGAATAATTGTTAATCATATATTGGTTAATTAAGTAGTGTTTTATTAGGGAGAGTTTGAAATTGGGTTAATAGGATCAATGTTCATTGCTAGTTGTATGATATTAGAATTCATGCATTTTATGGAGTGTTAGAATTTAGAAATTGGGTTATTTGGCTCAATTTTCAATTGCTGCTTGAAAAATATTAAAATTAATATATTATTTTTACTATAGGTGCTTTTTCATTGTCTTACTTTGTTATTACATAGGTAAATTTGTTATTCATGAGTGAAAATCTAATGCTGTCACCAAGGAATATTTTATAGAAACGAAATGTAGAAACGAAATGAAAATTAATTAAACTCGCGGAGCTAAGCTCAGGGTTGAAACCAAATCGGTGTCAAAACTACTTCGGGCCGAAACTTAGCAAAAACTCTGGGACGAAACGAAGCGTAGATAATGTTTCGCACTGAAGGGAACACGTGATTCACCTTCGAACGGTTTAGTTTCGACCCAAGCTCTGAGTACGAAATGTTGTTGAATGAAGTAGAGGTTCGGCCTACCGCCATTAGATGGATGGAGCACTCATATTTTTACCACAGGCAGGAGATCGGTGAACGCAAACTGGCCATTCGATTTTTAAGCTCGATGTTTTAACCCCTCTACACGTATGCTAAACGTAATGGGTCGTAACTACTCCCTCGTACCCTCCTCCACTGAACTTCTGGGATCGAAACTAAACTATGAGCAGCAGATTTTCGATTAATTTAGCTTCGTTTCCGGGGATAAAAACTCCTTGATGATTTTAAATTCGTGTGGAAGTGAAACTATACCTAGACTTATAACACAGTCTCAGGCGTTATTTTGTTGAATTTCTTCATTATTGAATAAAATAAAATAACTTTGATAACACTAGAAGTTGAAACCCGGGTCGTGCTATTTAAAATAAAGTGTGGAATAAAACAAAGTTATTTTACTTTATTAAATACTAAACCCAGGCCTCGATTTTTAAGCTCAATATTGTAGCGGCACCTGTGTGTGATGTGGACGTCGCTGGGTGACGGGCAGTTTGTTTATATTGATTCTTTGAATTGAAGTAAATGAGTTCTGGTAAGATATCGTCGATTGAAGTGTTTTAAATAAAGTGCTGCCGTATTCTAAAGTATTGACAGCTACTTTCAATCAGAACCCGTAACAATATGTTAACCTCTCTATATGTATGTCAAACGTAATGTGTCAAAACTATTCCAGAAACTAAACTTCTGGGATAGAAACTTAACAAAAAGCATCAGAGTTTCGATTAATTTAGTTTCGTTCCCGGGAGTAAAGTTTCGTCCCGGGTCGAAACTAAACTGCTTGGTGACTTTAATTTCGTGCGGGAACAAAACTAAACCTGGTCCTCGTATTTTTGTTTCCCTTCGGATCGAAACGAAACATTTTCATTCCGTTTCACTTGCCATCCCAGAAATTTGTCGGTCGTGCCATCGCTGAAGGGAGACCCAGATTCTCTGACTTGGGAATACGGGTCCTCGAATTCTTTTTGGCATCTACTCTGCACGCACTCACAACATACGACTGTTTGTTCCACGCCGAGTCCGAGAAAATAAGGAGACGACTTTCGGATGCATAAAATCGAAGTCGGTCAGTGGAGAGCGGACGTATGGACAAGAATAATTCACTCCTTTCAAACGGATCTCCATCTTCCAGCTGAAACCATAATATCCAGGGCACCTACTGCTGTTTGTGAGTGGAATAGAAATTCCATATTTTAAAGATGTTCTACATAAAAATAATAAAAATCCCAGACATAAAGGTACATTATTTCATATCTACTGCCTGAAAAAGCAAGGCACCCGAGTTTGAAGATCTCTAGCGTCTTAAAGAAGCAATCTATTTCTATGCAAGAAAAAGCATAGAAAATAAAATTCATTTCTACGTTTGATCATGTACTTTTAAAACTCTTCGGCTCCATAATATTTCTGTCACATAATTTTTCTCAAAAAAAGTACCCGTTTTTTTGCGCGTAAAATCAAGTTGCCCACCTATGGGCGCTTGATATTCCCATATTTCCCATTTTCGTTCCAGTAACTCGCAAATTCGATATAAAGCCTGAATCACACGATCATTTTTTTTCGTCGCGAAAGTGATCACTATCGCGATCACTGCGCAAAATGATCGTCGGCGGCAATTGTTTTTCGCGATCGCGATCGCGATGAGGATTCCCATCGCTATTTTTCATCACTCGTCCGGTCGCTTTTTCCATCGCTAAAACTGTCACAAAAACCCCATATCAGCCAATCGGAACGCATTCCCTTATGAAGCGATTGCAGCGCAACGTTTGACAATTGTGGGAACGACATAAACAAACAAACACGCTATATAATTTCGTGATGTGGGTCCTATGACAACGAGCTGTGATTTTGGAAATGATGCGAAAAGCGACGGCGGGAGTGACCGTGTGATTCAGAAAAATGATCACTAGAGCGATTGCTTTTCGCGACGGGAAAAGTGATCTCGATAGTGATCACTTTCGTGACGAAAAAAAAATGATCGTGTGACTCAGGCTTAAGAAAGCCAGATCTTATACTAACAGTTATCTCGAAACAAATTGCTCTCACCACCTAAATTGATTGATTTGTTGTAAATAACAGAAATCTCTGCTCACTTCAAACTAGAAATGCTATGGAGCCAAATAGTTTTAAAAGTATATGATCCAACGCATAAATAAATTCTCTTTTGTATGCTTTTTGCTGCATAGAAACTGATTTCTTCGTTTAGACGCTGGAGTTCCTCAAACACGGGTGTCTTGCTTATTTTTACAGACAGTAAGCCCGTTAAGGACCACAAATATTTCACTAATATAAATTGTTCAGAACTTTGATTTTTAGGATATAATAGGGCAGTTTCCTTCATCAAAGAAAACGAAAGGCATTGATTGCGATTCGTTACCCAGCATTACTGTATTCATAATATACAAATTATTTGGTTTTAGAAATACCGGTTTAGACGAATGGCAATGGTCCATTTTTATCCTCATTTGAAAAGGGCCAGATTGGCGCCCATGCGATGCCACTCCACGTGACGTCACAGGGACCTAGTTTCTACACGAGAAGATAGGAGTTATACATTATCTGAGGTTACTAATGCATGAATGAGGCACAGAGCTCAGGGAAACATGTCTTAATAATCACTTATTAAAACTGGCTAAGGTCGGAAAGTTTTCTTCATTTGATAAGGTAATAATAATCCTTATTTAAGCCAAGCGCTACCCGCCAGTAGGGTACTCAGCTACCCGCTAGCAGCATGCGTCGTATCAGTGCCCAACTCGCCTCAAGGTCACCTCACAGGGCGGCAGCGGGAACCAGAAATACGTCACACGGAGAGATTTCCCGGCATTCATACTTACGCGTCGCGTTTACGCGCGCTTGAAAATTTTCATTTTTCATTTAATCGCGAAAAATAGATATCGTCATTTAAAACTCTAAAAGCGTGAAATGCGTACTCCAAGAGTAATAATCTTTCGATTTAGGCAATAAAAAAATAATAGGAAACCACCCTATTACATAAGAATGAAAAAAGTATATTTTACGAAAAAATCGATGACAAATGCAAATTGGAAAAACAATTTTTTCCGTATACTTTTTCGCAGAAAAGTAATGCTATAAACAAAACCTAAAAATGAAAAATTATGACGTCAACCAAATGTGCCTATTTATGCTGACAATAACTCATTTGAACGTGTACTGTATTTTATGTATCATATGCATGTATTGTATTTGAGTTTCTATTCATATTCCTTATGATTGAATTTTTATACTTTCATTGTTTAAGATACGGTAGCAGAACGGCAAAGTAATATTATTTGTAAATACTTTACTTGTTTTGTTTCATCAAAAAATTCTTCCAATTCTCATCAAAAAAATATACTACAAAATTCTTAAGGCATTGGAAAATAATATTTATTGCCTAGCATCAGTCTTCATTTACATTAATCCCAGAAATTGACTCTAATCACCTGAAATAAAAAGAAGTTTGGACTCACTCTGATACGTATAAAAAAGGTCTAACCTTGGACCAAAATTTACAAACTGAATAATTAATGAAATTTGAGCGATTAAGCTAAAACATTGCTAACTGAAGAAGTTTATTACTTAAAAATGGTTCAAATGCAATTGCCAATAATCCTTAATAATAATAATATTTATTGCAGAGATTAGAAATTTTACAAAAACTTATAACATTAATCAAAGATGAAATGTCATTTACAAGAAAATACAATGTGAAAAAAAAAGTCTAGGTCCCGCTAAGCCTTTCAAGGCTTGTCAGCAGGTGCCTATTAGTTTTTTTTTATTCGTGGTCGTACATTGTCTTTTAAAATTGTGTATCTCATAATGTTTCCACTATTACCAAAAACATATTATAAAATTATTAGGAAGCAAGAGTACATACATAAATACACATTAACATTACAGGAATATATGTATTAAATATTTTTTTTTATATATAACGTGATTGCATTGGAGTTATTTCTTGTATTGGAAGAAAGAAAAAATATATATGACAAAATAAAGACAAAGTATATGTATCTTTCTTTATACATGTATAAACCATAAATTTAGGTTAATTTTTAACAAAACAATGTTTAAAATTTTTAGCAATATAATGTAATAATATGTTTTAACAATAGACTTTTTTATAATATAAGAAATTTAATGGCAGAGATTAGAAATGGTAGCAGAAAAGGTTATAACTTTAAGCAAAAAAGAAAAGAAATGTATTATCACATTAGCAAACATGAATTCTCACTAATAATGTTTCCACTATTGCCAAAAACATATTATAAAATTATTAGGGAGCAAGAGTACATACATAAATACACATTAACATTACAGGAATATATGTATTAAAATCTTTTTTTTTTTAATATATAACGTGTTTGCATTTGAGATATTTCTCGTATTGGAAGAAAGAAATTATGTATGTGACAAAATAAATACAAAATATATGTATCTTTCTTTATACATGTTTAAACCATAAATTTTGATTAGTTTTTAACAAAACAATGTTTAACATTTTTAGTAGTATAATGTCATTAAATTTTTAACATGTGTACATAACATAACATATTTTTAACATACCTACAAGACAAAGAAATAAATGTATTATCACATAAGCAAACATAATTCTCATATATCGGTATCATTATATTTCCCTAGTAACCAATGTCTCAGACGCGTTTTTAGTAGAGAAATATTTTCTATTGATTGCAAATTTTGTGGTAGCGTATTAAACAATTTAGGAACTACGTGTTCCAAGGTTCTTTTCCCGTGAGCGTTGATGAAACTAGGTACATTATATATTCTAGTACTTCGGAGTCCTATATCGTGTGTTACATTTCTTACAGTTTTGTAGCTATTGTTAAAATAGTTGTCCGTTATTAATATGTAGTGTAATAAATCGCGTATTGGAAGCATGTTTAGATTTTTGTAAGTTTTAAAGACATTTCTTTCTCTTGGATCCAATTGTAATACCATATTGTTTTGGATTTTTTCCACCTTTCTCAACAGGGTTTTATTTGTGGAGCCCCAGATCGTTAAACCATATCTGAGTACTGCTTCACCGAGACTTAAGTACAACATTTTTTTAAATTTAATTGGTAAGGTATATTTCACACAATATAGTTGGTACAAAATACATCTAAGTCTATTACACAAGTGATTAATATGCTCACTGAAGTCAAAATTTTCGTCTACGGTCAATCCTAAATATCTAAAGGAGTTGACTTGGGAAATAAATGAACAGGAATATAAATGACAGTTACTATTTTTATGGCCAGGGTTACCAGTATGAAGGCATAAATGCGTATGAAATCTTAATTTTATTAGTTTTCTCGTTGCCTTGGCATTTCGGAATTGCATGGTTACCGTTTTCTTATCATTTATTACTAATTTATTGTCATGGCACCAGCACTGTATCGCATAGAAATCCTGTTGCATTTTTTCCTTAGCCATTTCAAAAGATTTGCTGATTGAAACTAGCGCTATATCATCAGCATACATATATATTTTAGAATGATTAATATATTCTGGTATGTCGTTTACATATATACAGAAGAGTATTGGCCCTAATATAGAGCCTTGTGGCACACCAGAGGTGACAGATTTAATCGTGCTCTTATGTTCAAATAATTTTACAAGTAATTTCCTATTGGTGAGATAGCTTTCTAACCATGTAAGCGGTATTCCTCGTATTCCACATCGTTCCAGTTTTTTTAAAAGGATGTTGATATCGATAGTATCGAAAGCTTTAGTGAAGTCGATATATACAGCGAGAACGGACCAGTTCTTATTTAGGCTTTTCCGTACATCTTCACTGAAGTACTCCAGAAGCGATCGTGCACTTTTATTTCTTTGGTACCCATATTGATGTTTAGTGATAATGTTGAATTTTTCTATGAAGTTAATTAATTGTACCGCAAAATATCTTTCTATGACTTTATCCAAGGAGGGTAGAATAGAAATGGGACGATAATTGTTTGTGTCGTTTTTCTTTCCTTGTTTATATATCGGTCTGATTACCGCTAACTTTAAATCGTTATGTAATTTACCTTCAGTTATGCTTTTGTTTATCCAGTGGGTTGTTGCAGCAATGATGTCATGTTTACAACTGAGATCGATCATTCTTATATTATCGTGCCCTGGGCATTTATTTTTTGATTGCTGTAATATACTTTGGATATCAGCTGGAGTTGCTGGCAACAATAAAAAGGTAGATGGAATTATTTTTTTAGCACCAGGGTTGAGAATGTGTTGTGAGCATTGGGGCAGTATTTTTTGTATGTCATTAGTGAATTGAGATGCAAAGGATTCGCAGACATAGTTTAAATTAATATTCTTAAAATTTGATTTTATTTGCATATCAATGCTTTTCTTACTGGTGACACCCCTAAGGCTATTGATCAGTAGCCAAGTCTTCCTAATGTCGTCTTTATTCCTTTCGAGATTAGAGCGAACATAAGAGATTTTAGATCGCCTTATCAAGGAAGTTACCTTATTTCTTTGGGTTCTGTAATTATTTCTGTGCACTTTGTTTGTTGTATTGGATTTGTATTTTTTGAATAGTGTGTCTCTTATCTGTATTTCTGAATAAATAGCATTATTCATCCACGGAAGTTTAAATGTATTATTACCGATATTTTCCCGTTGCCTGATTTTAGATAATGAATAAACATGATTTAACTTTTCGCACAGTTGCTGATAAATGCTGTCAGAATCATTGAGTGTAAGTAGTGTCGACCAGTTTATTCTGTTTATTAATTGTGTTACCCTCCGGTCGCAAAGATGAGTAGATTGTCCCATAACCTTATCTTCAGGTAAGCTCTTATCTGTGTGTATGAAAACACCAACAGGAAAGTGATCAGATATTTTTGTTTTGATAATGAAACCATCAAGTTTTGAGTGGAAACCTTTAACGTTAATGTGATCCAAGCATGAAGCTGTCACTTTACGTTTTTTTATTTCTATTCTAGTGCTTTTTGTGATACAAGCAGTGAGCCCATTGGATGCAAGTAAATTTTTGTATGCGTCCACATTAGTATCTTTTTTCGATTTTAGATTCAAATTAAAGTCACCAATCAATATTATCTGGTTTTCTGATCTACTTTCGAGGAAGGATTCCAGACTAATGAGGAAATCCTTCTTCTTACAATGTGGTGGTCTGTAAACACATACTAATAACACTGTGTTAGAATCATAAACCATTTTCAAGATCAATGACTCGCATTCGTCCAACTCGAAATCAACTACCGTTGCAGGCAAGACCTCCCTCAGAAAGACAATCATACCTCCACCCTTTCGCTCTTCCCTCAGTTTATGGAAAGAGTTGAAACCTAGTAGGTTGTAAGGACCCATTTCTGATGATTTTATATTGACCTCAGTCAACAAACATGCCAATACCTGACCCCTATTATTCAGCATATTGAGCAATACTTTTACTTCATCCCAACCTTTCTTCAATGACCTCACATTCAACGAACAAAAAATACAACCTTTAAACAAATTTACATTATTCAAGAAACCACCAGTGCTCTCATAGGATTTGCATTCAACATCACTAGCTATTGATGACAATGGATCCATGATGCCAAAAGATCTTTCAATTTCAACAGCAAACAGATAGAACACTTAATGTGTCTTATAGTGTTAAATACTTAATGACAATAACAAAATCAGTAATAAGAAACGGGAATATAATCAATTGAAATATATATTATATCAATTTACATAGGTCATTTTCATTTTCCACTTTAATTATTCGGCTGGTTTCGTTTTTTTTGACAAGTATTCCACCATTTCTATACCAGACAAATTTGAAATCAAGTTCTTTAGCCCTAGTCCTAACTTGCCACATCAAGTTTTTGAGATAAGGAGTTAGACTTTCATTGATGTATATTTTTGCATTAGAGTACTTTTTCCTATTCTCAGGGCTGTTCAAGGAGGTTCTGTTGATTAAAAGAGATTTCCTCACAACTTTGCTGTTAAACTCAACAACGATTTTTTGTAGCTTTGTTTTAGCCTTAGGAAGGACGAAAATCTCAGATATAGTTCTGCTATCAATTACAACGCCAACATCCTTGGCAACATCGATAACTTTAGCTGTCAGGAGCTCACTGCTATCACTATCACCCAAGGGAATACCCACAATTTCTAAGCGGTTTTCTAGCTGTTTTTGCTCCAACCGGTTAACCTTCTTTTGGAGATCACAAATAAGAGTGTCTTTCTGTTTAAGTTGTTCTTTTAGGTCACTGATAGTGTTATTCAGCTCACCCACAGTGTTCTTAAAAGCATTTATGGTACTCACAAACTCATCATAGCCGTGGCTGAGGAAGGTAAGACTCTTCTTAATTTGTAGTACATCCTCCCTCGTGAGAACAGCATCAGTGGAACAGCTCTCTCGTTGTTCCTCAGCTGGCTGAGCCTCTACGGATGCAGCTGGTGGATTTCTGCTTTGCTCATTTTGCTTTGAATTCTCAGCACAACGACAGGTAACACATCTCCAAGCCTCTTTTTTCTTCGAGGACATAGACCTATATGTCGACTCTCTGATGCCGGCACAGTTGAAGTGAATTCTTGACGAGCAGCCGTAACAATTGACGAACTCCTCGTCAACAATATCCTCTTCACACTTGTTGCACTTCATGAAGATTTCAAATTACTTTGTGAGTTCGTAAATAGTTAGTGTTTGTTGATTAGTGCTACGTGATACGTATTAATCACAATATGCAGACAACTTAAGGCACATGTATAGACGCTTTAGGCTACAGAGCTACACACGTCCGACCACCATGAATGCCGGATGATGAATAGTCTAAAAATCTAAGTGTAATGATACTGCAAGAAAATACCCACAAAAGTAATTAGGTCAGGCGATCGCAATGTGTAACAGACAGTATTGTTTCTTAAGACTAAATGGCAACGCATTAAAAACGTAACCTTCATTCCCAAGTAAAGATCAAATGGTGATATCGAGCTAAGAATACATTTTATTTCATAGTTTAGCAAAAGCAATAAACTCGCAAAGAAAATTTCGGCCAAAGTTGGCTACGTAATTAAAACTTCGATTGATTTTCCCTTAAATATTATAATTCACTACAGATGCATCTTAAATTTTACTACCGCCTTCAGGCGTCTGTTGCATAAAAATTCAAATTGTGCTCACTGCAGTTACGCGTGATTTAAATTTGAATTCGTTGTAATATAATATATTCCCTTGCGCGATGAGAACATATTATGCGCTCTCTTAAAATCTCTTATCTGAATTCCGATAAGAAAGAAGTATTTAAGAGTTATCTTGTTTATTGTCGCCGAGACTCGGGGTAAATGGCACAAGGGAAAAAAGGCAAAAGTAGAGGCGACGGCTACCGATACGAAAAGTTTATATCACTCTCACGGGACCAATAACTATATAAAATCCCTCTCAGCACATTTTTCTCCTTCGCCTTTTCATCACTTGAGGTCTTATTTTACTTCCTCTATTTATCGCATCGAAACCAGTCTTACCTCTTTCTCCGCTCTAACAATTTAACACTATCAAATGCTTTATAGGACATCATGGTCTAGATTTCTGTTACTGCAAACCACTGCTTTTATTGAATGAACTGGATTGATAACGCCTAAAACATAAGCAAATTGTTCGTATTATGTTTAATTCGATGTCTTTAAATTCCTAAACATGAGCGACTTTCCTATTTACCTTTTTCTGGGTTTCATTCTCAGTATTAGGCCTAAAATATTCCAAGAAAATGGACTACAGAACGAATTGAATTTTGTATTTTTTTAAGTGTATTTTTCTAAAATTAATAACAATAGCAATTCGATTTTATTTGCAAGATATACGATGGGGTGACGGAATACTAATATTAACTTCAGCATTACGATTTCTCTTTTTTATCTTTGTAAGATTGAAACACAAAATACGCTTCGTCATGACTATAATAGTAATTTATTTGTAATTCGAAGAAAGTTATTAGGGCTTATCTTTCTGGAAAAACAAAGGAATTCTTGAAAAAGAAAGAATGAGTCAAAAATAATTCAAAAATAGAATATAGGCAAGACATTGCAGAAATCTGCAGATGAAACTCCTCCGCTATAAGACAAATTAAACTTTGAAAAGGCAAGGGTAGTAATGAAAATACTCGACAGACGGATATGATTCCGAATTAAATACTACGATGGATAAATACGAAAACATCCCTCAGCAGAAAATAAAAAATTGGCATCCATAACCAACAAATATAAGCAAGGCTGACTCAATGGTAATGAACTAAGAAAGGGAAAACACTGTCTTTGCATAGGAACTTGAGGAATTCGTTGGAAATTGCTGTCATTCCATTGGCACCGTCATGACAGTTTGACGGAGTCTGGAGAGGTGGAGAGTTAGTGAATTCCTTGGAAGGAATCTGCATTCCTAATGCCCAGAAGAGTGACGGCAGTAATGGACTAAAATCACCTGAGGAAGTGGAATTAATTGGATCGTCTTATGGCCCAGCCTTAAAGCGAAGTAAAACAGGATACCACGACAGAGAGATATTTGAGGATGCGAGGCAAGTAAAAAGTGACAGATTAAAAACTGAAAACTGTTCTCGGATAAAAATAAGCTGATCACATGAATTGACGCTGATGTGACAGAGTTAGGCCACAGGATTAGTTTGGACATAATGAAATATTGTTTTATTCTAACTAAAGTTTTATAGCCTTCATTGTCGTCATTTTTATGATGCAATCATATTTTGTTTGGTACCTTCTTTGAGAACCACAATCTAGAGTGAACTCCAGCATTGGAAACACACTGGTGTCACATCAATATAAAAATCTCCCGGTTATATTACCGAATTACTCTTATTCTTTTTTTGGTAGCAAATAAAACCAACCGGCACAAATAAACGGCATAAAATGTTTACAGATTCGACAATTTACAGAGTTGGCTAAGACTTCATTCATGAAGATAAATCTCTGATTAAATAAGAACATTTCAAGAAGGTTTTTCGACAAATTTTGAAGTTCAAAAATCAGTTGCCTTGGAAAATCTTTAATTTGTCGGCGAAAAAATATATATAGTCCATTAAATAAAATATGTGATTCATAAATTTACGGCATAATTTTGAAAAACGATCCATACCAAGAATAACTCAAACAAACAACATTAGTAGATGATGATTATTTAATATGATAACGAAATCCTATTATACCAGGAATAAAAGAACTCACGCCGTAATTCCAAATTCTACTATCTATTTTAGAGGATATTTTTTTCACTTTTACTTCACTTCTTCTGCCTTATCCCAACACTTTCAGGTGGAATGCATGGCTACGACAATCCTTTCGTGATAAACATCACACGCACACCAAGAACGTTTCTACGAATTCGTTTAGGTAAATAGAAATCGAATCAAATGTGTACGATTTTTAATATTTGTTCAATCCTTAGTAATTAATTTCTATAGTCGAGGGAAATACCATGAAATCAATATTTGATCAATGGCTTTGGGTTAGGTACAGGTACAGGAGGCAGGGACATCTGAATAATAGGGCATCAACATAAATTAATTATTAACAAATTTCAGACACCAACAATTACCACTTCCAAAACCTTATGAAGAATTTATCACGCCAACAGTAAGGTCGGCCCAGCTACGCTTTAATATCGCTCTCCGCCTTAGGCGACTAGGAGATCTCACAATACATTATCCTTTCAACCAGGCAAGGGGAAATTTATCTCATGAGAAGACGAAGGAAACCGAAGTGTTTCAAGACGTTTGGCCCTATTCCAAGGATAGGAGCTTACCCACTACTCCAAGCCCCTAAAAAAAGGAGGGAAGGACACCATTATAAGGTCTTTTATGGGAACCCTAAAGAAAGGAGGCAGGAAGCGTCAGGATGAAGTAAGTAAGGCGCTAAAGCATAGTAATAAAAAAGAGAGATAGTTAGTTTAACCGAACAAGGGGCAGAATGAAATATAAAAGGAAGAGGAAAAGGTAGATTTCAAGGCCAAGATGGTTTACAGTGAAGTCCCTCCTTCCTAATTCATTGGCGAAGAATTTTGGCACACCTTTTTTTTCGACTTGCGATTCATTGCATAAAATCAGCTAATACCTGAAGATGTCAACTGGGGTGAAAAAGAAAGATGAAGTAAGTGACGCAGCTGCACTACTGGAGAAGTGATGGCAAAGTGGAATTCGATTAAAATCGAAAATCAAGTTTTAATAGTCATATATCGAGGAAATCGAGATCGAAACTTTATCTTCGAGTCTTGATCCAAACTCGATTTTCCAACTTCGATCTTAAGAATTTCGCTTGACATCAGCAGCGTCATTATCGGTCTATGATAACGTCATACGTCACATGAGAAAAACTTCGCTCTATGGTTGGTATAATTGGAAGGACTAGCCTCGATTAATAAACAATCATCTCAATTATTTGTTTTTCTAAAAAATTATATTGAAGCGGAATGGTTCCATTTGGTGACCCCAAAAATTGAATTGGCGTGATTTTTTAATTTTTTACCTATTATCTTCTAGGTAGATTTTTTCCACTTCTCGAATGTGTAAGTTTGAGTGTTTTCGCATGAATAATAAACATGTTACGGTACAAACTGTTTTATTAGAACCCTCATTTTATTTGATTAATCCATCTTTTGATTCCCATTTCGATTTTTGCCGAAAAGTCGAGGTTTTCATTTCGATTAATAATCCATTGCTACGAGGTATTATTTATTGTTCAAAGTTTTTCTGAAAGATAACAGCAATTACTGCATCCAATTCCCCAATTCCTGAAACATTCTATTGAATCAGCACCGAAAAATTTACCCGCAATAGCAATTTCCAAAAAAAGGCATTTATATGATCCAGAATAGGGAAAATGGGGGGCTAATTGAGGGTTAACCTACCAGCAGTAGTTGTGGAATGAAAAAATTACAGTTCTAATGAGAATTGCATTAGTAAAGGAGGCGTTAATGAACAGGAAGGAGCTTCTGAGAGGTTCGCTTTGTAAGAATTTAAAGAAAATTTTAGCAAGAGTCTGATCTGGAGTGTAGCGCTTCAGGGTCAGAAACGTGGACACTTAGGAAGGATGACGAGAGAAGACTCGAGGCCTTCGAGATGTGGGTGTGGCGAAGAATGGAGAAGGTGAAGTGGACGGAAAGGAGGAGGGACGATGAAGTGCTGAACATGGGTAAGGAGAGGCAGCTTTTAGGTGAGATACGGAGGAGAAAAGTTATAGATGGAGTGAGTTCTCAGGGAGGAGGAGATGGGAAAACAGTGTTAGAGGGTAGAATGTTAGGTAAACGAGGGAGACGAAGGAAAAGAATAGGATTTTTATGTAGAATGAAAGAGAGTAGGTATTAATGTGAATTGAAGAGGGAAGTGCAAGATGGGAAGGGAGGCTATCGGAATTCTTCTTAAGCACTCCATGGAAACCGACCTTAATCGATAGAATACTTTGATAATAATAATAAAATATTTTGTAGTAAAATAGGAAAACGTTGATTTCAGGGACATTTTTCATTTGAAAGATTGACTTGCAGGAAAATACGTTTCAGAGATGATAAAATATTAATACGTTGAAAGTTGTAAAAAGAATAAAAAAATAATAATTTATCCATCATATGTAAGAGTTGTCTAGTCCTTTATCTTTAATCTACTCTCGATAAATAATGAAATTTATCTATTGAACCAAATCTTATATTCATAATTCTTGACAAAAAAGGCTGATTGTGAATTGAAGAGGGAAGTGCATGATGGAAGGGGAGGCTCCGGGGATTCTTCTTAAGCACTCCATGGAAACCGACCTTAATCGGTAGAATACCTTAATATTAAATAATGTGGTGTAAATTATATGCCCAAGGGGGGGACTATAGCCCCAATAGATCCACCACTGTTATGCACCAACCTACTGCTCCATTTCGCACCATTTGAAATGGCTATAATGAAAGTGTCAAGTAGATGAAGCACTGTGACTCATCGCATGCCACCACACGCGAGTGCTATGGAAGAGGCATGTGTGGTCTTCAGGGAAGGGAAGCACACTGGGACAGGCTAAAATCCATCACGCCCCCTTGCGTCGTCGGCACGACAACGCATAGGGAAACTAAGTGCTCAGTTCAACGGAGGCGTCTTCTGGAATCGTGAAAATATATTCGTGTGCGACGAATGAGGGTTTTCAATCACGTCTCTCCGAGGCAGCAATGATTTCTCACGGCTAGAAAAAGATGGAGGACTCCACCGAGGTTGCGGACGGACCACCGCGATGCGTTGCCGCACGGAATGGCCATCGCTGGCACAAATCACTGTGATGACAATTTCAGCGATTGAAGCGTTGATTCATGACGCTAAGTCATCTTCCCGTTTGGGCATAAATATGTACTCAAGCAAATTAAATGCCAAGAAGGCAATAGTGAGAGATATTACTGGAAAATGAATGAATGAGTTTATTACTCCAAACTTAACATGTACACTTTTTTTTATTTTAACACAGAATGAAAAGGAGCTTTAAGTAGCTTCAATGGTAAAAAAAACAGCATGGAAGCTACCATCCTTAAAAATTAAATTCAAGGCAAGCCAGAAAACAAAATATGTATACATAATTTTCTGAAACATTATCATTATAAATCCTGACAATAACTTACAATATACAACAACAAAGTATAATTTATGGAAAAAATAAAATAAATTTCTTTTTTCTCCCTTCATTAAAAAAATATAAAAAATAATATATAATAATATGTATGTATTCACAAACACATCAAAAAGAGCATTTATATTATCATGGGATAGCAACCAATCTTTAGCCTTTTTACAAAAAAATGTCAACTTGTACCTTCCTTCTCCATATGTTTTGATTTAGAGTTCATACCTTTACTTCACCTTTAATTTTTCGAAATATTAAAATTGTTCTACCTAGAAGAGGTAATATACCTAAAGAAGGAATATAAATCAATGAAAACAATAAATTCTACGAATATGTCTATTTTTCCCAAGCCAAATTTGACCCTATTCTAACGCTCATTTACCTGTGTAGAACAAAATTTATTTCTTAAATGGTTAGATATTATAAGAGGTTGTAATACTTTATGAAAAGAGTAAAAAAAGGCTAAATGGTGTAATAAATCCAGATGAATTTTTCGATAGTATAATTAATACAAATATTAACATTAATATTTATGGTTCATATCACTGCCTCAGTTAATTCATTTTCTTCAATTCACATTGAAATTAATTTTGAGGTATCCCAATACAAGCAATGCCTTAAAGAGATTCCTAATTTATTCATGCCTATTTGAGATATAAAAAATGCCCTTAATGTTGATTGTACGGATTTTTACTTATATAATTAGTAGTAATTATTAATACTATTATTATATAAATAAATTATTTGGCTTAGCAGGACCAAACCATCATGATCCTAATATTATTGAAATATTGGTATGACTTTGCATAGATCGTTATCCTACTTTTCTTTCTTTGAGAATATACTTTTTATATGTAAACGGCTTGTGTCCTAACTGCCCCCATCACTCGCCTTTCTAGGCGGCTCACGGGCTAGCATGTAGATGCTAATTATGTATACATGATATCAAGGGTGCATCTAGGAATTAAGGCTTAATTAAGGAGGAAGATTTAGGTACAACTAGTACTGTGAGATCTGTGGGGTACGGAATACCTGCCAGGATAAGCGAGTGGTGCGGGGGCCCTCCCCCAGAAATTTTTAAGATAAATGATTCGAATTGGTGAGATTTTTGTCTGTGTTAATATTTTGATGCTTTGTTTGTGAGTCATCTGTCCCCCTAATATTAGTTACAAAATATTTCACAGTAAAATATTATTTTTTAAATTCTCCGATCTCTGGGGGGGTTTATCTCCCAAAACCCCCCCTCAAGGCACCACTGAATGAGATAGCCGTACGTCAATTACGCATTGCCGTCATTTTAAAACGTCAAAAAAGGCTGGATTAAAAAAAAGTTTCCATAGTAACTAAAAAGTGAATACAAAAAAACGTTTGCGTTACCATAGCCTAAGAAGTTTCGACCCCATGTATGTGGTCAAAAAATGCTTAAATTTTTTTCCCATGCAACCCGCTGAAATATTGCAGATTCCTCCTGAAAGACCCCGTAAATTAACCTCTACCAGACAAACATAACTGATATTATCAAATGGCGTAAAAATTCGTTTTGGCCGGGAGCAGGAAGTTAGATTCATCTACTAAAGAGGTGGTAGTTTGGGAATCAAACTCAAACATACAATGTTCCGTACTGAAAAAGCTCCTTCATTAATTTTCGTGGTTTCCCATCCTATCCCAGAGGCATATTACGAGGATAAATTTCTCACGGCCAGAAAGTGAGGACTGCCGAGGTAGCGTTCCACCGCGATGCGTTGACGTTTCGGATGGCTCCTGCCGAAATAAATCACTGTGAAGACGATTCCTTCTAGTGAAATGTAAAAGACATGTTGACTCATCACGCCATATCCATCAACCCTTTTACGCTGATGAGGCAAAACTTGAGATATCACCGCGATTATTTCATATCAGTAGGGTTAAAAGCGATGATAAACTAATGCATTGCCATGAAAAATCATGCGTATGGATAACCTTCTGGCTTAGAGGTAGCCAGGAGAAATCATACGGGACCACGTCAACCCAACGAAGAAAAATAACATTTTCACTCCAAACCTTCGATTCCTTCGGTAGACCTACTGACCCTTTTACTTAATGAAACAATAACAATCATTGAGTTTTAAATCAATTTATGAGAAAGTGATAGTACGCTTAAGTGAGCAAAAGAATGCAAAATTTTGGCTTTTTTATCCACAGATGAATGTCAACAGCTCTATTTGTGATTTATAACCAGCGTTTTATGATGAATTTTAAGGAAAGGAAATTAATTACTGCTTTAAATTGCCGGCTTTACTGCTTTAAAACGCCATTTTAGCCTGCAACTACACTGCAATATCCCTTGACCGATAACTGCTGTAAATTTACCCCAGTTCTGACAGAAAGATATTACTGAAATAACCATATCACCAACACCTAAATTATCAAGTACATTGAGTTAGGCATTTAATATTTACCATTTAACTCATACATAAGTTTCATATAGGTAATAATTTCGTAATTAATGCGGTATAAAACTTTTACTTCGTAAATTTCATTGTCTCCCAATGATTATATCGACAAGAATATAATTATAATAAATAAAATAAGAGCGAATAATGGGGAAAATTTTCCATGTTTGTACTGCTATTAACGGTGAATACTAAGCAAGGTAGTAAAACTTATTACTGAGTACATGGCGTTGCATTCCTCTTTGTAGATGCTCCTTTAACTAGGGTTTTATGTTCATAAATAGGCGGAGAAGCTTCCATAGGATGTTTCACGCATATTTTAAGGTATTTTTCACTAGAAATCGCTCGCTCCTGAATATTCCTCTCTCAGAACATCAATCATGAACAGACAACACTGGCCCTAACCATCAAAGCAGGTCTCTGTCATCAGGGTACTCTACGACTGAAAGACGTGGACCCAACCTAAAGGAGCGCCCGACGCTCGTCAATTTTTTCACCTCATTCACGCCAAAGGATACATGTCCTTATTCACACCTTATGTAATTCACTCTGTCGTCACTTGGTTTGAATTACCTTCACTTATGTTCTCTTCTTGAGGTTAAGATGAGTGATAAATGACACATCTTCAATAAAATTCCCTGTGAGGGAGAAGATCCTAGGCTTATTCACCAGCATATACGACCCTTAGTAAAAATTGACGCGGCAAGCACCAACATGATATTCGTGGAAAATTCGTAATCCCTACAATAAATACCTGATGAGGCGTCGCTAAAGGCATAGCTTGAACCAGAAATTTGAAGATGGGGTTAATAGTATCAGGCTAGTAGTACTTGGTTGCGATAGCCTCAACCTTTTAAATAGGTCAATGATACACAACATTTGTTTTCAGAAATTAGATAACTAAATTTCAAAGCAGCCAACAAACCACTAGGCTCCATGACTTTAGCAGAAATTCAACAATTTACCATCTCCATTCTCTGCAGGTTAGGATGAAAGAGTAAACTTATAATTAAGTGCTCCCCTTAAATCTCCCCTATCGCTAAAAGTGGTTCTTTCAATATTACTATAATGTAAATTTATGCTCGTCAAGCGGAAAATTAATATTTGGAAATTGTAACATATTGGAAGGTATTTATTTCAGATATAATTTTTTTCTTTTCAAAATTGCCTCGTTAACTTTTGGTTAAGTTTAATAAGTTTTGATGAAGGTTATTTTCCTTCTACGATGAAATGTAACTGTGAACCAGGCAAGAAATCTATCGCATTTATAATAGGTATGTACTAGCCATTAAAAGGAATAGATCACGTATTCCAAGGCAGCAATAAACATAAAACCTGATGGGACGAAAAACCCGATTGCAAACAGCTTAAAAAACGTAGATTATTTTTTTATTTTTATTTTCAAGAAAGAGAACCACATACAGCATACCAGGTAACAAAGAAGGAAGATGAAAAGAGAGGGGAATAGATGAATATGGTTATATACATGCATACAGGTACGTGCATTCAAACAAATATAAGTATATGCGCGTCAGGCCTAAAAATTGTTTTCCGAGAAATTTTATTTCTAATATCATAATTCATCCACCAAGGTAAGACATCCGAAAGACAAACTTCTTTCTTTTCAAGATCTGCCATATCTTTTTTAACTTCACAAAGATTCATAGGTAAGTATGTTTATTTTGAACAATAAGTTAAGAACTGAAAAAAATCCAAATCGCATCTATCTTAATGATATTAAAGATTTCTGTCCATTTGAATTCGATTTTAATTCGTATTTTAATTATTATTTTATGAAAAGATTTCTTGTTTTATCTCATTATTATAAATTTACTGAATAAAAATTTTATAAATAATTTTTGACGATATTTCAGATACATTTATTTGGATACAATTTTACACTTAAGATTTTCTGGATTAGAAATTCCAGATGCACCTGAATGGAATGATTATTTGAGATATTGCTTTGCGGATAGGAGGGGACGATATACATATAGCTCCATACACGAAGACATATGCCAGACTTAAGACGGAAAACAGAGTTAAGGAAAAATTACATAGATCCTTATTGCAAATATGAACTTATTTCTTTTAAATATCGGCCCATTAAATTTTGACATCAAGGAAAAGGGTCCTGAAACCGTAATTTATTTTGATAGGCTTTCATGAATGTTATTTTTCATTTATCTGTAATCATTAGTTCAAACCTCAGAAAGAATGTATCGAATCCATTCTAAGAACATGCAATGTACCCGTTCAAAGGACTGCCTCACAGATTACAAGGCATCTCGTAATATAAAAAAACCTAACCGGTGAAATACGCGGGCGGGTACCTACGGCTTAGAAAACGGAGATGAGACGTGAAAAGAAGGGATGAAGATGAGAAAATATATACGTATAGTTGCATGTATGCAAACACGCATATGTATATGGACGTCAGACGGAAAAATAGAATTACTAAAATTAGATTTCTTTAATAATAATTTATTCACCACGTCAAAGATAGGTTCGCAAAGATAAACTTATTTCCTTTCAAGATACTCTATGTAACGACGTAACGTATGACCTCACAAATATCCATATGTATGTTTCATGGCTTAGGTTTACATGGAAAATTCTTTTATTTTGAACTATAAGTTATAAGAATTGACAAACATCCATACCGCATTTATCATAAGAATATGTAAGATGTCCTTCCGTTTGATGGCGCACATAACAAATTCCAAAGAAGCCCGCAAGAAAACAGTGCAAGGGATGAAACACCCAGTATCTCGCGCTCAAAAAACGGAAGATTTAAAGATAGGTAATATATCGACCACTCTTAGCCGCAAAGCAGTATCTCATAAATCGTTTCATTCACGCGTATCTTGAATACCTAGTCTACAAAATCTTAAGTGTAAAACCGGAGCCAATCGTATATGAGATTTCCTCCACTAAACTGTAAGTCAGAATGTCTGTCCAAAAAGCCGTATCTTTGTCAATAATTCTATTATCATTTAGCGAACTCGATTATCATTCATTATTTTAATTATAAATTATTATTAAAGTTGACTACCGATTAACGTAGGTTTCTATGGAGTACTTAAGAAGCATTTTGAGAGCCTACCCTCCCTTCACGTGGTTCCCTCTTCAATTCACTATAAAGCCTTCTCCGTTTCATTTTATCAAAAACTCCTATTCTTTTCCTCCGTCTTCCTCGTTTACCTAACAATTTTTATGAAACAATTTTTTGTTTTATCTCAAAAATATAACAGTTTACTGATATTTAATTTCGCAAATGATTCAATGGACGAAATTCCAGATGCGATAATATGCCTTAAATTTTATACTTGAGATTTTCTATACTAGAAATTCAAGATGCGTCTCACTGGAATAATTTTGAGATACTGCTTTTCGGCTATAAGCGGACGAAATACATGTAGCTCCATACATACAAACGTGGATATGTATCACTTCAGACGGAAAAATAGAGTTAGGAATTTTTTTTTTACATTTATTGCTAGGGTAAACCTTTCCGTTTCCACTACCGGCTTTTAAAATGTTGACCTCGTGAAGAAGAGCCTCAAATTCGTAGGTTATTTTGGCAAGCTTTTATGAATGCTAGTTTTAATTCTATTTGAATTATAAGGTCGGACAACGGTAAACATTTATCCAATCCGTCATAAGAACATGCAATGTACCCGTTCGAAGGAGCGCCTCACAGATTCCATGGCAGCTCTTAAGATAAAAGCCCAAAGGGTGAAATACCCGGGTGGCTCCGGCTTAAAAAACGGAGATGAGAAGCGACAGGAAGGGATGAAGATGGGTAAATATATACCTATATATATATAAGCACACATATGTATATGGACGTCAGACGGAAAAATAGCGTTCCCCTAGGGAAGCAGAGGTGGATGGAAATTGAAGCGGGCGACGATGCCAACGCTATATGGGAAGCCCGGAGCGGAGATCTCCCGAACTGCTATTTGTCTGCCTGGAAAAGTCCTCCTTTTGTTTCGTTTTATGCAATCCATTGCTTTGGAAACGTGTGAGGATGTCGTCGCCGGACTAGGGATCGTTCGCATTCGCCAATAGTGTCCTTTCTTTCGCGACGAAAGCACATAAAGGACTTGAATAATCGAATCGCGTAGCGGGGACGTTCTCGCACGAATGGGAAGATGCGACATCAATAATTAGTGCTTATTAAAGTTGTAGTTAAACATTAGGAAACAGTAGGAAAGAATTTTTCATTAGCGAGAGAAAGAAAGTGAATATGATATATAGATAAAATGTAAGAAAGTAGACCTTTTTGTGGCTTGAAGTCCAAACTGGAAGGTGAGAAAAGTAGCTTTAATCATAAAAAGCTTTACGTAAAGCTAACGTAACCGGTGGAATGCTATCACAAATATTAACGCTCGGTGCCAGAGCCTAAGAAGCCTAATAACCGTAATAGAGTGGAGAATTGAGCCAAAAATACTTAATAATCCTAATAGGTGCAAACATCCCAAAAATTCCTTGAATACCTTAAAAAGCTCCGAGTTAAATTACCTAATTCCTCCCATTCGTTTTTGGCAGTAAATAAAATCAACCGGCACTGATAAACGACAGAAAAATGTAAAAGATTCAAAATTTTACAGAGATATCTACGACTTCATTTAAAAAGATAAATTTCTGATTAAATATTAACAAGAGAAGCAATGGCTTCTTAAGATTTCAAGAAGGTTTTTCGACATATTTTGAAGCTTAAAAGTCTGTTGCCTCTGAAAAACTTTAATTGTTGAAAAAAAATACGTACAGTTAATTAAATAAAATATGTTGTTCATATAGAATCTGAGTTTTTCCCGGCGTATGCTCTGCAGGAATATTTCTCGGGTTTCCCACCGGGTGTCGTATCGGGTTGTAGTTCCCAACGTTTCCATGACTAAGTCCGTCATCGTCATCAGTGGTTAATGATCATGATGACGGACTTTGTCATGGAAACGTTGGGAACTACAACCCGATACGACACCCGGTGGGAAACCCGAGAAATATTCCTGCATGTTGTTCATAAATTGACAGTAGAACTATTAAAAAACGATCCATACAAAAATTACTTTAAAAGTGGGTGAGAAATATGCGTATTTTTATCGTTTTTCGGAATAAAAAATAAATATCAAAAACTGAAATCCGAGTTTATTTTCCCTGTTTTTCCATACTAAGTGAACGAAATATAGAATTATTTCATTTTGGTGTACGCGAGCGAAAGTTAAGACTAGGGAAAAGATTTGAAACTGCCTATCACTACACCAGGCTCATTTCTTTCATTTTCCGAAGCTCCCAGCTTGCGACATGAACCCCCTCTGTACCTCCTCCCCGCAACTTCCACCGCCTCATCTGGGCAATCTCACATCCATTCCGCAAAGAGACGTCTCCAAACCTTCCTCCCATAAGGCGTTCAATTGCGATGGCGAACATACGTGGCCCATACACAAGCAGCAGACCCGTCGGGAAAGAAAACAAATGCGATCGGCCCTCCGTGACGTGATGACAATTTGCCAAGTTGTCTCATTCTTCCACGAAGGAGAAGACTGAACACAAAAAGGAGACGAAAAAAGGTTAACGGACGCTTTCCAATATAAGGCGAAAGGAAAAGGTCAAACAACACATTCAGTGTACCTCTGTACATACAATTACGTGTCCAAATATACTTCTCGTTTTTCCACAATTCATGGAAAAGGATAGGGCATAAGATATATTGCATAGCGTGAGACAGGTAGGTTTAATTATCAAGAACTATGTAAAGCTACCTTAACCTGTGGAATACTATAATAAATATTAACGCTCGGTGGAAGATCCGCCTAAGACGTCTTCTTAGTCTATATAGCCGCAATAAAGTGGAGAACTAAGCAAAAAACACCTAAAAATCCTAATAAGTACAAACATTCCAAATTTACCTTAAATACCTCAACAAGTAGGTGAGTAATCCTTGTTATCTATCTTTTTTCCTAGTTTTTTTTCCGTTTTATTGTTAAAATTAATTGCCATTTTAACGAATAATCATTCACACTATAACCAAACGATATACCAGCAATGCGCACAAGGTACCATCGTACGAGGTAAAATCTCCAAGTAAAATGATGTAATTCCAAAGCAAGAGAGTTTGCTTTCACGGACGCAAGCACGACACTAGAGGCGTTCAATTGCACTGGCGACCTTACGTGGTCCATACATAAGCAACCAACCCGTCGAGAAAGAAAACAAATACCATCGGCCCTCCGTGACGTGATGACGATTTGTCCTCTCGTTTTTCCTTCAAGGAAGAGGTAAAGGGCACAAAGGAGAAAGGAAAAGGTAAACAAAGGCCTTCCAATAATACGTAAAAGAAAAATTCGACCTAAAATAATACCTACATGTCGATACAATTCCGTTCCCCGACATTCCTTTGTGTGTTTCCGCAATATGAGGAAAAGTAGAAAGTCCCAGAAGTAGCAAAAAATTTCTGTTGTCGAACATTTAAGAAGGCAGGGTTTTAACGGTGAGGGTAAATCTTGATCAAGCTGTCGTATCCCGCTCGTCTTCGAACGAGATATTAGCGACAATACGAACGTCTCTCGAATGGAAGGATCTGGTGCCGGAAATAAAAGGAGTCACTCTGAATAAAAAGCAGTGACTTTATTCCCCTTTCTTATGAACAAATATGTCCCCAGCCTCCTGGCCGGTCCAGCTCAGCCAGTCGCCACGCCACAACTCAGCCACGAGCCAAGCTAGGCATACCCTTTTAATCTTCCCCCCGGGAAGGTCCAAAAAACCCTCTTATCTACCCCTGGACCGACATCCGCCGATCACGAGCGGGTCATCTCGTAGACTTGCACTTTGGACTAAAATGCCTACGTGCCGGCTCACGCGTAGCAATGGCTGCTGGATACTACAAAGCATCACAAGTTTCAAGCATCTTCCGCAAAGGGGTCATAAAATCATGACATTTAAGGTAAACATTTTTAAAGTAGACATTCCTGCAAAGTAAACATATCTACCCTAGCGCTCTGCTACATTGGTGCTTAGGAAATACGTGTGAGGGATATTATCCACATCAGTGGCGCAGCGAGGGGGGTTTTGGGTGATAAAATCCCCTAGAACTCGGAGACGTTTTTAATTTTAATCCATTTTACTTCATTGCATTAATATTACTTAGAAAATAGTGTGAGGATTGACAAAATATCCCTCAGAAAGCTGTAAAACCCACTATTTATCCTATTTTTTTCTCGAGAGGGCCCCCGCACCTCCCGCTTACGTTGGTGGTTTTTCCATAACTCCAGATTCCCCAGTACTAGTTGCGCCTAAACCCTCCCCCCCTCTTGCCTAGCTGCCTAGCTTGCCTGCCTCCTATCCTAGCTGCTTGCTCTTTGCTGATTACTGGTTGCTTTGACCTTACATTTCAATAAATTAGTTATACATTTCGATTCCATTATTTTGAAAATTAAATTTATCGTTCGCTATTGTTAGAATGTATTAAGTGTAGTTATATGGAAAAATGGATTGCCAGAGGACAGATGCCCCACGGCTGTTGGTGTCCTTAGCAGGTGCATCGAGGGTCACCGCATGAAGAGAAAAAATTTCGGGGCTGGTACCCTTAAACCCTCCCTCACATACGTGCCTTCTATCAGCTGATCTCTAAGCACCTAAATACTTCTTCCACTTCATAATGGAGAATAAAAAGGCAAAAAAAGCTATCTATTATAACAAATACTATTAAGTTGGCAAAGAAAACGTACTGTCGGTATATTTCCATTATTCAAGATTCTTTTAGTCTTTTCACTATGCACGGATAGAAGGGAAACAGATTAAATATTTCCGCAATTTTTTTAGAAAGATGCAACAACACAATATATAAACAGAAACTCAAGTAGATGGACACTCCTAATAAATTTCATGCCAATAAGTTTTCCCCTTCACGCAGAGTTGATTTTTTTTTGATTGGTTGGATGCAGAGCATAAAGATCGACTCGCCTCGGAATTCCTTCAGTAACATCCGTAATCGAAGAGTAAACACTGTTGACAAATATATAGGAAATATAAGGATAACTGGCTATATTCGTAAGATCGAGACCACGTAAAAATAAGGAAAGCAAAGTCAAGCCACACAGACATTTCACCCAGGATCAAACCTGTAGTATTAGTCCGTACACTCACCAGCTCTAACAAGCTCCTACGAAGCAATGTTAGATAAATAACTTCCAAGTTCCTACATTTTTTCACCTTTCGAATAACAAGTAGTAGGGTGTTATTACAGTCAAAAACGAAAACAAATACAATTGGCCTCACGCAGCAAGAAAATAGATGTGCCAAGTCGCCATACTCTTTCCTCCTAGAAAGACGAGAAGCAAACAAGGTTTCCAATAAGACGTGAAAGAAAATGTCAACGAAAAACACGTTGTGTACACAATCCTATTTCCCGCAAGTCCACTCCCTCTAGCTACGACGGGGAATTCAGAATTCTCAAACAACTTGCATGACCCACGCATGAAAAAACACGCAATTTAGTGAATTGTAAATAATATTGTGATAAGAACTTAAAAAATTACTGATAATTAAAGTCATACAAAAATTATGAACAAAATTTGTACAACTCAAATTATTGCATAAAAAACTCGGGAAGAATAGAAAAGGTCCGCTCATCTTACATTTTAATTGACGATTGTGATGAAGCACTAATTATTAAATTTCACCCACTCCTCGACATATTCGCAGCTAAAAATCGACTGACCTTATGCGCATAATTCAACGTTACGAGCCATGCAATGAGCTATTACCCGCTTCTTCGGTACTCCTCCAATTTGTGTATGGTTCGTGGCTGTTTTTATACACTTTTTATTGAAACTGTTTTCGTCTGTTTGTTTTATCGATGGTATCTTGCAATTGATTTATAGCCCATTTCCTCCCTTGTGGACGATTCTTTACCTCAATGAGCGAATCTACCCAAACGAACCGGAACTATGAACCGGATCTGTTAAGGAGTCTCCAGTTCACGGAAATTTTGTGTAAACTATCTTATTTTAATTTTATAATTTTTTCAGCAAGGGAATTGTTGAATTGGAAGATTTATTTTTCGGAGAAATTGATCTATCCCTGCCATCCATCGAATTATTTTAGTGACTTTCACTTTCTGGCCTGACTAAACCCCAAAATTATAACAATAACTACCTGTCAATATTAAGGAAATTTGAGACTAAAATCACCAACGGCGTTGCTGAATACTCGGATGTAATTTGTTAATATGGCCAACGCGAACAAATAATAGCCTTAAAGACTCAGGAAGTAATAATTAATAGCTGAAATATCCGCTACTAGTTCACGGCGATTACTCAAAGGTGTCCTAATGACCATAAACACGAGACTCCGATAAAAAAACAATATGTTTAGCGGGGTAGAAAAGAAAAAGTGTAATACACTGATTGCCTTAAACTCTTAAAACCTGCAAACCACCACAACAGAAAATTATTAATTGTAGCAATGAATGCCAACTAAGATGCATTATACATAAATATGAATGCATATGATATAATACTTGCGACATTTTGATAGCTTAATACAATAGAAATAACTAGAAATAACTAGAAAAAATAGAAAATAACCAACCATTTCAATTCTTTTCCAATCTAGTTTTCCTTAAGTAATTGCTTATAATCTATTCTTTTTACCTTTGCAGGTGAGCTGGTGTGGCTAAAGCAAGTGGGGGGTGCGGAGAGGGAAAGTTTCTTAACACGTGACTTTCCCTTTGCCAATCAGCAAACAGCAGGCGTGGCCTCAGTCAATCGCTCTCAGACCTCCGTCGAGTCAACATCGTGTTTCTGCTTGCGGAGCAGTGTTGCCAAATCTCTCCTTGTACGTCTCTAAGTCTGCCTTTTACCAGCGGTGCCTCATTCAGCATGGTATCTGACAATGTCATGGGTTTTTGTGAAAGTATTATCCACGATACCTTCCAAATGAGTCGGTATATTTTCTCGGCGCCGACGATTTCAGTTACAAAGTACGGCGGCTATGTACATTTGGCAACGTTCGATCCTCCTCTTTCTCTCGATACTACCCCTACCCCATCAGCGAAGCCATCCGAGAGTGTCCGGGCTCTCGCAAAAGCTCACCCACAAACATTGAGTGAAAAAATTATAGTCTCTTGCCGAAGATCTTAAGGTGTGAAATCTCTCCTCCCAAGTGGTTTTTTTCCACTTTCACCACTAACGATAAGTTTAAAACTTCAACCTATCATATTTCACCTAATTTAAGACAAAGTATGAGTTACAAACTTTACTATCACCTTGATAATTTTAGCTAATGAAGAGAAAAATCCAGTTCGACATTTGCTTGTATCTCATATTCTAGCATTTCACCTCAGCTAGAAGAGTTCTCGGGATCGCAACCGGGTCAGGACCAGCATTTCTGCCCACGTTTCAATGCTCGACTCAGCTATTGTTGTCATGGCTTTAGTACATCGAAACGTCGGCAGAAAGGCAGTTTGATCCTCTCTCTCGGTACTATCCCTACCCCAATAGCGAAGCCTTTTGAGTGTACGGGGTTTCACGAAAGCTCACCTCAGCTCAGCTCAATCATAAAGTGAATACATTATAGTATCCTCAGAGCTCTACTTACGTTCTCGGCTGATAGACGGCGTCTCACTAGTCTGAATTCTCGAACTGGAATAAGAGATACTATGCTGATAATACAACTATAAGGAGAAAAAGAGGAATGCATATACAACTATAAGGAGAATAAGAGGAAAATACATCTATAAGGGGAATATGGGGAATATACCACAGGAATAAGAGGAATAATCAACTATATTATCAGGGTGTCCCATTTATCTTGACCACCCGAAATAACTTTTTGTCCCTAAATAATAGATAAATGAGACACCCTGTATAACTATAAGAGGAATGTATAACTAATTAGGAGGATAATGAAATTATCTAGACTCCCAAAAATTAGCTTCCTTTGCCATACAATGGTTCTAGAGCTTTTCCTCCGCATCACCGAGGACGACTGCAGATCAATTGGAGATCAAAGCATCAGTCGCGACAGTATTTATTTCCATCTCACCATCGATACGCAGGGACCGTCTGACTAACTCCGCAACGATCGCTTGCGGACAGAATTTTGATGCCTTCGGATCTGCTCGCAGAACTCGCCGACTCGGCATGTCTGTCACGACCTCGTCGTTTGGCTCCGTCCAACTCCCAACCTCCCTTTTGCAGGTGAGCCTTCGGATTAAATAGATCCACCCCACGCTGAAGCGATTCTTCCCTCAATAAGGAAAATGGACCGCCCAGACTTGCGGTCCAAAGTCCGATTCCTCGCTCCTCGTGTAACAATCCCAGGCAGAGCTTAAAGGGGGAACACTATTTCAGCTAAAATTTCAACGCATAAAATTGAAATATTATTGTTATCACCATGGTGTTTTGGTGCCTCGAGTGAGCAGATAGAGAGTAGGTTATTATAACAAAAGCCACATTTAAAAAATTATTATTTGCAGATATTTTCGCATATGCTTTAGCTACCACTAAGCAGGTATTATAAATCTAAATAATGGAATGCAAATACTCCTCCCCAAGAAATTACGGCCATATTTATTTATCTAAACCTTACCTTACGCTTTCTGTAACAATCGCAGGCAGAGCTTCGCAAATCGCAAAGGGGGCACACTATTTCGGTGAAAAGTGTTACGCATAGAAGAGGGTATATTACTGTTATTACCATGGTGTTTTGATGCCTAGAGTGAGAAGATTGAGAGTAGCTTATTACAAAACAAATACCACATTGAAGAAATATTTTTTGCGTATATTTTCGTGTATGCTTTAGAAGATAGCAGGTTTTATAATTATCAACTCTAAATAGTGGAATGAAAATAACCGTCTCCAAGAAATTACGCCCGTATTTTTTTATCCAAACCTAAAATTACGTTATATAAACGTTATATCTTGTTCATAGGCCCTAAAGTGTAGAATGAATCAGGGGATTCATATCTGAAATCGGAAAATCATAACTATGAATAATATACAGCCCTGGTTGTTTACCAGACAATATAAGGACGCTATATTCCTTCAATATAATACCATGAAATATATTCATGCACAATAAGTTCAAATTTTGGGTCTAAATATGTTTCTTTAAGTGCGCATGATCTTTTCTTAAATGTTAGTAGCCATATGGCTCGTCTTAATAGCTACCTAAAATTACCCCTGTATATGTAATAAAGTTCCAATACTGTACGTTCAATGGTGTCAGGCTCAACTTTGTGGAAGTTAAAGTTCACAAATGAAAAAACGACTTCGTTTTCTTCCACTAATTTATTTTCACGGTACGACATGTTTCGACCTTGAGCGGTCATTTACGAGTATGTACTCGTAAATGCTCGCTCAAGGTCGAAACATGTCGTACCGTGAAAATAAATTAGTGGAAGAAAACGAAGTCGTTTTTTCATTTGTTTGTTCCAATACTGTACCTTTTTTCCTTTTTGGAATAAAAAACAATTAATTATTATCCTCTTCTTAATTATTAAGTTTTCTTCACTTTTCCCTTTTATCGTTTTTTAATAAGTAAAAAGCACAAATTTTCACCAAGGTAACTCTATACTATACTGATACCAGTAGCAGAGATGACTGTTGGAGCTATGAAAACCTTTTCCATATTTTATTTCTTCTATTGCCAATTCTTGGTACTCTTTTATTTTTCCGGTTATTATCTTTTCAATGTTATAATAATTATTATTATTACTATAATTATGTTATATATCCAGAGCTAATAGTTTTGATTTATTTGAAAATCGAATGGGGAAAGAATGGGACATCCAATACGGCCGAATCCTTACCCGCGAAGAACTAGAAAACGGAAAAAAAAGGTGTAGCAATGACTTTTTGGTCGATTTTCCTCTAGCGCAAAAATCCCAAGTTTTTCAACTTTTTTCCCTATCTCGCCAACCTTTAATGTCAGTCCGTATCCAATACGCCTTAATTTCGGTCCCACAGATTAAGCAAGGCCCAGATTTTTAAGGGTTCCATAGGGTCAAGGATATCTTTCATTTTTTTCCTCAAAGCAGTCACCCGCAGCTTAGAGCTCAGCGCAATTAGGGAAATGAATAATTAAATTCAATTTGCATAATCGCCCCACCTTTAGGCCTCTTTCGACGGTGGTAATTTATTAGGCCGGATCGTCAGCGGAGAATGAAGTAAAATAAAGCTGTGACATACTATGCTAAGCCAATTTCAATCGCTGAACGAAAAAAGTCCAGGGTTTACCCCAATCAGCCGCACGCTATCAAAATATAATAATGATTATAGGTAAGAGATACATAAGGTTGATCCTCCTAATTATAGGCATTAACCTATTTTACCTAATTATAATATGAGGCAACTATAATTTCTCTTTCATTTAAATAATGTATAACCTTCTAGCCGAAATAAATTCTTTGCCCCAATTACTATGGGGTTAAATTTAGTAGGTTCTGATTCTTATTGTAAGTAATCGTATAGGTACCTTAAAAGCTACGTTGAGGAAATATCAAATCGCATAGACTAGATTTTCCATCGCTGCCAGAGAATAAAAAAAAATCGGATTTTTAACGAGCAAGACATAAACGTTAAATTTATGGAAAAATTTGGCAGTAAAGTATTAAAGTTATTTTTCGCTATAATTAACACGGACCAATCGTATTACAAAGTCAAATTTGGAATTAGAATGCTCAGCATCTAATCCCCTACAATAAGAAGGAGATATAGCAGCGCATGATGAAAAACGACGATAAAACTACGGACTCCATCATTTGTAATACAGAATATCGGTAATACATCAATATGTCAAAAATTCCAATAAATCCAATAGATCAAAAGACTAGGATTTGTAATAACGTGTAAAGGCGTTATCGAAATGTGTCAATACTAAAAATAATCTCATAAATCAACAGATTATTATTCCATCGGTAAAATGACTGCCCAGGCTCAAGTTAACACTAGAACCGCGGTCGGGACTTTTTTTTCCCATCGCCCTTTGCAAATGTTTGCCATTCATGTACTAGTGCTTTGATCCCTTTGAAATTTACTGAATTTTACTCATTTTTTATGCTCTTTCGAATGGTTACATCGAAAATATTGTACAATGTTTGGTTCGCGAGAAAAACGATTTACCTAGAACCGCGGGATGGGACTTTTTTGTCTCGTATGGGGAAACAAAATTTCAGTTAAAAAAAATTATAAAATAATTAATATGTAATTATAAAATGCATTAAACAAGGTCAGGAATAGAAGAGGAAAAAAATAATAATATAATTTCAGTTTTTTTTGTACACTTATTTTGTATTTAGCATAATAACAGTTTTTTACGAAGGGGATCGATGCACAGATACCGTTATTCTGCCAGTTAGAAGCGCAGAAGGAAATAATCTGTGCACTGCACCGGCCGCCTACCCACGCAGCGCCGGCCGCGTCACCTCTGTCCGGCGCGTCTGCAGGTCTGAGCTTGCAACCAACACGTCAAAATAAGTTTACTGTATTCCTAGTTATACGTAATAAAACGTTTTAAACATTACCTAAACACGTGTTTTGTTCACACAAACCTCAAAAAAACCGTCAATTATACTGAAACAGGACAGGATCAACGTATTTGGTCAATGGGACAAAAAATCCCACGCCGCGGTTTTGGTGGGGTTGGAAAGTTCAGCGGTTCTAGTGTTGAGCCAGAGCGAAAACATTGTGGGTGACTGTCAACCCTTTTCTACAGTCCTTATCTTTTATTTGGGTCTGATATCCACCTGTCACAAGCACAACGATTTTCCAACAGAGAACATGAAAGCATGGTCATATTTCATAGAGACAAATAACGGTATATTTTAAAAATTAGATAACTTATTTTCGTATCAGTCACTCGATTCTCAGGGAAAAAAAACTTTAGGTTCTGATGGTCTGATAGTGATATTAACATTATTAAACACCCAGGTAGTGTGCAATTAAATCAGAAAAGTTTCCCTCTAGCATAATATTCCAATATTCAAGAGAGTAGTGGAATTTGACCATGCGGAAATAATAAAGTTCAATATACCACAAAAAAATAATTTAATCCGACCAAGCTTTCAGTGTAACATATACGATATTGATATATTAAAACCACTGAAATCCATCAAAATTTATTTTGTGAAAATTTCATTTTATCAACTCAGCATTTTCTACAGTATTAGAAGTGAGCATGGGATAACCAATGGCCAAAGTAAAAAAAAAAACTTGCATATCTTTGAAAATTTGTGTTTGATGAAATTTTAGATGGCCGTAGATATTCATTGATAAAAAAGGCATAGAGAGCTGTTAAAGTAGGAAAACTGTATAGAACCAGGCAAGTATGGTTCATAGACAAACCAGGAGAGAACTTTAGAGAGCAAAATGTATACGTAAAATCCAAACAAAGTGCAAAAAACATCCATTTTTTGCACTTTGTTTCACTTCAATTGGCAGTATGTAATTGAGTACATGGAGTTTCATAACATTGAGTCAGTAAGTTGCCTATTAGCAACAAGTCACTGGAAAACGCAATCCTCTAACTGGCCCAAATTGATTCCCAAACTTCCTCATTAATTATATTACAGCTCATTCTAAATCACAGATGAGGCTTACTTTCATATTTTTCAAAAGAATAAGTGCTAAAAAATAAGTTACGCACGCTCTTGTTACGCTTGATGAACAATTTGAGCCCTCGATTATCGACTATAAATGTAGAAACATTTTCATGGAGAGAATTAATTAGGATTTACCGGGTTTACCAAATGATTTGAAAACAAAAAGCTTAAGATGTTCCGGACTCAAATGTTATTTTTAAAGCTAAAAAATATGCTGGTATAAACTACGAGTACTATCATTAATACGAACTTTAAAATGCACATTTAATGATTGGGTCTTTTCATATCATTTCTGAAATCATTAAATGAAGAGTGCAGAGGTTAAAGTACCTTAGACAGATCCGGCATTGAAATGTAACACTATTTTCCTCTCTCCAGGGAAATTTCTCCTGATCTTTCCTGAGAGATCTGTCATACCCACTGTGCCAATAAATCTCTATTCTCGTGATATGTCTGCTACAACTGGGTCGCGGCTCTTAAAACCGCTAAAAATACTTCAGAAAATCTGTTTTGAGGGAGAGACAACGGCTAATATACTTCAAAATCGTTGGTAAATGCTTTAAATTGCCTTTGTACGACCAACTGGCCAATAATTTTGAATAAGTTACATGGCTATTAATTGATTAGGCATGAGGATTATAGCCATGAATAGCCATGAATAGCCATAGTGCAATATACTGTATCCAAAACAGTAACTTTCCATATTCCATTACGTACATGAGAATTTTATAGGAAATATTTGCCAATTTTAAAACCAATTTATCACGTAATAGTGAGCACTGAATTGGGTTTGCGAAATCACACCAGGAAAATGTGAAGATTGATACGGTACAGGCATAATGGGTAATTTAAATGCAAATAATGAGGGACCCATCGAGTTAAAAAGAGCAGAAAACCATTACGCGAGATGAGCAAATTTAAAGCCATTAATGGAAAATTATTCAAGCTCTCCGACAGCAAATTAAAACGCCAAAGCTATAATGCGAGAAAAAACCCACCAATTAAGCATAAATTAAGCTAATTAAAGCCTCTGACTTGATTAGCTATCCAGAGAAGCTCTACCTCATATTTTCAGTTTACTAACTACCATAAAGCATTTTTTAACTATTGACCGGAGATAATAATAAATTTTGCTGGAAAACACTATTGATTATTAATTACAGCTCATTGAACCTTATCGGTTTGAATCATGATCCTTGAATGCAATGATTATTTTCCTATAAGACAAGAAAAATCTCTAAAAATCTAAAGACAATGAAATGAATTACTTTATTGCAAACATGTATTCACCATCAAGGGATTTGAAGGTTAAAACTGATCTTAATTAAACTAAATAACATTACTACGATGCCATTTTACATTCCTAAGTGAGAATATAGATAGCAGTTTTAAACAAAAGCTATCTAAAAAAATTAATCAATTGTGCATATTTCTGTATATTTTAATCGCAAGCAGCAATAATTATTCTAAACAGGATTCACTTAACAGGCAGTAAGGTTAATGGACACTGTCCATTGGACAGGCAGATTTAACATGTCACCAACAGACGCATTCTAAAAATTAAATATTGAGCTATATTAACAGAAACCCATTCTAACATACAATCATCTCACACCCCGATCAATTCAAAAGAATAATGTAATACCTCAGGGATAGATATTTATAAAATATCAAATCAAAAACTTTTTTTTTGAAGCTAGATAAATGTAGAACAATTTAGTAACCGTTCTTTTCCACAATTTTCATTGATTTAATCACTCTATCATCATTTCATTTATAAGCTATGGCCAATACCTGGAAAAATCAAATTACTACCTACTGGAATATTTCAAAATAATTTCTGAGCAATGATATAAATATTCAGGCATCAGTAATTTGATATTATAACTTGCAACCACCACTAATGACGTAATTAAATTCAGGCATCATAAATTCAAAAGCATCACCGTGGTATCAAATATAATTACGCTTAACATTTATATTATGAAGAACCTTTATAGGAAATATCAAAAAAATAACGCATGACTACACTTCTGTTTTAAATTGATACTCTATTAACGGCTAGCTATTTTTACGAGGATGTCGATGTTTAGCATTTGTAACTACATGCCAATGTTCATTAAACAAAATATCTTAAATATAACAATAGAGCTAGAATATTAGAGTGGAATAAAAACGGCAACTGAGAGACCCACTTAGTCACTAGGATGAATATTATCGTGTCAGCTCTAATAATTTTATAGATCAGGATTTTGGAATCAGATTCTTGCTAGCTGCACTCACACCTCCTTTAAGTTTTAACATGAAAGATGACAAGATACCAGGTCGAGGATCAGGCACAATGATCTGTAACTATGAATAAATACTTGCAAATACTTGTGGCCTAGTTATCCCCCATAGAAATGTAGTTTGATTCACAAAATAAACCGTGTTCACAAGTATTAGAAAATAAACAAGTGAATTTTCCATTCCTATTTCTTAATTGAACGAATTAAATATCCAAAATTATCACATTAATAACAAATCAAGGCCACACGAAGAATCATGTGAGTTTTCAATTACCATATTATTCATTCGTCAGTTTAAAATCAACGCTGAACAAAAAGCAGTAGTAGAATTCTCATTTAAAAGGGAATTTTAAATAAAAAATTACACAGTAAAAAATATTTCGCTTTAACCGGTATTATAAACAGGATTCACCGAAAATTTCGTGGCTACACCGGGTACATAAGTGGGAACTATAAAGTATTAATGCTTTATAATATGATGAATAAATAACTAATTCAAATACTTTTCCCGTTAACATTTTTACTAACATTGAAATGGCTACTCTTGAGGAACGGATCCGTTAAAAAGCGTCTGAAATCATGTAAATCCTTGCTGAGTATTGAAACGAGTTGTGGAGAAAAGGAAATTTAAAACAGCTGTAGGCAGCAATTTCTGACGTAGGTCGATTGAAAAGGACAGGCTGACTGACGTCTGATGAGAACCAGATGATCGATATAGCTCTCTTTCAAGAGCATAACATTTAAAGAAATATTTCGATTCCACCGAGTAAACATTGTAAGTTGAGCTGGCGAAAATGATCGTGGTTACCGTTTACCAAGAGTTACCAAATTAGCGCCCGCTTTCCTTTCCTTTAAATTGGCCACAGCCTAGTTAATTCCATTAAATTTGTACTTTTATTTACTAAATTTGATTTTTCAATTAACTACTATTCACTAGTCAGTTTGATATTCCTACGGGACAAAAATCAGTGGTAAAATTCGCATTTAAAAGGGAATTTAAGTATTATTTATACGTAGCACAATGAATTAAAATTCATCAAAATACGTTTCACATCAAAAATTATGCTTATAATGAAGTGGCTACTCTTGAGGAACGGATTAGCCAAGAAGTGTCAAAAACCATTTGAATACTCGGTGAGTAGGACGCAGCACGTGTTGTGGAGAAAATAAGGATGAATTTGATAAATAAATACCGCATTCAGAGACAATTTCCGGTAAAAGCTGCTAGTAATGAAGTGTCTAATCTTGAGGAACGAATCAAAAAAGCGTCTGAATGAATTTACGAAAGTTTATTAATGTTTTTTGTTTCCCCGTAAAGGCAAATATAAAATGCAACGATTTCTTCTCAAACAACAAAAAAATAAATACCCTGCACAATTCGATAATACGTAATACCCCCACTGCAAAAATGCACAAAAATCGCGTATCTAAAACCATTTGAAGCCATGGAGTATTACGTAGGACGAGATGCAGTGGCGTAGCCAGGGGGGAGGTCCGGACCCCCCCGAAATATAAAAAAGTATTGCCCTTCGTAAAAGAAAACAAAATATGGCAAAATCAGGAATTTACAAAAGTTTCTTTAACAAATTAAGTTTTTTCGATTATGAAAAGTGTTAAAATTATTTTAAAACCCGTGCCCGGTTTTCAAAAATTTCCCCCCCTGGTTTTGGACCCCCCCCCCCTCCGAACGAAATTCCTGCCTACGCCACTAACGAGATGAATTAATTAATGGAAGTTTACTAATGCCCTAGATTAATTAATGCACGTAAGAGCAAATATAAAATGCAACAATTTCTGCTCAAACAACAAAAGGAAACACCTGGCCCAATTCGATACCAATCGGATCAAATCCGCTCATCTAAGAGCCCAACAATACGAATGCGCTCGGATGGCAATAGCCGGAGCATAAACGCTCACCTTCAATTCTCCAAGCTCTGAAAGTGAGCGTTTGTGCTCCGGCTGTTGCCAGCTGAGAGCATGCATAATGTCGGGCTCTTAGATGAGCGGATTTGATCCGATGGGCGATTGCTAAGCGTTTATGCAGTGGAGGTAGCGAATTCATTTTCAACAAAAATCTAAAAAATATTCACCTAAGCAAAAATTATCTGAAATAAACAATGAGAACACGCAGACTCGAATAAGAGGAAGTAAAAAATCAGAAAAAAAACTTGTGATAACTTCAGATGTGGAGAAAAGGAAATTTAAAACAGTGATATAAAGAAATTTGTGGACGTAAGGTGTCGTCTTTAATAATAATAATAATGTCGTCTTTAATTCACAAATGAATTTAGGACTAAATAGTCCTCTCCTACAATTAACTGGTTAGACAATTAAATACATCCCCTGAATGGTGGTCAAACCACCGAGGCGGGATTTGAACCCGTGACCTCTAGGTTAGTAGTGCGGAACTTTACCCCGGCGCCACAAAGGGTGGATCAAAAGAACAGGCTGACTGATAAGAAGATAATGAGAGGAAGATGAGAAGATTATTGAGATTTAACCATTTCAGTTTTTGAATGCATCTGCAGAAGACAGTTACATTTTTTGTCAAGGGCGGACTAAAGTGACTGTTTAAGTACTTTTTAGTGATACTAACCACTGGTTAAACAATGTTAATTGAGGTGGCGCAGTTGATAATCAATGGAAAAACACCTTAATTAAAATATTATCTGTTTTACGGAGTTTACGGAGTTACGGAGAGTGCGTCCGCTCTTATTGTTTTTCAGCCCCACAGATTCGCCCCTGCTTTTTGTTAACTTTTACCCTGAATTACCAAATTTAAATCTTCAATTACCATATTATTAATTGAATCATAAACAATGTAGCATACGAAACACGTGTTGCGAGCCAGTACGATATCTTTGTTTATCATTCGATATGCTGTTATACGATATCTCTTCGCAAAAAGTTGATTTTATGTTATCCATTGGTCAGCTTGGCATCTCTGCTGAGCAAAGAGCTGTTGTATTCAAGTTTTATTTGGTAGGAAATTCAAGTATCCATGCTCTACAAGACGATTAAACCGATGAATCAATACCGCATTCAAGTACGTTTCGGGCTAAATGTTATGCTTACTATGAAATGACTACTCTTGAGGAACGGATCCGTCAAAAACGGTCTAAAGCCAATCAAAACCTTAAGGTGAGAATTACATAGGACGGGTCATGGTGAAAAAGGAATTTAAACAGGGGTAGACACTGATTTTTTGACGCAGGTTTGTTCAAAAGGACGGGGTGACTGACGTGGCATGAGATTCAGATGATCGAGATTTAACGAAAATTATAACGGGTCTTCGAGGGTCGAAATGCAGCCGTCGGCCCAACAAAGCCTTTCGCAATCCCTCCAGTCTCCACTTTTTGACCCGCTTTCATTTTCGCTCGAGGGTGGGCCATCAATGTCATCTGCAGGTACGCACACGAAATCCTAGCGGCCGTGGGACCTTTTGACGTTCGCCAACGATAAAAGTCCTTCCGTATCAAAGACGAGGGTGCATTGCGCCAGGAATTTTGGCGTCAGAATGGTGACGTAAAGCACTCGGTTATGCTGCTCAGGGACAGGGGCGTACCCAGCAAGGGGCAAAAGGGGGCAGCAGCTCCCCCCTAGGAGCAAAAATCGCAAATTTCTTATAGGTAAATAATAATTTTTCAAGCAAATAATTTTAAAAACTAATAAAGAGATCTTATAGTTTCCGTAAAATATTGATTTCATTCACCTTTTCCATGCTTAAATCTTACCTTCAACTTGAACAACCATGGCTTGCCCCCTCCCCCCCCAGTTTTGATCCTGGGCACGCCCTTGCTCAGGGAATTTTGAATTGAATAATGAAATGAATAAGCGGCATATTATTTTTTAGGCCAATGCCACTTATTTGCCATAACAATATTTTAAAACAAAATATCAAATGCGGGAACATCGAAATGTATATATTAGTGACTATGTTTGAAAATGAAATGGCGATTGTGCGTGGGTAGTCCACGCATTCTTTAATTTTAAATGGCGACGTTTTCAGATGTACAAGTAGAAATTCAATAATCTTTGGTTCAAAATTCTTACGTTGAGCTAATGTAAATGCGGGAGTAATACGAAAAATATAAATTGATATTTTTAATTAAGACATTAAAATGTGGAAAATAAATTGAACACATGAGTTGGCCTGACAAAAATCACAAATTACTATTTCAATAAATGGAGAAAAATGCTTTCAAATGAGTATATATTTCCAGTTTTTATATTTATGGTCCCTCAACGATCTAGCCATATTCAAGTCTTAACCCATTTATGCCTAGTGTTCCATTTTTGGAACACCTGACGCGACTTTCTAATTTAATGACTATGACTCATTACACACAGATATGTCATAGTTTATCTTTCTATACCTCTTTATAAAGGTATATTGCACTACGGGGCGCAAAGAATTAGTCAGTTTTGCCAACCCATCGCAGCCAGTGTGTTGAGAAATATCGGTCTTTTTTTTCAAGGCAGTTTTTCTGAGACCATCTCAAATGTTATATTAATAACTATTTACCATTACGCCCGAATGTTGTAAATTTTTCCCTGCATGCTCAGTAATAGTTAACCTATTGTGCTTATAGAAGATAATTTTTAAACAATGTATTTTGTTTTAGTTATAAGCGTTTATTTAACAGTGTTCCATTTTTGGAACACTAGGCAAATCCACTACTTTTATGCATGCATTCAGGCGCTCTGAAATATTAACTTTAATTTTGAATCAAATAAGCAATTAGATTTGGAACAGTTAATAATCTTCCCGGTTCATTGCTGCGCGCTTCTGCTCATCTCATTCATGGTTCTTATGATGAGAACTTTGACCATGCTGACCTTTTGCTGATACCGGATGGTGATACTACTAAAAATTACGGTGTATCAGTTTCTGATTCGCCTCAGCCTCTTCTTGCGCAAAGAAAAAAGGTAACCAAATTTGTGCGCAACAGGAACGCAGCTAGGACTAAAGGTTAGGGGGGGGGGGGGGTTTAGGTGCAACTAATTCTGGGGGGTATGGAATACGGGAGGCTCGGGTGCCCTCCCCGAGAACATTTTTATGATAAATGGTTCAAAATTGTGAGTTTTACGGCTTTTGAGGGATATTTAATTAATCCTTAGCACTATTGTACAAGTAATATTTATCCAATTAAGTGAAATGGATTGAATTTAAAAATTTCCCTGAGTTCTGGGGGATTTTATCCCCCAAACTCCCCCCCCACTCTCGCTGAACCAATGGTGCGCAAATAGAAGAAAGCCGATCTGACTGCCCAGCACACAGTAGGAGGTAGAGTTTCAGAAGAAAAAAATCACGAAATTAAAAACTCCCTCTGAATATTTAGAACTCTTAGTGGGTATTAAAGTGTTTGATATGATTGTCAAATATTCCAATTTATATGCTGCAAGTAGGGCGTAAACCTTGAACTGACTGTCGGTGAGTGTCATTTTCTGGGAATAATTTTCCTGAGTGGGTATAAATTCTGGTATGGTGGAATCTCTCTGTTCCGAGACGGCATATGTTTTGGAAGTAAAGACCAAATTCGCATAATTCTCTAGTTAGTGGTGCAATGAGACGTGATCGATTTAAAACAATATTTTCAAATTTGCATGTTGCTGACAATTCTAGCTTGAACCTCATGGACAAGTTTTCCAAGCTGCGACCTCTCATTGAGCAACTGAATGACAGATGTATGAAATTTGTACCAAATGAAATATACTTCAGCTTTGATTAGGCCATGATTCCCTATTTTGGTCGTCACGTGTGCAAACAGTTCATTCGGGGTAAGCCTATCCGGTTTTGGTATATATTCTGGTGTGGTTCAACGCGTCTAGGCTACATTTGTAGGTTTTAGCCTTATCAAGGAGAAAACCCGGACACTCAATACCAATAATATGGTGTAGGTGCTTCAGTTGTTTTGCAATTTACTGAGGCACTCACAACGCAGCATCCTGGTAAATACCATTTTGTGTTCGACTACTTTTTCAAAAGCATTGCACTCCTTGATAAGCTTCATTCAATGGGACACCAAGCAATAGGCACAGCGAGAAAAGATCGCATAGACAAAACTACTTTAATATCTGATGCTACCCTAAAGGAAAAAGATAGGGTCACATTTGATTACCGAATTGATGGAAAGGACAATATTATTTGTAGATGGAATGATAACAGTGTTGAGACTGTTGCATCTTGTGGTGCCGGTGTCCATCCTTTGCAACAATCGTCAGTCGTTATTCTCAAAAGCAGAAAAAAAGATAAAAGTTAATCAGCCAAATTAAATCAAGGTCTATAATCAGTATATGGGAGTAGTGGACGGAGCTGATGAAAATATTTACAAGTAACAAGCATCAATCCGTGGAAAGAAATGATACTCAAGCCTTCCGTTATTCTGCTTTGCGCTGGCTTTACAAAATGTTTGGCAATTGCATAAAATAAACGATGTGAAGCCAATGGATTTTCTTGAATTCTGTGGTGAACCGTGTGGTCTGTCACTATATAGAGACATATGTTAATACTGCTGAGCCTGGTGGGAAAGGGAGACTATCTATGAATCGTAAGCTATACTCTCATCATGACGGCATGAATCATACGATTGTAAAGCAAGGGAAGCAATCTTGCTGTGTCCAATGTCACAACTTTTCAATGTTAAAATGGCAATGCATCCTTGTATGTTAAGTGTTCACCTGGATATCATTCTTAATAGCGAGTTAGTAAAAGTCTGAATCAATTTTTTTGCATGCTATCAATGAGTACGTCATAGTAGTGGATTTGCCTAGTGTTCCATTTTTGGAACACCTGGTAATTAATAATTGGCAAGAGATACATTGTTTTTTCTTTCAGATATTGTTTTCATACATATTTTTAACTACAATATGTAAAAAATCAGGTTAAAATTCGCATTTTTCAAACCTTCGGCATAAATGGGTTAAATATAATGCTAAGTGCATGGTTCATAATCACTTTACTCTGAACAGTATTTCTTTTTATACTGAATAATCATTAAAATCCTCATTTTATAAACATCTAACCTCAGGATATTTTTCTGTTCCATTAATGCGTATGTGCGGAGATGACTACAGAGTAATTTCAATGGAACCAAGATAGGCAGTTGAAAAAAATGTCAAGTGAATGCTATATTACTTTAGAGCAACACGGTTAGGAATCAGCGTACATAAAAGAAACTGAATACATCACACTGAACCAAATCTCAACATTGAACATTAAATCAATTCTAGCACTACGTATTCGCATCACCATCACGAATACCGTGGTCAACGATGGTAATTATAGCGGAATACCAAATGAAGTAACCACATTTGCATAAAATTCTGGGACACGATTCGAAACATTTCATCGCTCGTCATAGCCCACCAATTTTTAGTTATGATTTCAAGCGAATTGAAAATTTAATTACGTTATCAGCACCTGGCCTTCCGAAACAAAGATAAATTATTAAATAGTACGAGAGATAGCAGAATCAGGTATCCATATGAATATTTAGCGGGAAATCAGCTAACACGGGTAATCTCAACGGCTTAATTCACTTCATTACTGATTCCATTCGAGGTGAATAAACAATCATCAAGAGTGATCGATCATTAAGTTTGCATGTTTGGAGATACAATACAGGGATGATGATCCAATGCCTATGCCTTTTTGAAATAATAGTATGTTTCAATATAAAACCATTCCCTCCACAAAGTGACAGTCTATGAAAAACTTCAAAATTAAATGATAAATGAAAATTGAAAAACTTTGTGTATGTCTTATTGTATATAGGTTTACTCACTTATTAGTGAGTCAACCTATATACAACCTATATAAGTATGGAATTCGCTGCGAAAAAATCATGTTCATTAGCCGGGATTTGAACCCGTGTCTTTAGTTTTGGCACTATAATACTGTGGACATACACAAAGTTTTTCAATTTTCATTTATCATTGTAATATATTCCACAACATCTCGCCGAACACCGCTGAATGCATCCAAAATTTATAATAGAGAGATCAGATAATTTCGAATTCATATGGAAATGTCAGGATGTTTTCAGGATAAAATATCGCTCCCCACAAAAACTTGTCATTCCAACGAATTTCTTCGACTCGAAAATAACAAGCCGGTAAACGAAAGATACGTGTCCGAATCCCGGCATGGCAAAATGATTTTTTGGTGGTGAATTTCATACTCTTTGTACATAGGTGTACTCACTATCCAAGAATATCTTAATTACAGCAAATAAACTTAATAATATTGAAATATTAAATTGCTAAAAATCTATCGATGAGAAAAACCTTTTCAAAAAAATAAAATGATTCGTATTTATCGTAAAATCAAGACAATTGGTCCCCGAAAAAACTTTCAGTACCACCATTTGGGATGAGTACAATTTTTATTTTTTCCGTCCAATTGATTACCACCCATGAAAAAAAAGGTTGCAGAGAGGTTTATTCTTCTAAGCACTGTATGAAACAAGGAACTTTGTAAGCATTCACTCGCACAGGTGAAACGTTATATACACCATGGATGAAGTTCGCCACGTAAACATCATTTAACTTAACCATGATTCAAACCCTGATCTCTTGATTGCCATACAGGTATAATACCAGTAGTACCTCCAAGCCATCTTCATAAAATTCACCATAGAAGAAAATAGCAAGGCGACGTGATTGGTAGCAGACCTCTACGGCAAACGAAAGATACGGCTTCAAATCCCGGCTAAGCAATATGATTATTTAACAAATCAACTGCAGAATATTGCAAGGTAAATTTGTTAAGAATCCAGCGATGAGAGAAGCGGCTAAAATTGCACAAAGAAAAAGTATGATTAAGAGTGTATCTGAGTGTACTTTCTTCAGCCAGAGAATATTTGAAAATACCTATTCCCTTGCTGAAGAAAGGCGTCGAAGAGATTCTATTCAATTCCCTGCATCACCTTTGCTATACCACAGACCCTAGACATCGATGGATATAAAAAAAGCCTGCACTCCTGGTAAACACCCTTGTCCTGAACCCTTATCGCAGATATCCATCAAAATCCTCAGCAACGCGCCAGGGAGAGTGTCAAACTGTTTTTTTTTTTGCCCCACGTGGCCCTATTCCCACGAATTATTTATCATTTTATTTTGGAACCTTCGAATCCTATCCCATCTCCCGCCGCAAGCACCTTTTTCTCCACCCCACATCCTTCAGGGCGGTCACCTGGAGATGAAATGTGTAGAAAGGGACTTGACAAAGGAGCTGAGCTTCGTTCTGGCGCCGCCAGGGGGGATTGTGCTCGCGACGGGGTCGGACTCAAAAAGGGTGAACGAGAAATATCTTTTTCTTTCGATATTTTATTTTATTCGTCGTAGTGGGATAAAAGTGCGTTCTCCTGAGCCATCCATTCCTTCAGACTCCTTCCACAGAGACCAGTAGCGTCAATCCCTCCGAATCCATTATGCTCAGACTTTTCAAGTCCCCATTATGAGAATACACTTTCACTCACTTACTCGGTGATTCACCCATGAGGTTGGTTTTGGATAGGTGAGCGTAGAGCTCAACCCAGACTGAGCCATTCCACATCCGTATAGAATCGGTACGTTTAGGGCGGGTTATATTACTTTGGGTTGAGAATTTCTAGGATTTTTCAATAGGGTGTCCGTAGAATTCACTCATAATTCGAAACCAGAACTTTCTAGTCATTAACCCAAATCTCCACCACTAACTTCAAGTTATTGGTGGAGATTTGGGTTACTGACTCACAATATTCTAAATATATTCCGATCCCTAATTAGCCTTCTCCTTATCCACAACAAGTTTTATTAATTTTAAAGCTTGATTACGATGTAGCACCGCCTACAATACGGAAAGATTTGAATATTTACCTTTACTGCTGTACTATAGCGAACATAGTATAATATTTTTGCTAAGGTGACAGAGATAATCAAGCATCAATCTTTTCTTTCCCCAAGGCATTTGACACCATCAGAAACTGAATGAAAATCGAATTTTAAGAAGCAATCAGCAGAAATTTTAGCACGGAAAGCCTATTTTTAAAGGTATAGCTTCATTAAGTATAACTACAAGAGCATATTTTGCAATTTTTATGAAAATTACAAGCATTTCGAATATCGTACTACATCCTAAAATTTCCCGGTATGAAGTTGTATGAGTGGTTAGATATCGATGAGGTAAATTGATAATACCGGAGGGAAATAGTGCACTCACCTTTGTCGTGATAACATATATGATAAAGAAAAATATAAGAATGTAATACTGAATAGAATATATTTAGTTATAAGTAATACGTACTAAACCTATATTCTTGATGAATAAATTATAACTGGATTTTAGGCATTGGTCTGAACTGCGGTACTCCCTAGACCTCCGGTTCACCTAACCCCCCGGAGAGACGAAAGTTCTTTGAACAATGCATCTATTCTCCAGGCTCAAGAGGCCATTCATTCGCACTCATTCTATTCTCCGCTCCCATGGTGGAACCGGAGGATCCATCCCTGTTTACGTATTATCACATTTGCCCGATACATTTTCACTTTTATTTGTTTAAAGGTGACCATCCAAATTTTGAAACGGAATTTCAATAAAATATCTCGATGGTACCAAAGAAGTTACTTTAAATCCGTGGCAGAAGCCTCAAAGAAATTTCATTTTAGTAAGCTCCGACAGAAAGCTATGAATGACATGAAGCTATTTTCATTGAATATAACTCGGTTTTATGCACATGCAGACGTATGAATATCTAAAAAAAACTGAAAAATAATATGAATATACAAGAAAGATTTATGGTATGCATAAATAGTGATGCTTATGATGAATGCAAAAAACTAGTACAGCATGCAGAAAAATAATATTTCAAAATGGAATAAAATGTTATTCAGAAATGATGCAATAAACTGTGGTCTCAGAATGACTTTCAAAACAAAAGATGATTGATTTTAAACTTTTTCCATTACCATCCCTAAACATCGTCCCTAAACTTGGAAATTTTTAAATAAAGACTAAATAGACAACAACTATAAAATTAAAGTCAGGGAAGCGTTTAAAAACTACGTACGCATTTTACATCCCTATCGTGAAATTCTTCTGGATATTACTGCTATATTTAGACGGTAAATTTTGGCTGTTTTTCTCTTCCACTCACCAGATTAATGAAATGCATCCGTGTGCACGATATTTAACTCAAAATTTAAATAACTTGTGCTCACAAAAAATAAGAGCTATTAAAGCTAGGATGCGTAACGACCATCGTAAAAAGAGTATGTTTTAAAGTCAGCGATATAAAATTAAGTAATCACGCCTGATTTTACTACTGCATTTTTTAAATGACTTATAACAAAGTCCCATTTTTACTGCATAGACAGTTTTGTTAAACCAACTGTAATTATCTACCGCTAGTAACGGCTATTTTAATGTTTATGTTTTAACTCTTCGGATTAATACCGTCGAAAATAAATTGAAATCATCAATCAACTAATCATTCTTGCTCAGAGACTGGGGCTCATAAAATCGTAACACACGTCCATTTCAGGCTTCAAGTCAAACGATCGCTGTAAAAGGACTTCGTACATTGCAGTATTCTAAATTCGCCTTATTTTTATCCACACATTGAATAACAGCACCAAAAGGTTTTTTTAGTCGTCAATGCAGATTAAATTCTGAGCGTCATCATTCCTCCATTTACTTCAAGCGCAGTCAAACATTAAATGATAGTAAATAAAAACATGGGCTGCTTAATGTTAAAAATCCTGAGGTAGGATAATTTTAATCACTTACATGTCACGGAGGGTATATTGCATTTTTTTGCAAATTTGCGTGATTTCTCATCTGGATATGATATATTAAATATTGTATTTCTTCTAAGATGCTCAAATTGCTCCTAGTTCTCATTCTGACGCCGGTAGGTTAACTACTGCGTAAAATGTAAACGCCCTATGATTAGAAAATATATTCCTATGTCCACAGCTCGGGTTATGATGGCATGAGAAGAAACTTATTTCATAGGCAGTGGTGAAACAAACTTATCATAAAATTATGTAAACTTGTAAGCATCATCAGTGGTGTCATGGTGTCACTTCGCGAAAGTTTCAATGTGTCCAAAACCAAAAAAAAATATTAATAATGAAAGACATTTTGTTTCTTCCAAAAGTTTATAAAAATTAATATTTTATGACCGGTTTCGGCTACTACACCATTATAAAGAACTTCAGGTATTAGGCTAATAATAAAAAATAATAGTTCGTGGAATGGTACTGTGTTTTGTTTCACCATAAAAGGTATTTTTGATAATGGTCTTCCACAAGTTTTTATAAATATAAATTTTTATAAACTTGTGGAAGAATCAAAGTGTCCTTCATTATTAATACGGAGCCCTCCCACCACGTACGTTCTTCAAGTTTCGATTTAATGCCAAAAAAAAATAGGATAAACGAGAAAGAGATAGGAAGATAATGGGACATTTGGATAAGAAAGAAAGGCAGTAGGCCTTATAGTGAATTCTATAAGGAAGGGGAGGCTCCCAGAATTCTTCTTAAGTACTCCATAGAAACCTACCTTAAACGATAGAATACTTAAATAATAATAATAATAACAACAATGATGTCAACTATTCGGGTCGCGATGGCATAAGGGAAAATACACTTTTTAGGAAATGGTGACACGGAATTATCATACAAATATATAAACTCATAGATCGCCTCTGCAATTATAATATATCACTATTTACACCGGGGGAAATATTAACCCATTTATGCCCAGGAGATTTTTTTCAAAATATTTTACTTATTTTGCTTAAATTATGATAAGACATCATATCTGATGCGGGAAAAAATGTTTAAAAAAATCTCTAACATTTGCATAGTACTTAATCCTATATGTATCTTAAGATACGTCTGGGCACTTAAGGGGTCAAAAAAATGTACATTATCATTTAATTGTGTTAATGCACGTTTTTGCTATATAATTCATTACTAATGCCTTCATCAGTAGTTTCTTAATATAGTAATGAAGTAATTATTGTGAATTTTAATTTTTATTCATCAAATAATATAATGTTGAGTATTATTATAGTATTCTTGCGTGAACAATTTGCATTTGCATTTTGAAATTTTACAGCTTTTGATTTTTGAAATTCTGCTTTTTCTGGTAGCCTAAATACATTATTGATTCTATTTTCACGAAGTGTTCCAGTGCCATACAAGCTCATTCCAGTCAACTTTCTAAATAGCTTTTCTTAGGTGAATAAGTTGTCAACAAGTATGTTTGTACCTGGTGGTAATTTACACTCATCCACGAGTCCTAAAACTACATCTCATCCTTGACCAAGATCTGTTCTCTCAAGGTTCGCTCCAGCATGGTAAAGGTTGACTTGATTCAGAAATACACCATAATTTTAACCCAAATCTTACTCCTTTCCCTTTAATGCATTGCTTGCAGCCGTATCTACCATAGTAGGGGTTGATTGATTCATCCGCCAAACAGTATCCTCCAGGGCTTACAATTTTGAAAGTCTTGATTAAAATCTCAAACAAAAGTTGAACTCTATGTAGCCTATCCTTGCCATCATTCTTCCGATTATAATAAGTATCTGACAAATGCAGAAACCTTAAAATTTCTTCAAACTTGTTCCTTCGCATTGATTGAGAAACTATTCCGATGGTGCAGTCTGGAAATGACCTCCGATAAAGCCATCGACTAGGAAGACGGTGATAACCTGAGAGTAACGATATTCCTTTATAAAGTTCTTCGATTTGTGCGTTCGAATGTACTAACATTTTTAACAATTGTTCAGAAAACTTGCCTTGAATTTTTGTTTTGACAGCGTTGATGGTAGAACTATTTCAGATATGTTTCACCTCTGCTCATACACGAAGTTACGTCTTCTCTTCTCAGCGGTAAACGGGAGCCCCTATGATGTTTTCCTGACTCACATAGCAAGGGGTGTGCAACAAAAGTAACAAAAAATCATTTACAAAAGAGACGGTAGAGAAGTTTTTAAAGCACCGATTCCTCATTATGTCGGGTGTATCCATCGGAGACTCGAATACAAAATACAAACTTTTGGGTGACATAGCGTGGTACATAGTTTCTTTACCAATGTTCACTAAATTTACTTATTTCCTACACCGATTTCTGGCTTGCCAATTGGATTTCATTGCCAGCGGAAATTTTAACGAGAAGCAAAGTAATCAATCCATTCCACCGTCGGCGATAAAGAATACAAGTGATGCCACGACAGTGGCAGATAAACATGGGGGGAAGGGGGCGCGCGCCCCCCTCTTACGTGGCCGCCTGCATTGTCTAACATTGCAGAACTACAATTGTAACTCCTTCACATCATAAGATAGCATTACCTTGTACATATATGTGTATAATCATTTTAAATAACTTTCCTAAACTTTGAATGTGACTTGATTATTTTTCGTTACGATACAAGTATAGGTAGCTCAAGATATCTTTTGCACCCCCTTGAAATTTTTTTTATGCTTCCGCTACTGTGCTAGGATAGGCAACTTGATATCGCAAGCATTTGCGCCTCCAGAAATTCAATACTGACATTCATTACAATACAATCATTTCATGCTTCCATTGAAGGTAATTTATCACAATTCAAATGAGGATACACCACAATTCTGAGAAAATACCTGTTTTTGCTGTATTTACCTAATTGTTCAATATTATACTTCATGAAATGGCAGAAATATAAAATTGTCTTCAAGCTATCACATAATTAGGCTTGTAAAATAATTATTTATTTATTTAATCAATAAATAAAATGAAACATACCAATAAGTCAAAACTTGAATTTTTAGTGCCACAAGTGCCCAGACGTATCTTTAGATACGTCAAAACTTTACTGATTAGTTTTCTAATGAGCTTGAAAGAAAAATGAATTTCTTTATACAGATAATATTTCTTATATATTTAAGATAAAACAGGTAAAAACTGGATTCAGATAACTAAAATACTTTGTACGAAAATTAAATTTTCACATGACCATAGCGTAGCGATTTCAGAGTAGTTCATGATCAGCCATGTGAAATTAAGCATAACAATTGCAAATATTGGCTTAAATAACCTAAATCGCTTTTATACCATTTTAAGACTTTCTTTTTTCATATTACATAAATAAATTGCGAAAACAACATACTAAAGAGTATTTAGGAATTTTTAAAGTATGACGTATCTAAAGATACGTCTGGGCATTAATGGGTTAAACATTTGAGCGATACTCGAAGGGTGGCATTTTAAGCATAAATTTTGTTTACCCCGCTGATAGGTATCTGGGAAACAAATGACGGATTAACTCAAATTTAGTTACACACAGAAATAAATAATTCGATTAATCTGCGGACACCAAACACGACTGCCCACAATGCTATTATTGTTAATTTGCGGCCCGAATCAAAAGCCAAACTATTTATTTAAATTCATGGTGAATTCAAAGTACAAACGTTTCATTAGTAGATGGAATGTAATTAGATTTAATACAGGGTATACTTACTCGTTGCCAACTATGCCGTTCGGTTGTTTGAAATTTTAAATAGGTCTAAATCAAGGCCTGTGGCCTACCGCATGGCGTAAATGATCACTCCTGTGATTTCTTCAACGCGCTCATGCAATTAATTTCGCATAATTTAACTAAAAAATGCAGGCATTTCAAAGTGATGCAATTGAATAAAAAACTTGTGCCTGGTTTTACTCTATTGATTTTTTTTAAATTAATGACAGCTTTCCTTTCCAATATAATATTAATTACCGATGAATTCGCAAAAAATAAGAAGATGGAATACAGTCTCCTTCCTGTTTTTTCGTTGGAGATGAAGTAAATTTTAACTTAATCAAGGGAAGCGGCTCATCACATGGCATATTTGACCAGGTCGCGTCGATGATAAATTAACAGCTTAGCCATTGCTTATGAGATCGTTTCAAGAATACAGGTCACCAAATTAAGCCATTCCGATTTTAATTTTCATCTTGTTTTTCCTTTACAAAATATTTATCATTAAAGAAATAGCTTTATTGCTTGCATAAATAAGCTCTAATAAAATTTAATTATTTCCCAAATTTTCCGAAATGCTCAGGGCAATCTATTCATGGTTTGCAAACTTAACCCGCAGAAGTTATAATTAGGTTTTTCTCAAATACCCCCTTATTAATTCATCTATAACCGAAAAGTAAAAAAATAAATAAACAATTAATGAACTTTTTTCAAAATTTGAATTCAGGTGACATTTTCATAATTATTAAATCCTGATAAAGAGTGACGTTACATGGGGCGAAAAATACTTTTTGTTACACATCTGGTACAAAGTTATCTCATTCAAAGAATCGCTGATTATAAAGAGAGACGTAAAATGTAAAAATATATCAATACAATATTTTAATATCGTAATCGTATCGTAGTAAGTTCAAAAATCAGTAATTGACAATATTTTAAAATAATTTTCAACAATATCACCTGCAGAATTCATTTTTTACATGCATTAACTCACGAATAATATGAGTGGTGAATAACATATGGGAATAAATTATTACGGAGGCTTCCGCGGTGAGTTGATTGGTGATGGTTTTCCGGGTTTACACCGCGTTGATTCATGTTTTGCGGACGACAGTTTCGGGCGCGTTCCAGCTCCCGTCTTCGGGTCCAAATCCCGAACCAAATTTTGGACCCGAAGACGGGAGCTGGAACGCGCCCGAAACTGTCGTCCGCAAAACATGAATCAACGCGGTGTAAACCCGGAAAACCATCACCAACATATTGGAGTATTCAATATATTTTTAAATCAAGGTTAGTAGCCGACCGCATTGCATAATTGATCACGTCTATGATTTATTTTCTGTGCATGTAGGTATATACAATTAATTTTGCATGAGTTTGCTTAAAAATACACCCATCTCAAAATAAAATATAAGTAATAATACCCTAGCAAAAATCCGCAGAATTCGGTTTCCACGTGCATTTACCGATGGATATACATAAATGATGAATCATACCTAAGAAAACCCTGATAATTTCGGAAGGCTAACAATCTCCATTAAGCATTCGGAGGTGAATAAAAAAATATAAGATGAATACTTGCACGTTGAATGTATTTCGACATCTGTGACTTATATGTACCTGCCATCTCAAAAGGATTGCAAAGCCGTACTTCTATAGATTGATAGGATGATACGGATATATGAATAAAAGAAAATATTTTTGATGTAGGCTTCATCAGATCGCCGAATAATAGTAATTATCTTCAATTAGAAAGCATACATTTATATAGGAAGGATCTTTTCCTTACTCAATTTTTCACATCCACATAATTTGCCTGAGGAACGAAAAGCCTCGTTGATGGTATATAAAAAGTACTGCCTCATCACTATGCCAACAAGCACCTAAAACTTACAAATTATTCCTGATAAAGTCATTTTACTTTGATTAAAACTTTAGCGAACATATAACTCACCTTACATGTTGTAAACCATACTACACCAACCAAAATCCATCGACCATAATCATTGCTTAAAGAAAATCGTTCAATGATTTAGATACCTCTCTACGTGAACTTCGACTTCTATGGTACAATTTCACAATTATTTTATTTGAACGAAGGGAATGCATTCATATCGCACTTTATAACCGCCAATGATGATTCATATATAGTATTTTAGTAGTAATCATTGGACTATTAATTTTTAATGAATTCATATATGTCATCATCATCATAAGTCAACAATGCTAGGATTGGTTGGTCGCACTTCTCCATTCCTCTATCCTAACCGCTAGCCTTTTCAGAGAAACATATTTATTCTCTTACCAATTCTTAATAACCTGCCCTATGTAAATCATTCGAGGCCGTCCCTTACCCTTCTTCCCTTCCACCTGTCCTTCTACGATTGTTTTCATCAGGTCATCATGTCTCATAATGTGGCCAACTAAGTTGTTCCTTATTCTGCACAAGGTTTTTAGAAGACTAGGCTTTTCTACCACTCCTCTTAGCAGTGGCGAAGCGAGGGGGGGGGGGTTGGAGGATAAAACCCTAAGAGAAATATTTAAGTTTGATCCATATTATTCTATAAGTAATCCTAATCCAATGGATTAGGATTACTTATAGAATAGTGTTAGGATTAATCAAATATCCTTCCAAAAGCCGTATTACACGCCATTTGGAACCGTTATTCTTAAAACTTTTCTGGAGAAGGGCCCCCGCAAATCCCGCTTACCCTGTCGGGTATGCAATACCCCCACATCCCAAGTATTAGTTGTGCCTAAAACACCCCCAGTCTTAATTTTTAGCTGCGCCCCTGCTTCTTAGCACTTACTTCATATTTGTATTGATAAAAAAATTATGGTAAGCCATAAAAAACTTCAAGAGCAGCATTTATCGCGAATAAAGACATAAAATCAGACATGGAGGCTAGAATGATGCTGCTTAGTTGTTGCAATAATGAAATCGAGATAACAATGATATACCACTAAATTATTCTCACGACCGGCGGGATTAACAATGTCAACAGCGGTGAAAGCGGATTTTGATGCCATGTTAACAACGCCATTGGTCAGAGAAAATCCGTAATTTGGTAAGCAATTCAAATATCCAAATCAATGCACATGATTAAAACGAACTAAATCAGGTCATTAATTCACCGCATTATAATTTTTTTTAACAAACCAGCACATAAGTTAACCCCTGTTATGAACATCGCGAAGTCACGTAATACATGAAGCATTCGTACATTTTACATAGGATGATGTTTAATTCGTGTCCAAGCGTATTTTTTAGGGGTAAGCTTCGAAATTCTTGACAGTGGCGAGGATCATGTAATGTAAAAAAAGCATGCATTACCAAAAGTAATGATTTATGATATTCAATTTAATAAGAATGACATTATTACGAAAATAATCAGTTTTTCACTTCATTGCTTCTATTTTTATCATTTATTTCTATTCCTCTCTCTTCAACTTAATTGAATTTTTTTACATATATCCTAGATTTTAAGCTAAAAATTTAAAAATATTTTTCTAATGTTCCTCAGATTTTACAAAGGATATTAATTTTTAAATGTTTTTAATCATTAATTTATATTTGAAACGACGTCAAAATTATTTTTAAAAAATGTCCTTTACCTCTCCATGTGATATTCTACAATTACGTATTTACGTTCTTACTTTTTTCTTGAACGATTTGAATTTTCTAGTTCGCAATTCCAAAAATCGCGTTTTCGTACAAAACTTAAAACTTATAGGTACCATACATAAGGGCTCCCAGAATGAAATGGAATTGGAATCCATTATTTTCATCCTATCAAAATGCGAAAATATGGTCATAACACGGTCAAATTCGCACATTTCAGACTTTCAACGTATTTCTGGATTGACTATGGTGCAAAATACGAGATCGTCGCTATCCGTTAACACTGTTGACCACCTCACTAATTACATCAGAGAGCAAGCAAAAAATTTTCCGAAATCGACTTTATTTCAGGAATGGTTTACCGAGTGCTTTTAAGTGAGTTATAAAAGTACGAGAGGGCTGAATAAGTCGCCGGGATAAGAAAATATTGATAAAAAGCAGTGGTTTATTCCTCTCAGTCAAAATGTCCATTAAAATGGACATGACTTTAAGGGATTTTAACATACTCTTGTAAATACACGTCCATAATTATGGACACGAACCACAAAATTTACTTCGCAAAAAATATCCAATATTTTTGGCAAAGTGTTCACGGCACCACGATTAAGGTTAAATAGCAAAAAGAATAACTACCTTCAGCTCCGAGAAAAAAGTATGCGACTGAAAGATTAAAAAGGAGTGTCTCCGTGAAGCTAATCCCCTCTGAGATATATAAGATGCAAATTACATGGGATAAGTAGCTGAGATGCTTCGCAGGAGAAGGAAGGTAAACAAACCATGGAAGCCGACACGTGTCTCCGAGGTGGCGGTTGAGTGGGGAGGAGTCCCATTTGACGGGATAGATGGCGCCGCTCTGAGCAATAATAATATAACCAGGGCCCCGTTTGACCGCGCGACACGAGCCCTGCCGTCACACGCAAATAGATTAATCGGCGAGTCGAACAAGATTGTGAGGGGGTTTTACCTTTTGACGGCGTCTTTTAAAAACAAAAAAATAGGCTTATTTATTCTCCCTGCACTGTTACAGACGTGGCACCGCCTCACAATGAACGACATTCATGTATTATGGATGGACATGGAGGAGATAAGGTCGGATTCCGTCGTGGTATGAGTAATGTGCTTGATGGGACATGATGAACTAGCGATTATAATGATACCGACCACAAAGTAGCAAGTCCGACGTGGATGGAGAAGCTTAAAGCGACACCACTATGGAGGAATATTAAGGTCGTTAGCGAGGAAATCTTGAAGTTTTAATCCGCATAAGAGGTCATTTAAGAGGTTTCCTTCTTCAGGACGCGAAAAAGAGAAAGGCGAAATCTCAGAATTAATTAGAAAGCCGGGGACGGCTTAAGTTTGTCTCTGATCTCTTCTCTCATAAATGAACCTCTAAGGCTAAAAAGGACCGCCAATATCTGACTGGGAATGGCTTCTGACACACGAGCCGTGTACGCCGTTATTGGAACAGAAGCATTTTAAAGCGATAAGCATTGCTTGTCCGTCAAAATGTTTCGTCGACAAAAGAACACCTCTTTTGAAGAGTTTTTCCGTTGGGTAGGCCAATGGACCCTTTACTTTAGGTGGCTGGTGGCCTGCTCTTGAAACACAGAATATAACATTAAGGCCACGAATTAATGGAATTCACCATAATAACTTCCGGATTCATTAGAACCACGAACCCTGATATGCTAATTTATTATCGTGTCACAAGCATATTTAATTGTGAGGAGAATAATAATACTAAAAAGAGGCAAAAATATTTCCACTTTTTAACGGCGTTGGTAACGACTTGTCTCATAAGCTATCTACCAAGATGTACATTATTGTATCGATTTATTGGAGCAAAAAGTTTTCGCCATTGCCTTTAAATATCGTTTCCTTCTGTTTAATTAAAGTCTCTCACTTAAAATTGGCTATGTTTTCAAAGAAAAAGTATATTAAGCAACTAGCTTGCTCATAAAATCAAATACCTTAGGTAAATGAGGGTTAAAATTTACCTATTATATTGGCACAATGCGGCTACACACGGCTCCTCATAAGTATTTACTGAGTGATAAGTAAATACTGCTAAGATAATTATATTTAACAGCTCACAACACGTGTTTCGATTGCCATAAAATGATAATCAGGTACTGTAGTACCTTCTTCTGTAGCAGCGCATTTCGAGGGCCTCAACCACTTATTGGCTGAAGGCTGCTGTCATCACCCATGCCTCACTTCCGTAGAGAAGCATGCTCCGAATGTAAGACCTGATAATTTTTTTTCATATTGCAATGCTTTAATTTCCCGATGTAAGTGGATCTTTCGTTTGGTGGCATGATCGCAATTCCCTAGAAAAATAACTTAAAATTCATGGGATCAACTCCTTGTAGTCCATACAAAAACTTAACTCCAACGAAACCTTCACAGGACAGTAACAGATTCGATCAACAGAAATCCGCAGAGAAATGCATTCACTGCTGGATTATATTTCTATACGTAAACCCTTGTAAAATTTTATAGAAAAGTTTTCAATTTAATGACTTCTAACTTGCTAAAATGAAAAGAGAAATTGATTATTGTATTCTCCTTCATTCCGAGTAGTGTTGTATTATGTATTTACTCTATATGCACAAATAATTCAGGACATTTTTTGTTGCATCTTTTTATTATGTTTTATTTAATTATTGCTTATGTTAAAATATTATTTTGATTTATCTATATTTAAAGCACCAATGAATCCACGATAATTAATGTTTATTTTTATTATCATCCACATCTGTGTACACGCACTCTGACGTCACGCGTCTCACTTAACTCCGCCGGCCATCAGCTGGTGGTTACGCCCCTAATTAGAGCCGACTGCGGTCTCCATCAACGACCTCTCGCACTGAGGGATTCGGGTCAGCTGATGACCCCTTGATAGCCTGCCGCTGCGGCAGGGATCACAGGAGGGAGAGCCATCGTCACGCTAGACAAATGCTCTCAGGGTACGACTGGCTATAGGGACGCAGTTTCTCATGTGGATCTGATACAGTAGACAGTGCATGCGTTGCAGTGCTTTTATCAAGAAATAATATTCATGAAAGTTCATTCACTTGCCCTAATTCAAGCTAGTTAACTTTGACTGAATATGGAGCAATTTTACACACCACTAGGGGTGCGATAAAATATCTTACAAATCAAATTTTTGGATGTGAAATGAATACAGCTACCAGTTTTAAAGGGTGGCAATTTAAATTCCTAAGTGCCTACAAAGTAATTTAAGTCGTATACGAACTAGGGCGTACCCAGGATCAAAACCAGAGGGGGGCAAGCCGTGGTCGTTCAAGTTGTAATACAGAAAAGGTTAAGAAACCAAAATTTCAAGAAAATTATAACAGCGCTTTAAATTACATTTTTTATACTAATGTCACTTTCCTTGAAATAAGAGAACTTTTTTTTTTAATTTCGTCCTCAATTGAATTTAATTTTGCTTCTAAAGGGGTGGGGGGAATGCCTCCCCCCTTCCGCCCTGCTGGGTACGTGCATGTATACGAGGATATAATACGCAGCACCTAGGCAACGATTTGTCATCTTGCAAAATAGAGTTTTGGTTGCGAAATGGACGCAAAGTGTTATCTACCAGTTAAAAATTTAAATTCGTTTGTAGCAACAGGGTAAGTTAAGTCTTATTCAGGATAAAAATAATTTTAATGCGATTAGGTCAGCTATCTTTCTGTACATTATTCGCAAGTGAAAGTGGATATCACTGTAATTAGTCTCATGCAGTCCAATACTAATATCAATAATCATAATGAAATTTAGACCAAGCTGAATGAGGAAAGTTTAAATGATAGTAAATATGTAAAAAAAATACGGAGCCGACAAGTATAACCATGACCCCCATGCACAACCGTGCGAATTCGTGCGATTTGGACTGCTTGTGGCATCATATGCTCAGCAGTCCAGCAACACCCAGTCCGATAGTGTCCACAAATATCCACAGGGAAGAATTACGCTTCGGTAGCTTAACTGGCTAAAGCACTCGACCGGAAATCCGGGTTCGAATCCCGGTCAAGGCGGATGATTTTTTCTCTGTGGATCTTTCGCATGAAATGTTTCAGTTTGTGTTAACACTATAATTATAAAGAATTAAAATCGCTACCAAATGAATGACCAATTTAGTATAGGTTATAAGTCATGACTTGCTTTTCTACTCCGACTGAGACTGAGTAATGAAAATATTTTCAAACTAAGGTGCATGCGAAAATGTCGCAGTAAAAGATGAAAAAGGACCCTATAGAATAAAGGAAGTAAAACATGTGATGCGTTTCACATCACGGACTTTGTATAATTACCAGTGTGCAAACTTTTCTCGTGAGTAAACGTGACCTGATCTCTTCTTCTACGTTGCTATTGAGTATACTCGTAGAAGGAAGAAGCAGGAATTTAAAAAAAGTCGATACGTTTTATTCCTTTTAGCAGTGTACCAATCACTTGGAAATTGGCTCACTTGCCTTACCGAGGTAGGCATAGGTTCGCATTATTTTGTATCGATGGTTGTATACCCTCAAGGTTTTAGCATAATCTCCTCTTAATGGCAATGGTCATAGAGACTCACCATGGTGTTGCAGAGGTGGAACCTCTTGTAGAGCCCGACGCACTGACTCTTGGCTGACGATGGAGCGGAGACGAGGTTGCCCGATACTGAGATGGACAGGTTGCCCCGGGTGACCACATGGGGACCACCCACCGACGCGCCCAGCCTCCGCCTTCTCCTCTGCAACCTGTGGAAATAAACAATGAATAGCATGCATTTAATAATGAATACTTGTAGCACATTTGCAGAATTAATTATAATTTAACAATCAACGCGATTCAACTCACATTTTTATCATAAGACGCATGAAAATTTAAATAGGGGACAGTATATCGTGTGTGGTTTGCAGTGCGATGTGATAGATAGCGTTAACATTATTTCAGTACGCAGAAAAGTTTTTCGGGTTTTCTACCGGTTGATGTTTTCCATGTCTCCCGACGTTTCGAGCAGCGACTTGCTCATTGATCATTCGGAAGATCCCCTGAGGATGATCAGCAAGTCGCTGCTCGAAACGTCGGGAGACATGGAAAACATCAACCGGTGGAAAACCCGAGAAACTTTTCTGCACATGATACGCCGGGAAAACCTAAGATCATACATTATGTCAATAATGCGTTATTTATTTTAATGAATTTATTGAATAAATATCGCGTTTTATGGTATTTTTAAACAGTGGTTTTATTTTAAACAAATTTCTAAACACGAGATTTTTTCCAGTTCAACGAAACACACAGTGCACTTCAGCTCATAGAATGATCATTCCGAGTGGAGACTTCAGACTCAAGGAAACAATATCCTTGGACTGCAAGGTAGCAAAGGGGAAAGACCTACTCCCCAGCCTTGAATATGTGAAATGCTATCAGGTGCCTAAGGCAAAGGTTGCGGTGAACTCTACCCTCACCTACTCATACTTCAGTTTGAATCACTAAGTTTATTAAGTAAGTGATAATATTGTTAGTACTGAAAGAACACAATCCTTTCTTTGCCAGGAAAATGTGATATGTTTTGTATTTCTATGGTTAACATATGGTGTTATTCTTTAAAAATGCATTAATTTCCTTTCGTTTTTTTAATTATTGCTTGATTTATGTACTGCTGTTTACATAGTATGATTTAGCTTTTAGTTATGATATATGTAAAATAATGTAATTATGTAAAATAATTTTTCTCGCACACCATTAACAACTGACGAAAAACTGAAACATAAATGAATAAAACAATCACAAGTTCCTTAAGAAGTTACCACCTATGCCTCATAAATCTATGGCAGACACTTCAAAAAACAAAAGACGACCACGAATGCATGCCAATACAACGGTGGCTTCATAAAAATCACAATTTAAGTCGAAGGTGAGGTTTACTCACGCCTATGTAAACTAGACTTCGGTTTGCGTCAGTAAGCGAGAGAGAATATTGCCTTCATTGACGCATACAAATTCAAATATCAAATTCCAGGGTGTCTGCATCCAAACGTCGTAAATACCTGGCAGTGTTTCCTCCAAAAACAAAAGTAAGGTGAAGAATGCACGTCACTACTCCAGCAGCATCACAAATGTCTAAAACAGCGTCATTTAGGACCTGTTTAAAGGAAAATTTATTTCTGGCCGTAAAAAATATCAGGCCGTCTTTTTCTCGCCCTTTTCCATGCGTATCTCAATCCTTATTCCTTTTCCAATTGACCTTTCTCCCTCCAGTAGGGAAGAGGGCGTAAAAACGTCCGACAGGCCTAACCTGAAATACGACCCCGTGTGAAAGAATAAAGAGCCCTTTAAACGAGGAAGGGATGACATGAGGTATAGGAGAGCAAATCGCGGATGGCGTTTTGAAGCATGGTTGTCTAGACTAGGGGTCTCCAAAATTTTCAATGTTAGGGCCACATTATACATTTACCACATTCATGCGGACTGAAGGAATAAAAATAAAACATATCAGTGCCAGTAATTTAATTTCCTCAAAAATTAGAATATAAACAAGGCAAAATTAAAAAAAAATATCTTGTCTGAAAAAAATCATGGCAAACTGAATAGATTTCAGCCCTTAGTTTTATGCAACCAAATTTGTGTGACGAATGATACTGTCTTTTTGAATTTAAAAATTCATTTTCAAATAGGTAAGTCATTTGTAGGAAATGTAAGTAAACATACAAGGATTTGTTTGGCGGGCCGAATGAAATTATGTACCGGGCCGGATATGGCCCTCGGGCAATAGTTTAAATTAGATGAGCCATTAGTAAGAATTGTAAGTAATGACACACGGATTTGTTTTGTGGGCCGGATGAAATTATGTGTCGGGCCTGATGAGGCCCGCGGACATTAGTTTGGATACCCCTAAACTAGACCACGGACCATATTCCAGAACTTTACTCATGTCTTGATACCGACTCAAATGCATCCGATTTTCGCGTTGGTATCAATAGAGTCCAATTCATATCGAGTCACCAAGCTCCAAGATGTCCGCCGTCACTGCATGACGATTTTAAAAATTAATATAAATACATCCACCTGCTGCCTTCCACTTCCAATTGTTATCTTTTTGATACAATAACGTCATGGCAAAATCAGCAGTGCCGGAACGCACTTGCGTAAACGTTTTTAGAGGTGAAATATTACTCTGTGTGTTTTTTACTGCAAGTTATAATTTACATTTTTAACCGACTTTTTTTTGAAAATCAATGCATACATTATTAATTTTCAGGAATTTTCAAAACAATTGATGAAAGTGTTATTTGACTATTATTTATTTTGTTATCCAGTGCTGGAACAGCGTTCCGGCGCGTACCGGCACCATGACACCACTGTTTCCATACGAAAGATGTTATAGCTGTCATGTGTGAACGAGATCCTGGATTATTTATTTTGCGTATATACCTTTCATTATCAATTAATGTATTCCGCCTTCTGTGTTTTTGTGTTGTTCACATTTTAATGGAACAGTTACTTTTTTGTATGAAGTCAAAAATTTACTTTCATTTTTTTAGCATCATTTCGAAATGTTGAAATTTGCGTATTTAAAGCTTATTGCGTTTATGCAAATAAATTACACCACGTTTCATTTCCTGAAATAATTTCCCAATAATTATGAGCGTATCATTTGGTGTATGTATTGCATTATTTTTTACATGTACCTGGATATATCAATTGACCATATTCATGTTATGTGCATTTTTCAATGGAGCAGAATTACTGTTGCTGCGCGACTCTAAAACTTCTGCGCGCGTGCGAAAGTTGTTACGCTTATGTAAAGCGAATTAAGCTGGGAGCCGCAAGAAACGCGGAGGTTGCGGTATAGGCTTAGACTGCCAAAGCAATTGAGAATAGATATCTTTAAGAGCGACACGGAGAACTTCATCTTAGAGCCCCACAGTATTTCCAGGTCCGACAGAAGCGATAAATTAAGAGAGAAATTTTGTCGAAAGGATGCATATGGAAATTCATTCTTCCCCCGAACCATAATGGAATTTTAGTAAATATTAGTGTTAAATTTGTATGAGCAATTGCTTTTTATAAATAAACAGCTGGTAAAATGTAAACAACCTCACCAAACGCCTTTTAGGCGGCCTGCGGGGTAGTATGTAGCTGTGGATAAATATTATTTTATAAGAATCGTGAGCTTCAAAATGAGATAATTTACTACCATTCCACAGAGTTATATTGTCCATATTGTATTTATTCTTATTATTTAACACTAAAATTTTCACTCGTCTGTCCACACTTTGAATATGCGGCGAGCATACGGGATCCAGCGCAAAAAAAGTTGTGATCTACGAACTGAAGAAAATACGATGGGAAGCTGCGCGATTCTCGAGAAACTGCTGCGGGGGTACAGAAAAGGTTACACAGATGTTAAGCAAATTATCCTCGGAGCCGCTAAAGTAATTGAGAATAGATATCTCTAGGAGCAACACGTATGACACCATATTAAAACCCCACCATATTTCCAAGTCCAATTAGACTTGGAATGCGGCGATACGGCCAAGGATAGTGCAAGATGAATATCCTATATGAACCTTCTTACTGCACGATCTGGCCAAGGGTAGTGCAGGATCAATATCCACTGAACATCCTTTGCACTACTTCAGGAGAATGTAGTTTGAACTCGGATAGTGCGCCATTAGCTGATTCATCGGTCGTTCACGAAGAAAATCCTTTGCACGCTGCACTAGAAATATTCTTTGTATGTCTTTCGAACAAACTTTTCCCCACTGGGAACAGAAATGAAAAATTAAGGGAATTATTTTGCTGTAAGTATAGGAATGGTAAAATCGTTTTTCCCTCGCAAGATAAAGGACTTCAATAACTGGAATAAATAAATGCAAGGCGTAATTGCGTAAGAGCATTTCCTTTTATGCGTAAACGGCTGGTATACTCACACCTCTCAGACGCACGACCTTTTGGGCTTTTAGCGGGATAGCAAGCAGATCAAGAAAATAAATTTTATGAACGAGCCCATAACTTAAAACAAAAAGCGTTCTCTTAACCCCTTCCACTTCTATTTATTTTCCGAATATCGTGCTCCTGTTCTCCATTTATTTTTTTCTCTTTTTAATGATAGGTAATGAAATTATATTTTGTAATATTTTATAAACGTGGAACCGTCGAATAAAATGTGATTATGAAACATGGAGAACACAGCTATCGCTACTCCAAGAAAGTCATTTTAATCCTTCCAATGCATCATGTTTCATGAGATCTGAACTATTTATATATACTGTGAATGTTTTGACATTGTTAAGCTTTCAAAAAACTTATATTGCTCCTCTAAATTGTGCTAAAATCATGTAAATCCGATGACGAGATACACTCGTCATTGCGCTGTTTGGCGTTGAAAGTTCATGACGAGCTGGACTTGTCATTACAGCGCAAAGGGTTAAGATTAAACCAGTAGTACTTAAGGGGAAATGCACTTGAAAATCCACAAATTAAAAACGTAAACCCAATTTCCAATTTATTTCAAAATCCACATTCCCCGCCAAAATGAGAAACGAACTGAAAAACAGCTGAATGCACTCCCAATCAAAGTGAGGCGCTCTAGCCCCATATTTCAACCTGGGAGAAGTCATTAAGGTTATGGGATAAAAGTACACTGCTCGCAAATTACATGCATGCGTTATATATAGGATTATCTGCCCAGTAATGAAAATTGAGTTCGATCATGTGGAGAAATTCCATTACTTTTGCAGTCAAAATCGCATAGTAAGTCCAGATTGGTCATGGATAGTGATTAAAAAGGACTACGTTGAATAATGCTACGAGAAATGACGAGTAATATAACACCCTAGTATTACAATGATGTATGGGAAGCTCATTAAAAAGGAGACATTTTTTTCGCCCAGGTAATGAAAATAAGCCACTAGCGCAATAAAAATTAAGGACAAAAAACGGTTCTTTGAATCTAGGTACATTATTTTTAGAGATTTAAATCGTTATGAAAGAAAATGAACGATATATTTTATCGGTAATGAACTTGTTATATTTGAAACCAATGGGTGAGACTTGAGACGAGTAATAGCTTCATGACTAAGGTAAAATTTGGTAAATTCATAATAAATAACAAACATAGATGTGCCATTTTTTCCAAGGGAATGCAAATTTAATTCAGGACCACGTATGGCGCTGTTAAAACATCTTCATTTAAAAATATACAGCATTTTAGTTTTTATTTTAAGTGAATGTACCATATGCTACTGAAACCATCACGTCAGTATTTCATTCTGCTATAATGGTAACTCACCAATGGCGTAGTGAGGAATTTCGTTCGGTGGCGGGGGAGCGTCCAAAACCATCGGGGAAAATGCTTAAAAAACAGGGTACAAAGCAATGGTTTTTAAACTAATTTTACCACTTTTATTAATCGAAAAAACTGCATTTGTTAATTAAATATTTTTTAAATTCATGATTTTACAATATTTCGTTTTCTTTTATGAAGGAAAATAATTGTTTTTATATTTGAGGGTGTTCCTGACCCCCCTAGGTCCCTCTCTCCTCCTATATGGTCCATAGGGACATATGTATCCCATGAGATAAGAACACTAATATTGTGAAAATTAAAGGACAAATCCGGAGTTATCGTACTAACATTACATGCTAGGTACTAATAAAGATTAAACCGAAAGTCCTGTTATAAATACCCTTCTCGTGGAGTTGCTATAAACTTTCAAATTTCCACTTCGTAAAAAGAATTTCAAGTCAAAGTTTTAAAAAATGAGGAAAATAGAAAACATAAAGGATATCAAAAAAAATACTAGAAAAAGAAAAGCATCCAACAGCCCATTCTTCAATAAAACCAATTATAACAATCATACACTTTCTCATTTAATTCTGAGAGAATTTCAAACATTTGTGACATATCTACATCTACATAATACCCCGCAAGCCGCCTAAAAGGCGTGTGGCATGTCCCTTTGACCTTAAATTAAGAAGAATAAAAAAATTAAAAACTAGATGGCTATAGTCTATTCTTCGAAAGAACCAATTCTTACAATGATATACCTTCTCATTTAATTTTAAAGAATATATAATATATTTGGGACATATATGCATTTATCTTAAAGGGTTGAACAGGAAAAAAATCAATCTATATAAACCGGTCCAAAACTTACATATCATCCTGTAAAATAGAGCCGTCCGGTGTGAAGAATGTCTGCAGACAATATATAATGACAGTATCGACTCCTCCGATGGGGTGATCATTGCCAAAAATTATAGTGGACTGGTCGTATTACTTCCTCCAAGATAATGCATCGAATTGAACTAGATTCGATGAGGGAGTTAGTGGAAAGGGTGGATGTGTTCCCAAAAATGGCTGATCATACAATCGACCAATCCCCACTGAACGACCACAGGAACTTATTAATTTAGTCTGTGATATTTCAGTATGCGTTAATAAGATTGAACCATTGGGGTAAGATGGTCACTGAAGACAAGGTAGATGCATAAGCATAAACACAAAAGTGGTTTCTTTTAAAGGACAGTGAGTGTATGTGTGTATACTTAACTGATGTGTTTATATTTTTTTATCGTGTGCTGGACATATTCCTTGCTTAGATTTACTTTAAATCGCTTCTTTCACTTTGAAGAACCAATGACATAAGTAAGGTGTTTGTCTGTGCCTGAAATGCTTTCTCCCTAGAGTGTTTAAATATTGTCCTCGTCCTTTTTCTATTACTTATTCCAAACCCTTTCTTTCCATACCTGTGAATTTATTTGTATAATAAAATTTATAATATACTAGCTGACCCGGCGAACTTCTTATCGCCTAACAATCAATGAACTTACAGTTCAGTTACACCATTTATGAATCAAGAGCGGCTGTATCGTTTTTAATCATATTTGATTTATTATAATAAAATAAGGATACAAAATCAATAAAATTACGTAAATGAGCATAAAAATTGCTTGTCAGAAACACATTTTCTTTATTGAATCTACATAGGGTGGATCGGAGCAGGATGGCAAGCCAGATACGTCCAAGGACTTTTAACGTTCAGATAGATAGTTGGTGACTTCGTCTTCGTTTTTTACACAGTAAAAAGATTTGAATTCATGCAGACTACCAACTATTTGATCCTGATTTACCTTAGTTGTGTCATCCACATCTTCGTTCTATGCCGTCAAAATTGCTCGCTCAATCGACCATTTGTTATATTTGTGGTGATCAATCATATTCGGGTACACTTAGTTGATGAGCTCATTTTTCGATGACAACAATTTGCAAACTTTCCGAGGAAATGAAATAAAACTTCTCGATTCGTCGACAAAAACACGGACATACCCGATTGTCAACAATTGCTTGGAGATTTGTTTACAAACACGGTAGTGAGGTATCAACTCGAGCTGGGCTTATAATTAGCTCGAAATAAACTTTTTTAATACAATTTCAATATTTTTAATATATTTAACAATTAAAATGTTATATAGTTACGAAATTCAGTCATTGAATTGGTAAAAATAAAACAAATTATTTAATTTGTAATTTTTACCGACTTATCAATTGTTGCAGTGTTACCAACAAACACATAAATAAGAATAAAACTCAGCTCCTAAACACATATCCCTAAGAAAGAAATGAATTTTTTTGTGAATTTTTCCAATTTTTTTTAAATGTTCTATATGTTATCCGGGGCTGAGACGAATCCAATGAACCTAATATCATTAACATCGGTGCAGCCGTTCTCGAGTTATAAGTGCTCTAACTAACACGATTTTCGAATTTCTTTTGTATACAGGGTGTTTATAAATGAATATCAGGGTTTTAACGCATTATAATATTTAATACATTATACTTACAGTTATAAATTATATGTCAAATGAAAGATGAACTCAAACAGTTTTCTTTTTTTGCAACAATGCACATGTGTGTGAAATGTTTCCGCCGCGATCCGGTAGAAAGCGGTAGTAGCCAAGATGGCGACTACTGAACAGAAAGCGTTTTGTGTTTTACAGTTTGCAAAGACTTCATTCATTTATAAACACCCTGTATATAGATTTGGGACGTATATGTATTGACTTTAACGGGATAAACAGGAAAAAAAATCAAATCTATAGAAACCGGCCAAAAAATTACATCTCACCCTCTAAAATACAGCCATCAACCACCTCAAGCCAGCAGTCATCATACACTCATTGAATTCTACATACTGTAGTTATACACTAAAAGATGCACGCTGATAGTGTGGAACAACTTCTTCTCAGTACCCTGATCATGAGACAAAACTTAACCAGGCGGCGATCATACGACCTCACAGAAACATTTTCGGAGCAGGGATGTGGATCTAAAAGAAGCGAGGATATTAGATGACAGAGAAAAGGTTCCGAACCTTTTAAGGATAGACTTTAGTATCCTGAATTTTAGGAACCCGATCCCTATTTAACTTCCCAACACCTTTCTGTTCCACGCCTCCCCTCTTTCATTTATTGTTCCGCCGAGATAATCCAGCCTCTATCGCTCTTTTTCCACTCACTCTGTGGCCACATCGATACCACTCAAGTGGCCAACTGAGGAGGAACTCTTCTTTAGAACGCTGATGTCGAGCCGTAGCTCTTCACAGTGCCTTCCATCGAATGACTTCCATGGAAAAGGCCGGCGAAAATTAAGTGCAATATTTTTTTATTGAAATTGCAATAGAAAATTCGCATTTTAATCTCGTTTTAAATCGTTGTCTAAGGATCGGAAAAGGTTTTTTTATGATAGAATTTACATATCTCATTTTGACAAAAAACTGATCCAGGGATGCCGACTTACAAAAAATATTAGGGGCGCAAACCCGGGATCTTGCCACAGGAAAGTTTACAAGTAGGGAGTTTTAAGTTTTTTAAGCATTTTAGAAGAGTCATATGATCAACGTTAGAACCCTGATAGCTCAAATCTCGATATCTCGACACTCCGGGGAAAACCGACCAGCCAGACACATTTTTTCCTCACACGCATAACGAATGTTTGAGGGGGCCAGGGCCCCCTCAAACATTATATTAATTGGTGCTTGTAGCCCTGGCTATATGATACTTACAAGTGTATATACGTACTTTTATCATAACTCAATGTCACCACTTCCTAAAACATTTTTTCTCCGCATGTCATCATAACCCAAGTTGTTGACATAGCAACATATGAGGCAAATACAATAATTTTAATGCCGAGTTCCGATGAAAAGCCATGCTAATTTGCTGCGAACATGTATATATACTCCAGAACATAATGGTGATGACAATTTATACTTTGTATCGCTGAGCAGCCCATGTTTTTCGTCATTTAATGTTTTACTGGGCTATAAGTTAATGGAGTAATGATGAGGCCTAGAATTTAATCTACAGTGAAGACTAAGAATCCTTTTGCTACCGAATCTCAACGTGTTGATAGAAATGAGACTACTTTACCATAGCGCATGGAAAAAAATACGTTTACAATGATGACCGTTTGGCTTGAGGCCATAAATGGGCGTATGTTACGATTTAATGTGCCCCAGTCTCTGAGCAAGAATGTTTAGTTATTTGATGATTTCAATTTATTTTCGACGTTATCAATCCAAAGAGATGAACTCCAAATATTAAAAAAATTAATTGCTAGGGGTATGTAATTACAGTAGGTTTAACAAAACTGCCTGCGGACTAAAAGTAGGTAATACTATCTTTGCAGTCATTCAACAAAAGAAGCTGTAAAGTCAGAGGTTATTACTTAATTTTACATCGATGACTTTGGATCTATGCTAGAAGTTAATGGAAGAATGATGAGACCTAGAATTTAATCTGCAGTGACGACTAAAGGCCGCTTTACACGGCGAATGATTTCATTCGCATGTTCATTCAGCATGATCATGCGCATGATCATTCACCGTGTATGACGGAACAATTCGCGAATTAACCTTCATGCGCATGTTCTATTTTGCTCAAATGATCCTGTGAATGATCACGTGATCATTCAGCACGATTTTTCGCATGATCATTCACCGTGAATAGCGGCCTAAAAGATCCTTTTGCTGCCGTGGTTTAATGTGTGGGTAAAAATAAGGTGACATTACAATATTCCACAGTAAGTGAAAAAAAACCAAGCGAGGATAGATTTTATCCCTTGTCAAACCCTAAGGGGTAATGGAGGACGAGAGTGGATCGTCTATGGACCCCGGTACCCCGAAACCCTGCATGCCTTTAACCTTAACCATTTTAGGGGTGCAATTTACGCCGTTTTTAAAAGGAAGGTTCAAGCGATTCGGGAGTCAAGATAATGGAATGGATGGAGGACCCTTAGCTATGGCTTAACGTGCGGTTTCGACGATAGCGCTGGTTGGGTCCATTTAGGGGTCATCTAAAAAAGAGCCTAAATCGGTGTTGGCGCCCGTAAGAGGGTTTTTGAGGTGAAAAGGTGAATGTTTCCTCGCAGGCTTAAGAGCTGAGAAGTGGTTCTTAGCAGGAGGTAGGGGAAACCTCCTTCTAAGCGTTTGGAAGAGGGCCTGTATCACCATGGCAACGTAGTGAACGTGGGCTATATCGTGGAAGGTAGTTAGATCGGCCATTCATCCATTCACGTTAAGAAGATATGTAGCATAAATCGGTTTATTAAGATATTGATACTGGCCATCGAAGAATAGAAAGCGGGATGAGTGATTCCCGACTGATTATAGCCGTGTGGCATGATAATGGAGGAGAAGAATGGAGAAGGTGAAGTGGACGAAGAGGAGGATGATCGACGAAGTGGTGGGTGCATAAAGGTGATGTACGGAACACAGAAGATATGGATGGAGCGAGTTATACAAAGGGATCATAAACACACTTTCTACTACTTAAATGCGATATAATACCATGCGCACAAATTGATGTAAGTTGATGCGCGATATGAATCTTTTTATATGTTGTGCAAATTTTCAATATTTTATACACCTAGTTCGCTCACATTTGAACACATTTTGCATTGTGCATTATATTTCAAAGAGAATAGGATTTTGTAAATGTCTGACTTTGTTGTTTGTTGATTCCTCGTTGGAAATGCCCGTATATGTGATGATTATCGAGTAATGGTAACAAATAAATAATTCAAAATAAAAGCGAGATCCAACGAAGTCAAGACATACAACCGCAAAGGAAGTCCATGCATATAAAACATTTTGGATAACATGAACACAGGAAAAGCTCCACTATATTACCAAATAAACTTCTTCCTTGCATCCACTTCCTTGGAATACGTTTATTCAGTATGGACTAAAAACAAAATACGACAGTAAAAATTTGGGGTAAAAAATACAGAGGGCGTATAGAAGGACGCGGTGAGGAAAAGGGATGTTTTCCGGTTTATTCCCGCGGAAGGGAAGTGTATTTTCAGAATTCTTTTGTTTCCCTACTCCGCCCAATTCCCGTGTATTCTGCCCCCAGGAATTTGGCACGATGCTATCACCATCTCGCGGAGTATAGTGCAAGCTACGCCGAGCCGCACATTGGAATGCGTGGGGAGATGGAGAATTTCGATCTTCAGTTGTCGTGCGTGCGCCGTAAATAAGATCGACCTATGGAGATACAAACACGATAGGTGGACGACTTCGTGTGGAGCATGAACGGGGCAAACATTTTTTTTTGCTATCCATAAAGAAAGGAAACAAACATCTGCTAGGCACGACCACGCCGGCTGTATCGAGAGCCGAAAAATCTTATTGTTCACAGTTATGGACGTACGTGACCTCTGACCCTGGTGAAAGGGTTATTTTTTGTAAGGGCACGTTTTCGGTATCGTAGCCCTAAAAATGTTCCTTGTTTTCGCACTACGGCATTATGGTAAGTGTTAAAAACGTTGATTATTGCCTAACAGTGTTGGTCTTCAAGAAATTAATGCAGAATTTTTGGCTAACGCTTCAGTATATGTTTATAAGTACCTTCATAAAGGCTTTTTTTCAATGAATATCATTTGGAATCATAAAATTTATGTAAGAAAATGATATTCATTGAAAAAAGACCTGATTATGGTAGAAAAATTTACCGAAACGTTGGCCAAATATTTTGCATATAATTCTTCAATACGTACTTATCAAGGCACCAATAAACGTTAAAAGTTGAGGTAAACAGAAATAATAAAAAACTCAGCGTTAAAAACCACAAGCCACATATTATTCAACTTCATAGTTAAGATGGTTTCACCCAGCAATTCAAACCTACGGTTGGTTTGGTTAGGTGAGGGTAAACCTCACTCCAGACTTAGCCAAAGGCGTGAGTACAGGGTAAGGTGCCAGGTTTCTTTCCCTGTGCGTCCTGGCCCTTCTAGGATTTTCGTGTCAATTTACAATTCAGCTAATTTCCCAATCTATTTCGGAGACTATGGGAATGATTAGTCTTCTTAATAAGCAGAGTCACTGTGGAACCTCAAAATATATTACTTTTCCAAGTTTTTATAAACAAACCAAATTTATTCGACATAATTAATAAACCATTTGAAAAAGACCAAACTGCCCCGTTCAACAATTACAACTTAACTAATTTTCCACGTAGTTTCCGAGAAGATTGGAATGATAAGTCTTTTTAGAAAGCAGAGTTACCATGGAACCGCTTTAAAATGAGTTTCTCTATGGAGAAACCAAAGAATTTCAGAGTGTAGACTTTTTACTCAGCGGAAGTAATTTTCCATGAGACTAAACCAGAACCCATTACCGGTATGGGTCCCCTCTTTTGGTAAATTCGGGAACTATGTGGTGGCATATTATGATAAACAAATAAATAATAAATAAATAAATGCTTAACAAATATCAAGCAGTCAAGTCGCTCGGAGCACGCTACGAAAATATTTTAGTATTTTTGAACAATACCAACAAAATTCACCACAAGCCTGTTAAGATGGTTTGCAGACATTATGAAGATGAGATCCTGTCCCAAAAAGTGGTACCTATGCAACTTGTTTTAAAATCAAAACTGATGAGATAGAATAAATTTATCAGTTGAAAAGAACACACTCTCCCGCCTAAAATTCAGCTAATTTTCCACATTATTTCCGAGAAGATCGGAATGGTCAGTCTTTTTAGAAAGCATAGTCACAACGGAATCTCAGAATGTGTTACTTTTCCAAGTTATCATAAGCAATCAAAATTTAATTCGCAGCATTAATTAACCAGTTAATAGGACAAGCTGCCCCACATAAAATTTAGATCTTACTAGCCAATTTCCGAGAAGAAGGGAATAATTAGTCATTTTTGAAGGCAGAGTCACTGCGGCACCGCTGTGAAAGGAGTTTTTTTTTATAAACCAAACAATTTCAGAGATACTCAGTGAAAGTAATTTTCCGTGAGACTAAGCCAGATCCCATCTCCGGTGGATGCCCGCTTATGTACCTGCGTTGGGGATTTTCGCTGGAGCGGGCAAGAAGAAAACGTTTTTTTATCATCATTCGCGAATGCCTACAGGGAGAGGGGAAATACTGCATTTTTCACGAGCTCCGGACAAAGTTATCGATCCCCAATCAGAGCACCTATAAGCGGAGAAGGACGAAATTCAATCGCGGAACTAAAACGCTGGGAAAGAGAGCTTGATATAGCTTTCCGCTCTGTTTTTTACCCGAACGAGCAGACGACAAAGATTACATTGAGGGCTCAAATGAATAAGAGCACACTAAAACCGTATAAAGAGGACCTCCCCGATGGATTTCCAATTACAAAGCCATTCAAGCTTGAAGGAATCAGCGTTGCTCATACATAATTGAAGAATGCCGGTGAAGTGGGTCACGACTATGAGAAGATGGCTCTATACCCGTCTTACTTAATAGCTTAAAGTGACCTATCAGCTGTCCAGGAGATTCACAGAGAAACGAAGTAAATGGCATTAGCAAGAAGAATACAAAATGTGGTTTCCGAGTCTGAAAAAGAATTCGATGTCCAATGAAAAATCATTTGAAGGATACAAAGATATACCTATCTTTCTTGACCGTCAAAAAATTTCCAATTACATGGCTAGGTTGATGTTACTAACGAGAAAGGAAGTACATTTCATAGTCATTTAAATCGAAAATATGGTCTTCTGTTGGTACATAAATTGATTTTCAATTACACATAATCTGTGGAAGAAAGTAGGATTCCTAAGGTCTTCAACTAACGAAAAGTAACTATCAATTGGCCTGTCGTGCACATTTAAAAAATGCAATATCTCTTGTAAAAATACTTATGCTATATTTTACTCCAGTATTGCTAGTGTTTTACGAGCATGGGACAAGAAATTAGATGAATGTATTATTTTGTAAATTATTTCATTTATTTTGCAAATTACTTCACTGTATGATACCACAAGTACTTTGGCGAAGTGAATTTAGTCGTGGCTAGTCTCTAAAATAGAACTCAAACTAAAACTTTACTTGATTCTGTGGTCTGATCTAGCGTGCTAGAGTGAGTACTCAAGATACAGAAATATTTCGGTTCATGGCTGTAAGACGCAGTCCCTTAAAGTTCACATATTCATGGCACAGAATTTTTTCCTTGTGCGCTCCGATTTTGGCTAGAGGGTATCTAATGGCTTTACCAGGATTTCAATCCAGAACCCATCAACCAGAAGGACTTTTAAAGTATCCAAACCAAAGAAAAGGGGTAATTTGCCATGATAAATGGATCATGATGTTAATGCAAAAGAAACGCGTACCAAAACTTAAGCACGAAAAGATAGCTGAAAGAAGGAATGTGTATATATCAGGAAAAAACCCAATCTCATAATTTTTAACCAATGGCGATGAATGGCAAGGGATGTCTTCTAAGACAGTTAAATTTTCTTGATTACCTATGCCACGGATGTTTGTTTTAAACAGTTCAGTCATGACTAAACTTCATTGAAGCTTGAAATAATAAGCGTTCTCCATCCATAATTGAAGAATGACAGCAAAGTGGGTCACGGAGATGAGAATATAGCGACATCTATCGTCTATTAACGACTCCAATGACCCGTCATTTGCCTTTATACCGTGACATCACATTAAAAGACATAGGAAGATGCATTGTATCGCTCCCCTTATGAAACTTTGAAACTTAATGAAGAAAATTAGTTAAATGGTGGTACCATTATTCCCGAAGGCAATAGGGTATTGTCCGGCTCATTGATCTTGAATGTAAACAATGACTTTGAAGAGATAATTTAACAAAGGCACCATTGAATCTATTCGTCTCAAGGAAGAAGAATTGACATTAAACATACCTATGGTTCTCTGCATGCATGCATCCACGAACTACGCATACGTGATGCACTTATCCATCCCCCATGTAAGATGATGCTTAAAATGATGACCCACCATAATTATTCCACTCTATTCATTGTCTGATTTACATGGCCCATTGAGTCTCCCGATCATAAACAATCTCAAGTAAATTCTTTATCTATTAGCCTAAGCATCCAATAAATTACGCAGATAATGGCCGCATTTAAGCACTAATCTCAAGGATATCGTAAACTCTAACAAATACACGAGCGAAATGATAATGAAAAATGAATCATGGTTGCACATCATAAATAAACTCTATAGGACTCATCTCTGTCACTTTATTGCGGTGTTACAGTGGCGCCTTGCTTGGAAAGAAGGCTATGGCTTGATGAGGAAATTGGAAATTAGAATTTTCAAAGCACTTTCAAGTAAATAACCCGAAAAACTCAGGAATTACTACTCCCTAATTACAAAAGACCATTATAATAGTTTGGCCTCGTTCATACGTTACGGCTTATAGCTTACGTTATAGTAGTCACAGCTCAAAGTTGTTATCCATAATTGTTATTTAAAAATATCACCAAGAATTTCAATGCCCGATGTTTCGACGAATTTAGGTAGATCCCAACGTTTCGCGAACGATGCTGATGCCGTCGTGACGTCATCCAATTATCTCTGTAAGGGTTACGTCCGTGGATTTTTCGTTGCGAATAGCTGGGGAAGTAGAATGAATTGGCACTTTTTTGCTTGTCAACTGAATGCAATGCTCTCGGGTCTTCCGTCGGGTGAATTACGTCTTAATGCCACGTTTAAACCGGTGCACAGTGGTCCGAAGTCGGAAAAAGCCGGACGAAAGTCCGGAATTCCTTTTTTTGAGGTAGACTTGAAACTTAGTTCATATGGTCACAACTTATTGGTGATCGTGAAACAATAAGTCATTTTTCATAGAACCCAATCGTTGCTAAGATAGAGGGGAATAAACATTACCAAATTTCCTTAATCACGCCCGATCTCGTATTTCTTCGAAAAACTTCAGAGTTAAGCTGTTGGTAGAGCATTGGACGGATTTTAATGAAATAAAAAACATTGCATTCCAATAAAACGGTACTTCATCTACATTATCCATCATTTTTTAATATTTGCGTTAATATTGGTGTGTTATAATGTCGAAAAATGGCGGGCCCTTTTTTCCCGGCAAAACCTGGCATAAAGTATACAATATTTTTAGCTAGAGAAAAAATAATTGTCATATTTTTCATCAGAGTATCTACCGCGGCGCACCGACTCCATGTTCGTCATAATGAATGCCGTCGTTGTTGGAGACGACGATTCTACCAACGAATCGTCAGTCCAACTATCAACAGTAATGCATCAACTCAATCGGGGGAAGACCTTAGAAACTCGTTCAGTTGGAGAAGTAGGCAACAATTTTAAAAGCGAAAAAAAATATTTCTTTATTTTTTTAATTAAAAACAAACTTTATTTTTTCGTAGATTTTTTTATTAAATAAATACCATGGTTTCGATGGCTAACGTCACCTTCTGGTCATAGCCGTCGAAAACAGGTTTGTGATTTAAAAAACTCTATAAATTAAACTAAATAAAAACGGAAAAACAAATTAAGTAATTCATTCAATATTTCCAGGAAATTACTCAAAGTATCGCCGGAAACCATCAACAATTATTTTATTATTCTTTTTTATCTCTATCGCAATCGGCAGTGGAAAACTTAGGCAAAATATGCCATTCCTGGACACTTTTGAGAGCAGCTCCCAAATTTTGGCAGCCCTGCTTTCCTACTCAGGTTGTTCCGTTTCGCATGGAATACCTCACGTTCACGCCCTCTTAACAATCTCCCAATACAGCACAACTTTTCGTCGCGCCCACTTTAATGGCGGCGATTCGCCGACTAAACTTGCTCGGTCGTACACGTGCGAGGCGCCATTAAGGCCCCATTGAAGGAAAATATCGACAACGCATTCCCATTAAACGGGGCCGAGTTGGTCTGCTGAAGGGCAATAAGCTCATCAAAAAATGAAAACACAAAGGATACCACGAAGAGCTTAATTCTCCATCAACTTCGCAGGTGGTCCCAAGTTTTAACCCCTTGACCTTTGAATTTCGTGCAATTTTAAGGTACTAAAAGCCACTCAGCCCCCAAATAAACAATAGCAGCTCACTAGAAACATTACTAATCCACACAATGGAAAATTATGATCGAAAGACACATATATTTAAACACAGGCCAGACATTCAAATTATAACTGCTTCATCCGAATGAAAAGCTCGTCCCAAACAGTAATCTTAATAATTAATGTAATGACTAATTCTGTACAGGAGCTTAGAGATAAATTTATGGTTGAAAAATAATTGGCCTTTCCGAAATTAAAAGTGTACGTTTGTCTAGACAGGAGGAAAATTACGTAAGTGTGCGTGTTCTTCGAAATTCATGAATGACAAATTCCGATAAATTAATAATGGCTGCCAGTACCCTTTGCAAAAGTTGGCATTAAATAGCAACCGATATTAGTAATGATATTATTATAACATATAAGTCTCCTACGTCCTTTCTTTGCTATAATTAAATAGTGTACAACAATACCTATCAATTTTCCATAGCACCATCGGTTACAAAGTTAGCAGAGGCTTTAATTGTTTACAACAATTCCATTTATAATTATTAGAATAAACAATTTGGGTTTTACAATCCTTATGAAATATATTTAGCTTGATTTTATAAAAACTAAAAGTTGTTAAAACAAGAACTACGGAAATAGCAAGCGCTCAAACAGGATATTTAAGAAAAAGTCTACACTTTTGAGAATAAATTAAATATAAAATGTATTACAGACTAGAGGATTTTTAAAGTACCTACATTACTCAACGCTAAAATTTGTGTAATATGTTTTTACGAGCAAGAAAACGAATTTTTTTTAAAACTAAACACAAAAAATACTACCAGAAATATTTTTTCAAGCATATGGCTCAATTTAGAGTTGAATGATCTTATTAATATCATAGTTGTATTTAAATTATTTGCTTCATTAGTAAGTAGAGGTCTTCAAAATCGGGTACCTTTTTTTATGGGCAAAACGCCCGACAACGGAGCAAGTGGCGTATCTTATTTTGGGTCAATATGACCCGACGCTAAGTAGTTACGTAAATTTATCTCAAGTGACTACGGGTTCACTATACTTAAGTAAAAAAATTGATACCGGCAATCAATTAGGGGTAGATCGACCTTCATTATATTAAAACTGAAAGTTATGGATACGAAAACTACGGGATTGGCAATCACTCTAAGCTGAGTAACATGATTTTACGATCAAAGTATGGGTACCATCTTCATAAAAAATAATTACAAAGAATTCAAAGGAGCAGATAATTTTTTCAATGCATGGACTAACGTAGAATGGAACTTTCTCCCACATGTATTTAGTTGCATTTATATTGGCGGCTTCGTTTAACCAGTAGAGCTCCTCTAACTTGGGCGTCTTGATAATTTTTCAGACAGAAGGCCCAACAATGGAGTAAGTGGCGCACCACATAGACCATCCCCCTGCAAAGAATTCGGCACTCGGGGCGATGGAATTCCACGGGGCCACCAATCATCCCCTGCGGGACACCCCTCCCTTCAGCATCCGTCTCATCAGACGGAGCCTTTCAATTTTCCGGATCGCCGTGCTGATCGCATATTGATCGCCGGTCAACGTTCCTCCGATACATTCAATCAGCCCATTTGTGACGAGGGCCCGGGGGACCGCTCTGAGGAGAGGTCTCGGAAGGAGTAAGTGATTACTGAGACCAACGGGGGGAGGCAAAAAATGGGCTACAAGGTAGACAGACACCGTGTTGCAACGTAAGAGGAATTTGAGGACATAATAAAATATTCTTTCACAGGGCATTAGCTTTTACATCGGCTAAAAAGTGCGCCATCTGATAGAAAACCGTTTTCACAGTCCTATCTGTAAATTCTATTATTTTTAGCATTCTTATAAGTGAACTTACATGTTCTTATTGGCACAACTGAATTACGGAACGTTAGAGGAGTTGGCGGACATAATGAAATAATTTAAATACACCGTGACAAGCCACGGTGATAACTTTATGGAGTCACCCCCATGCATAAATTGCGAGAAAAATCCACAGAGGAAATAGTCACCGAAAAAATTGATCGGAATTCGAACCCGGATCTCTCGATTTCCGGTCGAGTGCTTTAGCCAGTTAAGCTACCGAGACGTAATTGTCCCCTGAGGAAATTTGAGGACTATGCCGGACAAGGTGGCATGGAATGCTGAGCATAAGATGCGATAAGTAATTCAAATCATGCGCGCAGCGCCACATCCAACATTCTTTCACAGAATATCATCTTTACATCAGCTAAAAAACACTTTTTGCACAAAAACTCGTTTTCACTATCCAATCCGTAGCGTCGTTAAAATTTAACCGTATTTCAACTAAATTTATTCATTTTAATTAGTACAATTGGAGGAGTTCTATATGATGAAATATTCGTATAGAGGGCATTATCTTTTATATCAACTAAGAAGAAGAACGACAACTATCACTTTGCGACAAAAAATTTACCACTATCCAGTCTGTAGCGTCGATAAAACTTAAACAACTTTCAATAAAATGTGACTTACAATGTGACTTACAATTAGTGAAACGGAATTATTTTCTAAAATAGAAGCCATCCAACCATTGTCAACTATCCCCTCCTTAAGTCTTAACAGAATTTTGGCAATACAACTTAAACATTAACATAAAATACCTTTTAATTAGAAATTATTTCATTATGAGTATGGAATGGAAGAGGAGTTGGAGAACATAGTAAAATATTCTTTTACGCCGCACCACGTACAACGTTATCTCACTGGCGTACTTTCCAACAAAAAACCGTTTTTACTATCCAATCTGTAACGTCGATTACATTTAACCGTCTTTAAAGTGAATTTATTTCTCTTAATTAGTAAATATAAATTATTTTCGAGAATAGTGGCCATCCATCTATAGTCAACATTCCCCACAAACCATCCAAATAAAATATTAGCAACACATCATTCCTTGTATTCAGGCTGTAGAACAATGCAACTGTTTGGGCAGCATATTGGAAGAAAACAGATACAATAGTAAGGTTATCAGGAGGGTAATCGCGTTAGAAAAGAAAGCGTTCATTGACAGGACCAATTAGGGGATCGTCATTTAAAAGTTGAAAGAAAAGGCTAGTTTAGACTCCAGCGTAGGGAGTGTAGCGCTTTACAGTGCGGAAACGTGGATACTTAGGAAAGAGGACAAGAGAAGGCTGGAGGTTTTCTGGATGTGGACGTGGCGAAGAATGAAGAAGGTGAAGTGGACGGAGAGGTGGAAGTGCTAGACATGGTGGGTGTGGAGAGGCAGCTTTTAAATGAAAAACGGAGGAGAAAGAAGGTATGGATGGAGCGAGTACTGAGCGGGGAGGGGATGTTGAAAACATTGTTAGGGGGTGTTATATTTGGTAGTGAGTTAGAGGAAGGAAGAGAATAGGATTTTTAAATGTAATTAAAGGGAGTAGCCCTTATTGTGAATCGAAGAAGAAATTCCATACAGGAGTACTGGCAGAATACTTGCAAGATCTCTATCGCTCAGGGTTAAGTTATTAAATTGCCTGTAGTTTTCAACTAGCGATAAATTTTGTAAATAAACGCACAGTGAAAAACGCCTAATGGAGAAGAAGGAAGGGCCATCCATCAAGGAAGATTTAAGAAATATTACGGCACGTCGTAAAAAGGGTCTTTAATTTCCTAATGCCTTGGAGTATCCCGCTCTTTCCCTGCCCCAACGTAGTCGAGAGAAAGGGAGTCTTGGGATTTTTCAGCTCAACTGAACTGTACCGTCTGCTCTTGACGATCCGAGTTCTCCCTTTGCAATTGTACAGCATTTCATATAAAAATAGTAGGCAGATTAGAGCTGCAACTTTTTTATCGTTGTTCTTTAAGCAAAAATGATGTATTATTTTTCTCCTGTATTACTTACTTTACACCACATGTGGAGTCACAATAAAATAGTATGTTTCACTGAATTAAAGGCGATCAACTATTATTTTATCAGTATTCATGCGCACAATGTCGCTATCATTGACAAAATATTCCATTTCATTCGGAACAATTTTTCTCATGCAAGCGTTCACGCGATTATTATTCATTATTCTTTCGATTATGGACGGTTTTTAATGGAGTATTTAAGAAGTATGCTGCCAGTTCTCCTTTATGGAATTTCTTCTTCAATTCACAATAAGATCTACTCCCTTTAATTACATTTAAAAATCCTATTCTCTTCCTTCCTCTAACTCACTACCAAATATAACACCCCCTAACAATGTTTTCAACATCCCCTCCAGGCTCAGTACTCGCTCCATCCATACCTTCTGTCTCATCCGTATCTCAGGCACATTGCGCCTGAACTCAGCAATTCCAATATTGCAGACGAAAGGTTAATCAACTTGCCATTATTAGAATGTAATAAAAAACTTAATAATTCCACATACACTTAATACTGTACGAACTATGCTTAAAAGTGGGATCTCATCATCTGGTACACACCACGTCGTCTTCGATGCAAATTTAACAAATGATGACGTGCGACGTTGAAATCTAAGTCATACAGTATTAAATTTATTTGTAATCACAATGGTTTTCTAAATTTTATTTTATAATAAGTATTTGCCAGTGGCGCCGATTCCACGGGTCCTGAGGGGGCACTAGCCCCCTCAAAAATTCGTTATGTGTGTGAGGAAAAAATGTGTCAGGCTTGTCGATTTTCCCCGAAGTGTCCAGATATCGAGATTCGAGTCATCAGGGTTCTAATTTTGTTCATATGACTCTTCCAAAATGCTTAACAAAAACTTAAAACTCACTACTTATAAAATTTCCCGGGGCAAGATCCCCAGTTCCCCCCCCCCCCCCCAATATTTTTGTAAGCCGGCGAATCTGGTATTTGCAAAGAAATTTTGCCAAAAAAATAAGAAGATTATATACTTAAATTCAGTAATGATGGATAAGATTTTGCATAATAGGATGGTTTCCTATTATTTTTTATTGCTTAAATCGAAAATTATTACTCCTGGAGTACGTATTTCACGCTTTTAGATTTTTAAACGAGCATATCTGCGGTTAAAAGTGACCATTGCCATTCGTCTAAACTGGGATTTGTAAAACCAAATATTTTGAACATTATGTATACACTAATGGTGGGTATTGAATCGCAATCAATGCCTTTCCTTTTCTTTGATGAAGGAAACTACCCTGTGAAAATAGAGAGAGCAGATTTTGGTTGAGGCGCTCCATGCTGTGGAGTATCCTCCTCCAGACTGTGTTAGGGTATGGAAACGGCCGCGAACTCCGAGGCATTACGAAATTACAGTCCCTTTTATGACGCGCCGTAATATTTTCCAAATCGTCCTTGATGGATTGCCTCCTAGACCCTTCCCAATTTCCCCAAAGAAGGAAGGGACTTTGTAGCGAGCGACGCGCCGAACCATTCCTTCTCGTAATAATTCTTCCATCTAAGCAACGGCCAATCTGAACGACCCTTCGACATCGACATGGGAACCCTGGAAGGCACAATCGAGACGACAGGAGTGACGCATTTCGTTCTTCAATTTTTTTCTCTAAAAGGTTGTCTGCAACCCACCCCACCCAAACCATTACCAAGTATTACACGAAAAAAAAGTTGAAGGGTGATCCCCGAATTCGGCGATGAATCAAATTCACATCTTCGTGCCCCGGAGAGGAATTAGACTAAAAGTATGAATCCTCGACCAGGCGCTCACTCAGTGGTTCGAAAAATCGATTTCCTCTCCATTATGACCCTCAACGTTGATAGCAGGCACAAGAAATTTCAAATATACCCAGGCATGCATACAAGATGGGAGTATTTTGAAGGAAACTAAAGTAAATATGATAGTGCTGCATGAATTTAGTATTTTCTTCTGAGTAATTTTAAGTGAGAAAGACGGTGAGAATCCCTGAGCCACTCGGAAAGAGTCCGTGACCTCATCAACTAATCTTAACAAGGTTGGATTTTTGCTGAATTTCGAGAAGAAAGAGAAGAAAAAAATAAGTGTCTCTCCGCTTTTTTAACACTATTTCATACGACATAAAAAATCATATAAAGGGAGAGCCACACAAAAAATACTAATTTTTACATTTCAAGAGAAAAGTTTAAACATATATTTCGAAGCAGAAAAAGTCAAGCAAACGCCTTTCTGAGGAGTAAGAAAGGAGTGTGTCCTCTAAAACGACAATGGATGGGAAATTAAAAGTGGAGATAATCTATGCCTGATGGTAGTGAAAACCATAAAATAAGACTGGGGTCAGTGTTCAAGGATGTACTGAGTAATAATGTCCGAGCAGAAATCCAGAAACGCAAGTTATTAGTTTTGTATTATCTCGATAGATGATAGTTTGTTTTCAATGAAATGAACTGCACCTATAAGTAAATTTAAGTTTTATCGTTACTATCAGTCTTAAAAATATTTAGCTATTTTAAATCAGATTTGTATGATAAAAACACATGGTAAAACCATTTGGCGGACGTGCTATAATTAGGTCGTTTATTTCTTCAAAACTATTGAACATACTTGTATTGAATATCTGTATGCATTGCACATATGTATTCACAAGTGTCATAAATATCCATTACTTATAAAAGCATATTTTAGCACTAAAATGCCGAAGGGTGTCATTTGGACACCCTAGGCGTACACTTTTTGAGGATCTAGTCTTTAAAGAGTGTGATAGAAAAAATCTACGTGACTTCTATTCGTTTTTAGGGCTTAACAAGACGACAGTGTTAGAGATACCCCCTCCCTTTTTTGTCTTAAAAATTCAAATTTACTTCGAATGCCGGAGGGCGTCATTTTGATACCCAGTATATTTAATAATTACTTCTTTCGGTTCAGGAGTCTGGTAGGTTGTGGTTTGATAATTACTAGTAAAATTAGTATTTATTATAGTACCTTAACGATTGTTTATGTCTTAAATAATTTTAATAAATACCGGCTTACTATTTTATCGAAAATTTAGTAGCTCGTGAGGTAAGTACTTTTCGCTATATTCTGCGAATGATTCGCCTTGAAACTAGCCAAACCTTACCGTGGTAACACTCATTTGCCGTAAAACACTACAATGCAGTGACACGCGCCACAATGCAGTCAGCTTCTGCCGAGCCTCTTGTGTTCGGCTGCCTGGCTCGTTGACTGGCGGACTGACTCGCTAGTGTGTCGCGACATGTCGAAACGTGCTGCTCGACTTGCTTCGAAAGTTCGGACTTAATTACGGCACAGCATAGACGTGTTGCGCCGGAACAATTACCGCAACACTAAACGATATTCCTGAAGGCGTGTCGGAGAAACAGTCTGATGAAGACGTTGAGTGGGACCACGAAGTGCAGTCCAAGAGAGTAAATTTTTTCATAATATTTTTACTTCAATATTAATTTCTTAAAAATTATTTTTGCTAAATACCAAGGAAACAAAAACAAATATTGTAATAAAGTTGACACATTAACACAAGTGACACTGAAAAAAATTATCTGCAACGTAACTCGGCTATGAGAACATGGGGAGTCAAATGACACCCTCCCGGAATTCAAGGGGGTACAAAATGCCCCGCATTCTAGGGCTAATGAAGAATTCTACATTACTAGAGCTGTATTCTAAAGCTTTTTCGAAATAGGATGGCTCCTTAATTAAGTAAAAATACAATATGCAAAGGTATTCAACGGTGTTTGGCGATATATCGTGGAACATATTGCAATGATAAATGAAAATGAAAAACTTAGTGTAAGTATGTCCATATTATTTATTATCGAAGGTGACTCGCTGAAACGCGATAATAAATAGTGTGAACATACACAAAGTTTTTCATTTTCATCTATCATCACAATAAGCAAGCAATAATACACAAGCTAACCTTTCTTTAAAATATATTCAACCGATTCATGTGTGATTAAGTTTAGATTGAGTTTGACGTACTAAAATAAAATATAATTGCACTTATTCACAATTATTTTCATGCGCACGACTCGTTTCGGCTCACAGTGCCGCCACACGATAAAACAAAAGGCTCTATATTCTCAGGAAGTTCTCGCATTTCAAATAAGTTTTTTAATGACATGCATTTACTAGGGTTAAATATTCCAATAGCCACGATTACCCGCCATGTTCGCTCTGAAAAAAAATAGAAAAAACCTGCTTGTGAAGGAAATAGAAGAGAGGGTATTCCAAGTGGAGACGAGGCAATCCTTATCATTATGTGAGGGGTTCGATTCGAAAGAGAAGGATCAGAAATTTCGGACGAAAGGGTCAGACGGGACCAATATTTCCCTTAGAGATCAGACGTCCCTCGAAGACCAAAAGAAGTTTGGTCGGTAATGGGATTCGACTCGCTCCAGCGCAATGCTGGAGTCATTCGAGCCGTTAGGGGTGGATCGAGGACCTACAAAGGAGGAGACGGAGGAATTTTGAGAAGGATAACGAACCCTGAAGAGGCCCTGGCCAAATAAAAATTTCTCAGTGCTAGCCGGCAAATAAGCAACCCATTTGGGCCTCGAAGAAAGGTACGCAGATGCACAATTTGTAGTAATTAACCAGTTTGGGAGAAATAAATGTTTTGTTAGCATTAAAAAGCGTTTATTCTGCCAGTGAGTGAGGAGGAATATCATAATAAAAAATTCTATAATCAAAAAATGTATCTACTAAATAAAAATTGTATCGAAAAAGTACTTTTTGACAATCAGTTTACGAAAAATCTTACGGGAGGTAAATAAATTTGAGCTGGGCTCTAATAAGGTAAACATAATTAGCTTTGTAAAAGCCCAATCAAGTAGGGTGCTATGTTAATTTTGTTAAGGCGCCATTAAATAATTATTTTATTGTAAATTACCCTCAGGAAACTATAGCTGATAGGAAATTCTCTCGGGTTCCAAGTAGGGTATTACCTTACTTCATCCGTTTATGCATTTCTACGGCTTGATTAAACTGGGCATTTTTCTTATTACTTGAAACGCTGGCATTAATACTAAAACTAAGATTGTGTTTGTAATTAAAGTTTTGAATCAGTTAGTTTCAACTATTTACACCCACAGCGCTCCAAAATTGTCTCTTTTTTGTATAGGCTCGACGAGTGTGAATTATATTAATTCTGGAAAAATGGTCGCAATTTAAAAATAAAGTCTTGTAATTTAAGCTATGTATTGCTACAAAATGGGGATGATTTCGTAGTTATAAAATTATTTTTTTCGATAAAATGTCATATTGACACTATGCCGGTCCATATTTGATGACTAAGTTAATATTTTACTTACTCTTTTCCCTTAAATTTACCAAATTCATACAATTAAATACGATTAAGGAGCATATGATTCATGCACACGCATAGGTTGACCATCTGCCCCAAGCACTTGGTTTGAAATCGACGCCAGAGAGAATTCAATTAAGAGGGTACTCTCGAGTTTTAGAGCGTGGTACGACACATCATGGCGTTCGACAGTATGTGATTGAACTCCCAGGAGTGTACACAGAGAAGCACGTCTACCTAATAACGCAACAAGCGGCCAGCCCCAAGCCACCATGTCACCTACGGATAATGCCTTCCCGCCGACCGTAGGCCAGTTCATCCAACCCCGGGCTCTGAGTACCATCGCTGTATCGCCTTACCACGCTCCCCAATCAAGGGAGGTTAAAACTAGTCTCGACGCATTCGATTCCCTGAAACCACGACTCTAACGATGTTTCCGGTATCGTACATCGACCGAATACCGAAAAAATAGCTTATTACTATAGAGCTGACAATATGACGATAAACATGAGAAACAAAAGCATTTTTACCACGTTTTATTATACTCACTTTATTACTTATTTGTCCTTACGGGCAAAATTTTTCAACTCAAATATCGATCATTTCCTGATTAGCAAGAACCCTGAAATTTTCAGAATAGCTGAGAAGCCGGATGATTATGCAATTTTTTACACTTTTATCATGATCGGAACAGTATCTCAACTTATATTTAGGAATAAAAATTAATTATGCAGAGTTGTTCCAAAAATGACCATTAGAATCCAATTGAGGCGCTGAAATCATTACATTTTTCTATTATATTTTATAATGAGTCCCACTTTTAACGTTAAAAATATCTGAAATGTTCTTGTAAAATTTCCCGAAACTGTTTTTTGAATATTGACAAATTCGACTCCAGTTTGCTAGAGCCTATGAATTTAATAACAAATAATGCTTTTTCATTGCAAAAATGAGTCACGGACAGGTATTCACTACTCTGATTGGGAAGAAAAATGTACTCTACTCTTTCAAGATCTAATTTACTTTTCTCCTCTCCTTACTTCACTATTTATTACTGTCATTTTTCACTATCCACTTCCACAATGCTTGAAATTTTTGATTAGTTTGTATTGGCGAGGTTAGAGCTCAACAATACCAAAACTACAGCCTTAAAATCAAACACAGTAAATAATTTCATTAATTAACATTGATAGGAATTTATTTCTTCACCACATGCATAGTACATGAGAAGCTCGGATAACGACCACAATCCGTTCCAGAAAGCTGGTCGTTATCCGAAATTTTCGCTATCCGAAACAATTTTCCCCATAATAAATAAAGGAAATAGGAATAATTGGTTCCTAGCTCCTATTGACTCGCTATCATATGAAAGTTACAGGGTATATATATATAGGTATTGTATTACATTGTATTACTTGTAGACTTACTATTGTAGACATTGTATCATTTTGTATCCATTTGGGATCACACAGCACCGAACACAAACAAGGCTGCTACACATCTGTTCGCTAACCGAAATTTTGTTCGCTATCCGAGGCAAATTTTTAGCGAAATTTTTGGTCGTGATCCGAATTATTCCTTATTATAGGCGTTCGCTAACTAAGTTTTCATTGTTGTATTGGTGAAAAAACAATTATTAGATAAGCAATTAGAAGGGGAAGCCGCGTGAAATTCGGAGTGCTGACTGACGATGATTTTACAAAGTAAAGCTTTTTTCGCATTGAGAACTGATGTGGGGAACGGAAAGAGGACTCTAATCTACCATAGTATTTTTGACCGGTGATTCTGATGATAAGATGAAAAATTAGCTGCAATTTGATTTTAAATGATTATTACATCAATTCAGTATCTTCGAGTTCTTCTTTGAGTTCTCGGAGTAAACGTTCATTAGGGCTTTTTAATAATGTTACCATCAACAAACATTGCCACAAACACTGATGAGGGTTAAAAATATGATGAAACGTTAGCGAATATTTCATTTAAACTTTTTCAAGAACTACACTCCAAGATACTGATTTAGTTTTGATTATAGAGGCAAGGAAGAGGGAAAAAAACTCGTTTAATTTATTTTTATCCTTGCTGTTGCCTGGTAAAGACTAATACCACCATTACTTGAAGGTAATAATTGGTGGAAAAGAACGCCTTTATTTAGGCGAGATTGAGACTTTGAAGTCCTTTCTTCCGTTCTTCTCATCATTATGAGAACACAAAATGTTTAAGTGATTTACATAGAAAATGGAAATTATACTAGAAAAATACTAAATTCAGAGTCTGGTAAAAAAAGATTAATTCCATTTATGAACATGGTGGTATTGAGAAAAATGAGCGTACAAAATACTTAATACACTTATATAGCATAAAATAGTAGCGTTTTATGATAAAGAATATGTACCTCTGAGGAAAAAACCTAAGAACTGTGTATGATATAGTCTTATGAAAAAAAAGACTCGCTGCTGGAAAACACTCAAACTGGAAGGGGGTGTGTGAAAAACCTACTAATATAGAGTTTACTTCTATGTGTACACTTACAAAAAGTATAGATACATCCAGTACATAGTTTTGAAATTTTATGTCCAGAAGACATAGAATTTCAAAACTTATCATTTTAAAAATGCGAAAATTTTCTATGCTATCATCACTATTGTGACAGCGACATATTTCGACATTAAATTTAACAGCATAAAAGAACACGAATTTTAAATCTCTCCTGAATAGAGCTAAAAATGTATACATTTTTAACCCTCTAGCGGGCGCGCCTGATATTTTCACACGACTGGGCGCGTGGCGTACTTTGTCCACGATATATGCATGTGCATACATGCATTGGCATATATGCATAACCATGCAGTATTTATATGATAAAACTCGATTAAATTAATCTTTATTTGTAGAGCTTAAGGTGCGTTCACAATGTGTAGCATGTTACATAAACAAGTTACGCATAACATGTTTTACGAAAAAGTTACAAATCCGTGTAACAAGTAACATGCAACATTGGTGGAAAAAAACAAAAATTCGTGTTATATAACAAGCTTTTGGATTCCCGCACGAAAAGGGAAAATGTGTAACATGTTACAGAAAAGAGGTGAGTCTCACGGTGGGGATAGCCAATTGACGGGTGAATCTGTAACATGTTATTTGTGCATTTTTGGCTCCGCTGGACTCCTGTTATAAAACAAGTTTTATATAAAACGAATGTTACAAGTAGCATCTTACATGAAACATGTTTATATAACATGTTAAACAGTGTAAACCCACCTTTAGTTCAAGGTTGTACATTAATAAGTGATACAGATATAAAGGTACACAGGTGGTACACGGCCGTTTGCGCGGCGTAATTTATACGTCACTGGTGTCGGGTTCCTCTTGTCGGTCCAAAAAAACTTTCTATAATACTTTGTGTACTAAAACCTAACGTTATAGACAGTCAAAATGACATTGTAAGAATACGCGAGGCCATACAAGAAAAGCAAAGCACGTGGCAAGCGGCCGGTCGCGCGGCGTACTTTCAACGTCTCGGGTGTCGATTCCTCTTGCCGGTCTAAAAATAAATTAGCTACAATATCTGAGAACTTGCACTATGGACAGTCAAAGTACACTTTAAGAATACACTAGGTCATTTTAGACCAGAATGTGCGTCAAATGTTGAAATATTTGGTCTTCGAAGATTGACGTACTTTACACGCCAGCGTGCCCGCGCAAGGGTTAATGCTACTTAGAAACAACATTGCGTTATAATGGGTTAAGGAATCCGGTCTACGTAGTATCGTACTATACATCGTGTATCGAGATATTGAGGTCTCCACCTGACACTAGTTTAATGCCTATCCACCTCGCTAGCACACAGCCTAACCGATCCTCACGAGATGGCCTGCCCAAGCTAATGCATTCCGACCGAAAGGCATTTATGGGCGTTAGTCAATCACCCACATCTTGCGTGATAAGGTGGGTTAGGCTCCCTCGGACGAGGGAAGGGGAAATGGCTGTACCGGAGTCAGGGGTGGCCGTGCGGGCCCTGGGATTAACGTTGAAGAGCATTCCTCGCTGATGCGGATGCCGCTAACAGCCGCAGGGCAACGGCAAACCATTTCACACAAGTGCTCCGAATCGAAAATCTCATGACGGGAATGGCATTCTCGCTGAATGCAACTTCATCCCCAATGACCATTGAAGGGGTAAACGGAAATCGTGTAGTTCGAAAGGTAATAACAGCAAATGGACCTTTGTTCTTTCATAATAAAAGGCTCTTCTGTTATTTGTTTTTAATGTTTAGCTCCAGCATGAAAAGAGAAACTTCACGCTTACAGTTATTTTTCTTATAGCAGTATAAACGTTCATAAAATACGTATTCCATACTCCAATTCAATAGTTTTCCATTAATGATTCCGATATTGCTTCATTATTATATGGCAAAAGAGTAAAATTAATTATTTTCAAAAATTTAAGCTACAGTATGTTTCGAGTTGTTTTTCATTTGCCAAAGTTAACACTAAAAAATGCGTCTTTCACATTCCAATTCGCAGCTTTTCATGCATAATTTTAATAAGCATTGCATACTAATCTTACGCGGTGGATATGGACCGAACTTAGCAGTCTAACGGCTCGCATCCTAATTAGTTAAATGTCTGTGTCACGCTTCCTGTACGACCGTAGTAGTTTTTGACAAATTGAGCAGCTTTCCTTTGTATTGTTTTTAACACTTAATGGCCAACCCTCAAGATACACTATATGCATAAAAAATTATGGGCACCAAAACTGTTATCTGTTATGTCGAATCAAAATCCTTGTCAATTTCACATAAATAATTTTATTATCAACCAGTTCCTTCACTATGAGGCATCTTTAAATCATTTTTGTCTAGTCTACAAGGTTTATTGAATCGACATGAAGAAATTCCACGTAGTAACACTTAAAACCATCCATTCTATGTTTTATTACTTTGGTCTGTATTTGTGATACTTTGACCTGCGTTTCGTGCTACCTAAAGTCTGTAGCGGCTCCCATGCCAAGAGGGTTAAGAGCATTTATACCTTATTCTCATCAGTATAGGGACACGTATAAGCGCAAGACCATTTTCGGGAACTTAGTTTCAAAAAAACTGGCGCCGGAAATTCAAACCATCGACCCAGTCGGTTCGCGCTTTGATTCCGGGCATTAATATTCAAAGCACTTCCCAAAGAATGGGACTGCGACTCAAGGAACGGACGCATGGGAACGTTTCCGACTGACTTTGACGCGGGCCATTATGAAGGATGAGGCGAGACTAATCGCATTTAAGATCGTGATAGAAAGCGAGAGTTGAAGAGGAAAAGGATAGAGGAAGAGCACGAGGAATTCCCAGTCGAGGTGGCAGAGGGCATTTCATCTGATTGACCTCTCACCCCAAACTCCCCTTCGCCCAATCACCATGGCAGTCCGGCCATCCTCCAACGCAACGATCCGTCCTTGCTGTCCTTATCTTAATTTCATATGCACGAGATCTTCTTCAGGCTGCAGTGAGTCATTTACAAGGACGTTTTCCCTTTCTTCTAGAAAAAAAAACTTCCCTTTCTAGGCCTAGCCGAGCCGACTGACCTTTACCCTCTCAGCGCACGAAATTGAGCCATTTAAAGGCTTTCAACACGGCGAGGGGTATCCCAGAGGAGCCTGCGGACAAACTCTTGAATACACCGCTGCACTATAAAAGAATTAAGGTGAACGGAATTCCCTTTCTATATCTATCTATATTTATAAAAGAGGATATCTCTTTGTCTGTCCTCTATGCATTTGCATTCGGCTTGACGGATTGCAACCGAACTGAGTACGTAGGGGCATCTCATACTCTCATTGGCCGTAGTATTACTTCTCGTAGTGTCCGACGAGTCCTTTGCGTCGTGTTCTTTTGCCATTTGTTACGTCACGTCATACAACATCTGTGGGTAAGCGCACCTATTACACGCTCAAAAGGAAAACATAACCAAAAGATTATGCACTTAACTATCAACCCTGTCAGTGCGAATATTTTCGCTGGGGGATGCGTTAACACGACGTTTCTTGGTCTAAGCACGTCATCATCATTAGTCAACAATTCTAAGATTAATTTGACGCAGCTTACCATTCTATCACTCCTATCTACTAGCCAGAACGTACAGACATAAATAACGAACAATTATGTGGAGCGGGATGTAAGGTCATCCCATTCGCAGTATACGGAAATCGTTTTTTCGATTATCATGTCACCATAAATTTCCCACTTCTCTGGGTAATATCCTTCCCGAGCAACGCCGGGTGGCATTCTAGTATGTAATAAGCTTGTAGCCTGTCAGTTCGTCAGCATTTACGCAGTCATACCGTAAGGTCTATCTCGATCATCCCAAGAGCTACAGGGCTACGTGTGTTCGACGCAGAATCTCTGATTGAACATTTTGGACTAGCTCCCAGTGCTGTAGCTTGGCATTTTGTAATTTTTTTATTTAACTTAAAAATTCTTTAACGCGACAATCTATGTTACAATACGTTACATGCTCATAGCTTCGTGATATTCATCGCCAATTTTTAAATACATTTATAATTAAAACAAACAGCTATTTTAAGCATTACTTATATTTTAAATATGCGTCCTATTGTACCTGAATAAAAACTATTATTGCGAAGAATTTACTATGATTTGCACATAATTTGTATGAAATTTTGCGTATACTACACCGTGCCTTTCCCCCTTGCTACGTACAGTTAAGGTGGCTTATTACACTGATGTATATGCATAACATTAACCGTAAACAATCACATAAATATTTTGTGGTTGCATTAAATAATAACTTTCCAATCTGACAGGATATATATTTTGGTTTCAGTTCAACAGATCGCGCTATCAATATAAAATGTCCTCATAAGCAATTATTCCCCCTGTAGTCAAAATTATTTGTCAGTTTATTAGCATAATCCATACTATGAAACTGTGAAAAATATGTTTGCACTTACTATCCAAATTAAGCATGTTAATATAATTTCGATGAAAGGAAAAATGTAGCAAACGTCAAAGTAAGTAGTATTCAGTCTTTCGTTAACACAAATATCTCTATCATTATTAAGCATAACTTTGTTGTCTATTGATGAAAATAAGTATTCAATGAATGATTTATTGTATTTGAAACAGTTATTTCTACTTTTATATACTTTGTTTAACCATTCCAAAATAGTGTCGGTGAGACGCCGCGCGGCAAATGGCGTTCCAAAATGTGACGAGACTGACGAGGATTACAATAATCTGCGTTGACCCCGTTTCCCCAACCAGAACTACCTTAGAGTAGAAAAAAAAACAATGCATATTTATAAATTTAGCTAGATGAGAAGATTCACTCGGATTTGAAACCTAGACCCTTAAGTAAAAAAGTAACGTGCTACGTAATTTAAATTCAGCCCTATGTTGAATACTTTTAACATCCGAATTCCACTCTCTTCTTGTATTCAAAAGGAAAGGCAAAAATTGACGCCTGCAAACTTTTATCCATACGGTTTCATTTCCTTAAAAACGATGGGATATCAATTTAAGGATTCCACGTCTTAAAATTCCTTACACCCTAGCCGCGACTTAATTTTCCATTTCAGGTTCGAGATCACAAAAGAAAATAAATGTTATCAAAAAGCCATGAAAGTTCGGATTTCAACATCTTCTTAGCTCATCTCATTACATTTTTGCTTCGGAAATCTACGTACGTGACCGACGGAATGGTAAGAAGAAATCGTTGATTGTATTCCTTTGGAAGACGAAACATCTGCCCTGTCCCCAAAATTTCGTTCCTTTATAGCAATTATAAGGCGGAAAATCCGAAGGAAGGCCTGCTTGCAATTATTAAATCCTTGTCTAAGTTTGCTCATTAGAATTTTATGAAATAAAAATACTTTTTATCCGAGTATTCTCGTTTCGCTCCGTTATCATATTGATCTTTGCTCGAGCAAGACGTAACTGGAGTGAACATAATGGGATAACGTAATTTCACATTGAGTTCAATCCTCGAATGAGCATATTATTCAATCCTTGACACCGTTTCAATACTTGCCAAAAGAAAAAAAGGGTTGCAGGAGAAGATAACATTTTGAATATTTAATGATCGGAAAATACGTATCCGTGGAAAAAAATAATGCATAGACGTTGATTTTGGATCATCATGATACTGCCTTAATTTTATGTGCATAAATACCCAATGAATTTTAAATATGGTATATTTAATTCCAAAATTATATAGTCCTGTTGAATTTATGAAGTAAAATTTAACGAATTTCCATTTATTATGTCAACTAAAGAAACATTAAATATGCTTCCAACTATCTTCTGCGAAAAGCTTATTCCCGACACTAAATAATGTATTTCATTTATTATTTATCATAGCGCCACAAGAAAAAAATCCAAAACTTTCCAACCTTCACTCAAACGAGTGATTGAGCTCATGGTCTCGAAACCTTATTGGTATCGTTCATTCAATGAATGTAAAGTTACGCATTGTCAAATGCCATTTTCTAGAATATTTCCAGATTTTTCCCAAGCAAGAAAACCTATTTTTTGTAGCTGTCAGTCCTCAAAGAACATTTTATAAATATTTTTAAGTGATTCACTGACACTTTGAAGCTAGTGAGTCGGAAATATCATGATGTTTGTCTGAGTGACCCCATTTGGAAATAATTCAATTGAAAAACCAAACACATTCAAAATTTTCATAATAAATAGTTAGAGGCTATCAAATGTATCCTGGATTGACAAAATATATCACCGAAGAAGTTACCATTCATTGATTTTACGGATTATCCATTTATTAAAGTTTCCATAGTAACTTTAATTAGAAGACGGGACTTAGTGGGCCACAATGTGAGGCATGATGGTCTGATAAAAACAATCTTAGAAGGACAGGTGGAAGGAAAGAGGGGTAATGGCATTGAGTTACATAGGACAGCTTTTGAAGAATATACGTACCTATGTAAGAAGGAATACGTCACTATGAAAAGGCTAGCGGATTGGAGAGCGGAAATGAGAGCTGCGTCACACCAATCTTAGGATTGTTGATTTATGATGATAATTACCAACGGTTAAGTTGGTAAATCCGTCTATTTTTTCTTTTATTTTATTCTAAAACCACCGAATATTGCTCAAATTGGCCAATTTACAACGGGGTTTTCAACAAATTTAACAAGTAAACGTACACGAACCACCATGCCCTGGACAGGGGAAACCTACAAAGGCGGGACTCGAACCCGCGACCACTTATTTGGCAGGCGAGGACGTTACCCCGCCGCCACCAAAGCCGGCAATCTAGGCTATAATCCCTTTTGTATACCATACGGCAGAAAATCATGGAAACTGGGCGCTAAATGTCTCATTTTTTCTTATTTTAAGCTGAAGAGAGAATGGATAAATGTGTTTGAGATTAGAAATATATTTTTTGTCGCAACTAATCCTTCCTTACAATTTTTCTATTTTTTTCCGTGTATTACATTTTCAGGTCTAGGTTATCGACCCTATTTCTGGTCAGAGGGACCACACTGTTGAGTCAACCAATACTTCTCCTTCTCCTTACGGTTCCTCACGCCCATCGCCACTCCTTTGTTTCGTAAAGTGCCCCTTTGTGACGCCATTTCACCTTGCCCCACCTCCACCGCTCGTTTGCCGGAGACATTCATCTAGTCTGCGGGGACGGTGTTGGACCCGCCCAGAAGCAGACAGACGTGGACGAGTGCCTAACCACTATAGGGCTCCCTCATTCCCGGAGACATTTCTCTCCCTCGCACCTACAACTCCGTCCGTGCTCATCTCAGAAGAGAGTGTCGGCGAGTATCTACATCTACACAATACCCTGTGAGCCACCTCTAGAGTTTTTGGTAGGGGACGATTAATCACCAGCATGCAGCATGCAATTGGACTCCCACATGCAACAGTATCTTATTGAATGATATAACTATGCTGTGGGGAGTGATTCTTTTTCCACAAATTCATCTTTATACATTTATTCAAATTGTGTTACGGGTGACTTTTTCGGCAACCACCAAGGAGTGACTAACAGAAGAATGTTTCAAGAATATGAGTCTCGGCTTTCGGGTGTTCTTCCGCGTTGAGTTTTCCGTAATAATAATGTTTCAAGAATGTTCCATATTCTTAAGAATATGAAGAATGTTGTCGATTTTTTGAAGTACTAATGACAATCTTTACTCAATATGATGAACTTGAAAATGTTTTTATGACAACAATACGTTTCATGCGGAAATAAATCTTGTGGGAATATTGTAAAATTTCAAATTTTATAGGTATTAAGAATTCAGACCTGATCTTGCCACAAATCATATATGAATTTCTGTTAGCAAATCACTTGCGTTGAATTAAACAGGGAAATATTCGAGTTATTCGTTGAAAAATTCGCCGTGCTCCCTAAGAGGATTCATTCCTTATTCACCTTTCTTACATTCCCACTACATCCTTAATGAATCCAGCGTATTCTCGTTTCCATAGCTTTGGTGTAAGGAGTAAATGAGCAAGACGAATTCCTTATAACTTTTTGTAACCTCATTATGATGACGAATAGTCGCTAAAGCTGGTATGGTGGTATTTTTAGGAGGCAACCGACAGCAAATCCCATTTGCGCCATGAGGGAAGGGTATGGAATGAAGGGTAGAGAGAAACCCGGCGTCGGTATAAGCCTGCTCTTAAAGACAGGCTCCAAGGGAGCCACGGCTTAACGTCCCATTCAACGAACGGAGTGTTTCACTTAAAATTTGCTCCACACAATATTCAAACAGAGATCAGGCAGTCTCTGAAAATTCTCTTCCACCGCTGGGATTTGAACCCGAGCCAACGGTGTAGGAAGCCAACATTCTAACCAACTGTAGGTAGCGACTCTTCCGGGTTTCCTTCTATTCTAATAATTAATGATAGGGTAGTTTCCTTCATCAAAGAAAACGAAAGGCATTGATTGCGATTCGTTACCCACCATTATTGTATTCATAATGTACAAATTATTTGATTTTAGAAATCCCAGTTTAGACGAATGGCAATGGTCAATTTTAACCGCGTTTGAAAACGGCCAACTTGGCGCCCATGCAATGTCACTCCACGTGACGTCACAGGTACCTAGTTTCTATACGAGTAGATAGCAGTTTTACATCGTTTGAGATTACCAATGCATGCATGTGGCACAGAGCTCAGGGACATCTCTTAATAATCACCTATTAAAACTGCATATGATCGGAAAGTTTCCTTCTTTTGATAAGGTATATAATCCTTATTTTAACCAAGCGCTACCTGGTAGCAGGGTACTCTGCTACCTGCTAGCAGCCCGCATCGCAGCGGCTCACATATCCTCGCTCCAAGGCCACCTCACACGGCGGTAGCGGGAACCAGAATGACGTCGTACGGGCTTTTCCCACCGTACATACTCAGCCGTCGCGTTTTCGCGCGCTTGAAATTTTTCACTTTTCATTTAATCGCGAGAAATAGATATCGTCCTTTAAAAATCAAAAGCGTGAAATGCGTACTCCAGGAGTAATAATCTTTCGATTTAGGCAATAAAAATAGAAGGAAACCTTTCGATTTAGGCAATAAAAAGATTATAGGAAACCACCCTATTCTATGTAAAAAAAATCTTCCCGGGATACCGCGCGGGATTAGACGATATAAGAGCCACTTTCGGGTACCCACTCGCTACCCTTGCTCACGGCTACTGGCAGAAAATTTGAACTGACCATTGAAGCTCAGCGTTAGGAGGGGCCGGATTGGTGAGTCCCGATTGTTGCCGCGGAGGACCGTGGACCAGCGTAACATTTTTAGTCTTACCCGCGCGGTATCCCGAGAAGACATTTTTCTTTACAATAAAAAATAAAGAAATTAAAAAAATTAATAGAAAAGAAATACAAAATAAAATGTTCTATGAGATATAAATGATTTTTATTCAATCAATCCAAATTTTTAGTTGTAAGTTTCTCTTTCTCACAAACACAACATTGCACTAGCAACAGAGCTCGTGCGCCATTTTTTAATTCCCTTTGTAAACTGACTGGTTGGGGTGAGTCTAGGCTCACCGGTACTTCGTGATGGCATATCCCGAGAAGATTTTTTTACATGTTGTTCGCCGGGAAAGAGTAAAATCATACACCCTGTTCTATTTATAAGTCCCAAAAACAAAAATGATTTGCGTTTCGAACAAATTAGCACCCCAAATAAAGAGAGTGTTGGGAAAGCGAATACAGGGAGGCGGCAGGGAGAAAAAGACTGAGAAGGTACAGAGGTTGAAAGGAGAGTTTATCGCGCCCTCAGGACAGAGGTGAAAGGTTGAAGAGAGGCTGAGCGGCATTGGGAGAGGGGAAGCGACAAGGATTCTCGGAGATATACGGATGGAGGCTGCTCCGGCGCGAAATAATTAAAATCCCCCTTAAATATTCCTCTCTTCAGCCGGCTGACTGCCTCGCCCTCTTTCAGGAAACTCGCATTTTTTCCCCTGCATTTAAGCCTTATCCACGGTAACTAAACTCAATGTAAGAGCATAGGCGGCATATCACGGCCTCTCTACCGGTCGCACCGAGTCTTTTTTGGCAAAATATTATTCATTACAAACGAAAGTTATCAAATTGAATTTCTAATGCGTTTTGAATAGGTCCTCATCATAATATTCTCGTATCTCATATTTGAAAAGAATATAATCCGAGAAACTTTCAAAGAAATATTTTCAAAGTTTAGATAAATTCAATTTATTTTATTTTATATATTCATTCTTACTATATATATATATAGTCTCAGTGTATTACTCAGTCTCCTACCTAACTCTGAGGAAGGTGGTAATAAGCCACGGAAAATGAAGTACTTTCTGTGAGTGTTTTTTATCTTTTTTTACCAAGGACAGGGTATATCTTCCGGAAACTAATTGTAGCATTATTTTCAGCTCGAAAAAAATTTTCAGTGTGAAATCCATGTGAGCATCAGTTAACGAAGAAGATTCACGGTATTAACCTAATTTTCCTTAACAATATTCATCTGTTAACTGCCATCGTTGAGTGGCGAAGAAAATCGTACGTAAATCATTAGAGCATTTTTTTTACAGCAAAATAGGTTTTTATAAGAAAGAAATGAGAAAGAAATCTCCCCTATGTACTAAATTACAGCTAAGTTACTTTAATTTTAATTTTACTTAATGTATTAAAATAAAGCTAAGTTTCTTTAGCTTTATATTCATTTGGTTGGTATTCAATTTATATTCTTAATTCCTGATCAACACATTTGAAAAGACAATTCATAGAAAAATACCTTAAATATGAGATGAAAGGATAATTTTAAATAAAATATGTACCTCATCATGCAGCCAACTATGTAAACCGTCTTAACGCCCGGAAGTACTCACCTGAAATAATATAGAGATCAAAATTAGATGAAATACATATCATTTATAGGCAAAATATTTTAAAAACAGATAGTATTTATGCATAGGCATTTGAGGTGAAAATCAAGATTTATCATATCATATCTTCTTAATATGAATGACAAAAATAGTCAAAGCTGAAGACGTAGTAGGTTTATATCGAATATTTCGATTCCAATATCTACTCACTATAAGTTTTAATAGCGAGAAACGACAATCTTTCTTTCGTGACGCTCAAAAAGCAGAGATATTAGTGACACATTTATATGCATTGTTGATACATCAGTGACAAGGGTAAACTTTTCATGTTAATAAAGAAAGAATTTATTAAGAAACGGGTGCAGTATAGTAGTGGGTAAGGCTGAAGGAAATGCTTCGTGACCGCGAAGAATCAATGAAATCTTAAATAAAAATTAAGACGAATATAAATAAAGTAAAATAACAGCTGCTTTGGATAACCTAAGGACCTGTATTACGTACTCTCCCAGGGAAATATAAGGTAGTAAAAGAGAAAAAGAAAACTTCTACCCAAAGAATAAAAAGACCAACGACGAATAATCAAGAATTAAACAGCAAGATGACAAATTCTAGGTAGAAAATATCAAGGAATGTGTCAATAGAGTAAGGTCATAATTAAAACGCAGCTATTCCAAACAAACGTTCCATAACGTAAAATATCTACACTGTAATATCGAAATTCCAGTGAAAATTGTATATTGTTTTAAAGTGCGCATAACAGCGATTATAATTAAGGTTCACTTTAATCACAAACTACTGCGGAATTTTGTATATTGTGCTCTTGTGATTAATCTTACAATGCCGGATTTAATGCAATCAGATATTCTGAGAATGCTATTGAATGCTCTTTGATACGCTTTAATAATAAAAGAGTAATTCTCACGTTCATTTATATGGGGCTGTAAACGGCAGTGTTTAAAACATGATCTTTTATTGGAAAGTATTCTTTCATGACTCCACGTCGAAATATTCTGCATAAAAAATCTACCATCTAGCGGGAATAACAGAACGGGAGCAAAATGTGACAAAAATGACGTATCAAATGCTATGACAATCGTGGAGCGGAACGACAAAAAATACGCACACAAAACCTTTACAGAAGGAGAAAAACATGGTGTTCCGTACTTATGTGCACGAAAAAGATATCACCTCAACATTTATCTCGTCATGCGTTTTCCGTACGGTAAGCAAACAAAATTATACCTTCATAGATGACAGCAACCGTTTAATACCATCACCTATTTCACGAAAATAGATATCCGAGTGTTTAATACCGTAGCTAAGTAACGCTTCATCCAGTGGCCATGCAAACCCCACAAAACCTCCTCTTATTCTGCATAATGTGTGTAGTGAAATCTGTTTTTCTAAAAAGTTGTTTTATAAAAATTATTAGTTTTATTTTTTCATCATTTTCCGAAATAATTCATGTATACAAGCCCTTGCAAATATAAACAATAATCATATCAAGTTGATATTAATTGCAAAGATAAACTACCCTAAGATAGCCCCTGCAACCAACCTTTCATTGATGCGATACCAAAATTTAAACTGCTGACGTTCAACACTGAAACTAAAAGTCGGTAAAACTGCAGATGCAGTTTTTGACGATTCGAGCAGCATTCTTTTGTATTTTATTATGCTCCCGCATTAAGTCTTTCAGTGCCGGGTCCCATATGCTCGCTTCATATTCAAGCAACGCACAACTTCTCAATGGGGTTCTTCATTTTCACCGGAGTATGTGCAGATCACCATGATCATTTACAAAGGATAATTACGGCACAATAATTTTATTTGCAAATTAATATCTATTTTCTGCGGTTCTACACCAAATTTTAAGACATATGACATCACCCACTCAGCCATGGGGGATGCTTTCCCGACTTTCCGAGAAGTTTAGACATTGACTAAATTTTTTGAGCAAATTTGATCTTGGTAAATCCTGCGGGTATCTATCCTGATTTAAGAATACCCTGCCATTGTACCCAGCATCACTGGAAGTAGCAATGCGTTTCTCCATTTCATGAGCATCAGTGCTTTTGACCTTTCACCCTAACCTGTTTCATACTTGGTCCCCCCCCTTTAATTTTCTATCCCTCAAAAAAAGGCTCATCCGTGTCGTCACTAACGCTATCTCACGGCGAGGCGGGAAGATGAGCGTGCCAAAAATAAAAGACTATCGGTCGCGCCTCCTTCTCATCATCATCTGAGCCGCCGAAGGTCCGATCAAACCTTAATACGGCGCCTGTATTAAATGGGTATAGCGCGCACTGCCATACTCATCCACCGACAAAGAGCAAAAGACATTTTCGCTTTTCAGCTACATTAACATCCTATTCAGCAGGCTATTTCAATAGCCGTGAAGCCTGTTAGGACACCAGCTATTTCGGGAGGTATATCATAAATTACATTTGAGGTATGATTCTTTACGGAAGTGAGGGATGCACAATTATAACCGCGGAGAAATCAAGGGTAGAGGCCTTCGAAATGTGGTGCTACAGAAGAATGATGAGGATCAAATGGATCGACCGAGTAAGTAATGAGGGAGGCATTATAAGGGTAGGAAAGAAGAGAACCCTCATGAAAACGCTTAAAAGAAGACGGAATAACCCTATAGGCAGTGGTGTCATTGTGCCGGAACGTCGTTCTGGCACTGGTCAACATAAGACATAAAAGTCAAATAACATTTTTATCACTTTTGTTGCCACAAAAATTTATAATGCATACATCCGTAACCAAAACAAAAAATGTGGTAAAATATAAATTATAGCTTCTAATAAAAAGCACACAGAGTAGTATTTCACTTATACTAAAAGTGGTGGAAAGCGAGTTCCGGCACCTCTAATTCTGCCATGACGTCACTGCCAATAGGCCATATTTTTAGACATGATAGCCTGATTAAGACAAATGTCGACGGAAGAGTAGATGGCAAGAACGGAAAAGGAAGACCTCTAGCATAATAAATGAAATAGATGAAGAAGAATTTGAAAGAGAATAAATACATGAAAAGATTAGCACCAAAAACGCTCAATCAAGCGGAAAGTATACGTCAATAAAATGTGACTTTTTTCGCCCATACTTGATTCGATAATTGCCATGTTTTGAAAAGATTCGGTCAAAAGATGCTTCACTACATTGAACGACTCATCTCAGCTTCCAAACCTTTTTCTTCCTCCCCGCTGGGTTATTATTGTTGTGAAAGGAGGCGATAACAAAGCGTTTTTTCAGCGTGATAAGCCAAATTGACCGTGTGAAACATCCTAGCGCGTCCGTCAAATTACCGCGATTCGGGTCTTCACCGGGATTCCTTTGATGTTAAAAAGGCTAATGGGGGAGAATTTTTCCCGCTAGCGGAAGAGTTGAAAGGAAAACTCTCGTATCATTTAGCTATTTTTTTATTTCACCAACTAAAACGGCAAAAAATGTTTTACATTGGTTGATCTTCATAAATAAAAAAATAGCTTAAAGATAATGCAAAAAAATAAAAACGAACAGAAAAAAATGAACATAAGGTGTATTACGGATTAGACAGTGGGGAATTACTCAAGTGGTATTGTAGGGAGGATTTGTATGTAGAGCTGGAGGAAAAGAGGTCCAGGGAAACAATAGGATGGTTTTCCTTTTTCTTTTATTGCCTAAATAGAAAGATTATTAGTACTGGAGTACGTATTTCACGCTTTTAGATTTTTAAATGATGGTATCTATTTTTCGCGATTAAATGAAAAGAGAAAATTTTCAAGCGCGCGAAAATTCTACGGCTAAGTATGAAAGCTGGGAAAACCCCGTATGACGTCTCATTCTGGTTCCCGCTGTCGCCGTGTGAGGTGACCCTGTGGCGAAGCTCAGAGCGCTGATACGATGCAGGCTGCTAGCAGGTAGCAGAGTACCCTGCTAGCAGGTAGCGCTTGGCTTAAATATGGATTATTAATACCCTATCAAACGAAGTAAACTTTCCGACCATAGACAATTTTGATAGGTGATCATTAAAACATTTTTCCCTGAGCTGCACTGGGTTTCACATGCATGTATTGGTAATCTCAGAAGATGTAAATCTGATCTCCTGACTACTCGTATAGCATCTAGGTCTCTGTGGAGAGCCACGTGGAGTGGCATCGCAATGCCGCCAATTTTGCCTTTTTCAAATGAGGCTAAAATTGGCCATTAACATTCGTCTAAACTGGGATTTCTTAAACCGAATAATTTTCATATTATGAATACACTAATGGTGGGTAACGAATCGTAATCAATACCTTTCGTTTTCTCTGATGAAGGAAACTACCCTATTTTAGAATGGATGGAGTTAATGAAGGAGAAGATTCGGTATAAAAGAGAGCTTGAGAAATTGAAAGCTGGAAAAGGTCATACTTAACGCCTTAAGATTATGATAACTCATCGCGACCCGGGTCGTGTTATGTAATAATGTAGTGGTATCAGTAATTGTGAGATACCCAACAAATCTTCTTCCTGAATCACATTGCCTAAAAATTATTTTCTGTCCTATTCTTTTGTCTATATGTCTTAATTTTCTATGACTCTTATTTAGTTTTTATGGTATGCATTTTTTACATAATATCGTGTTTTTTCACATAAAAATGGAGTTATACCACCTGTTATAATACCAATGCAATGTATTTGCAACGGAAACGAGGATTCAGGAAATCAAGACCTTGTATCACGTTTGGCATTTGGATGTTTTAGGTAGCACATTTATGCTTTAAACATTCCTCATCGCATTTTAATAGAAATAAGCAGCATATTCTCCATTCCGAGTGGAATTTGGTAGGCCAGGGCAGAAGCAGGAGCGACGAGACCGCTGTTGATTTTAAATTATTTATCAAAAAGTGATCTGTAAAAAAATACTCAGTTCATAGATAAAGAAAGAGGTTATTTTTAGTGAATCATTAATTAATTTAAAAAAAACGAATAAACATTTAAAATAAATTCTGCCCATCAATAGGACGAGTAATGGCCTTTCTAGTTAGCCATACGACCCCGGTTCTTTCAATGGTAACATTTACGCTATTACCTTTAAAGCTCCTTAGATTATAGAGTACGTCGTTGTATTTCATCGTCAATTCAAATGCATTCATCACCATTAGTCAACAATCCTAAGATTGGTTTGACGCAGCTCTCCATTCCTCTTTCCTATCCGCTAGCCTTTTCATGGCTACGTTTTTCCTCTCTTTTAAATCCTTTGTAAGCTGTCCCATGTGACTCATTCGGGGCCGTCCTTTGCCCTTCTTCCCTTCCACCAGTCTTTCTACAATCGTTTTAATCAGGCCATCATGTCTCATAATGTGGCCACCTAGGTTGTCCTGTCATCTGCTTAAGGTTTTTAGAAGAGTTCTCTTTCCTCGTTGCACACACGGTCGATAGTATGGGAATAAGTGTTGTTGAAAACATTCGTATAAAGGAGAAGTTTCCCGTTTCAGCAAGCAAAGATTATTTGCGAACGTTAAGAAAACAGTGAGATTTGGTAGCTTATTTCCTGGAGCATGAAACTGAAAGAGGAGGCTCATGATTGCAAAGTAAAGAACGAGGTTACTACCGCCACTTTATATTTGCCGTTTTTAAAAAATCTCTGGAAACTATGCACCTTAAATATACCGAATAATATCTGCAGAGTGCTGTTTAACTCGCATGTCTTTAATGCCTCAGTTTTCAAGCTAAGTATGACAGCTTTGGGGGAAAGATGCCATTATAATCTATTGTAACTTCGCGCATTGCTGCATTTAGCTATTCTGAGACCCTAGCCCAGGATTTCTGAGGAAGAATTTCATATAACCCTTTGAACGGAGCATGTGATAATCATGAGGCCTCGAGGTGATGCTAATATGCACAAAAATCTCGCTTCCTTTATGCACACCCTAAATATTCTAGAAGTGGGTAAAGAATATTTTTATAATGGTTCCATCGTAATGAGCAGAAATAATTTGGACAGCAGATTATATCCGAATCGTTTGGAAGCCAAATGCGCAATTTTCTTTTGATTATTTTTTTTTATTCGTGATGTAACATCATCCCGAAATGCACTTTTACAAAGCTCATATTAAGTCACAACAGAATTACTTGGAGGAAAAAGAACACTAAAATCGAATAGGGAACTGTAAACTAAAAAATAATGTGAATTTGAAACTTGAAAGATGGGAATGACCAAAATTTCTCCCATATGCAGATGAAAATTTGAACGCATATTAAAGGGAAAAATCTCATTTAAAATACGCTTCTCTATATTTTTTCTCCGACTCGTAGCTCAAATATACTTTTTTTATTTTTACCAATTTATAACAATTGAATGTTCACCAACGTATATCTGCTAAATGTAAGTTCATCTTTACTTAATGTCATCGCTAACAGTAAACTCATTTCTTAATATTTTCCATAACGCTCAGGTTTCTTTTTGAAAATTCAGCGTTTTTGATTGCTCTAAGCCTGATTACATAGAAAATATAATTTTTAATATGCAATTATGAACACAAAATTGATACTTTCATTACATTCTATTTTTTGTCATTTGAATAATAAATTTGTAAATACCGAATCTTGTTATTATTTTCCCTAGGCCATCTGTGAAACATTTAATATGTACTACTATGACGCAGTTGGGTCAGACTATGCCTTCTGCAAACGAGTGCTACTATTCAGAGCCGGATATCAGGGCCCTGAAACGTTCCGCTGGTGAGCTGACGAAGTGCGCGTGAACACACAGAACGTGTAGTACCTACCGTGGGCTCGCATTCTGATCCATGCGAGTGGCCTCAATTCCCATGAATGAATTGAATGGACACCCGAAATTCGCGCAACGAGGCCTTCGCAGCGGTCTTACGCAACAATGGTCTGAAGCCGATACGAGCACTGTAGCCAGCTTCAACGTGCATCACCCACACACAAAGACGGAAGGTCTGAATACCGGTTCATTCCTCACTCGTGGTCGATAAAACGCTCACCCATCCCTATTTTGACAACAGAAGTAATCCACATATCCTAGTGGCTCATTTAAATTTTATTTATGTAGTTTAACGATTTAAAGTTTGCTTGGAGCAATTAGGAAGTAATCTACCAGTTTCTCCTATCGATAATTAACCACATGTAACGCTCTCTGTCGCTCGTAGTATTTGTTACGAATTCCACCTTAGCATAGTATTTTTTTCTTGCCGACCTTCATTGAAAAATTAAATCCTCCGTGTATTAAAGTGGCTCAACCCACGATAGCTAACAAATGGCTTGAAATTATGCGCCCAAAAAGGACACAAAGATGCTCATTATCAGTCTGTTATATCGAGGTCACTTAGCCAAAAAATTAAAACAAAAATTACAATTCATAGGTTTACACATAATTTCAACGAAATAATATGAAAATTTTGCGGTGTGGGGCCCCATTACTCACTAAGTCTTAGAATCTAAATACCGAGTAAAATTAATGTGTGCTTCTACTACCAGTGAGCTCAGTATCCAAGTAAATTATGTTCCTACCCATACATAAATGATAAGAGGCTCTGCAACATAAAACTGTGCTTTATTTCGTTGCATATTGCTTGTAAATTTCGTATTCCATTATATATCACTCGCTTAATATGTATGTTAACATCTTGAAATTTGGAATATACATTATAATTTATTATTATAATTGATCTTCGACATCCTAATAACGATATTAGTTAACGGTAATTGAAGTATATTAATTTTTCCCGGCTTCTTTTCAGAGGTAAACATTTAATATCCCATTTAGCAGTTCATTTTTGACGAGAGCTCACTGTATTCACTCTGAGTAACTCAAAATAATAATATGCACGTATCCGTGATAGTTATTAGCTTAATTTCAAATTCGATGATTTTTCCCGGCATTTGCTCATAGACACACCTTTCGTGTATTCAACGGTGTTCGGCGAGATGCTGCGGAACATATTGCAATCATAAATGAAAACGTAAAAACATTTTGTTTGCCCAAAGTATTTATTATTTCTATTTATATATTATCCACAGTATTTATTATTATTTATAGAACATTTATTTTTCGTATTTGAGTTACCAGTTGATTTTTGACAAGGGTTTGCAGTGTTTACTATTAATAATTCTAAATTAGATATAGAAGTTTTAAACAAGGAATACGTCAGGTTGATGCGTAGCTTTCGCGGCGTTGTCTAGATGATGTCTCCATTTTTCTGGGTTTCACCGCGTGGATTTTCTTTGTGACGACAGTTTCTCCGGTATTCCAACCGGCGTCTTCAGGTCGACCTGAAGCGCCGGTTGGAATACTGGAGAAACTGTCGTCACAAAGAAAATCCACGCGGTGAAACCCAGAAAAATGGAGGCATCACAAGGAATACGTCAGGTAGCAAGACGAAACAAGACGTCGTCTTAATCATTAAGACGGCAAGTCATCTCTTTCTCGTCAATATCACATGAGTGAGCGCGACGAGAGAAAAGGGAGCCGTTTGGCAGGGTTTTCATCAGGCGGGAGGGCTCTTTGTATGATTACCGGGTTTCGTCACTCGCTTCGAGGGAAGGTGCTAAGGTGATGCGTCGAGGTGGAAAGGGACGGCCGCAGGGGGTTGTGGGAGATTACTCTGTGGGAATGAAGGAGGGCTAGGGCAGAGAGGCTCTCATTTCGGCACACAGGGAAAACAAGACGGGTATTGGACGAGGACACCTGGACCTTCAAGGAAAAGGCCCTTTGAACTAACTGGTAGCCCAGAGGGTTTGGTGCGACGCAGCTGTTAATTTCAATTTTACGATGAACTACATAAAATATTACAAGGCAAAAACCTATGATGAAATTTTAACACCTTCCACTTCAATTTTGCTCCTATCCTCAATTTATTTTTTCTATGGTTCTTTTTAAATTAAATGATATTTTAGATTGGAATCAACGTTAAACAGTGAAATTAAAAATGAATAATATCTCATGTTCCTATCCTAAATTAATTTTTGTGGTTCTTTTCAAATGAAATGATATTTTTTACATTGTAAACAACGTAAAACAGTAAAATAAAAAATAATTGATATTTCATTTTGTAAAGTACCTATCTAGTTAATACATCGAGAACTTAGCTACCGCTACTCATATAAAATCATTTTATGTATTTCTTCCATTCCATCAAATCTCATGGATTATGAAATTTTTATACACATTATGGGTGCTTTGCCATTGTTAATTTTTCGAAATATTTACATTGCTCCCTAAAATAGTGCTAAAATTATAAAAATCTGATGACGAGCTGCACTTATCATTTCAGCGTAAGGGGTTAAAATACGACACCCTCAACTAGTGATACTTTTTGTCATGTACAAGAGGAATAAATTCTACTGACTAAGGCGAGATATTGCTGAAGTAAGAGACATTGAAATAAAAGTTTGATGTACTTTTCAACAACTATTTTTACAAGGTACCAGATGATGATTTCCACCCCTTTGTCTCGGGTTTAAATCCCGGCGGTGGCAGAGATTTATATATACTGCCATACCAATGACATGGATCGCGGACGTGGTGTAGACGCTTAAGATTTCGATTATGGTTAAAATAATTTATTTAGGGCGACGTAGGGTTGAATTTTTTTGTAGGTAAGGTATTTTGGATGATACCTGAGGTCATTTGCTCCATGAGGAAAAGATTGAAGGAAATTGTGGAGAGAAACCCGGCGTTGGTTTTAGCTTGCTCTAAGCGAAATGCGCTAAGGATTCACAACATAACGTCCCATCCGACGGACGGAGTGTTGCGCTAGAATTGTCCTCCACAAAAAATTCAAGCAGCGGTTGGGCAGTCTCTGAAAAATCTCCAGGATTAGAACCCGAGCCCACGGGGTGAGAATCGAACACTCTAACCACCACTCCAACCCCCCATGCTTCCTTGAACTTTATTTGGATTCCTCTCATTCATTTGGACACCGGAAGCCGAATTTAATCTATTACATCAAATGAAAGTGCGATTTTCACGTATCTCTAATTATTCATCATACCAACGCAGGAAAAACGAAGCCCCTTTGCGCCATCACCCAGCCTCTCTGGAAGTATCGGGAGCAATTTTGAAAATGCGACTGCTTTGGAATCATTCTCACGAAAAAAAGACTTCTCGAGAAAAAAAAGACGACTCACTCGCGCGCATTATGAATATTGCATGCATCCACGCCATTTCACTGGAGAGTGTAAATCGAAGCAGTGGGTAGGCATCGATTCCACGTGAAATCCCACTGATAGAAAGATAGTTCCTCCATTTTTCCCAACCTTGAAATCTCGGCTTAGCAGCGTGAAATATTCACACAAGCGAGGAAATCGAGAGGAAAGCAAAAACAGAAATATATTTTTAAAATGATAAAAAAAAGAAACTGGCTTCGCCTTCAGAGTGCACTCCAGTGAATCTCCGAAGGATGGAATAAAAAAAATTGAGATGAAAAAATAATGATAAAATATGGAAATTCCTCTTTCTCACACCACATAAAAAATGATAATAAGTAGCACCTTTGGGTCTCCTACTCTTCACATCTAACAGTGGAATAGAATGGAATAATTATTCCAAATAATAATTTTCACAACGTATTCCTGCATTAACTTATGGAAGTACATATTTGACTAAACCTTTTAGATAAATTCAAGAGCAGTGTCTTTTCTGACGAAGTTAACCATATCTTGCGGACGCCAACATACTACGGAAGATCAGATCATATAAATACAATAAGAGAAATAGATTGCAGAACAGACAGATTCCGAATGTCATTTTTTCCACGATCAATAAGAGATTATAACGGCAGCAATAGAACTCGTAAATAGATTGCATGACTTGTAGTGTGTAGCCTACTAACCTATGTAAAACTTAATGCATGTTTCTGAATTTCTATTCTATATTCTATTTCTAACAGCATATAGTAGTATAGTTTGTTATTATACAGGACGTTTTTTGGACGGTGTGGTGTGCATGTGGGAGTCCAAATGCATGCTGCATGCTGGTGATTGATCACCCTCTGCCAAACACCCTAGAGGTGGCTCGCAGGGTATTATGTAGATGTAGATGTAGATAGAGAAGGACACATAAAAAGAAAAGATTTCTGCTTTTCAACAGGTTTAGATTGATAAGAACTTGAAGGATCGAAAGTATAAAAAAAAACCTGTCTATTTCCCAGACTTGATTACGATTCAAAATATAAGAAAATTGACGAATAAGCCCATTGTGATTTACCTTATGAAAATGTATTATCTTATATTAGATAGTCAACAGTGCAAAGACTGAAATGGTTAGGTTTTAAGCTGGAGACTAATTTTTTAAATCAAAATATTGATTCCTCAGGTGATTTATTTGATTAATTACTCAATTGTTTATTGCATCATGACAAGTTTATTTCAAATAACACACATGATTTTGATTGTGTGGAAACCAAAGGTCAATCAACACAAAAACTGCACAGCAGAGTGCATACAAAATGGAACTTTTCTTATGCCTGCTACCACGCTCTTAAGGCGCTATTTTTACAAACTCCCGCGTGCCTCCGATGAGTGATGAGGGTAGTGGGATTTAAAAAAAACTGCGAAAATAGATGAGACGAGGAAATAGGAGGCCGCAGCGTAAGCTAGAGGAAGTTATGGGATAAAAAAAGTAGACGCAAAAAAAGTCTGTGAAAGTCTTCACTTCTCGGATGACGAACCATGCGGGCATTTCAGCAGAGAGTTAGTTCGGATAGAAATACAAAAATTTTGAAGGTTTATATCCACGAGATCTATACGTATTGCTCAAGACAAATTCTTGGGTACTTCACTTTGTTGTGACCTCAAAAACCTGGCACAACTCCCCAGGGAACTAAAACCTGATTTACACGTTGAGTTTACTGCTATGGTAGAAGCTAAAGAAGAATGATTCGCTCGTATTAACAAAACGCCAGTATCCCAATAATGTCAATATGTTTAGAGATGGGAGAAATGGATATATTAATATCCTCTTCTTTGTAAAAAAACTAAATAAAGTTGATGAAGTCTTCTCTGGAAATCAGACGGATCAGGATGGATTGTGCTGCCAACGCTTCAATAGCCTTCTCTGCCATCGTCTTCAGGGCTAATGAATAATTCTTAATAGTTGGCAGCAAGGTCCATCCTGACCCGGCTGATTTCCCGAGAAGACTTCATCAACAAGATTCACCGGGAAAGCACCGAATCCTTTATCAACTAAATTGAGTTTTGGATATGATTACTCCTTCACTTGGTGGTGATAAATTGCAAAAATAGCTCTTAACGTACTTTTGAAAAATCTTCTCGGGATACCGCGTGAGTAAGATTATAATAGAGCGCCGACGTGTCGGGTACCGACTCGCTACCCATTCTCACGGCTACTGATAGAAAATTCGAAATGACCGTTGAATTTTCTATCAGTAGCCGTGAGAATGGGTAGCGAGTCGGTACCCGAAACGTCGGCGCTCTCATATAATCTTACCCGCGCGGTATCCCGAGAAGATTTTTCAAAAGTTGTTCGCCGGGAAAGTGTTAAATCATATATCTTAACGTACTGTTTGCCTACGCGGTTAAATCAACATTACCGCTTGCGATGTATTCACTTCCATCGATTCCTACTTCGCTCAAAGTTGAACGTCTTCGGCATCAACATAAGGTCGTATTAAGATCGACCATGTCCTAAAATGAGTTCCTTCCTGTTCCTTCTGTCTTCGCTGCCACGTCCACAACATTTAGTCCAATGATGTTCAAGTAAGAAGAAGAATAATATCAGGTATGCTACGATCACAATGGAAGTCATTATGACTGCTTGTGAGCAATTGCAAACAATTTTGCCAGTGTCATAAAAATTTTCTCATTCCCCACTCATCTGCATGCTGTCAACTCAGAAAACTCAACAGAGGAACATCTTGAGCTTCGACGCTTTGAGCTTTTAAGCGTAGAGAACCTGGAGCTTGAAGGTCTGGATTCACATCTTGGTCGAGGAAACAGATCTGCGAGATCTTTGCATCGAATTGCGGGGGAATCCGTTAAGGTACGACGTGGGCTGGTCCACGCTTAATCCATAAACAGCCAAATAATCCTGACAACTTTGGTATATTTTCACTAGAAACACGATCTATTTTTCCTTTACGAATAAAAACACCATATTTTTTAGATTAAATATTGTAATATTTCCACTGAGTTAACTTCAAAACTACGTGTTCCGTTGTTATAAAAAGATTCGCACTTGAAAATATAGTTCTTACCATGAAACCAGTGGTGGATACATATGGGGGGGATTGGGGGCGCCCCCCCCCCCTTTGTGGGACCACACGTAATGCCAAAAATTGCAGAACCACATTTGTAACTTTTTAAGGTCATAAGGTGGCATTGTCTTGTTTATGTGTATAATCAGTTTAATTAAAACTTCCTTAAACTTTGCATGCAACTTGATTATTTTTCATTACGCTAAAAATACAGGTAGCTCAAAATATCTTCTGCGCCCCACCTCCTTGAGTTTTTTTCTGTATCCACTACTAAATGAAAGGCGTCGTGATCAAATAAGTTTATTGGAAAAATATCAATGTTCCATTTACCTATTATTAGTAATTTCGTTTTCATCGTAACACATATCATAAAAAAATCAATTTGCAAACGCAGAAACAGAAACATACTAAAAATTATTAGATGAGTGAAGCCAGAGGAAAATTATAGACGAAAAATAATTTGGCAATGAAAAATAGCTGTTTTGACGTTTTGGGGTCCTGCGAATGAATAAAATAAAATATTCAATCACGTCATCGTTCAGGCACAGAACACATATATTTCCTCGAGCGGAAACTGCAAATCACTTGTCGGCCTTACAGTTCACGTTCCATTCCGCGCCTTGACGTTTGATGTTGGGACCTCCTGCGGAGCTAGAAACGGTGTTTTCCGATCGGTGTCAAATATGTAATATGGACCTATCAACGGGGATGCCGGGATATATCTGAAAACAAGCTGTGAGAGGAATTGGAGAATATTTTAAACGGCCAACGGTGAATCTTTGGACTAATGGCAATGATGCGATCGAGCGAAATGAAATCAAACAATATTTTAGGTACAGCCGTTGAAATTACATTCAAGGTGAATTGCCTCCGAGTTGCTGAAAGTAGTACTTGTGACTTTTTCTAGGAACGAATTTGCGTTTAATTTTGCGTTCTCTTTCTTTTCAGTTTAATGCAGGATTATTTTGCAATAACCATACCGTACTGACTAGTTTTTCTCAGTACAATTACCTCCTGTTTAATGCTTTTTCCCAAATGAATATGGAATTAAATTCTCCATCAACGGATAATTCAATTTTAATTTTAATTGCATTTTTTGAAACATGGTAACGCAATTAAAATAGTAACAATTTCAATCGTGAAATTTTTCCGAAGAAAATCCTTAAAAATGTTTAAACTCTTTTCAAACCTACGTAATTTTAATGCTTCTATTTTATTGTTATCAATTCCGTGAGTAACTTTTGGTGGCACAGATAACAAAACGTAGCCCTGTTGTTTGGAAACGAATTCATTGATTCTGAGAAACCTTCACATATCACCAAGTACATATTTCAGAGCATGGCTTGTAAACCTACACCCCCCATAACAATGATATCGGGCTCACGATTTTTTTAACACAATTAAGTGCATAGTTATAACACAAGCAACACCTAAGTGTTTATCGATTGAGGGTATAGGTTCAATTTGGTTAATATTTTAATATTTATAAAAAAAACTTACATAGGCCTCTTGGATTACGAAGACTACTTGAAAACACAAGTCTATGTACTCTCTATAGGTTTCAGTTCCAACTGTAGATTTGCCTATTACGTATGCATTATGTTTTTACTTACACTATATTCCCGTACATTATTTTTCGTCGAAGGTTAATCTTTTACGCTAAACAGCGATTTTTACAGATCGCCACTTCCGGCATAACTCCCTCTGGAATGCCTTGGCGGAGGCATCTGGCGGCCGCCAAGCGAATCATATCGGCTCGTTCCTCAGGCAATTTGGCGGGACTTCGCGGAAATTAAGAGCTGTGCAAATGAGAGGCAAGGATCAATAGCATATACCTAATCAATGAGATACCTGAATATGTTTGGGAGGAAAATTTCGAATCACGATATAATACGATTTTTCTTCATGCATTGCAACAGTCTATCACATTCTTGACCTTATAGCCCGGTCAAAATAGACAATGACCCTTGCATAAATACCTAGCAAGCTGAAAATTTACGGTGACGTTAGGAATACTGCTTTTATGATCTCCTGAAAAGTCCCCATTGATACCGTGCGTGCAAACATTTTTATTCAAGGTTAAAGGTCACAATAATAGATTTTTTACATTTTTTGGCCAAACGGTTCGTTTTACTTGCCAGACCAAAATTATAGATTACGAAATTATCTAGAAATTTGTCATCGTACTCTTTTTTTCTAATATTTACCATTTCTGAGGAAAAAACCATTCGATAGTTAGCTGCAGCTGTATTCTCCGTAATGTGCATGGCTATATTTTTGCACTCTCCGAACATTATTGGACAGTTCCGGCTAACTTTCGAATGACTTTTTCTCAGAAATGGTAAATCTTAGAGAAAAATTTACGTGACAATTTTGTAGATAATTTCCTGATCCACAAATTTGGTCCGAGCAAATTTTATCGTACAACTAACGGGTTTGCCAAAAAAGGCAAAAATATTTTTTGTGGCCATGGACCTTGAATATAATTTTTCCACACACGGGATCGATGGGGACATTTAAGGATTTTGTAATAGTGTTCCTAGCGTTGCTGTAAATTTTCAGCTCGTTGGGAATTTGTGTGAGGGCTATTTTTTGGGCTAATTTGACCGGGCTATTTTTATAATCTTGCAGGATATATAGGTTGATGTTGAACCCACAGGAAAATACACGATTGAAACTAAAACCTAGTTGCGGGGTAGAAATTTCCATTTTAACTACGGTTGCCTTTCTTTTAATACGAACGCATATTTATTAGTGTTTTGTGAAGTCCCTGCAGCCCACGAGGGATTCGCGTATCAGTATTTTCGTATCGATAAATACTTTGGTGTCATTGGGGTTAAAATGATGCACTTAAATGTACTTAAAAAAAATTTGCAACTCATTGATATCTGAAAAACGTTATCCTTATACATGTATTGAAATTGATATACAAGGGGCTGAAAACCCAATTAGATACAAGTGATTTTTCCTCTGTTTAGAACAGAGAACAGAGTTAGGCACAGAAATTTGGTAAAGGAAATAGAGGAATTAAACTTGATATTTAACAGTGCGATTGATTTTGCAGTCGATCCAGCATATAGAAGAGACTCACTCACATCCATAGGTCACCAAGTTTTCGTAGATTTCTTTGATCAGTTTCTGTATCAAACCCTGCACTGTTTAGAAAGAAAATCAATTGTTCCTTTTGTATTCCTCTCAATTAAAATGTACTTTCCATTGTTCAAAACTACACATGACAAAATAACTACCGAAAACCAAACTAGCATCGCATCCACTCAAGCACTTCAACTAGAATACGATTCACACTTTAGAGACGTTCGTAAAAGACAGGAATATGCGTTTCGGGGCACGGTGAACCCAAGTTAAATAAGCCAATCATTTCAACGATTGGGTGCTATGGTATCCGCTTTGATATACATCGTAGTTAATTAAATAGTCATTTTCAGTATTCATCCAGATGATAAAGTTCAATAGATTCAGGTTTCAATAGGTGGAAGTGTTCGGATATCGAAGTAATCATTTGGGTACTAGAGAAAAAATTAGCGATTACTATTGGCACGTCTCCGCTTCCAGTATTTTCAACCACAAGATAATAACGCATTCGAGAGAGCTTACGTCACTTTGCGACTATCTGCCAAACCATTCGTGCACTAGAGTAGTAATGAGCAATTACTCTTGGCACATCCATAATTCCAGCCCTTGTAGTCCCAAGATAAGCGAACCCTCCACGAGAAACCTTTCAGGACGGTCTGGGGGCCGATTGTGTAACTTGGCTACCTTTCGATCGTTAGAGATCCGTTCACTCTCGATTGAGTTCCCGGTATTCGAACGTTAGCTGTAAGTGCGATTGTGTATGGACGATCGTCAACAAGCCATCGAAAGTTACGACGTTGTCATATTTACTTGGAATTGGGAATAAGTTACGCGATTGTTTTCCTTGAGCGCATGCGCAGTAAGGCCGAGAGTGTCTGTGTTTGTTTTGAAAAGCGAAACTATGTTAACAATATTGGTTTCAGATACAATCGGCCAATTAAGTTTATATTATTGAAAGAATTTAACTTTGCGTATAAATCAATCTTTCTCAATTCAGTATTAAATACCTTCCTTTCCGTTGGAGCGTAGCTGATATTTGGGATAAGTAGTTTTTACTCGGATATCGCTGTCTATTTAGAAATGCCGCGGTAAGTCTCCATTTCGTTACTTTTGCAATTCGCTAAATAATAACTTGTATCATTTGTAATTGACTTAATTCCTTTAGAGGAAATATATGAGCGGATATTCGATATTGATAGGCTCTCGTCTTCGCCTTTGTGTGTCTGCAAGGAGCAATGCCGCAGAATATTGAATATTTGCAAGAAATAAAAACTGACGAGTGTGAATTAGTACGACGTCTTAATAATAGTCGTAAGGTAAACAGTTAAAAAAGCACGTAACTCATGAAATAAATAAGTACGTTAATATTCTCAATCAAAAACATTCTCATCATCACAAACCTTTCACCTATTACTTGAAAGAAAAAGCAAATATGCAGAGTCATCTTTGATATCTCCTCTCGTCTCAAACACTCGAATATCACTTCAAAAAATTTACCCTTTCTGAGGAAACCATATCGCATCAGAGACATTAATTGAAGTACATAAACCATATAAATTCAACTTAATTTAAGACGTCATTGAGAAGTTAAAATAAACTATTTGAATACATAAATTAAATCATTTACTTGTCAATAACTGCCCGATGATCCGAATTAAATTAAACATTGTAGAGAATATAATTTTGGCAATGTATTATAGCACAACTATAATTTACCTAATATACTATAGTGGAACCACGTTTAAATCAAGCATAAAAAAAGGATAATTTCAATTGAATTGCACACACATTACATGTCGAAGCAATTGTAAACGTCCTCATCTTTGTATCGTATAGTAAACTAACACGTACAAATTGTATTTATCGATGTAATTTCACTACTTATTCACGTTATTAAAAACATAACACAATGATGTATAAATTAAATAGAATGTTTAATTCACTTAATTCCACATGAGTTAATTTCATTTCAATTGCACACACATTACACAGCGAAGCAAATGTAAACTTGCTCATCTTTATATCATAGTGAACTAATACGCACAAATTGCAATTATTTATGTCAATTCACTACAAATTCACGTAATCAACAACATAACACTGCGATTTATGAATATAATTAATTGCATAATTCACTTAATCCCAAAAAAATGACAAACAACGTGGCCATGAAAGGTAATAAACATTTAAATTCCATCCCAAACCTCACCTGCGAACGATTCGATAGCCTTATCGTCAAGTGATGTGTTGACGAAGAGATGCTTTCGATCGAGAGCCGGAATACTTTCGAACGTAAAGTTACACAATCGCTCCTTCAATTGTTTTCGAGTTGTTGATCTAAATTCCACGGGAACCGGATCGTTACGTTCGAACGTAAAGTTACACAATCGGCCCCCTGAAGAACTTACGATCCGAATCATATGAGGCTTTTCTCTTTAAGTGTTCGCAGAAGCGGATTTTAAATAATATTACACAATTCACAGTCTCCTTACTTGTAAACAAATTCATTGACACTGGGAAACAGAATTTTCCCAGCTACATTCTTGATACCACAGCTGCACTCATTTCCCGCAACAATACTATTCGGCTGAAAATCTCCTTGATATTAACTCTTTCAACTCAAATGATTACATAATGATGATATTTCAATTTGATTACATTGTCGGCCTCGGTGACGGGGGGAAAAGTCCTCGTCTACCACACCGAAGGTCGCGGGTTCGAGTCCCTTCTAGATAGGTTTCCCCTTCCAGGACATGGGTGTGTGTGATCATCTGTTGTTGATTGTTTAAACTCCCGATGTAAAGGCCACATTGTGCTGTTTTCGAAGGTTATTGAGATTAATTAAAAAATTAAATAATTTGCAATGACGGATGGATACATATCTTAAATTTGGGAATTTATGAAAATAATTTTTGCACTCTGCGCTGTCATGGCTTTAAGTCCGTTTTACATAAGGAACGTCATTTCGCAGGTTAGTACTGAAAACAGTTGTTGAAATTGTGAGCATACGAGTTTGGAATTAGAGCAGGGGCTATTTTGCCATCACTCTCGCATGCGTTCCAGCAATTCACCGCTTTGCAAGACGCAATTGTGAATGCGGCTAAGTACCTACCTACGTCAGATTGCGCAATGACGTCCCCGTATAAAATGGCCTTTAGAAATGGCATCCCCGCAGGTGCGAAAATTTAGTTAACTCAAGCAAAAGGGGTATTATTTTTTACTATGAGAGAGCTTCTGTAATAATTTTTGAGTGAAATATAGATTTTTCTACGCATTGTAGCAGTATTGTCCATTACTGCAATGCTTTGCAGCTAACCTTGCCTACTTACTTAATACTTAAAAAAAGGATTTATTTTAATAATAAAGACCTTTTGAAAGAAGTTTTGATCGCATTCATATGTTTTTACATGCGTTATCTAACTGTATTGACTGCTACTGCATTACATTGCAGCTAACTCCAGAAAAAGGAGGAATTTGTCTACTTATAAAGATCTCATGAAAGACGCTTTGAATGCAGATATAGATTTTTCTACGCGTTTTAGCTCTATTGACTGTTACTGCAATGCTTTTACAGTGGCATATGTAACCCCAAGATCCGCGATCCTTTCACGAGAAAGCTGTCAAAGGAAGGACCTGAGATCTTCCGATCCGAATCATAGGAGGAGGCCTCCCTCTCAAAGTGGTCGTAAAAACGGTTTCATCGGAAGAGGGTCACTTCGCCTCCTCTATCTCCTCTGGTGAGAATTGGGAATCTCTCGTCACCTTCGAATGGAAGATGGGAAGGTTGCTAAAGGAGGCCGGCCAGCACGCACGCCGCCTCTGAGGGCGCGTTCCCCGTGGAGGGTGTAGGGATGTCGGGCAATAAATCAAAGGCAATGGGCTCGAGGGGTCGGTCGGTCTCCCTTCCTCTCTGAAGAAGGGTCGGAGCCGACTGACTGGGAGATGGATGGCCGAGTTCACGCGGAAGGTCTTACGGCAGCTACTCTCCTTTAAAAATGGGATGGAAGATCTTTATGGGGAATGGATTAGGATTAGTGGCGTAAAATACGCGGGTAAATATAGTGAGGTTATTATTGTTGAAGTATTTTAATGATTAAGGTGAGGTTGCATGTAGTATTTGCTCTTCGGCTGAGGCACAGCAGATGACTTGGACTGCTAGTCGCATTATATACTCAGAATTCCAGACCATCTTGTCCGGTATATTTGGTTGGGGTTATTACTATTGAAGTATTCTATTGATCAAGGTTACACGTCGCATGTCCTGTTCGGCTGAGGCGCAGTGAGCACAACTTGGACTGCTAGTAGCCTAATATGCTCAGCATTTCAGACCATCTTTTCTGGTATAATTCACAAATTTCCATAGATGGAAATGACGCCTCGTTAGCTTAGTTCACGCGGAAGGTCTTAAGGCCGTTTTACACGGGGCACGGAATTGCGCAGGTTTGAGCGGCATTAATTTCTAAAATAGCGTGGGATTGCGCGAATGCATGAACAAAATTAGGACAGGGGCTATTTTGCCGTCTCGCATCCACGCATTCTCGCATGTGTTCTAGCAATTCACCGCTTTACACGACGCAATTTTGATTGCGCCTTCGCGCGTAAGTCAGATTGCGCAATTCCGTGTACCGTGTAAAACGGCCTTTACGGCAGCCACTCTCCTTTAAAAATGGGATGGACGATCTTTATGGGGAATTGATTAGTGGAGAAAAATAACCGGGTATATATGGTTGAGGTTATTATTTTTTATTGTAAGGTAATTGTATGATGAGATAAATATTCTACTGATTAAGGTGAGGCTGCATGTAGTATTTGCTCTTCGGCTAAGGAGCATCGCGAATTCCAGACCATTTTGTCCGGTATATTTGGTTGGGGTTATTACTATTGAAGTATTCTAATGATTAAGGTAAGATTACACGTAATATTTCCTCTTCGGCTGAGGCGCAGTGCGGACAACTTGTCCTGCTATTTGCATAATATGCTCAGCATTCCAGACCATCTTTTCCGGTATAATCCACAAAGTTCCACAGGGGGAAACCTCAATTGAAGGCCCTCAGTACTAAGGGCCCTTGGGGTACGGGTTCCCGCTATTTTAAAGTACCAAATTTTAGCATGTGAATACGAACCTCATTCTGACCATTTTGAGACTAGGAAAACATACCTTTTCTCAAATCTGAAAAATAAGAGCCGGCCTAGGGGTGTTTTTTCTATCAGATCAGTACATACGGTGCTCCCTGAATATTTCGATGCGTTTTGGTGGACTACGAGATTGTCTCAAATTCGATAGCAAGTTTGTGATGCGCATTTTTAATTTTAGTACTTAGTGTCTTTATTCAAAACATTGCATTATGAATATTCTGAAACATTAATGATATTTTTATAATGGCATAAAAAGCAACGATAAGTCAATAAAACTAAACTAAAAAAACCGATACACCGCAGCGCTTCAAATGACATCCCAGGCATGTAGCTAAGGTAGAAAGATAGAATAACTAAATTTGTTTATTGCGATAATTATTGAAATGCGTTAAGATAATATCACGCTATCTATTTAGTGTCAGTACTTGTTCTACGCCAAAACTTAGAAGATTACTTTGGGTGTACATGCAAACAAATTTATTCCAATTTCTTACGGAGCTCCCGGAGATAAAGGCTAACAACGAAGATACACAGCCATATTATTCAACCATATATAGCTGTAAATAAAGTCTTCGACCAGCAATTGTTGATTTTTAGACTTCTCTTCCAAGCTGAAGCTAAATAATTTTTTCAATGGATTGGAATTTTACCATCAAGAGGGAGAATAATTTGGTATCCCATTCTTGTTTCAATTTATCAGACGTATGTGTCAAATTTCAAATATTACATACTAAAGATTTCGTTCCAACTTTTAATTCGTAAAAATTTTGCTTATTAAGAGGACACAATTATCCATACCATTTTCCAAATATTGGCTAATAATGGAGCATATCAAAATTACTGAAGATTAAAAACTTAAACTAAAAGAAGAAAAAAAAATTGAATATACAGTCATAATACAGCCAGTTCTCTTGAATTTGGCGGAGGCAGGAACCCTAACAAAACAGACCCAGAGGAAATTAATAACATTTGAAAATAAAATATTGAAAATATATGGGCCAAAGTTTAAAGAGGGTGTATAGAGGATACTGAGAAATTGACAGAATCGTAGAAGGACAGGTGGAGGGAAAGAATGGCAAGCGACGGCCCTGAATGAGTTGCATTAGACGGGTTATAAAGGACGAAAAAGTGAAGAAATACGTCGCTATAAAATGGCTAGCGGATAGGAGAGCTGCGGCAAAGCAATCTTAGGATTCCTCACTAATGATTATGATGAGTCTAACAGTGAGATGGAAATATTCCCCTCGGAAACGACAAGTATAAAAATAATTTGTATTATCCATGATAGCATCAATCCCTGTATGAAGCCAAATTAAAAGCAAAATAAATATCCACGTAAGAATTGTTTTCACCATTCCTAATTCGAATGAGCAAATTTCTCACCCCTCATCCTTAATCGACGATCCTCAATTCACACCTATTTTTATCCGCGTTAATTAAAATAAAATATAAATGTGTAACTAACGATACCATGGCGCCCGATAATTCTAGTTCAACCCCTCGGGAGCATATGCTCACACAAGCTTGCTTGATTACTGCCTCACTCTTTATTAAGCTCACGAGTCGAGCGCCGTAGAACAAAACATTTAATTAGGTCGCAGACCTCTTTCAACGCGGAGCCAAAAATGGACGGCGTTCGCAAGATATTAAGGTGACGACGGTCGTGCCTAACGAAGACTCTTTTGAGAACAATGGAGACAATAGACATGCTGGGTGCTCCATAATTAAGAGCATGCAAAAACCCCAAAGGCAGCACAACATTATGCTTCCTTTAGGCACAGCAGCTGTTCCAATAGAAAAGGGGCTACGTACATATGGAGCAGTTGCCTTTTGAGCATCTTCTACTGGACATCTTTCTTACGAAAGTGACCTCAAAAAGATAAGCAGAAGACAAGAAAGCAGAAGGTAAAGGGTTTTATTGTTTTAATGACAATTAATGGAATACAATAATTATCAATTGTGCGTACATAGGGTGATTTGAATGTAATAAGCAATCCTGGATAAATTGCGAATGTAGATTAACAACTCCACGTTCGAAGCTGGAGGAAATCGAGCCTGATTTTTTACAAATGCAAATATCATTGAAAAATTGAAAGCCATTTGTATTTTTGAAACTAAAAATAATGGCTGACCAAATACAAATTTTAACGTTCGTAACGAGAGTTCCATGAAGGTAAAAAGCCATTGGATATTGTGCAGACGTAGATGAACAATTCCACGTTTGAAGCAATAACAAAGCGAGATACATTTTTGTGGCTAACGCTAAATATATTTATTAAGGCGAATAACTATTTTAATTATAATCATTATCTTTATTATTCCTTTACTAAGTATAATACCACGAGTTGCTGTCGAATGTTGAAAGTGTAATGCAATAAAAAATAAGGTGTAACACACCAATGGCCTCAATGAACTAGATGCAATGAATAATTTCATCAGGAAAATAATTGACAATATTTACCGACTCAACTCAATTAAAAGTGAACTTTTGTAGAAAATATTGAAAATGCCTCAGCTAGATAATTTTCTCCATGCAACGTCAAATTGTCGGCCAAATGAACATTGAGGTTGTCTTAAATATACGGATATCCATTGGAAAATCTTCAAGGAAGATGAGCAACTTCATCATAAATATCATGAGACATAATGGTCTATTCAATGTAATCGTTGAAAAGCAAGTGAAAGACACGACATATAATCTTTGAATGAGAAATATTGAGAGGTATAAATTGAATTGGATAGGCAAAAACTACGAGGGTGAGAATAGATCAGCAGACAGGAAAGTTGAGCGTAGATGTGCGTGAACCCAACCCAAGGATTCTTGACCGGTGATTTTATTTTTAATTGACTTCGTTTCCAAATATTGTCGTGTTTTTTTTCTGAACTTGCCCAGTGAAAACTATATTAGCCCTGCCCCCTAGCAGTCCCCTAGGCAGCTACCCTCCCCCCCCTAGAAGCATAAATCGCGAAAGTCTTTAAGCAAAATCGGTACTGAATTGAAACGAAAGCATTCAACAAATTTTCTTTAAACCCACGAAAAATGATATGTACTATTAATATAAGATATGAAACTAAACTATTCTTTCAAGGAAATAATCTCATGAACAATGAAGCGCTGTTATAATTTCCTTGAAATGCTGGTTTCATTCACCTTTTCCATGATAAAATGTCACAACTTGGCTTTCCCCCCCCCCCCTTGACCATGGCTTGCCCCCCAACCCCCAGTTATGATCCTGGGTACGCCCTAGAGGGAAGAGTGGAATAATTCGAATTAGGATCTACAGACGAATGATGAAGATAATACCGATAAGAATAAGATCGACCAAATAAGCAATGAGGAAATACTAAGAAAAGTGTGAGATGATGAAATCTTCTAAAATCCCTATGAATGAAACATATAACTCAATTGGCCACATCGCGAGGCATGACGACCCGATGAAGGCAATTGTCGAAGCACCACATTATGGGAAGTAGGGCAAAGAATGGCCTCGATTAGGTCTCCTAGGACAAGTTATTATGAAAGTAAAACGAAGGAAATACGCACAAATGAATCAAGAGTCTAGTACCACAATAATTATAAGGGAAATGGATAAAAAGAGATTTTTTTCGAAAGATAGTGATTTTTTATTTTTCAAAGTTTAATTATGAACTAAACTAGTTCTACAGAATGAAATAAATCATTATAATACAATTTAAACTATTATTTCACTCGCCATCTTCGAAGAAAATTATGCTTATTTGAAGAATGATACAGAAAGCGCAACTTCTTTCTAGGAAATATTCTAAGCCTTTCAATTTCTAATGAATGAGATCAACGTAAGATATAGTAGGCAAACGCTGTGAGCCAGGAGGTTATATCCTATTTTACCACACCAGCAAAGCGAAATTTTTTTGTTGTATATGGCTTCCAATTTTTCGAAGTTATGTATTGTCAGTTAAACTGGCCCCATCACCATAAAACCATGAAAAACGCATCGCACACAACAATTCCACAATTCCCATTACCTGTAAATAAGTAGAATCTCCCTTATAACATAACCCCAATTACAAGTTCAATTTAGATTTCAAATCACCTTGAGATTGCCATAACACATAATGTTAATTTAAAATTTATAATGCGACTATTATTATCCAAATAACATCGATGACAAAATTTTTCCAATCAGCACTAGCTCAGACCCTCTTTAACAAGTCGTTTTGAAAAGCCAACCGCGATAAAGTGAGTATACAAAGGACTATGAAGGGATTTAGTTTTTCGTTAAATTCGATAACACGACTAATAGCCAAAATAATCTTGAAACGTGAAGCTCAACAAAAAGAGCAACTCGATTACGAGACTGTTTCCCTAATCCCCTTGAGACACTGCTTATCCAAGTTCTACAGTGGTAAGTCAAAAAAAAACACATTAAACGGCAGCAAACCCGTCCCCGGGCAAAAGAGTCAGTGCTGTCCCCCTCGACATCTGAAGGTCATGATCGGCGGCGGGAGGTAATGGCAAAACTCGCCCGGCAAATGGGCAGTGGACAGCCAGGGGCACACCAACACCATCTCGTGGTAAATCAATCAAGTGGATCGGACGAGCTCTTCATCCGAGCCTACACTCTAAGAATAATCCAGCGTTTATTTCCTTCCCATTGGGGATATAATTCACACAAATATGTCAGACTAAGTTAAATAATAGGTATTAAAGTACTTTCATCATAATTATACAAACTATTCCATCTTTTAAAGAATCTAAACTTTCAAATTTCGAAATAACTCTTCTGACAACCGGAAACCGCGAGAAATATTATCTCCTAGAATGTAGTCGAAAGGATATCGAACATGAATGGATACTTGCAACGTTGTTGTATCCACAGATATACACTAGATTGGCAGTGGCGGGGGGTGGGGTGAAGCCGTGACGCTCGTCTGGCGGCCATGTTGCCTTCTCCCACACATGGGTTTGCGTACGTAAGGAACTGGAGGAAAATTACATTGTGAAAGATGATGGTGATTTGATTGAGGCTATGAACTATAGAAAACGTTGTCATTTTCGTTTAAGATACATCTTATTAAAAATTAAGGGAACGATCGTGAAACTTACGTGGTAAATTAACGGATCTTTGAGCGGAACCGTGACGAAGTTATGAAACTGGTAATACAAGCAAGATTAATACTAATTCGGTTCCTGCTCAATATTTCAGAATTGGAATCCAAATGCAAGAGCTATCTCGATATATGTGTATATATCTGTGGTTATATCCTAGGAAACACCAAAGACAGAAAAGGGACAGACGTAAGATACAGATGAGCCAGGTTTTAGCGCTATTGAATGAAGGAAGAAGTTCCCTAATCTGAGATCATGCGACGGTTTTGCGGTATGATAGACTGGCAATTACGATAGAGTTTTCTTTCTCATGCATTTTACTTTGGAATTATTGTTACATGTCATTATTCCTTATCGCTTTTAGAATACTATACATAATAGTCGCTATATACCCACGAGGAAACAAATATCTGGATTAAAATTAAATTAACTTTTATGTATTAATTTTGTTATTTCCATTCCCCTAGTGATACAGAAGTCGAGGTTTCAATGTTGGCCAAGAATTTTAGATACTGTCCAGCCATCAGTGCTATATATATATTTTTTCTTTGGTAGACAGAATGACCGGAGGCAGGGGCGGTCTGACCATGTCGGTAGGTCGGCAATCGCCGAGGGCTCCGAGATTAGTAGGCCCCCACCATGCTCGTGTGTATCGTGAAACGTATAAATAAAAGGTTTAATAAAAAAAGACTCATATTACTTGAACCGAATTAGTTTTATTATTATTAAATTCTATGTTTTCATTAGTTGATTCAAACACTACACATGCTCAGTGTAAAAATCATATATAAATACTAAATAGAAGGTCCAGAAGACAAAAGATATACTGTGGCTTTTTTAAAAGGGATATTCGAAAAGGTTATTTAGAGCTTTTTTAGATTTCAGCGCAGTTTCAAGGAAAAATTCCAGAAAATAATAGGTAATTTAACCATAATTCATAATTAAATTGTATAAGCCATGAAATTCTCGCTTTTCATAAAGTTTTTCCTTATAAATTGCTGTATTGTTATTAAATTTTATATGGTTTTTAAGTTCCAGAATAGCTAAAAATTCCATTTTCAGGCATGCAATTTCCTAATGTTTTCCGGGGGAGAACCCCCGAGTTTCGCCGTGAGGGGGGCGGTATCATAAAGTGAAGCACGGGAAAAGACGTTTTTCTCAAGCAAAACCTTCCTATTTTTAAAACTATATTTACGGACTAAACTAGCTTTGTCGTTGCATATTAACTTCGCAATATTAATCATACTTATTTATTCTCATCATAAATGAAATGATGAGTAGTAGCTCGAACATAATACAGGAAATAGCAGCAAAAACGCCTCCAGGAAAGCGAGTCTCTGCTCTGCCACCGCGATATCAGTGGCTGGAGATCAGCGATCGTCGATGGACATGCTCGCCCCGTCAGTGAGCAGTAGACATCTGGGGGCAAGCCAACGCCAACTCGGGGTAAATGAATCAGGTGGATCGGAAAGAGTTTTATCAGCGGCCCACACTCCTAGAATAATCTATTGGCATACGTACGTCGTGAATTGGATGAATACAAAAGTTAATTGAGTTAATGATGTCGGAATGATGAGTTTTTACGATTTTTTATAAACTATTCCACATATTCAGGCGTCTAAAATAAGCTCATTTTGGAAATAACTTACATAAATAACGAAAACATGCGGAAAAACCGAAGCTTAAACTTCAGTCGAATAGGAACATCGTAATAATGGCTTCCGCTGAAAGAAAATGTAAGCCATGAATTCCGAAACAGCTTTGCCTCTGTCAGCCAAGTTTTGAGGCGAGCCACTTTTTCTTTACATATTCAATGCTATCACAGCCATCACTGATTTATTCTCCTAAATATATTTACATTTATACGTAAACTCTGGTCGTAGCAACAGCAACGCATGTCTCAAACGCCTGCCATTTGAATTGCAGCCACATTGGATAATATGGCACAAATTGTTCCAACAGTATTCTTACCATTGCTTCCTTAATATACCAGATCAATTTGTAAGAGAAGTTGCAGAACCAAAGTTTAAAGACTCATGATAAAAGGTTTTTACAAGCAAGTGAAGCTATATTTTTAAAGGTGAAATAAACTATAAACTATAAAGGCTCCATTTCGACAAATGTATTACTATTACTTAAATTGCTGCATAGTTTATTTAATTACTTTTATATTTTTTAATGCAAAACTGATATTACCTTTGATTTACTATATTTCATTTTAGACTGAATTCACAATTGCGAAATTCAGAAAATTTCAGAAAATTTTCTTCTGAACTTGGTTTGTTCCTTTTTTTTAATTCGATGATCGGCCATCATGCGCACTCGATATTAATTTTTTCTAGTAAACAGGGAGATTAGAGACACAGAAACGATGCATGAAATACCATCATGGGAAAGTAGGCCGTTTTTCGCTAGCATAAACTTCTCATTAGCTATTTAGCTACGTACTTAACAGGCTCTATCGATGCATATTAACTTCGCAATATTAATCTTACATATATCTCTTCTCATCGTAAGTGAAATGGAAATTAGTAGCAAGAAAATTATACAGAAAACATGACCAAATTGCCTCCAAGAAAGCTTCTGCGCTCTGCATCCGCGATATCATTGGCTCGAGATCAGCGGAGGTCGATGAGCAGGCTTTCGAGGCAGGCGAGCCGTGGACAGCCGGAGGCAAACCAACACCAGTTCACGGTAAATCAATCAGACGGATCGGTGAAGCTTTTCATCGGCGGCCCACCCTTCTAGAATAACCAAACGCCGCGGACTCCCGGCGCTTCTGGATGTCTGGAAGGAAAGTTACCCCGCAGATGGAAGACGAGCGCGAAAGATAATGTAACGGAGAGGGAAATAACTCGGGCCGGAGGTGAAATACCGTGAAGCGTAATCGTAAAGGTGGGGGCCATTACGATATACCCTTGGAGGTGCTCTTGGATACATTCCAAAGCAGAAGGAGAAGAGATTGGAAGATGGTATCGAAGGGAAATTAGAGGAGTTGGATGAATTGTGGGCGTGAAACCAGATAAGGGAGGGTGGTGAACGCTTTTTGGGAAGCTGAGGGTGAGCTAAGGTGTACCTCGCGTCGTTAGCACCAGAGGGCAAAGAGAATTGCAGGGAAGATGTCGGGAGAAAAAGCGAAAGGGTAGCTCAGGGGATGGCTAGATTTATAATGCTTGAGTAGTATTCAAAAGTAATGAGCGAAGGAACGTATGCAGACACCTTTGGGGCGAGCGCTATCTCAGAGGAAAGCATAAAGAATCGTTCATAACAACTCGCCCATTTAGGACCAAACAGACGAAACAACAACAGCTCAGTTTTGAGATCATACAATAAAAAGGTTTTGCGATAACTACTCACAACTTTCTGATATTTTTTTAAAACTCAACTTCAAACAGAACAACAACAAAACTTCATTTTAATATAAAAATGCAGTTTAATAATAATAATAAAATATAAAAAATGATGAAAACATAAAACAATAATAAAAAATATAAAAATGCAGTCAATTATTTATTAAAAAAATTAAAGTGATTTATCTAAATGGAGTTTTTTTGAAGTCACGTCCGTTTGATCCTAGATGGACGAAATGAACTAGGCGTCACTTGGCTTCAGTCGGGTAGAAAGTCGACTGAATAGACTCATTATACACCGTGTACTTATATCAGTACGTTATCGGTTTCACGGGGAAACAGAGCAAGTTTTTGTTTCATTAGCGCCAGTGGAACGAATTTGAAACATGCGTACAAACTGATGCTTTCTCATACTTAGTGCTTTCCTAGTTCAACAATTTATGACAGCAATATTATTCGTGAAAAATTTCGCGAATAGTCATCATGGTGATCAATAACCAGATTAATAAAGCGAGCGGCATTGGTCGGGAAAGGTGAGGGCAATCCATACATTGACGTGGCCCAGTAGCTCAAAAATATTTTAATCGCCATATGAAAGCATGTCCAAAAAACGAAAAGGTAGTGTTAGTAAAGAGTAAATTTTTGTTCAATCATTATCAACACTTATATCGAAATTGTCTCTAAATCACTGCATAGGCCCAGTAGTTTTCAAAAGTATATAATAAAAATCAAGAGCTTCATCCTTATATAAGCCTGTTTACACGATACATTAGTTCGTACAAGTTAATTTCTACATATATGACCGCGAGAATGAACGCCAATGTGCACAGTGTAACCACCCAAATTGTGCTAATACAATACGCGAACAGAAATAGAAAATGTTCTAATTTGTTTCATGCATTTGTAAATGTTCCGTTATTGTCCACAAAAATCGTTCATGCATGCATGAGAGATGCAACTGCAATCATATACTAAATCGCTCGTGTTTATGTATCGTGTAACAAGGCCTTGAATTAATACTACAGGAAAGGGATTGCAAAGTACGATCTACAGTGACGGTTTCCATGGAGGTATTAATTCCCCTTAGGGATTCTGGAATCCAGATCTAATTTCATTTTGAACATCAGACACAGGTTTCATTCCGTTGAAAGTGGCCTGGAACTCGGAGATAATTCGAGCCCATATCTATCAAAATGAATCGCTAACATTGTGGTATCACCTTGGTTACGAATGCTTCCACCTCAGTGGTTCTTTCATATCCTGTTTTTAGCCCTTCGCGGGTAACGATGAGGATAAAATAATCCATCTCATTTCTCATAGGCCGCAGATAGATAAAAGACATTCCTCAAACTGGAAACTAAATTCATTTCTTCGAGTAACGCTTTACAGAATTGCTTCCACTTCAAGGATTTATTCATATTCTTCTTTCACATATCCGTTTCCTTCGTAAAAAGCAGGCTAAGAGAGCCTTAAATATTTCCTATAGAAACTACATAAATAAAATCACAACACATTTTAAGACACAATTTATGACCAATGTTATCGCATGTTTCTGAAAACCTCTTTTATGCTGTTGAAATGACACATTGCAATATTTCCACTTATAGATTTATTTTACACTACGCGTTTCGTCGTTACAGCGACATTTTCAAGTCGCTGTAACGACGAAACGCGTAGTGTAAAATAAATCTATAAGTGGAAATATTGCAATGTGTCATTTCAACAATATTACGAACTTCCACCACATCGTGCCTAACATCATACAAGATACTCTTTTATGCTCACTAGACTAGCTCTCGTCTTTAAGAAATGACTAAGTATGATAATAAAATATGATAAAGGTCTAAAAATTATTGAATTGAAGTTAAAATCAACTGCTAAAATTTAGTTACATGCTTTAAAACAACGATAAACCGTATCCTTAGGTTCTTAAGCAGTAAGGGCCCAAAATTAATTTTCTTGGGGCGGAAAGGTTTATATTGCATGAAAAAGGTAAAATAATTACTTAACCTTCATAAAATCATGAGCATAGTGAATATAGATTGAACATAATTACTGGAAAAATGAGTAATCACCATATTGGTATGTACCTACTTCAATCCGATAACTTTGAAACGGGAAACCATGACTTTTCTCTACGCTTAAAAGTAAGGGCCGAATCTAATGCTCACCTACTCTCAGTAGCTTAGCTCGAAGACGTGACGGTAGAGCTCACCTCATTCTTATTGTTAGCCATCGCAATAGCTAACGCTATCTATTCAGAAAATTTAAAACTGTTTTTCCAAATGGAACTCAAGCTAGTTCGATAATGGAAAGTGGGCAAAAAATTAAAAACAAAATTCCATCGATGAAAGACAAACAGACGGAGCAAGTTAAGATAAAGCATATAAAAACGAGAGAGAGATTTGAAGGAGGCGACCGATAGCTGAGTTTTGCGCCATAAGGGAAAGGCAAGGGGAGAAATCTGGGATCGTTATTAACCTCCTCTTAACGAAAAGCGCCTAAGGAAGCACGGCTTGACGTCCCATCCGACGGACGGAGTGTTGCGCTTGAAATATCCTCCACAAATCATTCGAGCAGGGATCGGGTAGTCTCTGTAAATTCTCTGCCTCCGCCGGGATTTGAGCCCGAGACCACGTGGTGGGAAACCATACACCTTAGCCACTAACACCAACGTGATAAGCAGGGGTGGATCCAGGATTTCTTTCTGGGGGGGCACAAGCGAGGCCGTATCCAGTATTTTGTTCTGGCGGGGACACAAGGATACCTCGTAATACGAAACGAACGCAATTATAATGGGATAGTATTAAAAATCTTGCATATTTTTTAAGGGTCTGGGGGGTGGCACGTGCCCCCGTCCCCCCCTAGATCCGACTATGGTGTTAAAGTAGATTGCAGAAAAAAAGAGAATGGCTCCGAGGAATATGAGAAAATATACTCGAAGAAGGTGAGTGAATTGGACACGGAGTCGTCGAAGAAGATGGAAGCAATAGCGGCCATGGGGCTGACGGGATAAAGACGAAATGGGGGAATTCTTAAGGTTCCAGAATGCGTGAAAAAGGCAGGCGCCGTCCCGGCCGGTTTATGGAGTCGCTCTAGCATAAACGGAAGGGTATAATGGACGATGAGGGTGCTATGGGAAGGATTCTGAAGATTTTTTGGAGGTTGAATGTCGGGGAGATTCAATAACACGGTCCAGCACCGAAGAAATCATGAGCATACGCCGAGGAGCTGGCATGTATGGTAGGAAAGCGAAATGGTAGCCCGACCAATATGGAATGTTTATCTGTTCGAGGGTCTCTCGTGACCTACATAACCCATGCCCGCTTTTACGAGAGTCCATATGTCTGATTTTGACAGATACCGTCAAAGGTGGTGAATTTTCCATATATTATTATTATTATTGCATAAGTTACAATTTGGCAACTGGCCAGGTGGTAACATGTATATACAAAAAAGAAAAACACAACATCCCCACAAAGTCACATATCAACTAGACAGTTGTACAAATTTTAAAATTTAATTAAAATTTCTAAAAAATTAATACTTTTTCAGCTTTTTCTTAAATATTTTTACATTACTAGGAAAGGGCTCAAATAACTCTGCAGGCAATCTGTTCCAATCTTCAATTGTTTTATTCAGGTATGAAATTTTTTTAACATATGTGATACCTTGCAAATGCATAAGAGTATGAAAACTGCGCCAAAAAAATATGGGAAAAAAATAAGTGGAATTCAACAACGTCTCATCAATTTCATTTGGGTTTCAGACAATTTTGTTGCACAAATGGCACCCATATGCTTGCAGGGAAACCTAAAAAAAGGTGATGCCGGAATTTGCATTCCATTGCGCATAATAATCGCCAAAAAAATTCGAGAAATTCCATAAAAATGACAGTAATGGATGATAGAATGCGGCTTCATTGAGGTATAATACATCAAATGTGGAATAAAATGTCAAGCTATTAATTTCAGTTTAAAGATAAAATATTATCGGACGATGGCCGAAATTTTCAGTGACCGAGATAACTATGTAAATCCGATGAAAATGAAAAAAAAAAATGTGAAGCATCATCGGAAACAAGAGAAGTTGAAAAAGGTTTAGAGAAGTTTAATCTTCAGGGAATATTACAGGATAACTTCAGAATTATTATAAATTTGAATTTTGGCCTTTAGTAAGAAAGCTATTTTACTTTAACTTATCAAATCGGCTACCCATTAATATCCCCGATGACATTACTATGACATTGTGTAGCACCTACATTCCTGCACGTTTAACGTAACACATGATATTTTTTTTTTAGTTTTCATTCAAGTCCGAAGTCTCCAACAACAACTAACAGTATACTGAAAAAAGTTTAATTAGGAATACCAGTTTCTGATGAAATTCATCGAACTTTTGAGTTCAGATGGAACGTAGAATGTTTCAGTAACATTTACCAAACAAGTTTCATAACTGTTATTAGTACTATAAAAATGGTTGCAGCTATTCCGAAAAAAACAACTAAGATCAAAAGATTAATAAAACCGACGTAGCGTGCGCTTATGAAATATTTTCCACCCAGAAAAACATTGTTCTCATTGAAAATCATAGGATTTTAACGCTAGTTTCCGCATCACAAATACATAAAAAAGTGTAGAAAAAATATCCTTGAATGAGGTATTAAACATGGCTCCCCGCCTGGTAGAAACATGATGATTAAAATCGTTTTTAAAATATTTAAAAAGTAATTATCAAATACACTTAGTCAGGAATTTTCCCTTTTTTAAAAAGGGGATGTAATGAATCAAATGAAATTTAATTGTAATAAATAGTACACTAAATAGCAAAAAATAAAACAGAAGTAGGAATGGCAGAAGGGGGAAGTTTTTAAAATTTCTTTTTGAGACATGTCGTGATATTGGTTAAGATTCAGTAAGAACGCTTGATAAAATATATCAAGTGCTTTATTGAGGAATTCCTCTCGGGTTCTCAACCAAGTTAATCAGTGGTATATGCTGACGTTTCGGAATAGTAACGACATGTTTTTGATTTTCAAGGCGTGTTAATCAATGAATGTACAATTTCACACAAAAAGAATTTTAATTCAGTATTCAACGGGAGAAATTAAAAGTTTAAGTGCTTTATTATTCCCATCGAAGTTTAAGAATAAATAATAGAAGTACCTACTCCCTGTCATACCTATACGATAGGTATTACCAAGTGATCTATCATCGGATTTAAACAATGCTCATTTGTGGTGCCAAGAGTGGGGACTCGAACGTAATCTGAGCAAATAAATGTACATTTTTTGCACAGTTCGTCCAACTATAGCCATGATTATGCTGTGAATGGCATTAGCACAAAGACAGCAGACGAAGTGAAGTACCTAGGAGTTATGATAACCTCGAACCTATCGAGGGGAACGCATGTAAGGAATATTTGCGGCATAGCCCTGAAGAAATTAGGATTCGTCAAGTGTATTGTGGGAAGATTTTCGGATGAGAAAGTAAAAGAAAGGTGCTATTTCACACTCGTCCGACCGCACCTTGAATACACAGCGAGCGTATGGGATCCGGTGCAGAAAGACTTAATGCGTGAACTGAATAAAATACAAAGGAAGGCTACGCGTTTTGTCAAAAACTGCTACGGGCGTACAAACAGCGTTACCCAGATGTTAAGAGAATTAGGCTGGGAGCCACCGGAGTCTCGGAGGCTGCGCGCTAGGCTTAGATTGCTTGAACAATCGAGAATGGATATCTTTAAGAGCGACATGAAGAGCATAATATCAAAGCCGTACTATATTTCCAGGTCCGATAGAAGCGATAAATTAAGAGAGACGTTTTGCAGAACGGATAGATATGGGAATTCGTTTTTCCCCCGAACCATAAACGATTTCAATAAATTCTAGTCGTAATTTCCTTAGAGCACTTCCTTTTTAAGTAAGAACGGCTGGTGTTTTAACACCCCCTGCCGCACGCCTTTTAGGCAGCTTGCGGGGTATTATGTAGAATTTTTTTTGTTCCGTGTAGGGAGAAGCAAGATGTGATGTACAAGTAAACGTTAAGCCGGCGGATTCAATTCAATTCAAACAAAAGAGACCGTAGACTGTTTGGGTCTGGCCCTTAAGGACGAAAGCCTCGCTTATTAATTTCACACCAATCAAAATCCCGCGCGCTCAATTAGTTTCCATCCCTTTTGGCGACCCCATCTTTCGGCATCCTCATGAATTAATGGCCGAGAAAGTCCACGGGACTGAGTACACGACCCTCTTAATTAGATCTCCCGGTTGAGGGCCTGCGAGTCATAAGAGATGACTACGGCGACAGAAAGCTTCGGTATGGGATACTTTAAACAGTTCCCGTTAGTTTCCAATTTATGAATTTTAATGTGAAAGACCAAAACCCACTTTACGATGCAGATGTGAGGGATACGAAGGCTTTGCAATGATGTTTCCCCTCACTGAAAATCAAACAATTAAAAGGCTCCGTCTAAATATCCGTTTCTGCCCACGTTATTCTCCGAACAATAAAAAAAATCAATAGCTCAAGCACCTCGTTGAAGCATTCCCTTTTCTCTCACTACCTGCTGGTACCGTTATACGGATAAGAAATATTGGTATGAAGTCATGCGCCATTAAGCGTACAGTAGATAGATATAGATGAATATAAATAGGGTCAACCTCCACAAAACGTACATTTTCTACAGGCAAAATTTAAAAAATGAACTTTTGTTTATATGAGAACCAAAATTGTGTAAAAGCAGTTTAAGATTCATAACATTTAATGACGGGAGTGGCATAGATCGTTAGTAATATTTACGCGGTTTTTTTTACTTTTGTGCAGTCTATAACGGAGATAATATATATGTCCACGGACACAGCAGAAGAGGAATATTGTGTTTACTCACAAGAAACAAGTTCGTTTTATTTGCCATTGGACATTCTGTTACTAGTCATAGTGTACCTATCTTCATGTCCGTTACCATCTCTCATGTCCATGGTCTATAGATTTCACGAACATGATGTTCACGCAAGTGACGATTTCCTCTAAATTAAGTTATAGTTAGACTTAAAAGTAAGTTAAGGCCTTACTACATTGAGCTTGCAACTTATATCTGTAAAAGACATCTCTATTGTAATTAGTAAATTGTTTTACTTTAAATAACTTATAAATAATAAAGTAAAACCATTCACTAACAATAAAGTAAATCCATTTACTTTAAATAGTAAAGTAAAATCATTCACTAACAATAAAGTAAATCCATTTACTTTAAATAGTAAAGTAAAACCATTTACTTAAATGTACATGACTGATGACCTTGGCTCTTTCAAAAAACTTAAATAAAATTTTTCTTCAAGCGTTAAAACATTCACTTAATATAGCATAAACTCAAAAAACCAAATATAGCTGACATTATCCTTCTCTACACATTGGTTGTTCACTGCTGCCACCATCTCCTATGAATATTTCCCCCTTTTTCTTGTGTATCCATAGACATTGGGTAGGACAAATGTTTTTTTTAAATTTTATAATAAATATTATGAAATAAAAGTAACCCTAAAAGAATTTCGGAATGCTTATATAGTTGTAACTTGTTAATGATGGATTTTATAATAAATTATTTAGTAAAGTCGTAAGGATAGAAGTAATAATAACTTTGCTATTTTCACATGGTAAAATAGCAAATTTATTCTTCCTTCTATTCCTCCGATTGAGGATTTCCACCAAGTTACGCCCGCTACCATTAATTATATTCAACGGAGAATTCAGTAAAGGTTGTTAATACAATAAACCTCTTTGAAAATCTATGTGGGACTGTCCACGGACATGGCAAATCACAGTCTGTTGGCATTAAATTTGGGGAGTATAATTTTTTCTTTACTAATTTGTCACTAAAATTTGTAAAAGGCTGCTTAAAATAAAATACCATTTTAGTATTGAATTAACGGTTTTGGTATTTTTATGGCAGTCCATGGACAGAATTTTGTACGATTATGGGAGAATGTCCATAGAGAGGTGCTACTTTGCACACGACCGTCCACCCCTTGAATATGCAGTGAGCCTATGCGATCCGGTGCAGAAATACTTGATCCGTAAGTTTAATAAAATATAAAAGAAACCTCAGCGATTCATCTAAGAAAATGATAAAATTGTAAAATAAGTACAAAAAACTTATAAAATGAACAAACTCATACTAAAGCAACAAAAAAATGATAAAAAATCATCAAAAAAATGTATTTTTGGTAATTTCATGTTTTGGGCCAATCAGGGCCGTTCCCGGCTTTCGATGGTCCTAGGTTTAGTGTTCTTAATTTTAGAGTGCTTTTGCACGCGCTCACTAGAAGGCTGCCTTTCTAATTCTCCTTCACTAGCAATGAAAAGGTTACACTGGTCCCTTTACACTTGTATTGTCAAAATTGTCCCGCGTACGCACTTTGCGTACAATGATCGCCGCTGAATAGGAGGCATATATACTCACCGGCAGCTGTACCATCCACGGGTATATAAGCCCGTTTATTTTTGAGGATTGATGATGATGATTAAACTTATTGAGCGTAGCGAAATCGTTACGCAGATGTTAAACGGATTAGGCTGGCAGTCAATAGTCACCCGCGCGCTAGGCTTAGATTACTTAAGCAATTGAGAATAGATGTGTTGATGGAGACTTTCGCGGGGTGGTGCAGCATGCGTAGCAAGGTTTCCGGGTTGACCTCCGCGTCGATTCATCTTCAAGACGACAGTTTCGCCGGCGTTGCAGCTAGCGTCTTCAGGTACGAAGTATCGGATGCAGGTTTTTGCCCGTCTTATATAGGCCTTGGTTTGGGCTAGGTGCGTCCTGATTGGTCCGTGGGTAAGAGTCTCTTCCATGTGTTTGAGAGCGAATAGCTGTCCTCCCTGTTGAAAGTGGATGTTTTCGCGATTTCTATTGCCTCTCGTATGAGTCGAGAGGCAATAGAAATCTCAAACACATGGAAGAGACTCTTACCCACGGACCAATCAGAACGCACCTAGCCCAAACCAAGGCCTATATAAGACGGGCAAAAACCTGCATCCGATACTTCGTACCTGAAGACGCTAGCTGCAACGCCGGCGAAACTGTCATCTTGAAGATGAATCGACGCGGAGGTCAACCCGGAAACCTTGCTACGCATGAGAATAGATGTATTTCAGAGGACACGGAGAACATCGCATTAGAACCGCACTTAATTCCCATGTCCAAAAGAAACTATAAATTAAGGGAGATATTTTTCCGAATGGATAAATATAGGAAATCGTTTTCCCTTGTACAGTGAATGACTTTAATAATTGATGGGCGTAATTTCGTCAGAGCATTTCGTTTTTATATATAAACAGCTAGTGCCTTAACAGCCCCCACCACACGCCTATTGAGGCTGCTTGTGGGGTATTATGTAAATGTACATGAATCATTCGATATGGAGAGCAAGGGCGTACCCAGGATCAAAGCTAGGGGGAAGGAAAGCCATGGTTGTTCAAGTTGTGACATTTTAGCATGGAAATGCAGGGATGGCAAGAGAAACGAAAATATTTCGTTTTTATCAGGATAAAAACGAAAGTGCGAGGCCTTGGTTTAGTTTCGTTCCCGCTATTTATTCAGAAACTCACCCAGTGATTCAATCCTGAGGATGACTTGAATAGGTTAGGGTAGAGTCCTTAGAATTTAACATAGGTCTTAGATGCAGTGACCAATCACTTCGACTAAACCACAGGCTCTACATTAGGGATGGCATGTGAAACGAAACGAAAATACTTCGTTTCGACCCGGAGGGGATTGAGTATAGGAGACCTTGGTTTATCTTCGTTCCCGCACGAAATAAAAATCACCAAGGAGTTTAGTTTCGACCCGGGACGAAAATGTACTCCCAGGAACGAAACTAAATTAATCGATACTCCGCTGCTCATAGTTAAGATTCGATCCCGGAGTTTGAGTGGAGGGGGATAAGAGGGAATAGTTACGACCCATTACGTTTGAAATGGGTTGAACATTGAGGTTAAAAATCGAATGACCAGTCTGCTATTAATCACCGCTCTCCTATTAATGGTGAAAATATGAGTGCCCCATGAATCTAATTTCGGCAGACCGAACCTCTACTTCATTGAAACATACTTTGTACTCGGTGTGTGGGGCGAAAATAAACAGTTTGAAGGTAAAGCACGTGGTCCCTCCGGTGCGAAACATTATCAGCGTCTCGTTTCGTCCCTGAGTTTTAATTTGGTTTCCCTCCGAAGTGGTTTCGATTCCGATTTCGTTTCGACCCCGGGTTTTAATACATTTCGTTTCTGCTTCTCGCTCCTGGGAACGAAACCATAGCATTATTATTTACAGGTTTTGACTTTCGTTTAGTTTCGATGGCCATCGTTGTGGAAAAGGTGAATGAAACCAACATATTAAGAAAATTATAACAGCGCTTTATTAGTTTTTTAAATTATATACTTGAAAAAAAAATATTTCAGTTGTATGTCTCACACTAATATTTCGTAGTTTAAAAGAAAATTTGTTGAAAACTTTCGTTTCAATCTAGTCCCGATCTTCCTCAGAGACTTTTGCAATTTTTGCTTCAAGGGGGAGGCAGTTGCCCCCTCCTGCCTCATGCTGGATACGCCCATAATAGAGAGGTCAGTTTCTTTATTTTTTTATGATAAAAACAAAGTATTCATCAACTCTCTACTCCAGTACTTTCTTTCTCCGACCAACTCCGGCTTCCTTTTCGTGGTAACGCCTCTAGCTGTACATAATGGAAGCTCCTTAGCCTTCTTAAATCTTCATTTTTGACCGCGTTCCATCTCTTGAGCTTCCGGCATTCCGATAAGCGTGGAACAAGGCCTTAACTCATGCAAGGCGATGCGATTTTTATCTGAACCCGTTCCTCACGATCGGTAGCTGAAACATTAAGCGCCTTGTGCTCCATCGGCTTCATCTTTGGACGGTATTAAGATGAGTGGATGGAATTCAAATCTCACTTTTTACATCTCTTAACAAGAGGTGATGGATAGAATTTGGGCTATTTTCGTCTCCTGTAAAGGGTAGGCTTGATATCATCTTCGAAACAACTTAGCATAAAGAGGCTCTAAAGAGATGCGGTTCCTGCCTTGTTAAGCAGACAAGGAACGTCAAAACTTGATCAACGTTTTCGAACGAATACGTTTACGTGCATAGGATAGAATAGCGAAATAGTATACACGGAGTCCAAACGGTAATCAAGCTGGGCTCAAGCTGCTTTTGAAAAACAAGTCTTTTCCGGGATGTGTAGCCAGGTCCATGAGATGTGAAGTTAACATTTAATTTCTTTCAATCAAATCAATACCTCTCGATCAAATTATTTAAAAAAATTAAACTGCGAAAATGCGTTGGTACAATTTTCAGTTTGAAATTAAGGCAAGAATTTTAACATAGCTCTACTTTGAAAACCCAGAAAAAACCTTGTAGGATAATATGGTAATAATTTCTTCATTTAAATATTCGCGGTACTCTTCATGTTAAATAAAAACTTTTGGGGTATGTCGCCGCGTCAATTTTTTCGTGGCCCCAACATTTACCGACCGATGCTGGTCGTTTTCTCGAGGGAATCTAATAAAGTAGGAATTTTATTCACACATGCAGGTATCCGTGTCAGGTGGTGGGGGGAGGGGAGGAGGGAGATTGTAGGAGTAGGTAGTAGATTGTTGATTGTTTTTTCGGGTAACGCGTTGCCAAGTAAAGCTTATTTGAAAATGTCCCTGCTAAAATTGTTCTCCTCTTATGTTCTCCTCTGATGGCTTCTCTGACGAGTCTCTGTCTGAAACCTTTCACTTTGCCAACAGTTTTTGCTTCCTTAAGGTAAATTGAGTGACCCAGTGCTGCTTGTTTGGCTACCGAGGACTTCGTTGACTGCCACAGTCGAATTGCTATCTCGTGCTCTTCTAGGCGTGCTTTCACCGATCTGCCTGTTTCGCCGATGTAGTTTTTCCCACAGGTCTGACAAGGTTTTCGGTAAGCCCCTTCGACTTGCAGCGGAGTTCTATCTTTGACGGTTTTTATGAGATGTTTTATCTACACGTGAGGAGAGAAGACTGTCCTTATCTGAAATTTTCGATGTTTCCTATTTTGTCTGTCGTCCCCTTTCCGTACGGCAGGAAGGCTTTCTTCTGGTCGCTGAGGTAATTTGTAGAGAAGTTCGCGGCTTCTGCGCTGTTATTTTTGTCTTCGTTTTTCTTTTTAATTATTTTATTTACGATATGAATCTTGATACCAGTTTTTGTTCTTCTAAAGGTGTAGTTTTAATTTGGGATTTTTTGTATCCCAGTTAGCTACGGTGATATTTACCAAAAAAATGTTAACCTTCGAATGATCCCTGACGGGTCACGTAACCACGTGCATGGACAACGATTTGTGGAGAAGCAGAGTCTTTCATACTCTATATGGTAGTACCTGGCTTGGAGACCGATTGCATCATTTTATTCTCCAAAAACCCATCAAGATGCAGGAAACTCGGAGGCTACGCACTAGGCTTAGATTGTTTGAACACTTTAGAATAGATATCTTTAAGAGCGACACGGAGAACATAATATTCCAGCCCCACTATCCGACAGAAGCGATAAATTAAGAGGAATATTTATCCGAACGAGTAGATATGTGAGTTCGTTTTTCCCCGAACAATAAAGGGCTTAAATAAATGCTAGTCGTAATTTCCTTAGAGCACTTCCTTTTTATTTGTAACCGGCTGGTGCCCTAACACCCCCTGCCACACGCCTTTTAGGCGGTTTTCGTGGTAGTATGTAGATAAGGATGAAGATGACAACGGAAGTTTAAATCACGTTAACACAATTCACGAAAAAGAAACTGATCGAGAGTGACCGGTCGTATGAATGGTTATTTTTCTCTGTAGAAAAGATTTTTTTTCAGTACTTTACACGCGAGTAATAAAAGAGATCTCTGAGCGCATCTCATCATTAATTACTCTCTAGAAATCACTGCATAAAGCAGCGAAGTTATTAACTAAGGAGGCAATAGCTATTAGCCTTGAGGAGAAGAGCTTAAATAAAGATAAAGACTTCCAACTGAACAGTGCCTGGAATGCCATAATTAATCGCTACATACATTAAAACAATAACGGCAACCAGGAATATGAATAAATCTATATATATATATAAAAGAAAGTCGAAAATCGTGTTAGTTAGAACACTTATAACTCGAGAACGGCTGCACCGATTTCAATGAGATTTGGTTCTTTGGATTCGTCTCAGGCGGGGTTAACATATAGGCCATTAAAAAAAGGATAATTTCACACAAATAATTCATCTCTTTCCTATGGACATGCTTTTAGGAGTTATAGTAACACAACAATTGATAAGTCGGTCAAAACTACAAATTAAATTATTTGTTTTGTTTTTACCACTTTAATGACTGAATTTAGTAACAATATAACATTTTAATTACTAAATATATTCAAAATATTAATTAAATTGAAATTACATTTTAAAAATTTAATTCGAGCTAATTGTAAGCCCAGCCGTGGCCCAGCCGTGGCCCAGCTCGAGTTGACACTTCACTACCGTGTTTGTAAACAAATCTCCAAGCAATTGTTGACAAACGGTAATGTCCGTGTTCCTGTCGAGGAATCGAGTAGTTTTAACTCATTTCCTGGGAATGATTGCAAATTAGTTACAGCGAAAGGTGAGCTCATCAGCAAAGAGTTCCAGTATATTATTGATCACCAAAAGAATCAAAGATGGTTGATTTAGCGAGCAAGAACGAAGATGTGGATGACTAAAACGAGGTAAATTCAAATAGTTCGTACTCTTCATGGATCTTTTAAATCTTTGCAATCTTTTAAATGTGTAACAAACGAAGACGAAATCACCAACTATCTATCTGAATATTTTAAGTCCTTGGACGTACCTGGCTTACCAAGGCACGATTTACAGGAAAATGTAGTTTCTGTGTTCATGATCTTTCGAAGCCTAAACCAACCATAACTATCCAACGGAACGTGTTTGGTGATTAAAATAATTGGTAATGAATGTGATTCACGCAACTTTACTCAAAGGAAAATTCAAAGGTGAGGAAGTCCTTATTCCGTAGATTCCATGATCTCAACTCATATGCCCTTTTGAGCTTAAACGTATTCAATTTTCAATTGGTGTTGCATTCGTGATAACGATTAAAAAATCGCATGGTCATTCTTTCAGTTTTTGTGTTGTTTGTGCTCATGTGCTAATGAAAACCCATGATTTTCTCATGGTCAATTTAACGTGCTATGTTCACGAGTCGATAAACCATCCTCTGTATTTCTTCATTCGCTTCAAGTGCGTAGTTAGGATAAGGGGTTTTGGGCGCAGCTAATACCACGGGTCAGTAGGGTATAGAAAACTCGCTAAGGTAAGCGGGAAGTGTGGGGGCACTTCCCTCAGACATTTTTTAAGATAAACGGTTCAAAATAGTGGGTTTTGCGGCTGTGTGAATAGTTAAATATGTTTTGTTTGTTAGTCATCCGTCCCCCTAATATTAATAACAAAATCTTTCATAAAAAAATTCTCTAAGCTCTTGGGGGGGTTATCCCCCAAAACCTCCCCTCGCTGCGTCACTGCTTTGCTTCGCTATATTTATTTAGCGTCATCCGCTTCATCTTGCGCCTGATAACAAAGCAAAAACTGTTGTTTATCAGAAGGTGCTTGACGCAAGACATTAAACCCGAATGTGTAGGGCTCACCGTGGTGCGTTTACGCATGCAGTACGTTTACGCAGTGCATTTTTTCCAAACAGAGATACTAAAACTGGCGCGCCTTAAGTCATTTAATGCGAATGCTGCCTCATAGGGGCTTTTCTTGCACGATTTTGAGCATCAGTCAAGCGTCAGTCTGGGGTTGTGTCAACCTCCCCCCTGAATGGGCCAAGTGTATGCAACAGACTTGGACCTAAAAACAATTTTTTACAGCTAATAACGCAAATAGCCAACAACTGAATGCGTATAATTTTTATTTCATGAACTGCTTTATTAAACCACAATGCCCAAAATTTCTTAAGCTAAAACGTAAGAAAATTTGTTGAAAAAAATCCGCCCCGATCCACCCTATGTAGATTCAATAAAGAAAATGTCTTTCTGACGAGCAATATTGGTACTCATTTACGTAGTTTTATTGAATTTGTATCCTTATTTTATTATAATAAATTAAACACGATTAAAAACGATACAGCCGCTCTTGATTTATAAATGGTGTAAGTAAACTGTAAGTTCATTGATTGTTAGGCGGTACGAAGTTCGCCGGGTCAGCTAGTAAATAAATAAATAAGAACCGTAAAAAGAACCATTAACAGTAAACCCCTGAATACGATGGCAGACTCATCCATTGAAACGTGGGAGAATAAACCCAATACCACACCCGGTGGGAATCCCGAGAAATTTTTCATGAATGTATACGCCGGGAATACCTATAATTTTACATTTGGATCTCAATTAAAAGGGTCATGAATGAAATGGTGACAGAGAACCGCCCTGAAAAAGAAACGCGGTGCAAATAAAACTGAGTTTCGCTCAAATCATTACACTTCTTAGAAATGGGAAAATATTATAAGCGTTCAAACTAAAGCGATTTCATTTGTAAATGTCAATGATAATCTCAACTGTCTTTTCAAATACTGCTATGGAGGATTTATACTCTCTTCAGTGAAGCAATATTGATTTCTGATGGGGAAAAAATACTCAAATATCATCTCCCGATGAATTTTTCCCTCAAGGGCACTGCGGTATGGGGAAAGAAAAACAGAGGGTATAAATAAAGATACCATTCTGGACCCGGGACCAATCTAAATTAGAACGAATTCCATTTTCTTTCGAGTGCCGTGATAGTGGAAGTATAAGAGGGATGGATAAAAGCTTATTCTGGGAAAATTGAAGGTATGGCTTCGAAATGCAAAAAAAGTATTATTTCCAAAAATCGCTTTCATTGATTATGTTTCCGAAAGGGGAAATAAAATTGATCTCGGAATCTCATGATCATCCGTGCTTCCAGAAATAAAAGGAGAGATTTGAAACGGAGTTAAAAGAGGTTGTTTAAATCCGGCAGGATACAATGGGGAATCTCGAAATAACGATACGAAATATGCCTAACTGTTTGCTGATTGTAGGACTGGTTTCACCCCTATGTTCAATGAAAAACAGACACACTAACTCTGCGGCAAGCATGAAGTACTTATGGTAGTAGTAAATATAAAGTAATTTCGTTTCCACCTTTGCGTGTAAATTCTGAGCCTCACTTACAACATTTTGAAAATAAAGAGAAAATATGCAATCCAAGAAACATATTTCGTTGTTTTAAAAAATCCGTCGAATTATGGAAAATAATCTATCATACTTTCATACTTATAATATTATAGTTCTCTATTCTTATAGATGGAACAGACAGAACAGATGTTTACGTACGAAGATAAAGGAACAGCCATTGCATCTTTAACGTGTATCTATCTTACAGTGGTCTGAATGGACATTGTAGGACCAAGAAACGGTATTGAAACAAATATATGCAAAAACAAAAAGAAATGGTATTGTCCTAGTTTGTATGACTTAATTACCCGTGGGAGCCTAAAGCCTGAAAAAAGTGCTTAAATATATCCAATAACAGCATTGAAATTTTGTAGTTTTATTTCTCATTTCAATTAAAATCAATAATTTGATGAAGAACTTCTAGTAAATTGATACCAGAATTACCACATGCTTGAATTATGGAAAAAAATCGACCATACTTTCGTACTTATAATATTAAAGTTCTCTATTCTTATAGATGAAATTGACAGAACAGATGTTTACGTATGAAGATAAATGAACAGTCATTGTATCTACAACATGGTATCTATCTTACAGAGGTCTGCATAGACATTGTACGACCAAGAGACAGTATTTTTAGTCAAAAATGTGCCGTTATTTTTGGGTATCTCTGGTTTTCACCTGAAACGACGATATTTAAAAAAAATATCGCTTGTTTCATTTACCATAGGTACTATAATTAAATAATCATAAGCAAAAACCCCTTTTAACGTCAAAAATAACAAAAAAAAGTATTGCAAGCCTGCCATTATCGATGATACTAATGAATTAACATGGAAATTCTAGACTGAAGGTGAAAGAATTCCAGAGTTTAACTTAGATCTCGATAAAAAATTTCACCTAGTACTAAATTGGGATAAACCTGCTGTTTTTCTAAGCTTTTACTGGAACCTATCGGCAAAAAACAGTCTTCGAATCATTAGTCACTGAATACAATAACTGACTCAGTCACCATTGCATTTGGAACACAATGAAACGCCAGAAATTCTTTGAATGCTACATTTCGGAATAGCCATGAGTGCCTACATCTTGTAATAACCTGTTATCAACAAGAAGTCAATTTTGAGAGGTATTTTATAAGTGATTGATGATTAAGTTCAGGAAAGTTTTATCTATTTAAAATTCAGTTCCCAAGTGATAATAAAGCGTCATGCGATAAAAAATAACTTGTCCCTGGAGCTAATGGAAGGAGAATTTTCATTAAAACTTTTTTATTGAAAATCCATTGGATTAAAGAGGCCCATGAGATAACAGAGGCGACCCAAAACTAAATCTCAGCAATAACTCTCATATCCAACAAACATACGTACTGTTCGCTCCCAAGGGCGATATAAAACCATTTTGAAGCATGAAAATGCATGGAAAATGAAACAAATAAATGCAAAGACAAAAAAACGTGGAATAGTCCTCGCTTTTATTCCTTAATTACCCGTGGGAGTTCTCGCTCGAAAGCTCGAAAAAAGTGCTCAAATATATCCAATAACAGCATTAAAATATTGCCGTTTTATTTCTCATTACAGTTACAATCAATAATTTGATGAAGAACTCCCAGTGATTGGATACCATATGCTTGAATTCATTTATGCAAAAATCTTTGAAGTAATTGTTACACTCAGATATGAATGTGGAATTGAACTCGAAGGAAAATACGGGACAACTTAGTTGGCCACATCTTGAAGCATGATGGTCTGATGAAAACAATCGTATATGTCAGGTGGAAGGGAAAGAACAGTTAGGGGCGTCTCCTGAGTTAGATAGGACAGATTATAAAGATGTAAAAGAGAAGAAATACGTCACCATGAAAAGGCTAGCGGATTGGAGTGCGGAATGAACTACGTCAAACTAATCATAGGATTGTGGGCTTTTGGTGATAATAATGCATCGTAAATGACAGCACACTTTTTCCAAAACGCGCTAAATATGGTTTTGAGACCTCTGCGTGAATTTATAAGAACCAATCTTCTCTTATGTAAGACAACGTGTAAGTACTGACTGACTGATTCACCTGCTCATCGACGCACAGCCCAAACTTGAGAAAATGCAGTGACTTAATTTTCAGAACAAATTTCTTGTGTCTTCCATTAACGCAATAAGATAGATTTTTCGCAAGAAAGTTTTTTGGATTACTTTAACCCTATTAATGAAGCATTTTTGATTCATATAAGAACGGTATTGAATCAAATGTAGACCATTTTTCACTCGCTTTCTTAATTTAATCATACACGAAGTATTTGGTGAAAATTTGCATAATTTCGTGAAAAAGTATGCAATTTTCAATTATCTGGTTAAGTTTTTCTTTACTCTTTGTTTTCTTTTCACCATTGTACTTTAGATCAAAATTTATCTATTTCTATTGAAACTTATTAATGAAAATGAACTATTTCACCCAGAAAAAAGCATTCATTCAAAATATGAAAATCTGTGAGTCACTCATTTTAAATTTGAATATTCCTGTAATACTTTAATTTGTTTCTTTGAAATATATAATATTTAATTTCTTTAATGCCTTCCTTTAATTTTCATCGGTTCCATTCCCTTGTTCACGAACAAAACAATAGGTAGTTATTGAGTACAGCACTGTCAAAAAATGTCACTGCTCCTATTGTAATTGCTAACTCCTTATCAGTTAATTACAGCTTCCCACGAATGAGAGCAAGGATAACCCAAAATCCACTCATACCATTATCAATCAAAGAAAGATGGCATTCGCTGGACGCGAGCTAACAATAGATATTTGAAGCCTTGCGGGCCCATATTCTGGCCTGCTTCTTTGAACAAAAACCGACCTTTAGACATCTAGCGACGCCAAAATCATCCAAAAAGCACACCCTGAAATTATTCTCTTAGATCTGCCCCTCCTACGTTTTTTGCAATAGAAGGGATTCAAACAATGAACCGACCGCGTGAACAGAAGCTTCGGTAATAGACTAGGGGGTGGTCCTACGAAACATGGTCATGGGGTGCAAACAATGGTAGAGGTGCAAGTACAAGCTCGCGTATTGAACTTGTGCCTTGTACAACACCCAGGACATACTACAAGGAAAGAGAAGACGTACAGATTTTTCTACCGACGGGTCATAGTGACCTACAAAGAACAGTTCATGTTCACGGAAAAATTACGACTGTGCCTCATCTGGCTAGCTTATCACCGGTCATGTTCGAAATATCCGCGAGCCTGATCGAGTTTCTCTCGAAAACAAGAGCAGAAGTTGTGCCTGCCGTTTTTATGGGGGTACTAACGAGGGGAATACACAACCGTCGGATGACGAACCGAACTCAAATTTCCGATTTGGTGGATCATAGCTATAAATATAATATACCGTAGCGACACGACGAAATTCTCGAAAAATTTGTGAAAAATTAATTAAAGATCGATGTAAGCGATGCTGGAATGATTATCCGCCATTGCAGGTACTCATGCACTCTGCTAAGATTTATAGATAAAATGAATCGATGGGCTAGTCAAACATTTCATACAATATTTATACATTATTTGTGAATACTTCATCAATAAACTCAAATTTTCTTTTTTCTCTTTTATTGACCTCATTTTATTTTTTCTATACGTCAGGAAGTATTTAATCATTAAAATCAATTATAATAATTTAGCTGAAGTTAATGTTTAAGTAAGCATTCAGACAAGATATATATAAAAGCATATGATCCACAATTCATAAATATCTTAGTAAAAAGTTTTACTTGGGGGCATACTTTATGATTATATCCAGTAAAGCACTAATTACTTACGATGGGGACGTGACGTCAAGTCATTCGAATCGTATACATTGGTTGGATTTACTCTAAAAATAATGATTTTGGGGAAACAAATCAGAAAATTCCTGCTTAAAATAAACTACGACATTTTTGAAATAGTGTTCTACACATATGCATTAAGAAAATTTAATATATTCCACTTTTTGAGAAAGTAGTTAATACTCTCATTTCAGTATTTGCACATATTAAGGGTAGATACCCATTTTAAAAACCCTACTCAATGGATTTTATCTCGACCCACACGGCAAAGTATAAATTTGACTGATGCTTCCAGTCTTGGGCAGCTGTTTTTAGGGGTCAGAACTGCAGGAGATCGCTGAATAAACGGCGTGTCCCCTAAAAAAAATATATATCGGTCCATTTTCGACGAAATACGCATACGACCTTCCTCTTGCGTCTGAGAGGTGAAAGGAGCTCCTCGCCCACAGATATCGCGCGAATTATGAAGGGAAAAAGCGTTGGTGAGTTAATAGTGCCCACAGGCAAGGGATAGGTCGAAGACGGCCTGCTAAGACAATACGCACGGATAGCATTTGACAGTCGCGTCATCTATTGTTCAGGAGCTAAAAGAGCTGAATGAAGAGCAGAGTGTGAATGTCGGAATGCGAATAAAAAATTGGCAGTCAAAAGGGTCGGACTTCAGAGGTGAAAAATCAAATAATAAAGGGTGGACAAGTTTTACACTGGTTTTATATACCTAGCTCCAAAAATGTTTAGACTATTACTGGATGAATTTGAAAATGAAAAAAATATATAATTAAAAAAAAAGTGTTTAAAAAACTAGGTGTTTAAATATGATGAAACTGCAATTTTATTAAAAAATGTAAATGAAATTGTTTTACAGCATGAATGTGTAAAGTAAATCTGTAAAATAACTCTGTAAAATAAGTCTGCTTTATCCTTACTGCTGTAAATTCTTTACCATGCATATCAATTCAATATTTCATTCCTTTTTCTTATAAATATTTGCACGGTATTAGGTGAGCTCAACACAGGTTTAGAGCTTAAACCCAGAGCTTCCTTATATATGTGATATTCTAATAAGTGTACATTTTTGGAGCATAAAAGTAATTATTATTGTTAAGTTATTTTCATTAGGAGTGATGACGAAAAATGAGTAAACATAAGTAGGAGTAATACTGCCACAAAAAATATAAAACAGCAAATTCATTGTGTTATCCAAAAACCCAAGCAGAGAATGGAACTAGGAAATATAGTCTCAATCCGAAACCAAAAACATGAACGAATTGAAACGACGAATTTAACCTCCACGCTAAACAACAATCTATAACAGCTAAAGCGAGATATAAAATAAAAATATTGTAATTGATTTAATTATTTCGAGGTTTTATTTTCTATTTTCCTTTCAAGATATTACAATTGACGTTCATTTCCTTTCAGACACGCCCAACTGTAGTGCACAATTAGCTTGGATTTTTTCTCGCACTCTGTTATAAATATACGAGCAGGAGCAATTTAGTTTTACTATTTCTCTCCACCGCGAAATATTTCAGAAGTAACGACAATCCGAACGTAAAATATTTGCTTTGGCCTCAAGTGAGTTTATTAATACTCCCGACCCACCAGCGGTTCTGTTACCATCAACAAATCACCCCGATTTCTTCGAAACTTGCACCATTACCAAACACCATAATTTTAAAAGTAGTAAAATACTGGATAAGATGCGCGTTTTCCCAAGAATCATGAGGTTTTTGCACCACATGAATCCTCTGCAATGTTCTGGCGTGGACGAATTTTGCATTTTTTTCAACTGGGCCAAAAGCACCATAAAAACGTCGGTAAATAAACTAGGTAACTACTAATAGCGCGGCGCACCACAGCAGCTCATTTGTTTTTAGAGAAGATAACATTTGTAAGAAACTGGTTGAGTTAAAAAAAAAAACGTCCCTTTCTTTCCTTTCGCTGGATTAATGGGTTTTGGAATGCTTGAAAGGTCGGAAAATATGGTGGTAATACTTTGCTAAATTAAGCAGCTCGGAAAACAAATATAAATATCAACTCGCAAATATAAACTGTAGTGCACAGTAGTATTTTGTTATTTCTATGCATAAATTTGCGAGGTTTAAGTCTTGCAAAACGCATATTAAACACAGAACCACATTAAATTCTGAAAAATAAAATAATAATCACGCAGGAGATAGTTGAAAGAATCAATTATGCAGTTTATATATATAAAGATATTTATTTAAAAGAAGCACATCTGCAAGTCTTCACTATTAATGAATATTGAGCCAAGCGAGTAGTATATTAAATATATATTGATTGAATTAATCAAGCCAAATTAATGTCATTAAGGCTGCTTTGAATATCAATTTTCCGCTACGGTTAAATCGGCATTGAAAATGTGAAAAAACTTTTGACCGAAAATTCTAGTTCCATTCATTTTTTAGCATAATAAAAATAAAAATTGAATGTATAATGCACAAACAAATGACTCATAATTCCTCCAAAATATAAATTACTTACTTTAAGCTAAGTCATAGCTTTATTCTTGTCATTATTGACCTAAGGAGAATCGTATTGGTCTAGTTGGTGACAGGGGCGAATTCAGCAGCAAATTTCGGGGCAGTGGTCATGACCTGGGTCCGGGGAGTATAACATTAACATAATTTGGGGTAACTCAGTAACCCCAAATTATGTTAATGTCTTATGATTTTTTTCTTTTTTATTTTGTCCCTTTGAAATTTTTAGTATTCGAGCTCAACCACTTAGTCGTTATTTAGGCGAAGAATATTTTTTTCATTTAAATTACTTTGTAAAACTTCAATTTATATAGGGGGTAAATCAAATCAATGGTTATTTTGGATCGGTGAGGGTAGATTTCGAGCTGGGTTGAATTAAATACTTGAGAATGGAGGCTTTTTTACTTCTTGGGCCATTTTGTACTTTAAAAATCCGAACATTCAAGCGTTATTTAGTGGAATTTTATCATATTGAAATAAATACCTGCAATTCTACACGCTACAAAGACTTATCGCGACCTAGGTTTTAATATACTTCATCGTCTTCTCCTTAAATATCCCTTCCGTGACTGTGCGGGGTAACTCAGTAACCCAAAATTATGTTAATGCCGTACAATTTTTTACATATTACTTTCTCCTTTTGATATGCTTTTGTATTTGTGCTCAACAACTGTGCCGTTATTTAAGCGACGAATGATTCTTATTTACGTTTAAATTATTTAGGAAAACTTCAATTTTTATTAGCGGTGTGACTGAGTTACCCCGCACATCTGTAGCCCGGAATATCCTTGTTTGTTACATGAAGCAGGGATAAAAGTTTAATGCAAGAAATTTTATTATAACTTCAATTACGCCATTATTCTACATGATAGCACCTTCTGTACTTGTTTTTGTCATAGAATGTTATTCAATGTACAGTTACAATAGCAAAATATGAATAATTCTTGCTATTTCGCAGAAAATCAATGTAAAACCTGAATTTAACTAACAAAGTATTTATACATACTGTAAAAAAAGGTATTAGATCATTAAAAAAAAGAGCCATGGTGTTGACTTACAGGAAAGACTGAAATACAACGCATAATTTATGAATTATAAATGGGTACTTGAGATAACCCACACAGTCATTCGCGAAAGGTTTTTAGGCACAGCTACGGAAGGGTTAAGCGCTAAGCGAAGTACGCGGCCGCGTAGGGCACCAAGCAGAAGGGGGCGCCTAAGCGCTAAAGCATATTTCACACTACACGAGATCTCTTGAACAAGGAACGTGGAACGAGTCGTCGACGCTACAATGATATTCAAGACCATTCGAGACGGTCTTACAAGAATTATTGTTCAACATATCTTGAAAATATTGGATTTTTTGTGGATTTATAGTGTTAAGGTCTGCTGCCCCCCTTGCCCCTCGCTGGGTACGCCCATGAAAGGAGGCGTTCGTGAACAAGGAGGAGCTTCTGAGAGGATCGTTACGTAGAAGTTTAAAGAAAAGGTTAGTGAAGAGTTTCACCTGGAGTGTAGCTCTCTACGGTGCGGAAACGTGGACACTAAGGAAGGAGGACGAGAGAAGATTGGAGACATTCAAGATGTGGGTATGGAGACGGTGGAATGGACAGAGAGGAGGAGGAACGACGAAGTACTGGACCTGGTGGGTGAGGAAAGGCAGCTTCTACATGAGATACGGAGGAGACAGACGCTAAAGATGGGAGGAGTACTTAGCGGGGAGGGGATGTTGAAGACTGTTTTAGAGGGTAGAATGTTAGGTAAACGAGGGAGGGGGAGGGAAGACAATAGGATTTTTAGATAGATTGAAAGGGAGTATGTCTTACAGTGAATTGAAGAAGGCAGTACTGGAAGGAAAGGGAGGCCTCCAGATCACTTCCTTATTATTCCTTGGAAAGCTACCTTAATCGGTAGAATATTATGATGATATTTCCAGGTCCAACAAAAACATTACATTACGAGGGATATTTAGCCGAACACATACGTGTGGGAATTCATTTTTCCTCGTACAATAAAGGATTTTAATACACCCTTAGCGTAATTTCGTTTGAAAATTTCCTTCTTATTTGACGACAGGGACGACGACGAAAGGGAAATGGATAAAGGGAGGATAGACATCTTAGGATTATGCGAGGTGAGGTGGAGGGATGGGGGGGACTATTGGAGTGATGGGTATAGGGTTATATATAGTGGAGGGGAAGAAAACCAGCGGGGGGTAGCTTTAGTACTAAACGGGAAGATGGGTAAGCGTGTGGTAGGTATAGACCAGGTAAGCGATAGGATTCTGGTGGTAGAAATTGAGGCGCGGCCCACCAACCTTGTGGTGGTCCAAGTTTGCATGCCCACTAGCAATCATAGGGAGGAAGAAGTAGATAAGGTGTATGAACAGCTCGAGGAAATAATTAGAGACACACCGGGTACGAAATCTGGTAGTAATGGGGGACTGAAACGCCTAAGTCGGGGAAGGCAGGGATGGAAACGAAATAGGAGATTTTGGTCTAGGAAAACGGAACGACAGGGGAGAGAAAGCAGCAGAATTTTGTAGGAGAAACAAATTATTCATCACAAACACGTGGTTCAATCATCATAAAGGGCGAAGGTACACGTGGAAAAGTCCAGGGGATGCGGGGAGATATCAAATAGACTACATTATTGTAAGACAGAGTTTTAGGAATAGTGTGAAAAACTCGCGCAGCTTCCCTGCAGCGGATGCGGATTCGGACCACAATCTAGTGCTCATGAAATGCAACGTAAGATTCAAAAGACTTATAAGAGTTAGGAAGACGAAGAAATGGAACGTAGAAGCCCTGAAAGGGAGCATGAGGAGAGAATATCAGGAACTTGTGGACATTATATGCGGGACATTGACAACACCAAGACTGTTGAGGAAAGATGGGATAATATTAAAACGGGAATAGTCAAAGCGGCGGAGAAGTCAATTGGCTACGTGGACAGTAGAAGGATAAAGAAGCCTTGGAAAACGGAGGCAATGGTAAAAGAAATGGAGGAGAGAAGGAAGTGGAAGAACGTGGACACAGAACAGGGCAAAAGAATGTATAGGGAATTGAATAATCGATTACGACGTGAAACTAAGAGGGCAAGGGAGGCTTGGTGGAAAGGACAGTGCGAGGAAATGGAAAAGTTCCAGAAGGATGGAGAAGTAGGCGCGTAGTACGCCAAAGTTAAGTCGCTATCGGGCGGCAAAAGAGGACTAACCATGTCTAAAATTAAGGCTAAGGATGGGAGGATGCTAACCGAGCGAGCAGAGGTACAGGGTAGGTGGAAGGAATACGTGGAGGACCTGTATGACGGAATGAACAGACCAGAGAGATTGACTCTAGAGGAGGAAAGTGCAGTGGAGGAGGACAATCTTGGGCCGGGGATATTAGATTCGGAAATAGAGAGAGCACTTCGTGATATGAAGGCTAGGAAAGCAGTAGGCGTGGACAATATCCCGTGTGAGCTTCTGAAGAATCTAGGGAAGGAAGGTAAGAATAGGTTTTTCGAACTAGTGCGCAGGATCTACGAAGAGGGATGTTGGCCAGAAGATTTCGTGAAGACGGTTTTAATTCCGCTTCCGAAGAAGAAGAAAGCTGTGGAATGCGGAGATTATAGGACTATCAGCCTAATATCGCATGCGGCGTAAGTGGTACTGAGGATATTGAACAGACGAATGGAGGCGAGGGCAAACGAATATTTGGGCGAAGATCAGTTTGGTTTCAGAAAAGGGAAGTCAACTCGTGATGCAATAGCAATAATGAGGTCCCTCGTGGAGATGAGGCTAGAATATGACCAGGACGTATATGCGTGTTTCGTGGATTTTGAGAAAGCGTTTGATAGGGTGAACTGGGTGAAGCTAATGGATATTCTCAAGAGAATGGGTGTAGATTGGAGGGATAGACGACTGATTCGTAATCTGTATATGGCCCAGACTGCGCAAGTGAGGATAGCGGAGGGAGAATCTGGATGGGCAAGCATTGGCCGAGGTGTGAGGCAAGGCTGTCCTCTATCGCCGCTGCTCTTTAACGTGTACGCTGAAGAGATGGTAAGGGAAGCGTGGGATGAGTTAGAAGCTGGGATAAAAGTGGGAGGAATGATGTTCAAATCAGTGAGATTCGCGGATGACCAAGCGTTGATCGGCCAGACAGCGAGGGGGCTTCAGGCTCTAGTGGATGCGTTATACGAACGTTGCGAGGAGTATGGGATGAGGATTAATCACAGGAAAACTAAGGTTATGCGGTTTTGTAAAGCATCACGAGCGAGGAATGTGAGACTCAAAATAAAGGTGGGTGGTGAAAAACTTGAGCAGGTTGAGCAATTCAACTCTTTAGGCAGTACGTTAGAGGAAAACAGATACAGTAGTAAGGACATCAGGAAGAGAATAGCATTAGCGAAGGAGGCGTTCATGAACAGGAAGGAGCTTCTGAGAGGATCGTTGTGTAAGAGTTTAAAGAAAAGGCTGGTGAAGAGTTTGATTTGGAGTGTAGCTCTCTACGGTGCGGAAACGTGGACACTGAGGAAAGAAGACGAGAGAAGATTGGAGGCATTCGAGATGTGGGTATGGAGAAGAATGGAGAGGGTGAAATGGACGGAGAGGAAAAGGAACGACGAAGTGCTGGATATGGTTGGCGAGGGGAGGCAGCTTTTAGATGAGATACGCAGGAGACAGAAGGTTTGGATGGAGTTAGTGCTTAGCGGGGAGGGGATGCTGAAAATGGTGTTGGAGGGTAGAATGTTAGGTAAACGAGGGAGGGGAAGGAAAATAATAGGTTTTTTAGATAGATTGAAAGAGAGTAGGCCTTACAGTGAATTAAAGAAGGCAGTGCTGGAAGGAAAGGGAGGCTCCCAGATCGCTTCTCGAATACTCCATGGAAACCTACCTTAATCGGTAGAATACTATAATAATAATAATTTGACGACGGCAAATGTCCTCACACCTCCCGGTACACGTCTATTGAGGTGGCTTGCGGGTAGTATGTGGATTTATATGCAAATGTTGCGAACTAGTAGCCTCGAAAATCTTAAATCTTTTCCTTACACTTAGCAAATCCAATCATCGTCATCATCTAGTGGTGTTCTGCCCGTCGGCAGGTCCCCCGCGCCAATGCTGTCTCCATTCCCTCATGTCTCTGGCCATCTCCTTGAAGTCTCCATATCTTCCAATTTTTACGTTGCCAATAAACTTCATCCTTCTCCTTCCCTTTCTTGTGATCCCTTCCATCGTTTCCTCCAAAGTTACTTTCAAAAGTCCATTCCCTCTCATCAAATGTCCCAGCCAGCTTCCCTTCCTTTGATTTATTTTGTCCATCAAGGTTCTTTTCTCACCTATCCTATTTAACACTTGCTCATTCCTAACTCGATCCGTCCACCGTATTCCTCCATCTTCCTCCAAACCCACATCTCAAACGCCCCAATCCTGTCCCTGTCTCTCTTCCCCATCGTCCAAGTCTCACATCCATGCATAAACTTGATAATGGTTGATTATAATTTCCAAAGTATGCCCTCCAAGTCATTTAAATTTTGCACCATTGTTCCTTATAGACAAACACACATTTAAAAAGTTATCCCATGAGAATCGGTTAATAAACAGGGATTTTATGGTCGGTGGCTCAATATTTTGTGCTGAGTTTTAGTTTTTTTTTTTGTGGAAATGGTTGGTAATTATTTCCAAAGTATGACACTCCACACATAGCGTTTCACCAATCTCTTCCTCAATTTTAAGCAAAGCCAACATGAGGACCAAAAAAATACTGAGAAGTGCCCACAGTGATAGGAGCAACTTCGCGACATTCCATCCGCGGACAATTTATTGTCGTAATTGGATTCCACACACCCAAGTCGAGCAATTACACCCACGGAAATTTCAAAGAGACGGTTTGTTTCTCGCGGAATCTGGAGGCTGACGTTTCTTCAAGAGAGAAAATTACTTTTTAGATCCACTGTGTGGGAAATAGGGTGGTGGTGGGAACGTTAACAAGCAAAAGCACTTCGAATCCTGAAATCGGAAATTAGTTCACGACGAAGGCACGCAACTAATGAAGTCCTTACGAGCAAAAAAAAGCAAGGAATGTGATCGAAAGACAAAAGCATATTTCTCAACATCAGGATAAGGAAAGAAGCCGAAGAAAATTAAGGATAACAATTGGAGTTAACGATTCACATACGAAATTCACACCCAGCGTGTCATTGATTAAGAAATGTAAAACACATTACAGGCTTCACTATCAATAACAGACCCTTTGTTACTTCCACCAGGTATCTTTTTTTTTCAATTTTTTTACCGGTTTTGGCTGTTACACCACTGTCAAGTACAGAATATTTTCTGTACTTGATAATGCTGTAATAGCCGAAACCGGTCAAAAATATAAATTTATTTAAAATATATTTTGTGAGTAACAAAGTGCCTGTTATTGATAATATGCATCCATTCCTGCACGTAAAAGCTTTAAGTTTCGATTTAACACATTATAGGCTTTGAAGAGAAACCATTAAATAAGTAACGAATTAAAACGACGAATTAACAGCTCAGATACACAACATTGACAATAAGTATTTTCAAAATTCAGATTATGCTATTATTTTGGCGCATTCATAACGCATAAGCAACATGGATAGGTTAAACCATGCTAAGCAAAAGAAATTTTCAAGGCACGGTGTTTTAAAATTATTTCTCTCCAATGTTAGACCATGATTAGATAAACACTTGGCCTCACCCAACCCAGGTAAAATAAACTTCAGTCAAGTCAAGTCATAACTTCTTGCAAAAGATGCAATATATGGGAGGACGAAGTGGAACTCCGCTAAAAAACGTAGGGAACTAGATATCCGAGGATAATATCTGAAATATTCTCGAGCAGAATGTCCTCTGTTTTCGTGCCGACTGTCTCAAATTTCCACCTATACTAAGCCCAGAAATATGTGCCTGATAATGGAAAACAAACATAGGATGGACTTCATTAAAAAGAGAAAAAAACATAACATTGTGCGTGTATCGAAAATACACGATATCAGAACCTTACAATACGCTATGCTTACGTTCGTAAGCCAAGCCTGGAGCGTATTGAGATCTTGAGGCCGAATGGCTACCGAAGCCGTTCTTCCGATGTTGATTCAAAGGATGAACCTGTCCGAAATTTGAGAGAGAAAGATAAAATGGATACTATTCCCATCGCATTCTTTTCGAAGAGGCAAAAGATTTGAAAATCCCATTCTCAGCGCCGGCGGCGAGGTCCAGCGCGGGAGGAGGAGGAATCCAATCTATAAAACATAGAATCGATGCTGCTGGAAATAGATGCGGAGTTTAGAATAAAAAAGATAGGATCCAATCGTGTTTGCGTCCAGTTTATCGTCGGAAAACATAGGCATCAAATCTCCCCCAACACAATCCCTTCCTCCCACGGAATATTTCGCCATATAAACTGCGGATGGAAATAATATGGCAGGTCGAAATGGAACGCCACCGAAGGCCGTGGGGGACACGAGAAATCCAAGAGGAATATCTGAAATATTCTCGTATGGAAAGTCCTATGTTTTCGTTGGCTTGGACTTCCTCTCCTCCATTCTACTTTGGAAAAAACGTATTTTTTTCTAATCCGTAATATAACTGAAACGTTTTCGTAGCATGTAGGTCGTCACGTGTTACATTAGTGATAGGCAAGAAAAATGATTTTTTGCCATGGATACCCGATGCCATGTTAGAATAAAGTCCAACAATATTTCATTGCTATAATTTGATTACCTATGTACAAATTTCCTTCCAAAAGATGCGCAAGACAATAATATTCGTATTAACCTTACCCAGAAAAATCAACACGACTAATGGAGTGACATTAGCCCAAAATCAGATTAATAATGGACATTGTATGCTACATATGGAGTATTTTTCTCTATGGAAGCGAGGCTTGGACGTTGACAGCAGCAGAGCAGTCAAGAGTGGAAGCATTCGAAATGTGGTCCTACCGAAGAATGATTAAGATAAAATGGATTGACCGTGTGAGTAACCATGAAGTGCTAAGGAGAGTGGGAGAAAAGAGAAGCCTCCTAAAAACATTAAGCAGAAGAAGGGACAACTTAGTTGGCCACATTTTGAGGCACGATGGTCTGATGAAGACAATCGTTGAAGGACAAGTGGAAGGGAAAAAGGGCAAGGGACGGCCCCGAATGAGTTATATAGGACAAGTTATAAAGGATGTAAAAGGTAATATATATATAGCTATGAAAAGGTTAGCGGATAGAAGAGAGAAATGGAGAGCTGCGTCAAACCAATCTTAGGATTGTTGGCTAATGATGATGATGATGAAGGGATATTGTGACAATGACATGGTAATGATGTGGAAATCAAACCTATTGACGACGAAATCGTCTCAGGTTTGGCACCGGGTGAATGGCCAATTGAGGCCAAAAACAAATGAAAAGGGAGATAAAGAAGTAGCTATTCAGTCATAGAGAATAGAATCGCCCAAAATATGGTTACGCAATACGCATATGTTCTTTGTTGATCTATAGAAAGCCTATCACAATATAACATGGATCATGCTATTTGGTCTATTAAAGGAAATGAAAGTGAAGTATAGTTTCAGAAGATGATACTTATTAATACTGATGGGAATAGATACAGATGAAAATATGAGGTAGAGGTAAGTATAGAGAGTGGTATTAACTATCAACTAGCAATTGATGATGCAACTAGCGACGGAAACTCCACAATATTTACACAGATAAGTAAAAGCACGGATTTGTGGAGGAATAGCAACATCTCCAACGCTTTGTGGCAGGGCAAATTATCCAAGGATACGGATCGAGGAAATACGTTTCATATAAAAAAAAACTGATTAAAGACAAGCAAAGCAACAAAGCAAAACAGTATAATATAAGAATAAAAATATATATTTACTTCATCACTGCCTACATTATTTAAGTACAAATAACTCGGAGGTTAGCTATAGGTAGCCTCAAAAATACAAGAACCTGTATCAAGACTGCCTTCTGTGAATTCCGCATGCAATTCCTGGTGTTATTGTATACTAGCTGAAAAATTCTGTGTATGTACACAAATAAGGGTCATTTCATGTATGCCCTTTATGAATTAATATATTAATAATTACTTTTTATATTCCTCGATGACGTATTAAACACAAATATAACCCAAGTTCATCCTCATCTACAAACTAGCCCACAAGCCACCTAAAAAGGCGTGTGGCAGGGGGTGTTAGGGCACGGGCCGTCTACACATAAAAAGCAAATGCTCAAACAAGATTACGACCAGCATTTATTAAAGTCCTTTATGGTTCGAGGGATAAAAAAAATTCCCGTTTTTATGTAATTATCTATCCGTTCGGCAAAATATCTCTCTTAATTTATCGCTTCCGTCGGACGAGGATATAGTGGGTCTCTAAGATGATTCTCTCTGTGTCGCTCTTAAATATATCTATTCTCTAGGCTGTATAATACACATAATTGAAGACAATGAAAGATACAAAAAATATTCACATAACTAAATTTTCGGTGGCACTACCACCTTCCTCGGAGTGAGAATCTATATTCTTGTAATCCAACCTGGGTTATATCCATGTTATATTAATAATTATTTATTCATATGAATCGAGAGAAATGATTTCTTCGACCAACCGAAATTTGGAGCTTTTTCCTTGTTGATTGCAGATGGGGAAGAATATGATCGGAAGAACCCGAGCGTCTTTCGCTGCGGGGACAAAAAAATCCAAGAAAGAGAGAGACAAACATTCTTGGCCTGACCGAGAGGGCAAAAGGGGGATGAAGGGGAGAGAGTATGGGTCAGGGGAGGTCAGGGTAGAGAGCGAAAAGAATGAAACAAGACCTCCAGAAAGATAAACGAATGCCAGAAATATCAAGGTAAAGGCGGACCCAATATTTGCGATGGGATTGAAGAGAAGATGAGACTTGGGGGGAATGTGAAAGTTCTTGTGTAGTACGATGGCGGAAAGATAATGCGGAAAGAAGATGAGAGGAGAAGGAAGCGTAAGATGAAGGGAGAACTATAGATAGAAGAATAAGGACCGCAGTGGACTGGGGGAGAAAACAAGGAGCAGACCTCAGTAGGGTAAAATTAATATTTATACCCAGAAGGTCACCAGAGCGATAAATATGTTTTTGCGCAATTTACTAACATTTATTGAAACCCTAATCAGTGGTGTCATGTTGCCGCAACGCCGTTCCGGCCTTGATTAAGAAAAGACATAATAAACTAGCACTTTTAATATAAGACACGGTCTCCGGCGTTACTTTGTGGAACTGCTTCATCATAAAATAAAAATACTTTTTTCTATTCCACACTTTATTTTAAATAGTACTACCCGGGTTTCTGCATATCATGCTATCATCAGGGTTCTGATATGCAGAAACCCGGGTCGTACTATTTAAAATAAAGTGTGGTATAAAAGACCTAATATTCAAGTAAAACTTTTATCAATTATGGTGCCTCAAATTTTCTAAAATATACATTCTTAAGCGAATAAACATTTTTTTCGATTCGTTTATTCTTTATTTTTCTGAAACAATTGAAACACACAAGAGTAATATTTCACTTGAATAAAAAAGTTAAGGAAAGTGCTTGACGGCACTGCTGATTATGCCTTGACACTACTGACCCTCACCAATCCCTTGGATCATTCCCTTGATCCATACTGGGTCTGTGTCATAAAACTTGTTTTAAACATTATGGAGGTATTCTTAATCTCTGGTCAGCTGACAACCTGCCAAGATTCCTAAAATGTTCAGCGTCAAGGAGTGATCCGTCAACCCACGTCGCGTGCGCACTACACGAGTATGTTTATATACTATGTAAATGAATTGAGTTTTCCGTGTAATTACTTTTTGGGGAAAACTATAAAAATCAATAAATAAATTAAGAAAAGGAAAAGTCAATCTCCTAGATGTAAGTGATCCCAGCCCATGACTAGATTGAGAAGTCTCAAAACTCCGCTTCTAACACACCCATGGAGGATATCGTTAAAACCAAAGAGTAGCGTGATAGCTTCACCGCAAACAGGTAGCAAGCAAACAATCTCCCCCTTCGAACAGGTGAGGAATTTACGACTGGTGAATCCCTTTGGCGTGAAAGAAACCGCTTCTGCCGCTATCCCTTTACTACCGAAACTTCAACCGCAATTACCAAAGCAATACGCACGACTTCCCGTAAGATAAGACCGCCGAGACGTCTCGAGGTAGAAAATTGGAAACATTAACATGAGAAAGTAGGATGACATTCAAAGCTGACATGAGAGTAGACGTGAAGGTTGTATTAAAACGTATATTATTACTGTTACTATTAACTGCCTTCTTTCAATATTTTTGTCAATCATCTTAAAATTAACTACAGGGTTATCATAAATAATGTTGCGGTTTTGTAAATTGTTTAAATGAAACAGAATTACTTACTTATTTATGAGTCACGTCGAATTTTTGGTCTCAAGCAATTTTTTTAACATAATAGAAGGTTTCAATCCCCAATATATTTTCTGGGATGAAGTTGCCAAATTTGGTTTAAGAAAAGAAAAACAGTTTTTATTAAATGTATTGCGATTGAGGTTTTTGCACAAACCATACTGCCCGAAGGTCCATTAGCCGAAGTACAAAATTTATATTCATATGCCTTTTTATATGAGAATTGGACTTTCGTGTTCAACGAAATAAACTAAGCTAACACTGCTTTTACCAACAGAATCAACTGAGATAGAGCGCATTTACTTTTTTAAATACCTAGTGTGACACCGCAGTCCCACAGAACATCTCCACATGACGGCTATTGCTATGGAATAAAGTGTTTTAAAGAGTTGGAGTCCATTTATTTCGTTATTTTGTACACATATTGTTACACACATTGTACACATATTACACGCTTTCAAACTAAGGATAATAACTTGCGAAGATTTAGTACAGAAGAAGGGTCATTTTTGAACAACTATGACATTTATAACTACAGCAGCACTGCTACGCAAAAGGCTGAGGGGACGGTGTGTTTACTGTTTACGTATCTACGCGTTCCAAGGGAAAATGAATCCTGCAAGCAGTACTTTAAGAAATGGACTAAAAATGGAATAATCATATTCTCCAATTTATGGTCTCTCAAAGCTCTAGTCTGCAACACGAACTAAGATAAAATACATTTGGTTGAAAGTTACTAATCTCAAAATGATCATATTCTTTGAAAATATTTTCAGGAACAAAAGTGAATATACCCTTATTTTAAATAATTATGTAATTTGATCAACAATTCATTTTTCATTCCAAATAACGTTTTTTTCGCAAACCTTATACATCTCCCGAAAGAGCAATGAGCCAACGTATAAAATCTATATTCATCCATCTTTTTACATCAGATTTGAACTGTCGTGTTCATTCAACGACATTAACTTGGTTATTAACCCTTTTTCAACAAGATTAACTGAATTAGAGGGTTAAATAATTTTTGTTTTAACTCCTCGAAAAAAATTCCTAAAAGAAGAAATATTTTCGTTTTTTTTTCTTGACAACATGAACAAAGATAAAATACATATAAAGAAGTCTTACAAGTTTCAAAATTTTTATTTGCTTGGAGTATATTTTCAAGAACAAAAACAAATGTATTTTTCATTTTGTGCGAATCCAAAGCCTAGCTCTACACCTTCTTTGATCATACTTCCGAGGTTACTACCAAAAACTTGGAAGGGTGGATAAATACGGCAGAAGCAAGAGAGAAGATTGGAGTTAAGTAAAACCAGCTAAACCCTAGGGAGAGGGAGACGGGATAAAACAAAAGAACAAGCGGTCCCCGAGAAGGGTTTGAGGTTTCAGGCAAGAAGAGAAAAAACTTGAGCTTCGAGAGGAAAGGGTTAAGACGAGATGGAAGGCAAGAAAGAGATAGGACCACAAGAGGTTCTTGGGTCTGAAAGATTCCTGCGCTGGGGGTCGGAAACGGAGCCCTTGGTGTATCAATACTCGGCGGCCACAAGAAGCCCTCAAGCCGGTAGCCAGGGAGTAGCTGCCGTCAGACAAACATTAGTCGGACGAAGAACAAAGAAATGGAATACCCACACGGGGCACTTAGGAGGCAAGACAATAGTGAGCGATGGGGACCTCGAAGTTGGAGGTAAGTGTACTCGCATAGTGAGGAGATAGAGGTGGAGGTGAAGGTAGAGGTAGTATAACATAGTGAAGAGGTTTACGCACGCAGTTCTACCACGCCTCGTCCACCAGGCAGCCTTCTACTCTGTGACCGTATGTGTATATGTTATTTGATTAGTTGTAACATTTTTACAATGTTGAGCGATGGTAGTGACGACAGTGACGACATGTTGTCAACATGTGAGTGGTGGCTGATTGGAACGTTAGGTAATTGCGGATTCATCGCTCATTCCATAGACCAAGTGTGACAAGATATCTGGGATAATATCACCATCAGTAAGTGCAATTAAAGGAATACCTATACATCTTTTACGTTATACATGAGGATGTCTCCTGTAACTTCTTCATACATATCGATGGCTAAGTTCTAACAAAACGTATCTCAAGAATAGCAACTTCTCAGGAGAGCAAAAAAACGATAACTTTTTTTTCTTGTGCACTGAAATAAAATACCAAAAGTTAATAAAACTGAAAAAGAAGCATTTATTTGAAAACGAAGTGTTTTTTTGCCTTTAATTTATTTCTTTTTCAATGTTATTACACTTTTTTAAGATACATGTCTCAAACCGGCCGAATTTGAGATACGTGTTGTTAGAACTTAGCCATCGATATGCATTTTTTTCATAAAAGGTTGCGGTTAGGAAGGGGCCATGAACACACGAATCACGAAGAAACCTCCCAATACACCTCGTGGCACACCGCCCGAAAAGGTAAACTCATTTTTCTTTGAAAGCGGTCTCGCGCGACCTCCTAGTGAACCGTGAGGCGTGAGTACACCTCTACCTCGACCTGCTAACTATGCGCGCGCCCATACAATGCTTACGTGTTACCTCTACCTCAACCTCTAACCCCCTCACTTTACGAGTACCTTTAGGAAGTAGGTGACTTCAGACTTCATGACGACGAATAGATGCACTACAGAAATGTTTTCCTCAGGCGTTCAGCTCTACCATTCACGTAGTTCTCATCGTATATACAGGGTAGTGAAGAATACGTGTTTTCGAGTGAAACTTAAAAGTTCATCCAGAATTCTATATCATAAATTCAGTTCAATTTAATTTCTTTCCAATATCACATCATCATTCATTATTCAATGCTGTGTACCAGAAATAAATATTCCAATGATTGTCTAAAATGTTTGCAGTAAAAGTAATGTAAAAAATTAAAGCGAAAGTTTAAAAAATATTTCCCCAATCAAAAACTCATTATGCATTTTATTGTGTTTTCAAATTCATATTTAATTTGACAATACTCCCCGGCGCACCGCGGCGTGACTGTTCAGAACAGCTAATTTTGTGCACCGTTCTTTTCAAAGCGGAACCATTTCACCGATTCCGCAAAGAGCCAACTGCTGAATCGGCGCACCGGAAAACTGTGAAGTCCAAGATTTCGGGGTTCTAGTGCTTAAGCTGCCTTTAATTATACGCCCAACAGAAGATTATGGCATTTTTCAAATCTATTAAATAAAAGCAATATCTCTCCGATTGGTTAGGTAAAGGAACTAGTTTTTCCGCCAAACGATGAAGGTCTAAATACGTATAAGGCTGTAACCATATCATCCCTCCAACGCACTGCTTATCTTTTAAGGATTAGATCAAAAAATCTAAGACAAGAAAACAAATTCGGCTCCTTCATAAGGCACAAAATTTCCTTTCTATCTAGTGTTTATTGGATATAGTGACCCCCCCATAGATCCGCCACTGCCTCTATCCCAATGTTACCCCTACATTATTTAGATGTTGATAAATTTAAAGTAAACAAACTATTCCATGGTTTTTCTAATTATATAGTAGATAACATTCCGTTTACCACATCAACGCTTTCCATACTTTTTCCCGATAGCTACCCCAACTGCTCTACACCTATACTGACCTGGATATTCCTTCTGCTTCCCTCTAACCAACCATGTGTCGCAGGGGGAATAATTCGATTACCCTCCTACACACCGTAAGGGCGTCGTTCGAAAGAAAATTAATCGGAAAAGCCAGGCGTGAGCCGAGAATAAAAAAATGACCTCGGACGCTCAAAAAGAGGGGTAAGGTAGATATTTTTTTTTAATCCTACGTGTGTGAGAGGGAGAAACTAATTTTATCAAAAGGGGTCGAAAAATTACTTGTGACGTTCGGACCCAACCCTTCCGTTTGTCATACCTTTAACAATGGCCACTACGCCTGCCTCTCGTTTTGATTGCAGGGTGCGCGGCGAGGTTTTGCGGGCATTATAGGATTAAGGGTTCTTTCCCCTTCTCTCTCCCCTTCCCCTTAAAAGGGTTTTGGTTTGCGTTTGGTGGTCGAGATGATTGGTGGTGGTGGAGTGGTACATAGTAGGGTCTGTTCGTACCCTTTCCTCTCCCCCCTAAGGGTCCCCTTAAAGGGTATGCGTGGGAGGGGTTTCTGGTGCGATATATAGAGGGGGTGGATCTTGAAAAAGGGTTTGTTTTTTTTTGGTGGGGATACACGGAATGGTTGGGTGTGGTCGTGGAAGTGTTTGCCTTCTCCCACAATCCCCTTCGGGCTCTAATTTTGTGAGATACTCCCCTCTGTTCCTCATTCTCGCTTTCCTACTACGTTTAGCATCTCGCGTTCAACTTCTACAGTCTCCCTATCTCCTAATAGAAGTATTATCCCTGCGGAACTCGCGCTGAGCCTGCTAGGCTAATATTTTTAATATTTTCGTTATTGTTCCTGACCACCTGTAAACAATAAAGTCATATTTTCTCTACCTTTTCCTTACTGTATTAGTAACGTTTTACATGCGAAGTATACCCTGATCAATATATCATCAGCTTGGAGTAGTATATGTATATTTGCTTTTCCTCTGATAGTCTCACATTGTTAATAATTTCGAAAATTTTTACCAATCATCTCTAAATAATGCGCTCATATTTTCTCTACCTTTTCCTTTTCATAGTTTTTACATGCGAAATATATCCAGTAGTTTTAACATTATGTTGATTCGTCCTTGCTTGAGTGGGTGTGCCCATATGAGCTTGTTCCTTGCACTAGTACGCAATCTGCAGAAAAATCGCTTATACCTTCATAATTCTTATTTTAATCCTGTGCTACGGCAATTTTTTTGTATTTACCCCAAAATACTTCATTTATTCGTCGCTTTTAGGTACTTATAAATCATTTTACCTTATTTGTTCCGTTTAAAAATTTTTATTTAACGGTCCAGGAGACACAACAGCATGAAACTCAGTTTCGGAAACAGTTATTGAATGAAAACACGCATCAAGGAAGCCATAAAAAATTAGTCCCATATAACTGGTAGAGTTATTGAATAATATTTATTTGGTTATCTATTGCCGAGTGTAATTCTCAACCCTTTTAGTGCGGCGGGCCAACATATCGGCCGTTGCGTAGCCCATTATTTGATTTGCTATTGACATTGAAATAAAAAGATTTATATTTCACTAAACGTAAAAATATTTTGTTAATATTAACCATTTTTACCTCATCAATGTAAAGTATATGTAAAAAACGCATATTGATATGTAATAATAGCTGTGTATTATTTTTTTTCTTAGTTGATACATTTTATTAAAATGCCATCCGCATTTTTCTCTAGTACCCCAAGAATAAGGATAGCACTAAGAGGGTCAAAATTGAACTAAAGGTTCCATTGCGGTTAGAACATTTTGAGCGGAAAGAACATTCTTCGTAAACACATGGACGTCTATCACACGGGTAAAGAAGGTGATCTCTGCCATCATAACTTGTATCATCAGACAATCTTTGATTGGTTGCAGTAGATAGCGAATGTCGAACTCGACCACTAGGTTTCAGAAAGTTACGTCCTCGTTTCAAATACACTTGTTCAATATCTCGCCTAAAGACTAACTGCACCACATTTGAACGATAATTTTTTATACAGATCAAGGCATTACAATTCAGTTCTGTAAAGGCTAAAAATCCAGCAGGTTAGAATATGCTGAAGGGGTCACAACTGGTCCATTGATTTTGAAGTCATGACTATAACATCTTTTCCCAAGGAAAAATCGCTATCAATCAACAAAGTTCGTAGTAAAATTAACTCGGCTGCAAATAAAATTTTCCAAGCGTAAACTAGTCATTTCTCTGCACGTCTAATAGTATTTAATTTGATTGCAGCTAATTGAAATCTAGCGTTCACAATTACAGTAGAAAAGTATGTTTACGAGGACATCCCAATCAGTAAAGAGGGTAATTGGGCACAAAGTTCATAGGTTTTTAGTAGTACCACGAATGATGGGAAAATTTCGATGGCAATCACCGGCTTATTTAAAGTGATCATCGCAGCAGTTGTCATTAGACTTACAATTAGTGCATTTGCAGAACAAACTTCAGCCAACTCAAAATATATGTCAGAGACTAAGTCCAAAAATTTTCAAACTAATATGACGGAAGTATGACTACGCCAAATACTTGTAAACAGCGTCTCCATATATTCCAGCCTCCTTGATTAAAATCCATTAAGGAGTTAAACTTGATCTCGTTCTTACTACTTCTAAACCGTGCATTTAAATCTTCTCCTTTACTTTGCAGTTATAGCACGAAAACGGGAAAGTGTAGGAAATTGTGCTCGCGTAAGAGAACTATGTTAAATCGAAAAAGTTACCGACTACGAACGTTATTTTTTTACATTCATGTTCGCTGAAATGCACCCAAGGCGCTTAAATTGCATCGTTTTTCAGTGTCAAAATTGGGCACTTTTGGATATCAATCCTTTCAATAAACAGTAGAAATAAAACTACTTGACTTGTTATTCCACTGAGAGTTTAACACTACGAAAATTTTACCAAAATTATAGGCATGTAGCCAGAACTTTACTCCAGAGTTACTAAGGTGGTGTACGGAATGCCTATACTGGCATTTTTTCCAATATCCCACGCATCGGGAAACAATCAATTTCGTTAAACAAGCAATCAAATTCGCATGCATGGTTCGTAAATCAATATTTATCCTTCATTTGGACGAAAATGATCGTATTTACTATACTTTGGTCTCTCCAGAGGTGTGTTCATAAAATACACCCGAATTTTCGATTGAAAAAAAATTAAAATTTAGATTCATGGCGGTGGTTCAAGATTTATAGAAAATTTCCGAAGTTTTCAGACCCTGATCCCTACAAAAATAGTAACATTGTGTGAAAGCTAAACTCGGGCCTTAAAGTTCCTATCTAAGGAAAGACCCGTGTTATCATATTGTCTAGACCAAACATTATTGCTTCACTCACCAATACAAATTTTAGGTTGTTCACATTCTCACAATGGCAATGCATTCTTCCCAGCTGTGTACTTACCTGAAAATAAATAAAAATACAATTAATTATTTTTGCCAATTGACACACAGGTTATACATTACAATATATTAGAAATGATTTTAATAAACTATTATTTTCAATGTTTTAGCTAAAGAACACTAAAAATCAATATTGAATAAAAATAAATATTAAATTTATATTTACTGAACGTTTTGGCCATGGGAATTAGGTGATTGAAACAATTATTCTCTTGCCAAAAGTCATATATTTATTTACGTATATTTAAGAGTTGAGGATTTTAAACAACTTAAACTCATAGCTCAAACTCATTCAACACTTAATAAATAATTGATTTGTAGTAAACGAATAAAATGTGTATCCGAAACGTTATAAGGAGGATCATTGTTATATTGGTGGCCTAAATCCAACAATTGCTTCGTAAAATTATTGTAAAATAGGGCGAGGAATTTTCATAGCTATTATTCATATAGGTGATCAAGAAGGACAGTTATTTTCACAATGAAATAGGATGTGTGAAGTCATTAGCTGAACTTTTCTCTGGTTCATTTCCCTACTCAGCTCGTCTCTCCCCCTTAGCCTCATGGAAAAGCGATTTCCTCGTCTTCCCTCGCACCATTCACGTGGCTCTCTCACATATAATAAGTTTTTATGGAAAATAGTAATGGATGGCTTCTGCATTAAGTAATAAAAAAAACTATAATGGAGCTTTTGCCACCATCTCATCTCGTGAAATAGGATTTTTTACGTTTTTACAAATTTTTTTTAACGTTTTATCATGTCGTCACTTTTTTTCCTTGGAAATACAAATTTTCTTTCGTGTAGCAATCTATTCTCCACTGAAACCATATAATAGTCACTCTATCCACATTATAATTAATTTTTATAAATCAGTTATACACATGTAGACAAATAAAATTTAAATAGATTTACTACTGTAATAATACTAAATAATTTTCAAAGAAAAACTGGTAAAAGTTTTACGTAAGGTTAAAGTTAAAGTTAAGTTTAAAAAGTAAACAGCTAAAATTCTTTTTAGTCAATATAGCACATTCTTTTTTTTTCAAGACACTAGGTTACATTAATTTCAGCCTTGTATCATCTTCACTTAATATATTCAGCAGCAACATTTTGAGGAAATTAGTCACACACCAAAAAAATCAAGGTGCTACTTTTCTTCATAATCATATTTCCTATCTTTATACAAATTATCCACGAATTAAAACGAAACATGAATCGCTCAAAATTTACCCAAATAAATTACCAACGCCCACACCACGACGATATTTTCGCCGAAAGGCCCATAGCCTTGATGCCTGGTAATTAAAGTATTTTAAGAGGGTTCTCTCGAGTCCTGGAAATATAAGCGTCTTTATTTGAGCATGCTTTTTCACGGTGTTATAATTCATTAACGATTCATTAAGTCTTCACTTCACAACGTGTTCACTGTAATATAACAGTTTTCAAAAATGCATGACGAAATTTGTTGAACGAATCCATAACTATACCGCACGGCTCATAAGTTCACCGATTGCATTTCAGAAAGTTGTTGGCAAAGACTAAAAATTCATTGGCTTTAATTTTTTTTTAATTAACGATTAATAACATTAATTCCATTATATTTGAGAGCTAGACACGCCTTATCCCTCTCAGTGGGCAATTCATAAGCCCTGTTCCAATCCTTTCACAGATAGGTCTGAACGACAATATTTCCCCCATAATTTCCTCCTACACCCACAATAAAATCTCACCCATTCAACTCGTGAATTATATCCTCATCCCCATTACGGCATGTATACCTATTTTCACGATCGAGGCGCCACTTGTCCCAAAGAAATCCATTTGAGCATGCTGGTATATTATGCGGTTAGAAGATCATGGATTGGGATAGAACAAAGGAAGTCCACGCTACATGGCTCCCTTGCCTAAATACAGTCCGGATGCATAAAAATATATAGAATGATTAAATCATAACATATAGCTTTGACAGCTTTTGCCCATATGGGAGAACTGTTTTCGCAAAAAATACTACACCTTATGTGACTAAATATTACTTAAACCAACCTTCACAACTGCGTTTTAATTTGGTCTGATTTCTTTATAAACCTTCGTGCACTCTATAATAATAATTTGATAAAATATTAATCGGGCTTGAAGTCCACAAATTGAAGTTTTTGAAAGTTATTGGCAAAATCTAAAAAAATCATTCCTTTTAAAACGTTAATAAAAGTCAACACAGCAAAAAAATCTGGTCAATCACGACCAAATATTATAAAACATGTGCGAAAATTTCCCAGAGAAAAAAAAATTTTCACCTTGAGCGGGATTTAGACCCGGATCCCTCGATTTCCGGTCTAATACTTTTGCCAGTTTTACAAAAGGGGTTCAATTCCCGGTCAAGGTGAATGATTTTTATCTCTGAAATTTTCGTCCAGTGAGTGAACTGCGGATGATTTGGTAGTTATGACCGTGGCCAGTCCACGTATACTTAAAAACATTATTGAAAATATTTTTACAAATTCCGTCAATTATTTCTGTTCATATGTTTCGTCAAATATTGCCAGATCACATGACGAAATTTGTAGAACGCAATAATATTTATCGTGCTCGGATTTCACAGGCTAACATTTTATAAAGTTATAGGTAAAAGCTAAAAAGTAATTCCTTTTATACTATTTTTGATAAATATAAGGAATTACTGCCTATACTAAGGCACAACTTGTCATTCTCGGTGAACATTTCAGAAGCCCTTTTCTGATCCTTCCTCCCTTCGGTCTGCAAAATTGATTTTCACCACCAAGGATGAGCTGTATCGACAGGGCATGAAATAAAATCCCAACCCATCCATATCATGAATTATAGGCACATCGTTTTTTTTCTATTCACGCCCATAAATTCCCAATTAATTTCGACCGATCGCAAACGATGCGTCCCTCGTCACAAAGACGTCCGAGTGAGCACACCAGGGAATATTGTCCGGTTATAAGACCATGGATTGGAGGAGAACAAAGGAAGTGTTTTCGGCTCCGAGTTAGGTGGACCAGAAAAGGGTTCAACGGAGCAGGTAAGTTGGACAGAGGGAGCTAAAGCACGACGTAGCTGGGTCGAAACCCGTCATTTCCCAATTTCCTGACTAATTTATTCTTTCATCTTTTCAGCGTTTAGTAATATCGTTGGCACCAACAATAGGATGACACGGTCATAGGCCATCCCCTTCATTCTAGTCACGTTGAGAAGCTCGAGTTTTGGGGTTAAAAGGATTACGGGGTGAATATTTGTCGTGGAAGAGAAGACCAAAACAAGGGTGGGGTAAAATTATGGTCGCCAATATATTAGGTACCTACTTTTAGGTAGGTACCTATGTCCTTAGCTTGCCTGTCTTCCCTTAAACCCTCCGAAAAACGAAATATATGATAGGTGTTTATGAAACATTAAAAAAATGTTCCAATAATCGTGCCTCATCTAATGACGAGAATAACATGCAGGAGATTACGTCTATAATTTCTAGGAATTTGTTTCGAACATTCGGATTCAGATACAACCTCTAGTTGTAGTATTGGACTAAGCATCTCCATATAAAAAATTGAGTGTTACTAGAATAGGCGTCATTTAGACAAAAAAAGCTGTTATAATGTTCTTTTAACCACTGTATTCATGGATAAATATAATGTAGGTACGTCATGGTAATATTTTAGCTATTTTCAATTTGTGTAATTAACGTTAAACAATGTTAGTTACTACAATTCCTATTATAGCTTGGTATAAATTCGTCCATTCCCTATTTCCGACGAATTTATTCTTTCATTTTGGGTCCGTTTAGTGATATCGTTGGCACCAGCAATAGGAGGTCACGGACACAAGCTATCCCTTTCATTTTAGTCAAATGGAGAAGGTCAAGTTTAGGGGTTAAAAGGTTACGAGGTGAATACTGGTAATTGTATAGGAGGAAAAGACCAAGGTAAGGTTAGGGTCAAATTATGGCAACCTATATTTTGGTATCTAGGTACTACTGGGTACTTAGCTTCCCTTAAAATCTCCGGAAGACATAACAAATATTCATTAAAACTTCAAATTACGTCCCAATAACGTGCTTATCTTATAACGTTGAGGAGATACAGGTAGACGATAGGTAAGATACATAAAATTTAACCACTGGCTGCTTAAGGCTAGTCGGACGTTGGGAACATTTAGTAGAAGTAAGCACGATTGCCGTGATAGAATATCGTTGGTTGATGGGTAGATGAATATTGAAATCCATAAAATGTATACGGGTGTAGTGAAAAAATTATAATCTTAAATAGACAAGGTAGAACATAAGGATTTATTACGGAGAAGGATAAAAAGAAACATAAAATAATAGCAGGCTATGAGTAAGAAAATATCAGAAAGAATGTTAAACTCTAGACGACCACAGCTGACTGAGGTGAAGGGTGATGAATTAGACTACAATCTCCTACGATTAAAAAAATAGTTTCCCAAGTAACAAGATCCTCAGGAAAGATCCAAAAAGCTTACATAAAACAGTGCCACTGCGAAATATGGCAGGAAAACAGCAAGAGTATAATGATGAGGTGTTATAAAGCGAAAACATTAAGGGTCCATCCATTCCTCATTTTTATGGGTTAAACATTGCATAAAAAATTAAGATTAAAATTCTGTGAAATTATGTTTCTGCCATTCATTCATCGTGAGAAGGGTTGCATTTGGGTGAAGCAAAATGGAAGACCCTTCTTATGCCACGGATAATCTGCTGTGTAGGGGAGAGTTTGAACTATTGGGATGAAGTGCGGTCCAGGCTTTCCTTATCGAGGGAGCCGTTCACTGCCAAGAACTGACCACTGGCCAAAAACGCCGCGCCGTTTATAGGAAACCAACCCCAAAATTTCAAACCCACATGAAATTCTATCCCCTACCCTTTTAATCTTACCGTATTGTGCCTATTCCATGGAGATTTTGAATTTCGTAAGAAATGAGAAAATAGGGAAGGAAGGCTATAACTTCCTCATGCTATTATGGTTTTTCGGATCACAGGCACATTATTTCTTAAAGAAATACTGGTGCAATTCAAATTATATTTTGGTGCGCTGTACGAGGAGACTAATAAGCTCTCGTAAGAACAGAAAAAATTGATGTTGGTAAGAAAAAAACCTACTATACTTTCTAGGACAATTCTGTAATAAAATCACTATCTATATCTACTAACTACCCCAAAGGTCGCCTAAATAGGCGTGTGGCAAGGGGTTTTAAGAAAGCAGCCTTTAACTAACAAATAAAAGTAAATAAGCGAGCTGATCTCCCCCCAGCATTATGCCAAACGATAGTTATTATTGTAATAAATTGGCACTTTTCCACTTATTTGAATCATTCAGCTGGTTCTTTTCCTGAAGGAAGTCATGCAGTTGAATACCAGTCCTCCTACGGAAACTACTAATAATAAACATAACAACGTACTCGTATTAAAATAAAATTGTATCTCTAAATTGCCATTTAATTAATAATTTATCACATTAGAAAGTTTCAGAGTCTTGGCTGCAAACAGCCCTAAACTTCGTACAATTTGCTAAGTCTATGATAATTCCAGCAACTTTCACGGCGCAAATAGCTTCCTATAGGTAATGACGGAAAGGAAAAACTAAGAGTAGATGAGGCTAGGCAGGATACGGGCCGTCCTGCGTCTAAAACTGATTATGTGCCTAAGTCACAAATCCAAGTCCAAATTTTCAGTCCCGATTACCGGTTGATAGTGTTACCCACGCCAATTTAATCTTACCCGTTATCCATAGAGGGTATTCCCGCTGAAGCAATTGGAATTTCGAAAGATATAGAGGGATGCACAAGCTTTCTAAGAAGGAGAATTTTGCAAAAAGATAGAAAGAAATACCTAGACAAAAGTAATTTCGCCACCTGTCCCTAAAAAGAGGTATTGTTGTAAAAAAGCGTTCATTCAAGAATCATAGAAAATAAGCAAGATACATAGCACAAGGTATGCATGGCAACTTCGCGACGTATGCCAAACAATAGGTATTATTGTAATTAATCGTCAATTTTCCACTTATTTGAATCATTCAGCTAGTTCGACTGTTATTCCTGAAGGAAGTCATGCATTTGAATACATTCAGTCACTATAGCTATCTTCTTGCACTTTCGAATGAACTTTAATACTTAAATTTTTATTCTAACCATCATGCGCAATTTACGTGGATCAATTCCATTGCACAAGAATACAATGTAAATAAAATTGTCGATATTAATTTTTTCATCATTATAACAGTTCATCAATCCCAAGATACATCTACATCTACATAATACCCCGCAAGCCGCCTAAAAGGCGTGTGGCAGGGGGTGTTAGGACACCAGCCGTTTACAGCTATTTAAAAAAAAAAAGAAGTGCTCTTACGAGGTTGGGACAAGCGTTTATTAAAGTCCTTTATTGTTCGGGGGAAAAACGAATTATTATATCTATCCGTTCGGCAAAAAATCTCTCTTAATTTATCGCTTCTGTCGGACCTGGAAATATAGTGTGGCTCTAAGATTATGTTCTCTGTGTCGCTCTTAAAGATATCCATTCTTAATTGTTCAAGCAATGTAAGCCTAGCGCGCAGCCTCCGAGTCTCCAACGGCTCCCAGCCTAATTCGCTTAACATCTGGGTAACACTGTCTGTACGCCCGTAGCGGTTTTTGACGAAACGCGCAGCCTTCCTTTGTATCTTATTCAGCTCGCGGATTAAGTCTTTCTGCACTGGATCCCATACACTCGCTGCATATTCAAGGTGCGGTCGGACGAGAGGTTTGGCGCGGCTCTACACTGTATTCACATATCAACAAATCTTTCCACTTATACGTACTTCTTCTCTTTTGCCTCCTCCTTCACCTGAACTATAAATGTTATTCGATTTCTTTACCATTTACTTCAAAAGTCATAACGTACTAAGTATTTTCTCTTTAGGTACAGACTTTTCTCATGCCCAAAACTGTATTTGGTCCGACTTTACAGTACAGTTTGAGTGTATATTCAAAATTCCCTTAAGGTATGTTGTGCGGCGAGATTTCCAACGGGTCGTACCTACGCACTGAAAATTTTGATTTCATTGAAAAAGTATGTGCTTTTAACTCCTAGGGCCATTTTAAAAATAAGATGCTGAAGGACTTGATTTTAGTGCGAGATTAATCGTTTTATTCGTATGTCGAAGGACATTAAGAAATATTAGAGACGATTTTTCATGCACTACGCTTGAATTTTGAAAAGAATTCTGAAAAAATTAAGGAAATATCTGTCCAATATTTCTTGAATTTTGTTTTATTTACCGAAATTTTGAGCGAAATCTAGTATGTATTAATTTTGAAGTCTCGAATATTTCGCTGCGTTCGGGAAGTAAGGACGATATGAGGGTAGCACAGCCGTCCAACGCCGAGGAATGATCACACGCCAAAACACCACCTCCCGGAGGGAACCAACCCTTCAATTTTCATTCCATAAAACCACACATGGAATTCTCACCCAGACCCATTATATCCCACCCTATCTTCCTCCGCAAAAGGGACGCCGGCGCCCGAAATTTATAATCGCTAATTAAACAGCTCCGCCCCTTCCAGCCTCTGTGTGGGAATTGTGCGCAAGGGGGGAAAGGACTGGAATCGCTGACTCGGACAGGGTCTTGCAGAGTATAAATCAACGGACCGGTCTCGGTCTTCGGGAATGCCTTCAAAAGCAGAAAGCGGGTGCCTATGATTTCATAGCGTACCTACACACTACATTCCAGCACAAACGGTGATGAATTTTGAGTGCATGTAAAATATTCCCATAAAAAGGACATGTCCTGGAAATTTTTTGCGAGTCACTTTTGCGCGAACTTCAGGAAGAATTTGAGTTGATGGAAAATTCTTTTCTTTTACCGATTACAGTCCGCTGTACCCATTTGGGAGCAGATGAATAAAAATTCATAAAAATTATATTACTTATTTGCGGTTAGTTTTATAGCTATTGTTATTTAAATGAAGTAGAGAAGTATTTTTTAAGTTAATCTAAAGACTCGTGAATACATTTGTTATACATTAATTATGCCTTTTCAAAATTTGTTATTTTCATCATCTCTGTGGTGAGTATGGGGTTGATTCGATATTTTTCTCTACTCTCGCTTTCCATTAACAAATGCTGATTTATTCAAAAGATCAATGTATATCAGGTTATTAAACTTAGTTTTTAGTCACGTGTATATTTATTTTTCTAGTAGTAGTAAAATTTTGTGGCGGGTTCCCATTTAGGAGCATGCTTGAAAACGCATTCAAAAATGTCTGTTCGGGTTTTATTTCGTAATATCTCTTAATTAACTGTGAAATAAACAGCATATGCAGAAATATATTTTTAAAATTAGTTGGTGCGTTGATTCGGTCTTTTAATCCTCGAGCGGGCGGGCCTGATATTTTTACTCGACCGGACGCGTGAGGTACTTTGTCATCGATACATGCATTTATACGACAACTCTCGATTTTGTTTAAATCTTTATTTGTAGAAATTTGTGAAAGCTTGTACATTTATAGGTTATACAGATGTAAAGATACACAGGTGGTACAGCTGGTACACGGCCGGTCGCGCGGCGTAATTATATCGCGGCGCGGGATAATATCAAATACACCGCATACTCACTACAGAGATGATGAAAATAAACAATTTATTTAAAAAGGTATACTTAACGACCAATGTATGCATATATTAGTCATGCCATTTACTTTAAAAAATACTCCCATACTTTATTCACATGACAAAAGCTGTAAAAGTAATCACAGATACGAAATATTATTTTCATGAATTTTCACGTGAATTCCCAAGTGGGAACATTGAACAGTAAACGGTTAATTCAAGAGACTAATGACTCTGAGGAACAACTGGGATAGATAAACGTGTGATCAATTTAAATGCAGCTCTTTGGAATGGAAACGTAGTTATCCAGCTTAAATACACACATGAAACGAATTCCCCTGTAAAGATATTTCTTATTTCAGTGATTCATCTACAGGCAGGTGACCCAAGAGTATAAAACTGGAACATAAATTAAACGTCAGTTAATGGCCGTTCAAAAAAGAAGATATCAGGAATACACAGCTGGGACTGATAATGAATATAACTAGACTATTAAGACGTCTGAATACACATTCCACTCTGAATATATGCCACAAAATGTTTTAGCCGAGGATGTAGCTCTAAAACTCGTGCCAGAGGTAGAGTCTATCATTACTTCTGTGAAAATAAATAGTGATCACACATGAAAAAGGGATACGATATTCAAAAGGCGTTATTTTACTTCCGAAAATGAGTAGCTCAACTCACACCTATTGAAAATGATACGACGTAAACTCACTTGAGGATCATATAAAAGTCATGTAAATACTGAAAACATGGCGAGGGTTCTCTAAAATTGTTGCTATTTGTAATTTTCAGTTGTATTATGTTTATTTCATTATCACTAATGTTTTTTTCCTCGTTTTTTGGCAACCAAACATATTCATTGGTCAACTTTTTTAAGAGAGATGTCGTCGAACATGACTGTCATAATGATAAACGAAGATATCTTATTGCCCACAATAACGAGTACTCCACGTGATTCAATTGTAATAAAATCATCCTTAGGTATTAATAGGAAGTAACAAAAATTTAAATTCCAACAGATATCTTCAAAATGTGTGAAAAACAGTGAAAATTTGTGAAAAAGAAACAGAAGAAATTCGACTTACTGAGCGAAAATGAGAGATTGTCACTCCCCTATTTTCGACATAATACCCTACTGATGTAAACCCATTTCCTTACCTTGTGACATGACACAAGTCCGCAGTTTTGGTAGCTTGTATGATTTAATATCTCAACTTTGTTTCTGTGCCTCCTCCTAAACACCCCCCTCCCCTATGTCAACAGCCCCTTTCCTCTTTCCTTACCCACCACATTCCTATTTTTGAAGATATGTGTATCTGTTAGAACTTGAATTTATTGTTAATCTATCTCTCTTAGTATCTGAGGATAATTGTATAGCAATTGAAACACGTGTAGTACCTACTCGGTTAATAAATTGTGGACATATCTTCGTTTATAAATATAATATTTATTTGTGTACTCTCAGCAACAATACCATCTTATGTGATGTTCTTTAAATGACGTCTGATGTCAATCGATCTGAGATGATGTCTCATTACTTATTTAAGCTATAAAGTGACTTCCAGCGGGAATATAATTTCAAATTAAGAAAATAACAAAAATACGCAATTAAATTAAAGAAAAATCACACTTCTTTTCAATAGATGTCTAGAATTAGACCGTAGTTCATGCCCCGCATTCTTCAACATTCGCATCTTACAACAAAAGGATACGTTGCAAGGAAAATCGGAAAACTGATATTGTATAAGAGGAGCAAAAGTCAGTATAGTGGTATCTATTTACTGAAAGCTACTACTATTATGGCGCCGTGAATATCAACTGTATTTAACCTTACCTGTATTTAACCTTATTGTGTTAACCCGGAAACGCCTGAATTAAAAAGTTTCTGCGATTTTTGTGGTAATCATGTAACTAAATTTCAATGAAAGTCTGAGTCATTTGGTGCAAAATGTATTCTTTTGCTACTAATAGTTACGCCTATCGGTACCATATGGTCCCCCACCAAAATATTTTGCATCATAAATATTAGGCTCACATCAAATAACCATACTTTATATGGTATAAAAATGCTATAGCAATCATAATTCCATGATAAAACTTTTATGTTAACGGCACATAAGGCGTAGGTAAAGAAAATTGAAACACTTGCTCTCAAAATTCCGTTTTTTTGGGCTAGTTGATAATGCTAAATTTTCAAAACGGCTCTAAACGCTTTAATGACAGCTTTAAAATAGCAAACGTTTCGGAAAATTTTTAATCTAAATATATTTATTAATTTAAAATTCTTAAAAACCATAACAAACTACGATAAATGACAAAAAAGTTACGCTTAGCACTGCACTACCAGCTGGTACCATTTGGTACCGCTAGGCGTTAACGGGTTAAGCCCATTGACCACCTGATTACAAAACAAAAATCGATTCGAACAATTAGATAAAGATTGCTTTTGAATTTTCCAGTAAACGTTTTTTAAAGAATACTTTTTTAATCAAGATTTTGATGAGAAGCCAAGGATGGAAAAAATATATTCGGAAATATCTTCAATATCAAAAATAATTTTCCGTATTCTACAGCCCTTTCAATCATATTCTACGGTCGGTCACTCAAGAGCAAACTAGATTTTGAACAATAAACGTTGCGAGGTAAGTAAATCAGGCACCGGAAAATAGTCCAATTTTAACCCTCACACGACTTCTCAACGGCGAGGCGATGCTATAATTTCCTTCAAATACCGTCTCCGGCTTTTTATAGCCGAGAAAATGACTCGCGAGAATTGAATTATTCCTGAGCACGGGTCATCCCCGCGCGTCCAACCGTGTGTTTGTAGAACACTCCCTTAAGTGCTTCGAAGTCCCGAGAATAACATGATTATAAAAAAAAGGGAAAAAATAATGGAAAGGAAATTAATGGAGGACCTTAAAACCCACATAATGCCCTACATCGTTTGATCCCATACAACACGGCGGAAAATTAGGGTCACCAAGAGCCTTACGACCCATCCTATGTTCTAGCAGAAGAAATAATGCAGCAGCATTTATAAAAAAAATTAAATCTTCAGGCCGATAATGGCTCTTTAAAAAAAAAAACAACGACATCTTACCAACAACTCAAGTGTTTGTTCACGATGGCCGCATCCTGGAAGAGTGGCGCTATAGTCGCAACTGTCCTCACGAATGAAAGAAAGGAGATAATATTTAGGGAGTATCGTTCGTGATTCTTTCAACATAAATTTGGTCGCAAGTTTAGCAACACTGGCGAACAACGTGGTTATAATGTTGTCTCGTAAGGTTTCAACGATACAAAGTGATTTAAAGACGTAAACAATCGTTGATACTATGAAGATTATCTACTAGCCTGGACTAGAACAAATCATTGCTGAAAAAGTCAAATAAGTTCTCGACGGAATTTATTACATGAGTCATCACCATAACTGATTTGAAACAGTATACATATGCGTTTTAGATCACTGTACTGTCATAGTGCTCTATATGCTTGGCCGCAGATGAATCGCAATAAAAATATTTCAGATTGCTTAACAGAGATTGGTATTATTTGGAAGTTAATATATTTTTGGTATTTAAATCAAACGAAGCCTGGAAAAGAAAAGCGCATTTATCTTAAAAATAGAAGCTTAGTCCTGACGATGTAAAATTTGGATTCCTCCGCATTATTCGTGGAAAAACGGCTTCTGAAAATCTCTGCACTACCAAAGAAAATATTGAAACTGATACTGCACGACTAAACAAAAAATTTCACGAGTTATTCGCATTTATGGCCCGAAATAAATTCTTCAAGTTGCTGTGAACAGCAAGTAAGTATCACAAATGACAAATCAATCAAAAAAGGTCACAATCAATGGCGTAAAATTCCCATATAAACGCTCTTGTCTCTTTTTAACACTTAATGTTGCCAAGACCACAAACATGCGTGGCAACTCTCGCTATTACCCGATGATAATTAAGGCTATACGTCGGAGTACGGTATTTCTAGCATTTTTAAATCTTTGCTAGCACTATCATGGCGGCGGGACCATAAGCCATCGCAGAGTCAACCGCAAAAGCGAACAATCGCGCTCCAGCGAGTCGAGATGTTCTCGCACGTCTGAGTTTTGCACGGTGTAGAGGACGGGAGACCGCGGTCCCAGGGTCGGACTGTATGATCCACAGACGAACCGCGGCAACACGCCTCGCTTGGCCGTCAATCGGCGTGAACGGCGAGTGGGTTCCTTTTACCAACAATCTCGTCTCGTCCATCTCATGTTTCACTCAGACCGCAGACAGGTTCCTGACCTCTACTCTCTCTCTCTCTCTCTCACTCTCCATGGCGAATTAACTCACAAAATAATCCATGTGGGCAGATTCAATTTTGCCCATAACTCTCCACTAAATACAGAAAAACTGGCTTATAACGATTCAAAAGAGGACGATTCTATGATTTTATTTTGCCGTATTTCGTCCCGTTCGCCCCAAAATTTTGTGTGAATCAGTCAGTCAGTAGCCGGAAGTGGGTTTATGAAGAAAAAAGAAAACAATATTAGGATAATCAACTATTTTTGCATATTAACACAGTAGAAACGAGACTCCAGGGCGGGCTCGCAAGGTTACACTCCTGGGGCAGGGCTTGTAAGCGTGAGCTTTTCGCCTCTGCACCCAGAAGGGGGAGGACGGGAAGGAGAAAGGAAGGAGGCGCCGCCGCGATACGAGCCCGACGACGCCTCCTGGGAGTGGATAGGGAAGGAAGGGAAGGGAAGAGGAATCCCGCACCGTCACAAAGGCGGGCGGGTCCTACCCTAGCGAATCCAAGCATAATCAATGAATGTTCTAACGATCTTGGAGGACCCTTCAATGAGGAAGACGGATGCAACTATTAAATCGTTAGATTGCATATTAACACAGGCATCATTGTAAGAACCAATATAAAAACGTGATTATTTAACTGAATTTCTAGAAAAAAAATTGCACGGAAAACCTATTTTTTGCTACCCTTTCATAAACTATAAACAGGAGAGCTTACTTCGAAATGCTCATGAATATAAATATACATTGTTATTCGCATCCTCCTCCTGACCTGCCATAAGGGAGGAGAGAGATGGGGATTAAATTAAGGAAATGGTACGACTACCCTCATCACAGTACGTGACACTCATCACAGCCGCACCCTTAGCTCAACTTCTTTTATATTCTACAATATCTCATTCCATTTTCCCCAAGGCTGTGATGTGAACTTCAGTGCCTTGGTTTAGTTAGTTGCCCCGGGAAAAAAAAGAATGAGTGGTTCAAAAAGGGGAAGAAAAACTTTTAAATTATATTCTCCACCCCTTTACTACCCTTCTTTATAGCCGAAAGGAGACTAAAAATAAAAATTGCAGCATTCACATTTAATAATAAAACGAGACATTGACAGGAAAATCGGAATAATAAAATGGTATACGTGGGGCCCATCTCATTGTCAGTATCGTGTTCTCCTACTACTGATACCTATGACTATTATAGCCTCGTTATTATATATTACATCTCACTTGATTACGTCAAGCCCATCACACTCTTGAGTGTAAACCAAAAAAATACTCGTTTAGAACAACTGCAAAAAGATAAATTTTGAAATAGCCTTTAATGATTTTTTATAGGATACTTTTTCTCAATATTTGGTAGTGAACCCAAGGATGGAGAATATATACAATAATTTTGTATAGTAAGTATATTTTTCCGAACTTTGATTCAAACTCAAAAGTATTTTTGTGAATAAATTTTCAACAAATTTTAAATAAAACTGTTGATGATATTTCTTTCCTCAAGTAAAAGGGTAATCCTAACAGCAAAAGTGGTTAATGTAGCTGCTGTATTTGACAGCAGCTATACATTTTTCATTTACCATTTTGTGCAGAATAATTTTTATGTAGATTTATTTGTCAAGCTAAAGATAGAGAATATATTCAATAAATTTTTAAGGTAAAAATATTGAAAATATTGAAAAAATTGAAAAATTGAAAATATTTTTAGGAACATTGATTCAAACTTAAAGTGATGTTTGCAATTGATTATTCGACATATTTTAAGAAAAACTTTAAATGATACTACCAATCTCAAGTATAATGGTACTTTTGCCAGCAAAAATGGCCAATGTAACTGCGAATATTTGAGGAACCTTGAAGCAGAGAGACACTCAGCGATTCAACCCGAAGACTAGGGTGGGTACATTAGGGTAGAGAGCTCTCCTATGTACATTTCATTCAGTCAGGGTAGGAGTTCAACACCTTTCCCTAGGCACCTTGCACTTTTAAAAAATAGTTTGAACGTGCGCAAAGGTTTTATAAAGGTTTTAAGCTCGGGACCCTAGGTCACACTACAAGAATATTAAAATCCGAAGATCCAAGCGTGATGGAGTGGAATTTTTCCGCATTTAAACGTACAATTGCAATTTTCCACGATGAAAACATTTATTCTGACCTTATTATCGATGTTACTTTGAAGACTATATAGTAACGTCGAAACCAATGTCGTAAAAAATTTTATAATCGTGGGAAAGTGATTATTTCAATACTGCAAGAATACATAAAACTATAACCCTAACAGCAAGATTGCTGTACTGTAACCCTCCTTTTCTCCCCTCACAAGCTATTTCCTTCAGTTAAACTTTCTCTCCCCTTTTTTTCCTTCTCTTTCCGACCCAACTAATTAAATCACTAAATCCATGTTAATTACCTCCAACTCAATTATCCTACACAAAATTCCTAGCTGGAAATAAAAGACCTGTCAAACTCAAGCGAAGAAAGCATTATTTCGAAGGCGGTAAAAGCGATTCATTTCGCCAGTACAGCACTCTCACATTATTCTCATTCCGTGAAATTATTCTTTGATGTGGCTTTCCATTCCTATTACCACGCTCCTTTCCCATATCGACTCACAGCACTGCCCATATCCGCGCCTTGCATTAGAACCCCGCTTTTACGACCGATATCCCTTTCTGACTCCATGGAAACCAACCCTCCCAAACCGCAGACCTCCGTTTTCCCGTCTCAGCCCCATACTCCCTCAAGCTACCTCCTCTGCCAAAGCCACGTAGCATTCCCACCACCAACACTGCTGCACGCGCTACCATACTATGCGACGCTACACTCTGAGGACTGTTATCGTAGCCTGCGTCCGCTATACGAGGAATCGATGATAGGTAAAAGGTAAAAGTTGAATCTGTAACGCCATGCCCTTAGCATGGGCTGAGGCGTCAAAACGATATGCCGCTGTAATTTAAGTTCTTATATTTAGATCTGTAATAGGATTGCAATATCATGCTTTACACATCATTTTGAAGACATTTTTTTCTGTTGCTTCAGCTGGCTTGTTTACGTTCTATGAGCCAATATAAATTCAACAATAAAGGAACGAACTCCACGCAGCCTAAAATGTGTAGTGAATCTATGCTTAATCAACTTTGAAACTCATTTTCACAAGAATCACGAGAGTTTGTTAACAAAGGTTAAAAAAGAAATTAAGATATGAATACAGCTAAAATCAGGTCAAACTTAGGGCACACCGGGGCCCTAAATTTTAAGATTCTGAAACTTTATTAGAAATTTTAATTCCAAACTCTTTTTGATCTAAAATATTGTGGGGTATTGAAAGACAGTTTTTAGTGGAGATCACAAAGGAATGAAAAGGGTCTGGAAAACTAAAATGATTAAATTGTTCCTCTAGAAGAGAATTGAAACGATAGATCAGTTTGGGGATGGGAAAAGTCGTGTAACCCGCTAAAGTTCATGTGACCCACTTTAACCGGTAAAACGCCTTCCATAAAAATGATACAAATTCTACCTTGCAACTATTGAAATAAAATGGTATCACTATTTCGGATGCATGGGTTTTTGATGAAACAAATATTTATCCTGGGAAGAAGTTACTACTGAGTAAGGCATCATCTAACCAGCGTACATTAAAAAAAAAGCTCAGTTCTTCGTGACATTATAGACATTATATTCATATGAATTAAACACAAAACGTAGGTAAGGCCTTAAAGGTGGGGATTTTCGGCCATCAATTTGAGTTATATTGGAAGAGAAATTTGCCAAACTGGCAACGCACAGACATGCATCTTCAAGTAGCACCTGCGAAGTTTGCAAGGTCCGCGGGGATCTAATCCTACGAGAGTGGAAAGATAGCATTACAGCGAATATAGCTCCTTAGCGCTTAGCATCGTAATCGGAGTGTGTCTGCCTTTATTCCCCCGTTCTCCCCATTAGACCACCATCTCGTAGGAAACCACCCCTTCTCAGCTCACACTCCCCCTCCTCAGAAACCAAGGCATTAATCTCCCAAGCAGCAAAATTAATTAAGTTCACCCGAGGAGGGCTGAAAAATTATTATTAGCCCCGGCGTAAAATATCCGACCGACCGCGAAGGAGAGCGAGAGGGTGGGTTTTGGGGAAATTTTATCATTTCATCCCCCATGTTTCACGAGTCTCTCACTTAATGCGTTCCTTACTCCCGCGGCTTTGAGGGGAGACCACGAGAAAAAATAAAGTCTTTGCGGTAATGAGTGTTTCTTGCTTGAAGATGAGGCAGCAGGAGTAAAAATTAAAGTTTTCCAACTTTGAGACACTACCGTTGTCATGTTTCGTCTCAGCTTTTTCTTCAGGAGAAAGTGCTTAATATGAATTTTGGTGCAAAAACCAATCTAATATATTTATTTTGATTATATCCCGCCTTCGCCTAGGTCTTTCTCCACTATTTTTCCAACAATATAGTGTCAGTTGAGAGCACATAATCAAAACCATTGCTCTTACTTAAATTCAAATTCATATGAATTTAGAGTAGCTGGAATTTTTACCCCGTCGAATTCTAAAATGGCATTCTTCCAATATTGACGTCTTTTTGCGGCATAGTTCATCTAACAGTTCAAATTCTATTTGCTTTTCGACGAAAATATTTGAGTGCCACAGATGTTTAGACCAAACTCAATTCATGCATTAGTATAAAGTGGATACACGATGTGCATGACAAAATCGAGTTACACAAGATACTATTGTCGCAAAAAATATTTATAGCACATTATATATTGGTATATGTTCGACGGCTTAACATTAGTGGCCAAAAATTACACCGGTATATCTTACAGTAAGAATTGAGTACATTCTAAGGCTTTCAAGAAAAATAGTACGTAAAAATTACAGTATGCGACTTGAAGTTTATCCTGGAGGTCTTGGCGTTCACTGGTTTTGAATTAAAAAAGTGTTGCCAAATAAAGCACTATAGTATAAGTCAAAGCTTAAGTTGGGCGATAAACTCCAATACGGATAAAGATTCAAGTTTTCGGCTAATTGCATAACACAATCTTAACTGATTGTGCAATATGTGCACGACTACCTATAAACATGGCTATCCTTCACGACGTAAAACATTTACTTCGGTGACGCTCAATTCAGGCCTCAAGGAGGATGAATTAAAATTAAAATGGAAACATTAATATTCGGGCATTCTGAATGCGATAAAAGTTTTAGTAGGCATCCATTAAATTTGCGAATGAGTGGAAGGAAGGGTTCTTAATGTGAATCAGGGCAACGAGGCTATTAAGGAAAGCAATTTTAACAGCATAAACTTGCATGGTAAAATGACGCGACATATGAAACTGCTACCTGTAAAAGACAATTAGAAACCTATAACAATTCTACTTTCATTGCCAAATTAAGCAGCCTATAGCTTATTTTATTACCTTAATTCGTCTCTGCACGTAATCTACCCACAGCCAAAAACGGCACACAAAATCTTACTAAATCAAAAATTTACCTTCAGGTTTTGGAAGCTAGGAAGCTGTGAAGCGTATCGAGGTAAGGCTTTCGGATGAAAAAGTAAAATAGAGGTTCTATTTTTCACTCGTCCGGCGATACCGACTTGAAATTGATTTAGTGTGAAATTGGAATTTCAAAGAGTAACACGGCCTTGAAGATGGGAGACAAGTCATCATTCGAAACGTCGGCTTATATGAAAGAATTAACCTGGCTGAGAACCCGAGAAATATTCATCAAAAAAGTTAGATGGCTTTATCAAGGACAGAGCCTCCACCACTCCAGTTGTTGACGTCGACGAACTGAAGACTAGGATACAAGTTGCTTTGGGTACTGTGACAGAACACATATTACAAAACACCTGGCGGTAACTGAATTACCGCTTCAACATTCTCCGAGCTACCAAGTGGCACATTGAAGTTCGCAAACGTAAGTGGTCATAAAAAAAACTAGTAAAAGCGACCTATGTAACTATATCTAGCTAAGAGTATAATGTTGAACGGTTATTATGGAATAAATGTTTAAAATTAGGGCAAGGCTTTATGCTCACTCCATTTATTAAAATGCGAAAATAACCATTTGTTCTTCATAGGTATTTTATCATGGATTCATCCATGGTGTATATCAACAAACATCATTAAATGACAGTCCTGTAGTCTCAAAAAATGTGGCATGACCTCGACGTTGCATTCCTTCCACCCTCAGTCTCTCCTTTACCTACCCCATCTTTTCCTAACCTGGCTTATACTCCCCCCGCATTTTTCTCCGCCCACACTACCCATGCCACCAGCCCGCGGGGGCTCCAATATTGCCGGCACGGGTTTGTTTGATTGCCAGCTGACGGCTCCCGGACCGCCTATGTGGCCAATGAAAGTAAACAGCACGTATCCATCCACGACAGTCGATTTTTCACTCTCCCTGACTCACCAGTCTTTCTAAGAGCATGGGCCACGGGCGGCCCTGAGGAATATAAAAGGCAGAAATCATCAGGAGACGGGAGGAATGGACAAAGCCGGCCCTGCGGGATATGGATGATGACCGATCAAGACACAAGAGAAGTCTTAAGGGCGGGCGAAAGGAATAGAATGAATATATAGAGACATGTGGACTCATATAATGATAATTTTGATTATGTGGTACCTGTTCCCGGAGCAATAGTAAGGTAAAGCTGGGTTTACACCAAGTAGCATGTTGGGTATGGCATGGTAATAATAATAGAATGTCTTTATTCGGGCGAGGTTGAGACTAGGAAGTCCCCTCATCCACCTAACCCCTCCATAGCGTCAATGCAAACATATTAAAAAATAATAGACAAACGTTTACAATACAAAGGTTATACAATATACAATATTTGTGAAATGTCAAAAATATGAACAGCTGCATGTGAAATTTTTGTGGAAAAAAGATTTCTATTTGTGGGAAAAAAAATGGTATTGTATTTGGAGGAGGCGACCGACAGCTGAGGTCATTTTCACCATGAGGGAAGGGTAGGTAAGGAAGGCTGGAGAGAAATCCGGCGTCGGCATTAGCCTACTCCTAACAAAAGGCGCCATGGGAACCACGGCTTAACGGCCATCCGACGGATTAGGTATTGCGTTTGAAATACCACACAACACTCAAGCAGGGATCGGGCAGTCTCTGAAAATTCTATGCCACCGCCGGGATTTGAACCCGAGCCCGCCGGGTGGGAAGCCAACAGTCTAGCCACCACACCAACCCGATCGCCCAGAAGCACGTTATATAAACAAGTTACACATAACATGTTTTACGAAAAAGTTGCAAATCAGTGTAACATGTTACCAACATGTAACATTTTGTTATAAAACAAAAATTCGTGCTTTCGGTTTTCCGCTTAGCAAATCAAAAAATAGTATCATAGCACAAAATGTTTCCTCAAAAATTAAAAAAATAGGACAAAAAAATTATTAAAATATAGTAAATGAAGTGTTTCTGGGAATATTTTATGAATAAAATTTTTGGAGCATTTTTATAGCACTTTTTATAGTATTTTAAAATTCATTCAGTTAAGAGCTAAAACAATCTTTCCAATGTCCTTTTATTTTAACTTCTATCGTTATTTGGATGTTATTGATAGGCAGTAGGCGTCCTTATTTTAATTCAGATTTGCACCCTGGTGATCGGGTTGGTGTGGTGGCCAGAGTGTTGGCTTCCTACCACGTGGGCTCGGGTTCAAATCCCGGCAGTGGCAGAGAGTTCTCAGAGACCTGATTGCATGCGATGAGGAGGACATTTCAAACGCTAAACTCCGTCCGTCGTGTGGGACGTTAAGGCGTGGTCCCCTTGGCGCCTTTCGTTGAGAGCAAGCTAATGCTGACGCCAGGTTTCTCTCCACCCTTCCTCACCTACCCCTTCCCTCATGACGCAAATGACTTCTGCTGTCGGTCGCCTCCTCTACATACCATACCATACTATTTGCAGCCGTCTTTCTCAGCAAGCGGGATTATACCTTCCAGATTTATATATAATAGATTCAAAAATACACTAATTGGCAAATTACTTTAGCAAATAGTAAAGTAGCATGCCTGTAACAATTATCAAAACTACTGCTATCAGTTTTTCATCAAGAGACTCCCTTGCCCAGCACGGGCGGGTGCAAACTCGTGATTACTGTAGGCGGTCATTGGTTTAGTTCGAGTTCATCTTAATGGATACAATAGTGAAATTTTTAAGAAATAAGCTGGTGATTCGATATCTTTCAAGATTTCCTTCGGCGTACCAGCGCACAAAAACTGCCAGTAACCTGTGAAAAAGAGGGGTAATATACCTACGCGTGAATCATTTAACATTACTTAAAATCGAACGAGTTGTCTTCTAAATCGGCGGAAATTTTGCAACGAATGGTAAGATTGATTACCATTCCTCTTAAGATATGAGCAACGTCAATAGGTGGAGATGAAAAATAATACCGCAACGCATTCAAAAAGATACAAGAAGCATCCCATTTTTCAAAGGAAGGCTACTACTTTCTACTTGACCAAATACGCGAACTTTTGCTCTCGCATAGGCTACCGCATAGCAGGAGGCACTAAATGCTGAGCATTCAAATGAATTGACTCCGAGGGATTGAAATTAAGAGTCCAAATAAAACCTAGGGTTGTCATCAATGGATCACTGCTCTTTCGGCTCATAATTCCATCAAGCAAAAGGTCAAAAGAGCCGGTTGAACCATGCCTTCAAATCAATTTTACGTATAAATTACAATTTATCGTCAAGGATATTCTAAAGAGGATCTTTTCAATGCAAGGGAAAGAGTAAAAGTTAATATTTTAGCAGAAGTAGTATCCTGATTTCTTAAAGTAAATCATACTTTTCATAAACCGAGCATTAAAATACTTTCCTGCTGGTAGGCCAAATTGGAAAACAATTACAAATGTCGTGGATTTTAATTGAAATTCGTCACTTGACTTATTTTAACCTTAATGTTACAGGGAATGGGGGCAGACGAAGATCCAGGATTTTTTTCTGGGGGGGGGGTCACAAGAGTATGACATGCTATTCTCATATTTGATATTAAAAACAAAATACAACAATTACTGTAGAAAACATTCCATTTATTTTGATATGTAAGTAATAAATATGAAATTAAATTATTGAGGCTCCGTAATCTACAAAATAAAGCAAACGTGATGATAATCGTATTACAAAATCTTGTCAATTTTGGAAGCGTCTGGGGGGGGCACGTGCCCCCACCCCCCCCCCCTAAATCCGCCTATGGGTAGACGTAATAAGTTGAATTATACTTTAAACTTTGAAATTATAGCATTTCACTAGAGGAACATGTAAGACTTTGCTAAACCTTCCCCTTCAAACACTGAAATAGTACCATTTCACCAGGGGAACATGGTTAACTTTGTTTAGAAAGTGATTCCAATAAACTAACCACTACTTTCCGCATGGTCCACCTTTACCCTCAAAGGTCCTTTCCACGGAACTGAAAGTATTCCATTTTCGCCTGACTTCACATCTCCCATCTCCTTCCAAAACCCCGGCCCTTCATTAGCTGTAAATCATTCAGCGTCAGGAGTAATCTGCAATACTTTTGGGAGAGGAGATAATATCAAGCATTTTTTTGCTTATGAACATGGAATCGTAACTCCTTAGTTACTGAGCAATGTCAACGCAAATTTTTTTATGCACTCTGCAGATACCATGAAAACAGTTATTCTAGGGTATTCAGTAGGTTTGTGTCGTTTATGAATGAATAGTTCGAAATGAACGATTTAAGGGTATGAACCGAATGAATTGAATCTACGCTTTCCACTCGAATCGTTCAAAATGAACGATTTGAGTGGAAGATTCACATCACCCAAATCATTCAATAAGAACGATTAGAATTCTGCTTGACTGCGTTGCAGCTATCCATGAAAGACGGTGAAATATCATTAGATTCTGATTGATGGTCATACAGTTTGGAAATAAAAATTAGCTCTTTACCTCAATTGCAATTGATTTGTCTCGCTTATATGTGCGTTACGTATTTAAATGTGACGGAAGTAAATGATACACTGATTTCGTTGAACGTTCTTCAATGAAAAAATGTTTTTCACGGAGAAATCAGTAGTATTCTGACAGTATCAGTGAAATGAAAATACTTGAGTTACGGGATTTTTCAAATGGAATCAAAATGAATTCTTAGCTCTCACAATTAAATGTTTTAAATTAGTACGAAAGTCTTCGTGAAATAGTTGCATGCAATGGAAGAGTAAAAAAAATGTCTGTAATCTGACGGATTGAACTTCTTTTAAGAGCTCTTACTCTGCATTTCACAATAAATTAATTGTGGACTACTTATTTTGTATGCCATAATATTGAGACAATTACCAGAGGTTTTAAAATTTGAAAACAATTTACATATTAAAGAACTTTTTAAAATGAAAAATAATAACTACTGTCATAAAATTTGAGATGGAATAACTTGACAGATTCTCATGGTTTCAAGATTCACACGGACACGAGATTTCCATGGCTCTTTCGGTTCATTATGAACGATTTAAAGAATCGATTCATTGCCGCGAATCAAATCCCATGAACCGAATCGACAAAATAAACCGAAATTCCCACCTCTAGCATTCAGTCTTTTCGTCATTTTATTTCAATATATTTCGGTTATTTAAGGATCTTAAAAAAAATAAGGTTAGAAGAAAATTTCCTATCATTATTTATCGAAACAAGTAGTCTTAATATGGATCATGTAGCGCAGTCATATTCTTGATACTCGCTTAACGTTGACACTCAATTAAGCTCAAATATGTTATCTGGTGAAGAAATAAGTCGATGTAACACAGAGTAAAATTTATCATTATATAAATCTATTATATTACAACCTTATTAGAAACGTTAAATATTATTGGGAAATAAATTTGACCGTCTTCCAATAACGAAAATTTTACCTACGTATATTGTAAGACGAATGAAATTTGTAAAATAATTAACGGCTTATAGTTTTGCAGATGGCAGTAATTTGTGTTCAACAGTCTCTTGTTGGCTGTCATCAACAGGAAACTCTGACTTTTAACTCACTTCCGGGGAAACGGCCGGAATTCTCGTATAGTAATGTCCAAAACGTTTATAATTACCTAATAAAACGCAGTTTCCAGTTGGGACATGAAAATCAGTTCCATGCAAAGTGACGATTTGTGAGTAACTGCTGTGTTCTACTATGCTGTGCTCTACTCTGCTCTTTAAAACTTCGAGTGCAATGAATTAATATTTGATTATTCAATAGTTTCTAATACGATACGTGGAGGTTTGAAATGGCGACAGGTGTGACTCTAATTGTAATTTATGTTCTACTTATTATTTTATTTTCCTATGAAGTAGCATGGTCGCGTTCACGATACAATAACTTCATCATTCAACAACATATATATTATTACATCACAGTAGCGTGAATACCTATCAACATAATTATATCATATTTCTTTTGTTATTGAACGCATGATAAATTGCATACTCTCAACAGGATCACCAAGAAAATATTCCGTATGAAATAAAAACTTTAACCATGGGTAATGTATGATAAAATTATCTTAGTGCCTTCTCACTAATGCCTTTTTATATTTGCGGTAAAGATAAGCGTTAAAAAGGGAGTAGGTACACTAATTATTCTGGAATTTTCAAGATTATGGTGTTAGTGTTAAACTAGTAGGCGACTCGACGTAACAAAGAGTTAATTGTTTCGTTATAGATAATGACTTTCCCTGTCTGCCTTATATAGTTTACTTTCGTGCATCAATTTATTTACTTATATTAAAATATTACTTACGCATATTCTCAGACGAATAAATTTCTTAAAATTTGAAAGCTAATACTGCTGCAGCTGGTAGGACATTTTTTACAGCCCTAAGAGGGCTTTCATCACCAGGCCCATGAATGGAGACGGCCATGTTGACTTTTAACTCACTTCCGGGGAAGTAGCTGGGGATTTCCTATAATAATGCTCACCTAGTTTGCTAGCAACCCGATGAAACGCGATTTCCAGTTGGCCCATGAAAATCACTTCCATGCAAAGTGATGATTTGTAGGGGAGCGACAAGTGAGGGGCGTGGAGTCACAGCTGTTGCTTTGACCCAAAAATGCCCCGAGCACTTCGACTGATTTCAAAAGCCTTGCTCCCCCTTCCTCGCAACCCATCCCTCAACTGTTTTTTTTCACCGCGTTTTAGTTCGCTACGCTCCCGCTGCCCTCTATGCCACTGTCATCGTGGGCGGTGGTATAGTTCCCATGGGAGTGGTCCACGTGACTCTTAATTGAAAGGGGAAAAAGCGTCGTGGGCGGGACATATTGGATCGTCCTCGAAATATGGAGTCGCCAGATGAGAAAGGGCTGACGGATTCAAAGGAATCAAGTGACTGCGCGAATCGAACAAAAAATCTAAAAACCCGTCCTTCTGCAATTAATACGTAAACATTCATAGATACGATCTCTCGATGCATAGACGCAGACTTCTCTCGAATGGCCGAATTTCGTATTTATTTTCTAATGAAGCATTCGATTAATGTCTTCATACTGTATGTTACATTGTCTTATGAATTTATTTCAAAAGTCCACAAACAGCAATATTGCCAATTTATAGTGTTCCAATAAATATAAAATATATAACAAGAACCTTTCCTTTGGGCTACAACCTTGTCGCGGTGGAAAGGCTAGTTCCTATGACCCCGCGTTACAATAGTTAAAATTAAAACTATTTCTTCCCTAGCGTAATTTATCCCGATATTCCAGGCGCCGTCCGAGGAAATGCCCCCAGGCCTGCGTCTCAACGGCTCTCGTTTGTGAACTTCATGGAACAAAAAGGGCATTGTTGTCAAAAAGCGCCGGTAGGCGGAAAATCTGATTAAAATATCTATAACTGTAAGGACGTTTCCACATGTCTTTGAAGGTTTCGCAATCTTACCTCGGCATATTTTTTTAGAAGTCAATTTAAACATTTGAAGTCGATAAAAAACGAGGTTTTAAAGACTGAGAGATTGCCATTTAAAATGTAGTATTTGAAAGCAATTATATTTGAAGAAAAATCACTCTAAATAATGCAACATACAGATAGCTATGAGATCCCGTTAGAAATTGTGGTTCCTTGCGTTATTGCTAGCAGGTACGAGTTAATGCTAGCGAGTCAGCCACCGTATGGGTGTAGGCGGAGGGTAGGCAATCTCAACGCGTGACTTTGCAGCTGCATAATATTGTTATAACTTATGTCAACGTTGTAAAAGTTACCAATCATGATGAAGCCTTAGCTTGCGGATATCGCTACACCTACGGCGACTTTATTTTTAAAAGTTGCAAAACTGACTTTTGTCCCGCTAGATTAGCGATTAGGACCACTGTGCGCTGGCGGGATTAATTCACAATTATTCCCGGTAGGGCCACCCATGCCAGATAGGTCAAAGGGTAGGAGCCAGACGAAAGGTAGTCCACGTGATGGTGTCACGTAAAAAACACTGTTGGAATGGAAGTGGGAAACCCTACCAACTATCTCTTCCCTGAAAACATGGAGATTGATCAAACTAGCCTATTGTGCATTGAAGAGGGAAGTGCATGATGTAAGGGGAGGCTCCCGGAATTCTTCTTATGCACTCCATGGAAACCTACCTCAATCGGTAGAATACTTTAATAATAGCAAGAAAACAAAATGAACATAATGTAACGGTAATAAGATACATAAAATATACCTAGAATCAAATCCTTGAAATTAAAGAATACAAGTACGTAACACTAAAGGGAATCGGAGCAGTGGTAAGGATTGGGAAAGGTTGCTATTGATGCTCAGATAGGTAAGATAGAGACAAGTTAGAAAAGACGATCGTGGATAGGGAAAAGGGATCGACACTCGGAGGAAGGGAATTAAGAAGTGATGGGAGGCGGAAAAAAGTAAGCGTTGTAACATAATGCTGGCCTAGCCATTTTTTTCTTTTACCACCTCATGGCTTATAATAGGGCAATTCCATTTGTGACGGAATTACTTTTAGAGGAAATTATAAGATGGGATAATTCGATAAAATTGTAAAATACAAAAAAAAATACAAAACTTCAAAGTGTACATGAACAAAAAACATTTATGAAGTTGATGTTTATATGCAGATAAAAATTGAATATCGAAATACCTTCTGCCAAAATTAACATGTGACGGAATTACTACCAGATCAACCTCCTAGGTGTAATGATTTCAAACATCTTCAAAACTCCGTGAATCGAAGTATAATCTAAAAACTTTTAATAAGGCTCTGAATAATGTTTCAAATACTGATGTCATAAAATTCAGCCATTCAGCTGTTGATTTATCAAGATAAAATATTTCGAGTTTAAGTTTCAATTTGAGAGAAATAGTTGACATTTTCATGGAAATGCCCAGTAACAATAATGGGACCCACCATATTGTAAATTTGGAGAATAAACAATAGGCCTAAGGAGTGGAAGCGTCGGTAACAGAAAGGAGTAGGAATGTTGACGCTAAAAGACAGCTCGCAAAGGGGAATTTTAGTTCAAACCGTCGGAGTGTACGGTTGTGCAAAGACGGCACGCAAGTAGCATTGTAGATTAATCCCGCGGAATGAACAGTCGTGCAAAGACAGCACGCAAGTTGCATTGTAGATTAATTCCGCGGAGTGCACAGTCGTGCAAAGACAGCACGCAAGTAGCATTGTAGATTAATCCCGCGGAACGAACAGTCGTGCAAAGACAGCACGCGAGTAGCATTGTAGATAAATCCCGCGGAATGAACAGTCGTGCAAAGACAGCACGCAAGTAGCATTGTAGATTAATAACGCGGAATGAACAGTCGTTAAAAGAGTTCAGAGCTCGCAAGTTTTTGGCAGAGGGAAGTTCCAGAGTGTGGCATCGTGCGAGATATAACCCACGTAGACAAGGATAATTGACAAAGGAGCTGGAATTAAGGAGAGGAACGGGAGATTTTACTACAGGACGGGACCCAAAAAGCTGAGAGCCCGCCAAGGACGAACACCACGCAGGCTGAGAGTATTTTCCAGATCACAGAGTGACGAACCAACCTGTGTCGTCGAATAATTGTGTTGTAACTATAAACTTTTATTTTTATTTAAGACACAAAAAACCATAAGTCAGGAGGTTTTAATTGGCCAAGAATTAAGATTGTGACTGGTATCCCTTTTTACGAAGTAATTGGATTTTGTGAAAAGTTTAAGTGATGAAGTGTGGCAAATAATTAGACAATATACTTAAAAGAAGGAATAATTACACAGGCCAACAAAAAAAACTTTCTTTTTGGTGCCGGGAGTTTTTGAGCTGATATTAACAATATTAGTGGTGCTGAATCCAAATATGATATCCGTTTTTATGTAACAGCTCTACTTTTTTAGATACGGTGCATTTTATGATTATATTCTTTCAAATTTTTGATATATTTCAGAAAATATTTTTTAAATTTAAATCAATCTATAAATAAACTAATTCATAATCACTCTGCTGTATTGACTTTGAAAATCACCTTTATACCTTTGAGAAAGGGGTTGGGGAGGATTTGGCGTGTTTGAAGAAGGGGGAGACAGGCGCACAGAGCTGAGGCAATGGGAAAAGATACAACTAAGGGATGTGGGAAACCCACGGTGGAAAAGGACCCTAGTCATAACTGTAGAATAACGACACGTGGAAAGAATCACAGAAGAAAAGTGTAGAAGAGTAAAAAAGGGGGGATGGGGTAAAGAGAGAGTGTGTCTTTGAAAATGGAGAGGCGGGAGTAAGTAAGCAGTAAGGGTATTTCCGAAAACAAATGGTCAAATTCTCAAAGTTTTTGTAAAGTAGCCTCTAAAAGTGAGCTCAATTCGAAGAAGCTGTGTAAATCATTGTGATGTGTTTTGTTACATTTGTGGGGAATATACTTTAAAAGAAAATAGGAAAAACATTACCGACTTTGTGAAACGTGCATGCCTAGGATATTTTGGTGTTCAGCTTGGTGACCAAGGTAAAAAGTAGGCATCGCATGTTGTGTGTAAAACATGTACAGAACATCAGCGGTATTGAACTACAGGAAAAAGAAAAAGTTTAAAGCTTGGTGTGGCAATGGTTTGGAGAGAACCTACAAACCATATTGACGACTGTTATTTTTGCATGGTAAATGTTTCGGGAATTAATCGAAACAATCGCCGCAAATGGAAATATCCAGATTTGCCTTCAGCTAGACACCCGGTACCCCATTCAGAAGAAATCCCGACCCTAATATTTCAGACATTACGAGATGTATGTGAGGATAAATATGAGCCTGATTCTATTGACGATAGTGACAGTGACTACGAGGCAGTATCAACAAATCCTCAACATCAATCAAGATGAACTAAGCGAACTTGTTAGAGAATTGAACTTACCGAAGGAAGCATCTGAACTAATAGCTTCAAGGATGCATGAAAAGAATTTAATGGAACAAGGTACAAAAAATTAATTTTTATCCCACAATTGAAAAGGATCTGCTACCCCTCTTTGCTCAAGAAGACAATCTTACATTTTGTTTTGACGTTAGAGGTCTTCTGAAAGGAATGGGACTACCGCAATATGAAGCTAGTGATTGGCGTTTGTTCATTGATAGCTCCAAGCGTAGTTTAAAATGTGTTCTTCACAATGTTAACAAGTTTGGCTCAATACCAATCGCTCATTCAACTGAAATGAAAGAAGAATATGATACAATAGTATTGGCCTTACAGAAGATAAAATACTAGGGACATCGCTAGGTGATTTGTGTAGATTTAAAATTGGTGAACTTTCTTCTTGGGCAGCAATTTAGCAACACAAAATATCCTTGTTTCTGGTGCCTCTGTGCTAGCAGGGACAGACAAACCACTGGATTAAGAAGTGGTCAAAAGGAGGAAACTTAATTATTGGGTAAAAACATTATTGCTAAGTCTTTGGTGAACGGGAGAAAATCACCTTACCGCCCCTTCATGTTAAACTAGGCTTAATGAAGCAATTTGTAAAGGTTCTTGACAAGGATGGACCATGCTTCGGCTACATAAGAATAAAAATGCCGCAGATAAGTATAGAAAAACTTAAAGCTGGTAGTTTTTATGGGCCACAAATCAGACACAGATGGGCCACAAAACTGCTTTTGTCAAGCCATTGAATGAGATTTTTAAAAAACTGTTGGCTTTCATTTGTTGAGGTAATAAATTTTTTCTGGGAAATCACAAGCGAGAGGAATTATCTTGAGCTGGTAAACAATATGTTCACTAACTTTAAACCACTTGGATGTAATATTAGCATAAAAGTTCACTATACACTGTCACTTAGACTGTTTTCCTGAAAATTTAGGCGACACAAGTGAAAAACAAGGCGAATGATTTCACCAGGAAATCAAAACAATGTAAGATCGCTACCAAGGAAGATGGGATAAATATATGATGGCAGATTACTGCTGGTGCTTAAAACGAGACTGTTTTAACAAAGTGCACGCAAGAAAATCGCGAAAAGGAGCTTCCGTAGTGTTGAGTGACGTATTTACGTCTTTTTTTTCTTCAAATTGTTTTATTTCAGTGAAAAATGTTACTACATGTATTCAATTGTATTGTAAAACTATTGTAATTGTAGGTGATTTAACATTCCTATAAATAAATCAAGTGTTTATATTTTGTGGGTTTTATCATTTATGTAATATCATCATATTGAACATTATTTTACGTAAGTAACAACATATCTGTATCTTGAAAACTAGAGCTGATAGGAAAAAACTAATATCATATTTGGATTCAGCACCCCAATTATACTTGGAATCAGCTTTAAAAGCTCCGGCACCAAAACCACTGTTGACCTGTGTTATCCATGCACCAAATATGTGTCTAAGTTAGAATATACAGTTGATCGTGACGTAAGGATATAATGAATTATTTTGATTATTTAAATTGCCTGTAAATCGAATATTTCATTTGTCAAGTAAATTGCAAACATATGTCTCAACTGCCAATGTTTCATGTATTTTCTTTTCCGACGAGCAAGCTGGGGCAAAATAATTAAAATATAAGCTAAGAGAAGATATCGCCATCATGTTTTCTTTCCAGGTAAAAGGATCAATAGTTTTTCGTGTTACATGTTTATCTACGACGTTTTTGGCTCCCATAACGTGGGGCATAGTACAAAGAAGAAAAACAACAAAATTTCTTGTTACAGCGTTGAATGAGTGATAATCTGGGAACTGGTGAATGGAGCAGTGAGTGGGTGCGCGTAGGGTACTCGGAAATCAAGAAAAGAAAGGAGTTTAGGACAGTCTGTGATTGAGTTGAGGATATTGTAGATAAATTTAAGGTGACTTTTAATGCGTGGAAAAAGGAGGATTTTGAATGGAGAGAGAAGTTAGAATAGTGTTAGTGGGCATGTTACGCATGTAAGGGACTCTATATTTTACTATGCTTGAGAAGAAGTTAGTATGAAATTTAAAGGCAGAGAGATTTGACGGAGCTGACATAGCCCAAATAAGAGAGAATTGGGTTATCACAGGAATGACAATTGTTAAAAAAAAATAGCAACGAGGAGCTTGTGGATCTTTAGTTTTCGAAAAAGAGACATTGCTTTAGTTTTGACTCTTTGTATGTGCTCGGAGAAATTTAGTTTAGTATCAATTTGTATGCCAAGATCCTTTGAGTCCTCTAGAAATTCCACGATTAATAGAGTAGAATTTAGACATTTGCCTGAATATCAATATAGAGATACAGGCTAATGTTAAAAAGGCTCAACTTTTTGTACTCATTTGGATCTCATAAGCATTAAACAACTTATTCGTAACCAAAAATTATTTCTTGACCAAGATGATGTTTCCTCATATGAATTTTCCATCATATCATTGAAAAGTTTTCCTACGTTAAAATAAGGTCTAGTTAAAAAAACATAGTCGGGTGCTAAGGTTTCCGTCTTATTATTAAAAGATGTTTTTACCAATCTGAACGAAATAGATTACTGCTAGGGCCAAACCAAACTGCTAGAGCAATGTGAAATATGAAAAGTTTTATATGTTATAGTTTTACTTCTTATACATACAAGAACCTATACCAGGGCTTCTACTAAAACATCAACTTTAAAATTTCACCTGATTTCCAAATATCCGCATTACTTTCCCAATGCTATCTGATAAAATCATTGTATGCATCTATAACGAAATATAGAGTCATTTACATATAATATACCTACCTTCAATGATTTTAGTTGGAAGCTAACCCTAAAAATTTAATTAAGTGTAAATACAATCAATTTCATTTCAATAACGACAGAAATATAGCGAATGGTTGCCATAACACCTTCCACCGAGGTGGTGATTCTCATCAGTACTTACCCTGGGCTTCTTCAAAGCACGCATCGCCATACGATATTCACGATACATAAACTGCCACATCGTTGAACACCAGTCCTTAGTATACATGATGTCAGCATTACTCTATCTGCCACCTCCAACTTACACATCTAAGGATTACCTCCTCCAATACCTGGGATCAATGTAATTACCTGCTCGCACCTCATAGGGAGTTGATACCGACTAAGTCCTTTACCAAGGCACCCAAAAGTATAAAGGAGATACACGTGTGTTCTGAAGCGTAAGTATATCCTCATATCACGAGCCCCATCGCATCTCAAGCTCTAGTGTGAGAGCTTTTGATACCAATGATGAGATGAGGCTTAAGCCCCCTTCTCCGCTATGTTCAAGAAACGAACTCGTTAGTGGGCGGCCGTCATGAAGAAAAGTGCAAACCGAAATGGCTTATCAACACCGCCGTACAGAAGCCGTTATGGGGTTTCTGTCTGGAATCTACTTTTGGTTTTGCTTTATAGAACCCCCTTACCTAGGTGTGTGCGATACTTCTACCACCTTTTGTTTTGTAGGCAAAATAATGGGTTTCAATGTCGTATTCGATATGCGATATTAAATAATCATTTGGCATAATGAGCACTTTTACTTTTTCAACATATAAATAAGTGTATCAGGGCTTCTACTGAAATATCAACCTTAAAATTCCACCACATGGTCCAACTGTCTACATTTCTTTCCCAATTTTATCTAACTGAATCATTTCATGTATCACGAACGGAAAATGGATTCATTTAGAAATTATGCACCTAAATTCGATGATTTCTGTGAAAAAATCACCCAAACATAAAATTTAATACTTGAAATTACAAAATGAAACTAATGAGGTTATAATAAGTCGCTAAGTTATTACGCGTGACTTATTCGTAGCTATGACAATATTAACTTCTACTTATCCGGTAATTGATTTTCTCCTCAACCTCTGATCAATTCATTTATCACAAAATAGCTATTGAAGCTTACAATAAAGCAGTAATCTTATCTGTTACGTAACCTAAAGACACATTTTTAAGATCAGCTTTTTAATTTCCCCCCCCCCCTGACTATTTCATCTCTATTAATGCGGGTTTTTTTATCTTCGAAAATACTTTGATTCCTGCGCTTTTGATCTGGTAAGGCTCCCTGAATTTCAAACTGATTTCAGTAACTCGACCGTGTAATAATGCAGTCTGTGCATATATCGAAAGAAAATGCCTTGCTGTTTCCATTTTTGTAGAGCTGACTGCGAAGAAAATTCCATTTCTGAATAAAATACTAGTTCCAATTCGCTATTTTTGTTATTATCCTACATCGTATTTCCTCTTTGCTCATTTGGTAATCCTGCACCAAAACCTCCAATATGACAGCCATGCAATCGTTTTGAGACTACAACTTAACCCTTAGCTTGCCTTGGTGCTTTTTTAAGGTCATTTTTATTTATTTTGTGCAAAAAAAGGATACGGCGCAATGACGATATTTCAGGCAAGAATCGACGTAAGGCAAGGATTACGAAAAGCTATTCTCCTCCGGCAGATATTAAAGTACTCGCTCTGCTAGGTAATTCTCCAACCTACGCGGCCTATATATCCACCAGTAAGCAGGAAAAAACCGTGATAACACTGTAGTGCAATCTAGCAATGTTTGCATATTCTTTCTATCATTATATTTACCCGCAGGTATTATTCCCGAACTAAAACAGCGGAAATACGATGACCGTGTCAGAATTAATTTTTTCTTCAGGAGCAATAAGACTACACGTGTTGAAATTATCTCTGCGCCACAAATATAAAACGTTTTTGCGTATTTTACACTCAATTTTTCGTCAGGACCATGTTACCTTGAATTCGTTGTGTAACAGGGAAAATTTCTTCAGCCTACCCACTTTGCTTTAATGAAAATGAAAAAGAAGGAGCAATTTCCACAATTTTACATTTATTAAAACGACCGGTTTCGCTTTTCAGCATCATCAGATACCTGATGATGCTGAAAAGCGAAACCGGTCGTGATGATGCTGAAAAGCGAAACCGGTCGTTTTAATAAATTTAAAATTGTGGAAATTGCTCCTGCTTTTTCATTTTCATTATGTCACGTTTCCACTCCATCTCGCCTGAAACCTCAGACTACACTTTGCTTTACATTTGATATCCTTTAGAGATGAAATGTAACGTGGATGTATGCTAAATTTTGTTTCGTCAGAGCGTATAAACTCTACGTAAGGGCACTCAAGATATAATAATTACTTTTTGGATACGTCTATTAAAAAGTAGAAACTATACATAAAATCGGTTTCAGTTATACATGTCCAGTTTTCATCCAGGAGTCCGGAAAAGAGACGCAGTTTTAAATATTTTATCTGTGGTATAGCAATGGAGGTCAATTGCATTAAAAATATCTGAGGGACAGCCGTTCTATAAAAACATGTTCGAGATAAATTGGAAAACATAGAACTTCAGGAATTGGACCATTAACTCAAATCTTTTGAAACAAAAAAATGGAGAAAATGCAACTTTTGACTCCCATACCTAAACAAATATCCAAATGTAACACAAAGTGAGCTTAATTACATGGTAGGGATCCAGCATGATGTGAATCGAAAATCACGTCACACCATTGATCAGCAGGTCCTAGATTAGAATTCACGGTCACGTGGATACCCTTGCTCTACAATTCTTGGCCTAATTTGCACATACATTCTGAGAAATTTTCTATTTAGGTCCCCGTGGAAATGCAGCTTCAGAGCTATCGCAATTTCAAATTAGTCTCAGTCGCAGTGACAGGAATTGACTTATTCCGTTAGATGACCTACTTAAAAATTGATTATTCGACACGAGCGTGCATCATAAAAATCATATTGTACAACATCTAAGCATTAGGGCCCATTTTTTTATAGTTTACATTATTTTGTGTGATTGGGTAGGTTTTCCTCTAGAACACCATTCTTGGATTACAAGTTTCCCGAACGGAATTTCCGTGGTATCAGGAGAAAAGTAATATTTAATCAAATATATTTTTTAGCTATATTAATGTAAAGTGTAATCTATACTTATGAGTAGCAGTGATAAGTAATTATTCATATTGTTTTGAGTGCCCTTACGGCAAACTTATACGCTCTGACGAGAAAAAATTTAGCAGATATCCATGTCACATATAATCTCTAAAAGATATTAAAGTTAAAGCAATGTGGATAGGCCGAATAATTTTTCTCTGCTATGCAAGGAACTTGAGTTAACATGGCCTGAATATAATATTAATAAAAATATTTTTGAAAAAAAGGCCTAAGTAGTGAGTCTAATTTTCATTTTGTTACGACAATAATTCCCCAGTTATTGTTTTTTATCAGAAGCACATATACCGTAAGCATATCAGATGTACAAAGACAAAAGCATTCTGAAAACCATTGGTGATGTAGCAGTGTGACATGGATGTTTACAGCTGCAGGAGTCACGCGAAGAGACAGTGGAAATGCACTGAATGAATGGTGAAAATCAAATGCATCTGCCGAAAGAGTAAAGAAGAAGTTCGAAGAAATTGTGAGAAAAAGTAGATTTATGAATACTTTAAGGTAAAATATCCAACCAATCACATTCTATCTTATTCCATTCATACCCAACGCTCATCAGATTTAAGTGCATAAGTAAGAGAAGAATATTTTTAACGTTTTCTCCACAAACCTAACTTTATTTAATCCTCATGAATCTGTAATACAAGATGCTGAAAACGGTAAAATTGAATTATTAGGTCAAACAAGAGCTGAAAAAGCATTCGTTAAATAATGATTTTAAATAAGATAAAACCTTTACATACATATTTAGCCGGGATGACATAAAATCTGGATTCGCCTTCAAAATAATTCTCACCAATCACACATAATTTCTTCCTTTGTGACCTCCGCCAAGTATCATATTTTTCTTTCATGATTCGGTAGTGCAGATAGTACACCGCCTTTTAAGCCGAGAAATCGACATAAAAGTTTTCGATAAAAAATATTCCTGTTGATAACTTATGACACAAATCACACGTTTTTTCTCCCCCATGTCCACGACAAGCATCATATTTTTCGCTCGCGATACTAGAAAGACTGCGTGAGGAAAAATATTTGTGAGACAGAAAGTGATTTTCAAAGCCATGCTTCCTTGAAACAAGATGAAAGGATTTTAGTGAACGATTTCCAAGCGAAGGAATTGATCCACTAAAACTTCATCAACGAGAGGAAATGACCTTTTTTCTACCCTGAATAAACAAACCTTAAAAAATCAATCACTACACTAGAATCAAGAATGCCACGGGAAAAGGGTACGCAAGCTCATTCCGACGACCGTAAAACTGAACGAATTGGAGGGAAGGGGAAAAAATAACGAGAAATTGAAGCATGGATTTCACAATAAACCCATCGCTCAGTTGGAATACAGGAAATTGGGATATTTCTGCTCTAACAGGAGTAATGACGGCTCCCGGAGTACAGACAGAAAGAATTCATTGCTAACGATCCCCAATGAACGTATACAAAAAAGGCGACCTTTTTCTTTAAACGATGCCATTATTGAAAAATTAAAAACGAAAAGAATGCGATATCCCACACTGAAACGAACAAAAGGGCAAGTCTGGATACCGAGATTTTACACGATAATGAACATATCGACCTGATGAGAGCAAATTCATTGTGAGAAGATGAACTCGAATCATGAATTTTTAATGATATCTAAAGGAAAAGATATCGGGGTGTAGCAATGGTAGCGTGTTCAATTACCAATCCAACGGTTGAAGGCAGAGATTTTCCAACACGCTATATAAGCTTCAGCTTCGATATGAGTTTAAATTTAAACTATTTACAAAATTAAAATTACATTATTCTAAAAAAATGTTTTATTAAAACATTGATATGTATATCACAGCAATGATGAATTTTCTTAGCTCTAAAATAATTTACAAGCTACTTCTTGTACATTATGGAAGTTTCAACATGATAAAACTTAAAAAAAGATATATTTTTTCTTTAAATAGTGCTAAAATTATGAAAATATGATGACGATCCACACTCGTTATTGCGCAATTTGGCATCCGCAGTTCATGACATGTTAGAATCGTCATTTCAGCGTAAGTTTAAGAAAGGTTCAGGTTAAGGAATCAAGGAAGCATGATTCTCCCATAGCATTCGTGTTGTGAATTCTGAATCCAGATCACAGACAATTAAAACCACCGACAACGCACCCTGAAGTTTGTTGATAGCGCTATAAATAAAGGAAGGGAGCATCAACACTAAAATTGTGCCAAGAACGAGATTTAAAGCGGACTTTAGTTTTTATTTGTTAACAAAATCCTAAAACGCGACACTTCAGTTGGGAAATATATGTTTAGGAGTGAAGGAACGTCTATTAAATTCTCTGATGGCTAAAATAACAGCGCGGAACTAGTGGGATATTGTGCTCATAGTTCGAAGTACGCGATAAATAAGTAAAATCGAGGAAAAACTGCATTTTAATACCTCAAAAAATTTTTTTAGAATTTATTTCTACAATGCTTGAAATTTGAACGATAGTGCAGTAAACTTGTATTTGGGCTATTCAGAAAGTAACTGACGTTTTGGCATGGCGCGGCAGTGAGCTAGACTAGCCTGGTGTCGAGTTTTACTACACTCCGTACTCAATCATCCGTGGTCTTCCGTGGTCAATCATCTTACGCGTCGTTCCGACATACTTAGTTAGACAATATAGAGTTAAAATGAGAGCTGCAAATGAAAATCCCGCCAGGGGTAAAGTGCGAGCTATGATAAGGTTCCCGTTAGCGAAAAATCAAAATATCAATTGAAATTTATGCCTATAATTGTGATCTATTTGTACAGTCAAGAGATTATAGCTCAGAAAAATAGGACGTGCGATACAAAACAAGCTTCGCAAAAAAATCAGCAAAAATGTTTCTTCCTTGTCTATCAGCCGTTTGTTATCATTTATTGTTAAAAAACTTCATATTGTTAAAAAACTTCATATTGTTAAAATAATATTATACTGTTAAAAATCCCTATTGTTAAAAATTTATGAATGTAATAATAATAACAGTAATAATAAGATGTCTTTATTTGGGCGAGGTTGAGACTAAGGACTCTTCCACCTAACCCCTCGATAGCGTCCATGCAAGCATATTTAAAAACGGTAGGTAAACGTTTGAAATACAAAAGTTATACAATGTACACTATTTGTGAAATGCTAAAAAAAGATAAATAAGTATACGTGAAAATTTTTTGTAAGAATAAATATTTCTGTTAGTGGGAAAAAACATGAGGATAAGGGTGTTGTATTCTTCAGCGAAAAAAACCCACTGTAGGAAAACGCCCACACAAGAAGGGGGGCGTGAAAAACCTGCGAAAACCTACTGAGTGAAAGCTAATGTCATGTTACATGCAAAATACAAATGGAACGAGACTCCTGGGGCAGGGCCTATAAGCGCGAGGCTCCCTCTGCACCGCGGAAGGGGGAGGACAGGAAGGAGAAAGGAAGAAGGCGCCGCCGCGGTAGGAGCCCGACGACGCCTCCTGGGACAGGATAGGGAAGGAAGGAATGGGACGAGGAATCCCGCACCGTCACAAAGGCGGGCGGGTCCCACCATCAGCAAAACCAGGCAACAGCCATTGCTATTCTAACGATTTTGGAGGATTATCCTATGAGGAAGAATAACCCAACGATTAAATTGTTAGATACATGCAAAATACAACATAGTAAATGTACTTACCCATTCAACGAGTTGGAATCTCCGTCGAACCTCTGTCTGCACTCCCTCGTCTGAATCGAGACCCCGCCGCCGCAGGACCTCGAGCACATGGACCAAGAGGACCAAGGGCTCCAAGAGGACCCGCCCCACGGCGCAGAGTCCCCTACGTCGCTCCATCGGCCCCTGGGGCTCCAGCCACCGTGACCCGAACGGTGTTTCCCCAAGCCACGGCCCTGGAATGAAAATGAGATAATCCTTGAGTACATCAAAAATCTATATACGATAAAAACACACTATTCAGACCTCTGACGGACTGACTTACTCACTCATGCAAACATTTGGAGAGAACTAGAGATAGGAAAAAAATCATAGAATCGACCTTCTCTAAAATCGTCTCATACTCTAGGAAAAATTGTCAAAATACGAAGAAAAAAATTATACTGAGTTGCCCGGAAGTTATAATTTTCCTGAAGTTCTTGTATCAAGTAATCAAAATTTATTGTATTCATTTTCATAGATAGATGCTATCAAATCCACAGGAATCCATGGGTTGAATGGTATATTGCATTAATGCAGTCATTCTTAGTATCATTCTTTTAGTGATTCAGCCCAACGGACGTCGAGGACAGTTATCTATAGAATTCCCCCGAATCAGAATCAAAAAACTTATTACGGTTTTGATGCTATTCTCACATTATTCCGCGTGTCTCCGAATCTCTGATTAACAAAAACATTTCGAGTGAGCGAGACGAGATACAACAAAAATTCATAGAATCGACCCCCTAAAACATCGACTGAAACTGCAGGAGAAATAGTAGAAGCACTAAATTTCCTATCCATCACATTACTGTCAACTGCCTCTATGCCTCTAGTTTTCGGGGTCATTTCTGGGTCAAAAAATTGATGGTTATAAGGAAATCAAACATCGCGGATAAGCCTGTTAGTGGCACCAATGTTACTGTGGCAATCATTAGTACACACCTCGTAACAGTCAGAAAGGTGGGAAGCCATGAACTGTTTAGTATTTCTAGGACTTAATTTAAGTAAGTCAGGTATCACTGAAAGAAAACGATCCTAAGGAATAAAAGGCTGAGAAAAATTGTGAAAAATTGAAGAGCAACGAAAATGGTCCCAAGGCCTTTTCCAAGGTGGACTGTAGACATAGCCTCTCCAGCAAACGAAAGCGTGTCAGGATAAAAATTGAGTCAAAAGATCGACTTCTCACAGAAAACCACTCACTTGAAAGTAAAGCAAATGACATACTCGAGAGCTAGGCACAAAATCGCGACCGCAAAAGGCACCAAAAAAAATCAAACAATAACAACGCTCACATCATTCGCTTTAATTAGATATTACCTTTACAGAAACCGACGAACCCCAAATCATTCGTCGTGTGGTCCAACAGCTAAGTAATGCCTATCCCCTAAAAACACACTATCACGAACCGAAATATACCTCCATGCGAACGAATACTTTTCCTTCAAAACAAGCTACAGTCTCGGTAAGTAATGCAATCATAAATGGAGTGCCATTAACTTAAAAGTAAAGTAAGCGACAGAATCGAGAACTTCCCCTATAACCACTAGATCTGTCGATTCATAAACGCATGATAATGCCACACGCTTCATATAGGAATTGCCTAAAAAAATCATCGAAAGAACCGCTTCAGCTACTCAGGTGGGCTCAAAAGCTTCCTATTCACTCTGAAAACCCATGCAGGCCTCGCCGAAAGTATTGGCTTAGGCTTCGCTAAATATGCTTCAGAGGCGATGGTCGTACTTCCGTCTAAAGGAAAGGACATGGTCCCGATGAATACTGAAAACAGACTTAATAATCCACCTCAGCTTGAGTGACAACGATGAAAGAAACGAGCACTGTTAAATTACTGCGAAAAAGGTAAAAAAAAATCAAGCGCAAAACGACTCACATATATAACTCACGAACAGGGGAGCCTACTAACAAAAATATTGGGGGGGCCAAAACGGGGAACTTGCCCCGGGAAATTTTATAAGTAGTGAGTTTTAAGTATTTTTAAGCATTTTAGAAGAGACATATGACCAACATTAGAACCCTGGTAACTCGAAACTCGATACATGGACACCCCGGGGAAAACCGACAAGCCTGACACATTTTTTCCTCACACCCATAACGAATTTTGGAGGGGGCTCGGGCCCCCTCAAGCCCCATGGAGTCGACGCCACTGCCCACGAACCTTCACGCACCGTTGACCAGCGTTGACTAAGTGTTCGCATATCGTGGTGAGTTCCTTGATTGCAACAGTCGCTCCACCTTTTCACCATATGAATGAGCTTTTTTGAGAAATTCGAAACGAATACGCCGATAGAAATCAAACTTTCTGTCAGCCAATCGCAGGTGGCATTGCATTTTTCGAGACAACAGGCTGAGAAGTAAAGGGTACGAAAATCCTAATCTCACAACTGAATTTATCTTTCCAGACTTGCAGTCAAATTGCACATTTAACGAGAGCGTAAGCAACAGCTGGAACAGTTTATTTTTTTTCATTTTTCTAAAGAGCCCTGAATTGCAAGCGTGAGCAAGGGGTAAGGTTAATAAGGGAAGAGCAAGGCTCAAGTTTGGTATCTGGGGTCATATCAGAAGGAAGTCAAACATACCGGCAAGGACAAGGGAGGCTCGCACAGCTGGGCCTTCATTTTGACTCATCACGCGGTCACGGGTGGAATTGGAATTCCGACGGGGTCTTTGCACTACGCGGCATCAGTTGTGAGCTACAGTTGGGTGATTTTTCTGAATACATACATACAGAGGAAGGAGAAGTCCCTCGTAAGACTCGGGATACCGACGGAACAATCTACATTTACATATTAATATCAAGCCGCCTAAAATGCGTGTGGCAGGGGTGTTAGGACACCAGCTGCTAACAAATAAAAGGGAAATGCTTTAAACAAATTACGATTAGTATTGATTTAAGTCCTTATTTAAGATTTATGGTTCGCGGGAAAAACGAATTCCCATAACTATCCGTTGGGCCAAATATCCCTCTTAGTTTCAGTCGAACCTGGAAATAAAGCGGGGATTTTAATGTGATGTTCTCCGTGTCGCTCTAAATATATCTATTCTTAATTCCTCAAGAAATCTAAGCCTACCCCGTGGCCTCCGATTTTCTTGCGACTCCCAGCTTAATTCCTTTAAAATCTGTAAGACGCTCTCTGTACGCCCATAATTGCAGTCAGGGGCGCAGCTAGGAATTAAGGTTAAGGGGGTCTTAGGCGCAAAACACTAGGGTGTCTGAGGGTGTGGAATACCCGCCAGGGTAAGAGGTGCGGGGGCCCTCCCCTAGAAAAATTTTCAGATAAATGGTTCAAAATGGTGAGTTTTGCGGCCTTTTGTGGGATATTTTATTAACATTTACACTATTCTATAAGTAATAGTAATCCAATTAATATAAATGGATTAAACTTAAAAAATTCTGAGGACTGGGGGTTATTTTCCCCCCAAAATCACCCCGGCTGCGCCACTGGTTGCAGTTGTTGGCGAATAGCGTAGCTTTCCTATCTATTTTATTTAGTTCACGGATTAAGTCTTTCTGAACCGGATCCCCTATGCTCACTTCATATTCAAGGTGTGACTGGACGAGAGCGTAATAGCACCTCTCTTTTCCTTTTTGATTCGAAAATCTTCCTGCTATTCACTTGACGAATACTTGCTTCTCCAGGGCTCATCATTCAATAAAATGAATCGGCCATATCATGAGATACGGTGACCTCATAAAAACAATCGTCGAGGCACAAGCGGATGGAGAAAACGGCGAGAGGGAACCAAGGGTTATATAAATGGAGCAGACGATAAATGATGTAAAACAAAAGAATCATGTAAGAGTAAATAGATCTGATAGTAGACATGAGCGGAATCCAACGATTTGATCGATGGATTTCTCTTATTTATAGGAAAATCCACCAAAATCGTTGTCACATTAATGGCTGAGCCAGGTTTCGCTGGAATCCCGCGCCTTCCTTGGTTTTATTTTTGCCCTTGAGGTAAGCGTGTACCAACCTTCCCGCTCCCTTCCATTACCTCCCTCCTTGAGAGTTCGGCGGATAGAGCCCACGAGGTTACGTGCCGTCGCTTAAAGGATACCTGCGAAAGGATTTTCTCAGCAGACATGAGTGGAGACATTTTACCAATCTAGGGATCGATGACCCCTCATGTTAAGATGATATATGCACAAGGGTTCTCAAGGTATCTTTGCACTAATCCATAGCTGAGGAACCACAATGGCACGCCAACTGGCGCTGTAATAAGAAAAACTTAGCAATTAAAGTATTAATAATGAGATTTTTCAAAAATCCTAACTCTTCTAATTCTCTCTGAGCATTAAACAGAGGACCACAGCCCGTCCGGCTTTAGCTTGAATTGTGTTGCAAATCCGGTCGCTTTTTAATCGGTTTTCAAATTTTTCTTCCTAGCCCATGAGTTAAAGTTCACATCCGGGTAGTGGTGGAGATTTCTCAGATGCTACCCGATTCTTGCTGGACTGCCTTGTTCAGGACACTAAATTACGTCACACCGTCCGTCAGATGAGACGATAATTAATATTCCGTGAATTCCAATCTGAATTTTTTTAAACTTTTGGGGATAATTTTGGAAAAATAGTTGTGCTATTGGTGCGAAAACGCCTTTGGGGATTTCGTCTCATCTTTTTCTCGAGGTGCTAGGGTAATTTTTTTCACCAGCAGGACACCTCGTCAGGCCATCAGTTACTCGCCTTGTTGCTGATCATCATACTCCCTTTTTCTATTCCCTCACGTTAAGAGTGAATCATATCGCTTGAAAAATGAAGCTTAAGGATAGGCGTCCTCCCTACTTAAGTTCTTTCCGTAATTCGCCATTTCTATCGCTTCCCAACTTTTGAAATAGACGTTTTGACGTTCCCAGGTTGTGACCATGCTTGCTCCACCACCGCAGAAAGGTGAATTTTTTTAGTAAAAAAATTCACCTTTTCTGTCGTCCACCAAAAATGAGTTCAACAGACTGAGGCTTCAATTGGAGGAAGTTAGATATATTTAAATAAATAAAAATAGCACTTTTCAACAATTTTTTCGCGTACAACGCGTTTATTATAAGCGGCTCTAACCCGAAAAACAGTCATCAGGGGATCGGGTTTTTGTTGTGGGTATAGTTTTGGCATCCCATCCTATGGGCTCGGGTTCAAATTCCGGTGGTGGCAGAGAATTTTCAGAGACTACTCGATCCCTGCTTGAATATTGTGTGGAGGACATTTCAAGGTCAACACTCCGTCCGTCGGACGGGACGTTAAGCCGTGGTCCCCTTGGCGTCTTTCGTTAAGAGCAGGCTGATGCCGACGCCGGGTTTCTCTCCACACTTACTAACCTACCCTTCTCTCATGGCGCAAATGACCTAAGCTTTCGGTAGCCTCCAAATACCATTCTTTAACAGTCACTAGTTTAATCACCGCGGAAGCCTGCGTAACAATTTTTTTATTTTGAAAGTAATTATCACAAAGTGTTCTTCTGAAAGTAATCTGAGAGATTGCACAATTAATCAGAGTCTCTTCGTCGACGTAGTCTATATTCCGAGTTGTTACGGGTTAAGGGTTCATCAGGGGAGGACTCCGCAAAATGGAGGAGCTAAGCGAAGGAGACGATTCCCCGCGACTTCAGCTGATTGGAGTCCCGAGGCGAGGAAGAGAATTTGCGTGTTATGAGAGAGGACAAAGTGAGCAAGCAAAAAAGAAACGGGTCGGAGGAGATTGTGAGGAAAAGAGAATGGACGGTGAGATTGAGCAATGATGTGAGTGGAGGAAAATGAGCTCTACTCTTAGGCCTGCAGTTTTACTGATAATCCATTCCTGAGACTCCCAGAGTAGTGATGGAAAAATGCCGGTCAGATTAGATTTTTCAAAAAATCCATTTTTATTCGAAATGAAAAGTTCGACTTTCCACAAAAATCGAATTTTTTAAACGAAAGGTCGATTGATCGAAAATATCGACGGCTCTTTAAAAAATACAGGTCGTAAAAATTGTTTATTATACATTCGAAAAATACACGTTTGGGATGTAAAAAATATTCCCAAAAAATACATTTAGATAGAGAGATAGATATTTGCAACAGAGTTGCCCTTTGGAGCATAAGTACATACGCATGTATGTCTGAGAAAATCTTGTAGGGTTTTACAAAGGACATTGAACATTGTTATTAATTGTTGATAACAAAATATTTAGAAAATCTGGAGAAATATTACATTCATACAGATCCAAATTCAATATATATTGACATAGTCATAGTCAAATTTCATAATAAATTGTGAAAAATAGTCGTCAGAGCAAATTTCATTATAAACAGACAAAATGCAGTATCTCATATACAGAAAATAATACAGGTTACAGTATTTTAACATAAATATCAAATTTCATTTAAATAGAATAAGAATAATCTTTTTTTGAAATTATCTACTGTCTTTCTGATGCTGAGGAATGGAATTCCATACGTTGCATGATTTTACGTAAAAGGAATTTTGATACTTGGTGGTTTGGTGACACGGTATTATAAATTATTTTTGCTTCTAGTGGTTCTTGTTTTTTTGGCTTAATTGTTCAGGAAAGGTTGAAAAATATATGGAGGGGATTTCATATTTTAACAGCTTATACAGAATTAGACCCATTTGCCATTTTATTCGCTTTTCGATTCTTAGAATTGTTAAGTTTTGGTAATGTGGGGTAATGTGGTCATAATATACAACATCGCCATTATATTTAGAGCACTCACGAGTAGTAGTAAACATTTACAAATTCACGCGTATTTAAGTTTTGGGGATCACCACTTGTAACCATTCGACTTCACTAAAATTTGAATATCGAGGCAAAATCTCGATTTTCTCTATTTTTGGAATTTAAAATTCCATTTTCCATTTTAATCGAAATCGAATAACATATCCATATACCATCCCTGATACAAAATCTCTGCGAAAAATCTTTTTTAATGGCACGATGCTACAGTTGCTCACGAATAATGATAATTGTTATCAGAAAAAATGGCAAATCATTTGATAAGTGAATATGTGACATTATATTTTTCAAAAAGGAAAAGTATTTTTCAATGGCACGACGCTACAGTCGGTCTCGAAAACCGATGATTTTCACCAAAAAATTTAAATGAAGATCTAATTATCCTGGAAAACCTAATTGGAACAGAGTAAATTTTTATCACATGCGACTGTTTTTCACATACTGGTGTGACATCCATTGACCAGCAAATAAGGCGAGAAACTGATGCTCTGACAAAGTCTCCTACAGGTGGAGAAGAATTTTTAGTAACTGGAAATCTAGCAAAGGCGAGATCCCTAGTGGTGTTTTACGCAACAAATAGATTATTTTCCAAAATCCATCATACAAATTTTGACAAACTGCAGAATGGAGTTCGTGAAATATTGATTTACTCTACGAGTATATCACACCAAAGTCGAGGTCAGTGTCGATTCAAATATGTAACGTTTCCAAATTGAGAAAATATATGAGTTTCTAACTTCATAAACTGATTTCATTTTCTTGACCTCAATTATTTAATGATGATTAACGTATCGGAGTATAAATCTTTTTCATTAAAAGGTATTTAAAATTCACGGAGATGTAGGTACTCATTTATACTTAAAGTAAAGTGTCACGTATCCTTCTGAGAGCAAAAAATATTTTCCTTGACATCAAAGAGCAGGAGAAATAAAAAATGCTGCGACCTATCTGATATAAAATATGTTCCGAGGTACGTTATCAATTTCCTGACTGGAGAAAAATCGTTCTTTGAAGGCAACCGTAGTCAAGTCCAGACGTGGTAATTAATGAGGAATATTAAGAATATCGAGTTTCAATAGAGGTGTATTGATCAGTTTTGGTCGCAGTTTAATTCGTCTGGATCATTGTTCTTGCATTTTTTTCATTCCGAGAATTCCTGCCTTCTTCAGCAGAAGATGAAACACAGTGCTAGCTGATATCCCGTCATCGATGTTTTGTATTGTCTCGTGTCATGGAATTTGAAGTGGAATCATGCAAAATAACTTCATTTGAGAACATGTGCGGCGGCTTGCTATCGGATTAATTTGTACGTATATATGCCATGACACTCGACCGCTTTCTCTCTCCTCCGAAGCCAAGACATGTAGAATATGATTTCGTTTTTAAAATAAAAGTTTTTTTTCACGAAGACGAATACCGTATTATTTATCTATGATTCCTTATCTGCTCCTTACTCCAACTATCTTCAACATCATTTTAACCAAAAAACGCCAAGAAGCCGAGCACGTGAGCCCTTTAAATATTACTATTATCATAAATCTATATAATCCAAATGGAAATAGCATATTTTTTCGAGTTAGTATCGAGAAAATACTAAGGAGAGCAGAGGAGAATAGAAACGTCACGAATAACTTGATAAGAAGATGAGATAACCAAATCGATCATATCTTGAGGTATGATGGCCTGATGAAGACAATAGGGTGGTTTCCTATTATTTTTTTATTGCCTAAATCGAAAGATTATTACTCCTGGAGTACGTATTTCACGCTTTTAGATTTTTAAATGACGATATCTATTTTTCGCGATTAAATGAAAAGTGAAAATTTTCAAGCGCGCGAAAACGCGACGCTTAAGTATGAATGTCGGGAAGTCTCTCCGCGTGACGTATTTCTGGTTCCCCCTCCCGCCCTGCGAGGTGACCTTGAGGCGAGGCTTAGCGCTGATACGACGCAGGCTGCTAGCGGCTAGCCTAGTACCCTGCTGGCTGGTAGCGCTTGGCTTAAATAAGGATAATTAATAGCTTATCCAACGAAGAAAACTTTCCGACCTTAGCCAGTTTTCATAGGTGATTATGAAGACATGTTTCCCTGAGCTCTGTGCCTCATGCATGCATTGGTAATCTCAGACGATGTAAAACTCCTATCTTCTCGTATAGAAACTAGGTCCCTGTGACGTCACGTGGAGTGGCATCGCATGGGCGCCAATCTGGCCCTTTTCAAATGAGGATAAAAATGGACCATTGCCATTCGTCTAACCCGGTATTTCTAAAACCAAATAATTTGTATATTATGAATACACTAATGGTGGGTAACGAATCGCAATCAATGCCTTTCGTTTTCTTTGATGAAGGAAACCACCCTATTGCTAAGGGATATGTGGATTTAATGAACGGAAGAACGGTAAAGGATGACCTCGAAAAAAATATATGGGGCAAGTCACATAAGATGCGAGTGAGAAGAAAGATGTGAGTGTGAAAAGAAAAGATAAATAGGGAATTGAGTCGAGAGCTGCGTCAAACCAATCGTTGTATTATTGCGTCGTGATACATTACGGCTATTTTGGCGTCTCGGCTCACAGTAACATACTCGTATTCTGTTACATGAATCAGGTCTTGAATCATATAATGGCTCTGCAAGCCGAAACGAATTAAATTATGTGGAAAATGCAAATACCTTTAATCTGAATATGACGAATTTCCATCATATCAAGATGAATCAGTTGAATTCAATCTTTGGATTGTTGACCACTAATGATCAGCGCCGGATCCAGGAAAGAGACAAGTGGGGCCCGAACAACATTACCTTTTTGTCTAATGTAAATTGGATACTCAAGGGGGGCTAAGCCCCCCCTGCCCCTCACTGAATCGAACGATGTTGATAATGATGACTAATTGTTCATAAGACAGACGATGGAACGAAAAATCGAAAAATACTGGTCATAAATTTATTTTCATCCTGTAATAATCGATACTAATACAAAACTGATGCATGAGGTATTATTCGCAAATTATGGAATATTTTTGAAAAAAACTGTGGACCGAGTCCTTATTGTTTGTAAATATAGCCGAGTTCTGATTTAAGAATGGATTAATCGAACCAAATCCTACGAGGTCGTTCCTACCCAGAGTAATTTTCACCAGCGGAGCGCGCTGGGAATGCTCCAGACTTCGAAAGACTAGGGTGCAGTCATGAATAACCAACTCTGGAGGGGGAACGTACTCGCCGAATTACGCGCAGACATCTCCCGACTCACACAACTCGCATTCCTTCGCTCCATCGACACGAAAGAAAAAAAAGAAACACACCAGCGCCCTTCGGTTGAAAGCAGAAAAAAAAAGAACGACGCCGGGCGTGGGCCATCTGCTTTTCGTCAGAGCGCGCGAGTTCCACCCAGGCCAATCAAAGTAATCCGGTAGGAGGCCGAAGACCACAGTGTTCCGATGCGCTCATGGGGAGAAGGCGAAGCAGCGCGCTAATTAGGATATTTTAGGAGTAAATTGACAGCCCAGATGCCTTCCTCCTCTTGGTATTGGTTCATATGACGTATATTTTGCTTGGATAATTGTTTATTGGAGGTCTTGACTCCTTATAAATGTTTCATACGTTCATTGCATGAACTTCTGTTAAGAATTCCACTGCTATCAGTACTTATGTGATTATATAGATTTTTATTTATGTATTTTAACATATGTTTGAAAATGCTAAGGCATGTATTTTTAACATTTCCACCTCTTGTTGTTTCTTTTCATACGGCGTATACTTTGCTTAGGAAATTGTTGATTAAAAGTTTTTCATCCTGAAACATGTTCTTTTTATCTTACGTTAAAATCCTAATTTAAAACTAAGTCATATCTATGATTAACTAGAAATTTTGCTAGTTTCTACGTTCATTGCATTGCACATTTCTGTGAAGAATGCCTGTGCAATTAGGACTCATACGATTAAGTGGATTTTGACATATGTATTTCAACATGTGCCGGAGCATTTTAGCAAATGCATTTTTAACATTTCCTCCTCTTGATATTTTTTTTTTAAATTGACGCATATCTCGGATCCATAAAAATGTTTTTTATTTTATTTGAAATTCCTGCATTGTGCATTTCTTTCAAGAATACCACTGCAATTAGTACTTATATGAACACGTGGATTTTGACGTATGTATTCAAATATATGAATTTTTACCATTTCCTTCTCTTGATATTTCTTTTGAAAATTGACGCACATTTTGAACGGGTAGTTGTTGATTGGAGGTTTTTATTCCTGATACTTTTTTTACCCAACTTGAAACTCTTAATTGGAAGTACAGTCACATCTATGCTTTTTTCATGAAATATGCTAGCTTATTGCCCTGTACATTTATGTTTAGAATACCAGTGGAATTAGTACTTATGTGATTACGTGGATTTTAACATATATATTTCAACATACGTATTCACACTTTGAAATGTTCCTCGGCGAGGTAAATAACGTAAAAAACCCTAGGATGGGCAGTATCACAGGACACACAAGATAAAGATTAAAAACTCACATTAATAACTGAATTTTCGGTGGCATTACCACCTTCCTCGGAGTTAGGTAAAAGACTGAAGGTAAAGGGTAAAGGATAGCTGAGGGAAGGGGAAATAGAGGGGAGGTAGGGTCCAAAGAAGGGGGGAAAAGAGTGAGCTGAGGCAATTAAGGGATTATCGATTTTAATATAAGTATTTGAACATACAGAAATTTTAATGGCGTGTAATAGGTACATTACGCAATGAGTAACTTTTTTATTGTCGTTTATTTTAATTATATCGAATAATTTATTTTATCGTGGTATGAATTAAATTATCGTGTACCTATGCGAGAAATAAAATTCAAATAACTTATTTATACATGGGGTAAAGTGGTAGAAAACTAAAGGGACGAGCATTTTGAGCATTTATTACGGAGGCTTTTGGGATGAGTTAATTGGTGATTGTTTTTCGGGTTCCTTCCGCGTTGACTCATATTTTACGGACAACAGTTTCGGGCGTGTTCGAATTAATGAAGAATGAATGAACATTTTAAGGCAACCGAACAGAAAAATTTTCGTCTTTCCACGGTTGCAGAGCATGCATGGTCGGAACCTGGGCACGTCATACTATTTAAATCAAAAATCATAGGGACCTGAATCTTGCTGCAGTGGAGGGGGTCCGAAATATTACCATTTTATTTGTAAATTGGATAACCCAGGGGGGATTACCCCCCTGGTCCCTCTTTGGAACCACCCCTGGTTTTTACCAATTTTAACTGTATTTCATTGAAGCTACCCATCACATTGATTTCTGTAACACTGCAATGATATAGCCATGACCTATACCGTTCAACAATGGGCATTTCACATTTAAGTGGTACTTCTTGCATTTTGCTTGTGTAGTTCTGTAGACAAATGATTTTTTGGGCATGATGCCTAAAGTGTGCCATCTTGATATTTTGTATGCGTGTAGTTAAAAGTATGAGCAATAATATATATTTTTATGAAAAAAATTGAACCGGGGATGTTTTGAGATATTCAAGGTCAAAGGTCAAGGTCAATGACCTCGAGTATTGAAATAATTATAAATAGGCCATGTTGTATATCAATGTAATGCCCTACATATTAAATTTCCAAAAACATAAGTTTCATTTTGCTACCTTAAATAGAACCGGAATTATAGTCATTTACCTTTAGAGAGACACGCTGAAATTACGACAAATTCATAACATTTTCGGACCTGTAACTTTTGTCAAAATCATCATATACCTCTACAAATTGGTATTTTTCCATCACTTACCAGTACAATACCATTGAATACACCAAATGTGAAAGAAATCTGAGGTGGTCGGGTTGAGTGGTGTGTTGAATTCACATGGAATGACCCAGCCAGGGAAAATAAGTATTTCCTTCGGCTGATAAGGGAGGCGATAGAAATAGCGAGTCAACAAAAGAACTTTAATAGGGAGGACGGCTATCCTTTAGCCTCATCATTCAAACGGCTCTTCCAACAATGGAATTCAAATCAACGTCCGCCTGACTAGCCTTGTATATAAAGAATTGCAGCTCTGCAGATCATTTGGACCCGAAGACGGGAGCTGGAACGCACCCGAAACTGTCGTCCGTAAAATATGAGTCAACGCGGAAGGAACCCGAAAAACGATCACCTATTTGGAGCATTTTTTTCCAGAGATGATAACGTACACATTTTTCAGCTGTCCTGTGAATAAAGATAATGCTTTAAAATTTAACTCATATTAATTTCAAGTTTGAGACAGGGGTAATAGTTTTTAAATTAAGTGATACTTCAATCCATCAGGCAACCTTGTACCAACTGACCTTTCCCCACGAACGTATCCAGGTCATTCTCAGCATTGCTCCCATGGAGCCCTAGCGGACCTTGAACTTAATTTTTCCACAAGGTTCTTCATTCTTCATGCCTTTTCGAGTTTTCGTAAGAACTCGCGAGTGCCACCCAGAGCTAATCAAAATAATCCCGTGGAGGGGGATACCGCAAGGATCCCAGCCTGTGCCTCTCGGCTTGCCGAGCAAACGCAAAGCAGCACGCTAATTAGATTTTTCCGAAATAAATTACCAAATCAGGTGACTTCCTCCTCTTGATATTTTTTTATTTAAATTAATATTTTTGTGGTTAGTTAATGATGGTGGTCATAATTCCTACTTTATTCTTTTTTAATTTGGATTTTCTATTTTGAAATGAAGTCGTAAATATGCCATGTATCTATTTTTATTAAATGGCACATGCGCGTTTTCAAATACTACTGATATCGTATGTATTCATGTATTTGTATGTATTTTGGGCTCCTTATTCAATTATTGAATCAATTTATCGAGATTAATTATACGCGAATTAGAATATTTTCGCCGAATTACACGATATATGATATGGATACACCCAGTAATGTAAATATATTTTTAAAATCAAAAACAAACGTATGGTAATACACTACATTCAAAACATGAAATTTGAAGATGTAACTACCTACATACATTTCTTAGGAATACCTATATTCCACCCATATATGCCTTCCAACATCATATGCTTGTATGTATATGCTATTTTTAATTTGTATATTTTATGGGTAATATATCGTTTTTCCAATAGGATATATATTTGGTATTCCACTGATGTTCAGAGTATTATAGGGGCAATATCACAGCGATGTTGTTCTTCTTTAAATTATTTTTAAAAATCAATGAAAGAATTATAAATTAAATAATCTAATTCAAAATGAGGATCCTGGATGATTGTCAGCTCACATTCACAATATAAAATAGCGACCAATGGTAACTAGTGGTCGTGAATATTGGTTTATTTCAGCTGAGAATTTCCACAGGATGTGCAAAAGATCTAAACATTTTGCGGAAATGACAGAGCTGGGTAAATAACGGGAAAAACAACAAAGAAACGGTAATAGGAAAACGTCATTCGTTTCAATTCAATAACCGTGACGATGAATTTTGGAAAATTCTAACTATGGAAAGTATAACAGCCCTCAGACCCGGCTCAAACTCACAGGAACCCATAAATTGAAATATACATGATTGCTTAACCTTTTTTATGATTATTTTTAAAAATTTCATTCGAAAAATACCAGAATACTAAAATAAAAACAATCACGTCAATGCAAGCAGGTGAAACCGAGACAGTTTATTTTGTAGAGTTGAATGGGAGAAATAGGCGATTCTGTTTTCCTCTTTTAATGGAAATCTAAAGAACTCCGATTTTCACGAGAGAATTAAAAAGTAAGAAATAATCTCCCGGAGCATCGAGTTGTACAAACGATGAATTGCAGCTTATCCTGGCAGTGATTCTAACATAATTCAATAAATCAATTTAATTCTTATACATTTTAAAAGCTTTCAACATTCTCGGCACTAATCATAAGGACCTCATCGCTCTCTAACGGGATGGAGTCCATATTTTTCTGAGTAACATATTTATTGTTTGCTTCACTCCAATAATATGGTTTAATATTCTCCACAACAGATATTATGGTAATTTAACAAAATGAAATATAAAAAATTTGAAATTCCACATAAATTCATTACTGTGCAGTCTTGGTGTTGACGTGCCAAATCTAGATGACACCAGGTGATCACGTGCCATGTCGAAACCTATATTCTATTATAATACACTTATGTCGTGTTACAAAGTTTTGAACATATAATTATGTTAATTAGATTCCGTGAAATTACGCCCAAGACAGCGAATTATATCATATTAATTGTGAAAAAAATGTTTTGATTATAAATCACCATATTTCTAATATTTTTCGCATTTATTCAGTGATGTTACGTATTTAAACACGAATACTGGAGGTGTGCGAGACGTGGGTCAGGAGAAGAATGGAAAAGGTGAACCTGACAAAGAGGAGGAAAGACAAAGTGTTGGATATGGTGGGTGAGGAGAGGGACCTTTTAGATGAGATACGGAGAAGATAGAAGGCATGGGTGGAGCAACTACTTAGCAAGGAGGGTACCTATGTCAAAAACTGTGTTAGAGGGTGGGATGCTGGTTCAACCAGGTAGAGGAAGGAGGAGAATATAATTTTTAGAGCGAATGAATGGAGTAGGCCTTATTGTGAGTTTATAAGGAAAGTCCGTGAAAAAAGGAGAGACAGCCTGGATAGTCAAAATATAGTCAAAATTCACTCAACAGTAAATTGCCCAAATAGTTAAGCAAGATGGAAGTTGAATTTCAACAAGTAAAGAAAATCGTAAGAATTCAATAGCTATGCAACCAAACCTCGTGTTAGGTTTTGCGAAGTTTTAAGTTCAGGTAAATTTCGTCATTGCATGTGCAGTATCAAATCATCCGTCACTTAGATTTGATCCGTATAACCTCAGGATCGTGGTGGGATACTTAACACACTACACCACCGGAACACTGTGCCCTTTGGTTGTTTCCATTACCATTATGTCGGCTGGATTCATACCCGAAGAGAGTAAACTCCGTTCTAGGTGAGACGTGAGCGAAACATACTTCGGAAAATATGGGAAAGAATACGTGGTTGGGTCTTTTACGCGTTTCAAACTGCGACTGATGTGATTAATTTCCCCTGCACAAGAGGTTTGTGGTTTGAAAATTCCTGGTTGCATGACAGCATTAAAATGCCTTCAAAGCACGGCGAGGCTTTGACGCCGCGGCTAGCGAGAAAATCAGTTCCCGTCCACGAGAATTGATGTCTTCAGGTTGCCAACTCGCCGCGGCGAACCTTTTCATTTTCTCCTCTATCACATTGTCTTTGGGAAAACCAAATACTTCATCCAAATGAAGATATACACGCTGGTAACGTTATTTCCATGGAAGACGTTTTTCCGTCATCAACAGCTTATATAACTCATGCCTCGATATCGTTAACATAACCAGGAGCACGTTTTAGAACACCGGAGAACCCTACTACCACTGGCCCTATCTCAATCACCAGCGAAAACGTAATGGACAAAATCTTCTCGGTGGCGATATGTGAGAGGTTTTGTTGCTTCCTATACCGCGGCGCGCGCCGCGGAGCGCTTACCAAAGTAATACATAGTTGCACTCTAAAGCAATTATCTCAAAAACCTGCGCGAACCAGCACCCAATTTTTTTCTGGCACTTCGAGCACATAACAACCATTTGATTCAAAGTAATATATCAATCCGACATCGTTAGACATTTTTTGTAGCTCAAGTGACATTTTGTGTTATTCTGAAACTTGTAGCACATGTTATGAAGCCCCAAAATATGACTTCTTTTAGAAGTACTAGGGCCTGATATTTAAAGGATGTGATCATCACGTATTGGTTATCTCGTGGAGAGAAACACTTTTTGCTGGTACTTAGGAGTGGCCGTGAAGAACTTGACGAATAAAACCAAAATCTGCGCGTGCTGGCGATGCATTTCTGCATCACTCATGTTTGTAGGGTTGCTGTCTCTACATTAATGATTAAAACGGAAATATTTCTTCAGATTCCATTGCTCCTGACATTATAATACCTAATAAAAAAATTTAAATAATCCGGACATTATGAATTTTAGGGTTTTGGCAGACCAAAACGGTTTTCGCCCCACTGTGCGCCGCGTGGTCGCAGAAAAATTTGATCGTGTTGGATTTTCTCTGCGCGGAGGCGAAATACGCCGGAGATTTCGAATTGGCGCCAGTATATTGGAAGCTTAGGTATGCAAATATGCTGATGTATCCCAAATGATAGTAGGAATGCTATTAATTTCATTTTTCACAATTATTCTGATGTTTTTATCATCGATATTTCTACTTTAAGAATGATTAGACAAATGAAAGCCCTAGATTAGGTTTTAATCACAAAAGAGCGGAGATTAGCGTAAAAGAAAAGCGTCATCCGTGTCACAATCTAAATACAGCGTGAGAGCTCCTTGCTGGTGACTACGGTGGTTTAAATACCGATTTATACTTTAAATTTTACCCTCATGATCTGCTTAGCTCAACCTATATAGATAGCATGGCTGGGGAAACCTTTATGAACAACGGTTATCATAAATGAATGTTCCTGATATCTTTTCACATTATTATCGTTCACTGAGTGTATGTATTTAGTTATATTTCATGTATCCCGAGTGAGGAAATAAACCTTAAACGCAATACGTAATGATGCATAAGAATGTGCCATCAATATATGCATGGGTAACGACTATATGCTCCCCATATTTACTTCCAATGTTTTCGTAACTCACCGATGTGAAGGGCTAACTTTGCCTTTGAAGCGGGAGCTCTTTTCACATCGACGCAACGCCAGCCTGTGAAGGCACCCTTATCCACTATTTCTAACAGGGTATATAAAACATTGGCGCGGATCGAACAATTCAAACGCCTAATCCCAATAAAAGTACGAAAAAAATTGGCCTCGCCTGCCAAACCGTAGGTCGTGGGTTCGAATCCCGCCTGGGTGGGTGATTCCTATCCAGGGCATGGATGTTTGTGTTGTACTTTGTTAATATTGGACACCCTCGTTGTAAAAGGCCGTTATGTGCTGTTTACGGGGGATGTGATAAATAAAAAAAATAAAAAATAAAAAATATATGATATAAATATCCGGGAGCATGTCACTCCTTACTACACAAAGTTGCAGTGGTGGAAACCCCAACAGAAATCTTAATTCCTGCTACCTGTGTTTGTACATAAAATCTTGTCATCCAAAACACCTTATTATCTTTATAAAATGATTATACGTCTCCAGAGTAAAACTTGTAGAATAGTAAGAGCTAGAAGATGATTTAAAATTCCAAATTGCCGAAGTACGGTGTACCATTAGGGAACATACACTAAATTTGTTCATCATGCTAATTAGCCTCATTGAATAGAAAATTTTCTCCCGAGTTCAAATATATGAGCCCAAACTCTCCAAGTACTCCACAATCGTCAATAAATGCCAATTAAAAATGCTCGAATATCGCTTGAAGTCACGTGACCTGAAACGCCTTCTGATGTCATCGCACGGTACACCATTCACTTCGCTGAGAGAGTAGAGTGGTAGACCCTTGAATGCAATATATCGAAGTAAAAATCTTCGCCGAGATTTGTAGTAGTTCCTAAAAGGACAAATTGACTTAAGAGGGATTTAAGAAAGCAAAATATCTCAGTTTACTTTCGGTCGACTTCCTTATGGCGGCTGACAGTGATTGCTTCGTCACTAGCGCGATGCGGGAGTAAAATAAGGCAGGTATATGATTATGCGATCAATAAAAAATTATTTTACGAATGTTTTAAAATATTAATGTATTGCCTATTAAGATTTATAAAATCCATTGCCAACTGAAAATCTATCTTATGTATTTACCTACCATGCGGAACGTAGATAGTTCTCCCTAATCGGCCGAAGTTGAGATCAAAATGATCGTGAAAAGGTAAAAAAAAAAAAGTATTTGAAAGACACAGAAATAAGTTTCAAGTACTATCTGTTTTTGAACAGAAACCCACCGCAGAAACGAGACGAAATTTTAGATTATGCGTTGACATGCAGCGAACTCTATGGGCATCACAGCAGCAAATACTTAGTTTAAACTCTGCCATAAGAATATGGAAATGGTCACAGGGAATTTAGGGGACATGGAGTCAATTGTGGCATGCCAGTGCACGGCTCTCCTCTGCTGTTTTGCAAAGCATAACCACTGCAGTGGGGAGGCAGGAATCAATCGTCGATTTCCATTTTTTGTCTCCCGTTTAGTAAGCAGGCTCTTTTTGGCCCAATTTTTCACATTTTTTGCCCGCAACTTTATGCAATATCGAGCTACGGCGCCGGAACTAAGTCTAAAATGTGGGTGCAAAAATTCTGCGTTGAACGCTATAAATTTTATCCCTGTAGCGCTTGGCGAGATTGGCATATACTTGAAAGTATGACTGCGCAAAATGTAAACAGACTGACTCGCAATATACTTAAAATTCATATAAAGACGGACGTCTTGAAATAGCTCCTGAGCTGATCGCTTTAAAACGCTATTGAGCTTTGCGTTAATTTTTCCCGCCACTGTACTTCATGTGACCTCAAAAAAGCAATGTAAAAGGGATCGGGCAGTCAATGAAACAGCTCTGCCACCGCTGGGATCTGAACCTTGACCCACAGGGTTGGAAACCAGCAATCTAGCCACCACACCATCCCGAACCCTTCGTATGCAGAGGTTAACGAAAATATGGCAGCTTCACTTAAAGGGTTCCCCGCCACTGTAATTGATCCTCTTCCTGCCCTAAACAAAGCACTCTAACAGGGATCGGGCGGTCTCTGTAAAAACTCCGCTGGGATTTGAACCCTGTCCCACAGGGTCCTGGAAACCAACTCTCTAGGCACCACTTCACCCCGAACCCCACGTATTCAGAGGTTAACGAAAACATTGCCACCACACTTATAGGGTCCCATAAATTTTTGCGTCTCAAAAAAAAGATACATGGCCGAGTTCAATTTAACTTCAATCACGCGGACAGGAGCGATCGTAAACAATGACAAAGGGTACGACAGAACGCTAATTGCAGTTTATTCCGGAGGGATATTAGTTCGTTTCAATAGGCCGTTAGGATCTACTGGAACGAATGCTGGGGGCGATAATGACGCTTTAATTGACAAAAATATGGCCGTTTCCACTTTGATGTCCCGGGCACACCGTCTGATTTATGGACCCATTCGTCGTCATTATTTATGACCACCCCACCTCTCCCGGCAATATACAAACACGGACCGCAACGCATGCTAGACCGGAAACGGCCCTGGCTGTGTGCATTCATGAACCCTCCCGAACGACACCAGGAGGCATCATAGGGGGCGTTATATTTTCTGACTGAAACGAGTGCCCCAAGGGGTTGACAGAGGACAAATTTAATGCGATCCGACCCCACAAATGAACGGCGCATGATTTCCGATTTGTCGACGCCGCCAGAGGAAGCGCAAACCACGGACCACACCACTGATCTCAAAACAATGGAATGATGATTTCTCTGAGCCACGTAAGGGACAAGTTTGAAGTCACTCTGTCGGTCCGGGACCTCCCCACAGGGCCGGATTTTTTATAGCCTAACTAGGTTTCACCACGCAAGAGACAAGTTTGAAGCCACGCTGAAGCCAGTCCGGGATCTCTAAATAGGGCCGGGTTTTCCTACAGGCTAACTAGGTTTCAGCCAAGGACCTCAAGATCAAGAGGCACCTATACTCAAATTGTTAACAAAATTAAAATAGCAATATTATAAGAAAAGTGAACACTCAAACACACTATCCTACAGGTTAACTAGGCTTCCTATGGGCTAACTAGGTTTCAGCCTAGGATCTCAAGACCAAGGGGCACCTATACTCAAATTGTTAAGAAAATTAAAATTAGTTGCTTGGTATTCGAATAAATGTATTTTTTATACTATAAGTGTATTTTCTGCCTCTTTATTTTGTTTTTATTTTTCTCTCATATATTTAAGTATCATGCTGCCACCAGGATTGAGCCTACTTGTAGCACTATGTAATATAAAAATTCCATTATTATTGTGCAGCGTTGGAAAAAGTGGCGTAGCGAGGGGAATTCTAGGGAGCCCTGACTCCCCGAAATATCAAAACACACCTAGCTTCGTAAAAGAAAACAAAATATTGAAATATCACGATTTCGCAAATGATTTCTTTGAAAAAAAAAATTTTTTTCGATTATAAAAAGTGTAAAATTAAGGTAAAACCCATTACTTATTACCCTGGTTTTTTTCCCCCCTGGTTTTGGACTCCCACCCCCCGCACGAAATTCCTGGCTACGCCTCTGGTTGAAAATTTGGCAATTCGGTTCAAACTTCATTCGTTAGTTACATGGCATTCGAATCAATGTATCTGTCATACTATAGGTTCATTTTCTGTCACTTTATTTTTTCTCCATTCATTTATTTAATTCTCATTCTGCCACCAAGCAATATCCTGCCAGCAGTAATATGTAATCTAAAAATGTATGTGCTCCGAAACTTTTAAAATGGTATAGTACGCATTCAATAATTTACACTTCATGAAAGAAGGCAAAAATGCGACCGGTCGTGAGGAAGTATTGGGTCCTCTACAGTACTTTATATGCCCATGCAGTTCACAATGCGAGTCGGAACTAAAAACGATACCAGCATGTGTCATTTGGAGTCATGTATTCAAACTGAAATGAGCGCCTTAGGAGTCGGCAGGGGACAAATTTCATGCTCTTCGACACCAACAATGAGCGGCACATGATTTTCGATTCGCCGTTAAAATTGAAGCTTGGGGCAATAAAACTCTTGCCTCACGGGGCTAAATTGCCATGGGAACCATGATTCATGACCAAGGTGATGTGAGTTGCTCCTCGAACAGATTAAGTACTCACGTTACTCAGCAAGACCCGAGCTTAAACATGATGCAAAGCGTGTGATTTTGGTATTCAAAGTAGGGCTGACACGTAATATATTTGGAGTACTTCCGGTGAGGAAAATAAATTTTTATGAAGACATGGATGAGTTTCGAACTAGTAATACCGAAATGATAAATAAATAAGAATTCTATGGGATTTCTTTCAAATGCAATGTGTTTGCGAAGGTTTGTTCGATAAACGATGCCATTTTCAAGAAGTTGTCGAAATACGGTTTTCGTAATGTACTTTATTGACGGATGGCCACACAATATAGGCTCTCCGTGCTATATTTTCTTGATATTTATTTTCAAATCATAAATTTGGCTTTCATGTAGGCTATTACGGCGATACTGTCCAAGTAAGCTAAATAAAGCGTTGAATATATACATAGTTATGTCTAAATATTAATGCAATGTTCATAGAATCTTATTAATTACGGTTCTAAATAAAACTAGCCTCGCTTTCGGACTTCTTATCTATTTTTTAGCGAATGAATACTGTAATATAAATCAAATCACGTAAGTTACATGAAAATGGCGCTATAGTCACCTAGAATGGCAAGAAAACGTGATACGTATACTTACTTTAGTTTTTCCTTAACAATATCAGTTATGGGTGTCAGTGCAAGAGTAACATTCGTTATCAGAGATTGGATTGAATGTTTTTAATACTCTCTTTATTGGTAACCTGAGCACTGTCGACACCTTATTGTCATTTATAGAGTATCCTGATGTGAATACATAACGGTAAACAGTTTAGAACTATGCAAAACTCATTATTTCAATATTAATGAAATGAAACTAATTAAAAATCCTTAACGAACGAGGATTTTTATGCCAATTAATACATTGGATATAAATAACTATTTTCCAAATTGCGAAGTAAATTTACAAATATATATCATGTTGCCAATCTAACTCAACTGCATTATTTCGACAACCTTAAAGAAAATATGTCACCCCAATGCTTACAAAATGTGCTAACTAACTTCGTTTCGTTTATAGCCGCTCAGTAACAGCTGTTTAAATCCGTCTCTTCACGAATTTCCTGACTACCTCATTGAAATTTGTACCACCAGAGCAGATTAATTTTATTCATTTATTTATTTATTATCGTGGGCCGTTTTGGCCCATGAGATTTTACAAGAGAAAGACAATTCAGTAAAAGCATTTCACAGAGGTAAAAAGGAAAAAATAAACACGACATTAAGGCTCTAAGGCAAAGTAAATACAAAAAGAATGAAAAAAGGAGAAAAAAATATATAAACCAATACAAGCATATTCGTAAAATTCCATCCCAAATGCGGATATTCGGGTATCCAGCCACAAAAAATTTCCATGCATTTTAAATACATTATCAACAATATTACTATTTATTCAGAGGAAAACGCTCAGGTGTAACAGAAAAACATTGCACAAATAGGAAATTATATCATGAATGCAAAATATATTCTTCCCTCATCACATCAGTAATTAATCACGTCAGCATGGCTAGTTACACTGGGTATTGCCATGAACTATCAAGATACAACTTATACACTATAGCCTTAGATACATTGATGGTAAATTTCTTCGTTCTATTGGTAGTGAGTTTCATATACTGGTAGCTGTTACCATGAATGATTTATTAAGGTGAGATGTTCTACGGTGAGGGATATGAATGTCAAAGTTATGATTTTTGGCGGGTATTAATTGAATATTTCTTTTCCAAATAAATCGTTTGTACAGATATGGTGGGTTACCAGGGTGAAGTATTTGGAATGTTAGGAAGGTGAGACGATTAAGGCGACGTTGTTTGAATTTCGTCAAGTTTGGGCGGGAATTCGAGCTAATAATCCGATCCCATTTTTCTATTACCTTGAGATTACAATGGCAATAAAACGTTTGGCGGCTTTACACGTAGGTAATTACATAAATATTTCAATAAGACCAAAGAAATAACAATAATTATCAATCAACAACAGTGACTATCATCAAACAATTATGAATTGCTCAAGAAACTGTGATTGTTAAGTTGAAATATGGATTAAAAAATACATAGAGAGTACTGTAGGAAAAACGAGAGATAAGAGAATGCAGAATTATCACCGCGTTTATTAGCCAATTAAGCAGCCAGTGAGGAATCACCTTCCTATGACAGATGAATGAAAAGTGTGCTACAAAAATATAAGTAATTTTGTTTTCAATTAAAAATCACTCGCAAACATTCAACTTGGTATTCCGTCATGCTTATAATCTCGCAAGCCTCATGAATATTCACGAACAATTATTGACTTTTCAATTAAACAAGAAGGAAAGCAATAACGACTTTTAGCCACTTCACAGAGCAGTCAAAAGTGATAGTCTTAATTAAATGAACTATAAAAGGCCTTCCCTACTTCTTCTTTCATTATCACACCTTTCCCGGAGCTCATAACTTGTCATCAAATAAAGGAACTCAGCATTAATTGTTATTTTCATTAAGACAAAAGAATTTCGGTTTATTATTTTTTCGGTGGTCAATGTTTGCGAAGCGCTAATTATAGAAGAACGGATATGCTAAGGAGGAAGATATGTAAATAAAATAACACAATTTATAATACCAATTCAGTTATTGTTTATTCTTCACTTACTTCATCTATAATGTAACATTTGTAATCTCATTAAAGGTAAATTATGATGAAAAAGTAATTAAGTATGTGTATTATTTTTGAAGCTAAAATGGGGTGAAATTTTTAAATGGGAAAGAAAACTGTGTAGTAAAAACCTAAAGGTATTACCAGATATTTAATCAATTTAACATCTAAAACAACGATTAAGATGCGATTCAACTAATTACCTCAAATATTGACTCTGGATGACAACTCTTTTTAGAATTAGAATGAATAAATCTCTAATTTTCTCAATTTATTCCATTTATAGATAGAGATATAAGAGATTTAATAACATTCGGCATCAAAATTGATTAAAAAAAGGTTCCTGAAAATACAAATAAGAACCAGTAGCTAATGAGGCGAATGGAACACTGGAAACAGTGGTGTAGCGAGAATAGAGGTCCGGGGAGTCTGGGGGGTCCGGACCCCTTCCCCTTTCCCCCACCACCCCGAAGTATAAAAACACAATTACTTTGGTTCATTAAGAATACAAAATATCATAAAATTTACAAAATATTTCTTTGAAAGATAAAGTTTTTTCGCTTATGAAAAGTATTAAAATTAGTTTAAAACCCTCTACTTATACACACTGTCCCACAGGTCGTGTGTCATTTTTGACGTCTAATTTTCGAAACTTCGCATCGAGCGATATTCATGAAAACTGGCATACTTATGTGGAAAGGTTTTAAGCTTTATTGAGTGCAAGCAAAATGTTACAATTTTGACCTTGTGACCTCACAATGTGGGTCCAAACCAAAATTTGAATTTGCCTTATGGGTGTTACAAAGTTAAAAAGATCGAGATAGAAAAAAGTCTGAATTTCATTGACCAAGATGTCCAATCTTTCCTCCCCCCAGTTCTCGAGAATCAGGTAGCTAGTGGGTCCATGCGCCACCCTACGGTATAGGGACTATAGCAGCCCGTTTTTTTTTTTCAAAAATATCCCACCCCTGGCATTGAAGGTTTCGAAGTTAGCAGAGGTTTGCGTTGTTTACAACAACTCCATTAATTTTAGAGGTACAAACAATTTGTTTCCAGCAAACTGCTAACAATAGATTTCCCTTTTTTCACATCAAAATTGCATGTTATGGGAACGAAAACTACGGGAATACGAAGCGCTCAAATTTGGGCAACTTGATTTTACGCGCAAAAAACGGGTAATGTTTTTAGAAAAAATTAAGCACAGGGATTACTATTGAGCCGAAGATTTTTTAAAGTACATGATGCAACGTAGAAATAAATTCTATTTTGTATGCTTTTTGTTGCATTGAAATTGATTGCTTCGTTTAGACGCTAGTGCTCCTCAAACTCGAGTATATTGCTTTTTTTACAGACAGTAGCTACCCGACTGACTGGAACGCCCAACTTCTATTGACGAATTCATTCCCACCACAACAAACTGATAACCACGATCCGTTAATGTTACGCAAATTTAGAGGATTTGAAAATAGTTTTGGGATTGTTACCCCACTTCAACCAAACTCTCTTCGTTCGTTTTAAATTTTGGAACAGACCGATTCGGGCTGAATACCATTCATCTTTCCATTTAGCCATTATGAAATGGGCAATTTAGTAGATAGTTTAGCCAAATTCTCTCGCAGTTTCTGCCACTAGATAGTTTCATTAAACTAATCCTTGCCTCATAGATAAGGAAACACTAGTGAGCATGTAGAATTCCTAAAAATTTATCTCGAGCGCAGAGCTGGAATACCACAATGACCTGGGCAAGAGGAGAGCATAATTCTAGTTCGTTTTCATTTCCGTCGCACGTCTTTGTAATTTGAAAAATGTTCGAGCTGGAGATAACTGAATAACTAGAAAGGTTATATGTGGACTCCACGTAATGTAACCTCTTATAGAGAGAACTTTTTATGCTTAAGAGTGAAGATATAATAAAAGAATAGGGCTTGCACAATAAAACGGGATGAAAATAGGTAGGAGTAAAACTAAATCGTATCGCTTCTTTGAATATGCATCACAGTATTAAGGCCGCTATACAGGATGAATAATCATGCGATTGATAATGCTGAATGATTATGCGAATGAAATCATTCGCCGTGTATAAAGGAAAAATTCGCGGATAAACAGTCATGAGTATGATCATTCAGTGAAAATTAAAATATGCTCTATTTTGCTCGCGTAATCCTGTGAATGATCACGTGATCACTCAGCTTGATCATTCTCATGATCATCCACCGTGTATAGCAGCCTTAAATCTCTTCCAGTGCTACAATGAGGATGTATTTTCTATACTTTTTTAATGCCAATACCCCGAATGGACTACAAGAACGTGTACGAGTACTCATTCGTACTAACTGCCAAGCCTGACTGATAAAACGGTTTTTACACGCTTTAGTTTGAGAGCCGCAAGTAACTCGGAGATTGCGCGCTAGGCTAAGATTTCTGGAACATTAAGAGCAAATTTCTTCAAGAGCGACAAGAAGAAGATCATGATAGAACCGCATTACATTTCCTGGGCTGATAAAATTGACAGAATAAAAGTTATATTATGCAGAACGAATACGTAAACAATTTACATTTTTTTAAATTGCAAACTTTATACAAATTCAGATTGCACTAGTTGAGTATATAATTAATGAATAAATAATACGATGACAAAATATCAAAATACTTGTATTGGTATCAATTTCCTTAGCATGTGTTGGTTCAGAATCAATTTTTTAATATATTTGCGGTATGAAAACTGATGAACCAAGCTGAATAGAATAAAATGTCCTTGAATACAGTCGTTATTCTCCTTCCAGCACCTCCGCATTCCTTAATTGATCAACCCACTTAACTCTCTCCAGCCTTCTCAATACCCACATCTTAGAAGCAAATAAATAATACGGGGGCAAAATATCAATATAATTGTACTGGTATCAATTTGCTTGGCATGTGTTTGTTTTATTTTAGACTTAGCATCTATTTTTTTAAATTTGATATGGAAACTGATGAAAAGGGGTTATTTAAGGACGCAGTCGCTAGCAAAATTTCTCCTTTTCACTCATACCATATTCCTGAACACTGCTTTTTTCTTATCGAGATCCCAGAAATAGCGTCTATAGCCAAGGACGGTTCATGAATCTACCCGCGGGTTGGAAGAGGAGGATATACCCACGAATGTACATTCGGAAAATACATTAACATAATACCTCGCTCGGCCCGCCAAGTAGGGTTCAAAAACTCAACAGTGGAAGAGGAAATCCTAAATCTGGCCTCGCACGATCATTTTTCGAGCATCAATTGTTTGACGTCACGCCTTAAAGAAGTACTTCATTGGAACTACCACGGGTGGCCATCAGCTAGTAATGATCGTCCGCACTCAACAATTCCTAGCATTCCATAGAAAACGAAAAGTTTAATTGTTTGGAGTATCCAAGGAATCTCAGAAGGCCATAGTATTTTTAATCGAGTAAAGGGAACGAATATATTGCTAAATTTGGTCGATATGATGTGGCAGCGATACATGACTGTAAAATTACTTAATAAAATGTACTTGATAAAATTTGGGTAATTTCCTATTGTAAAGAAGATATTTTAGAATCGTATTTCTAAATTTTTTCATGCTTGAATGGCACTATATTTGTTAATAATTATTTAATAAATAATAAGGTGACAAATATGAAAACACTTTTGATGGTATCAATGTGCTTGACATTTATCGGCTAGAAATCTATTTGAAGGTAACTTAAAGATATGGAAGCTGATGAAACGGCTTATTCAAGGACTCGGTCGCTAGCAAAATATCTCCTTTGGACTCGCACCATACTCCTGAGCACTGCTGATTCCTTATCAGGATCCGAGAAATAGCGTCTACAGCCAAGGACGGTTCATGAACCCACCCGCGGGTTGGAAGAGGAGGAAATCCTAATATATCCGACTGCGGAGCCAATTCGGATGGATTGGAAGGGAAACCGAAGCGAGTAGGGGAAGAGGAAAATGATGGGATGGACTGGAGAGGTTTAAGGCGTTGGCCATTTGCCGCTGCTTCCGTTGGCAAATTACGACGCCAAATCGGGATTGCCTGGGTGGCAGAGGCCAATTTCTCTCTCCCTCGTGGGGTAAGAGGGTGGGTAGAGGGTCGGGGGTGAGGTAAAGAGTAGTAGGAGAGGGAGGATAGGGCGTGGTAGGTTGATGGCTGGCTGATAAGTCGGAGATACGAAGACTTCCGAAGCAGGTAAGGGCTTAGAGACGGTATGAACGGGATAGGCACGGGTTTCTGTTAATTAGAAGTAGAAAAATCAATGATGAAGAACCATGTCGAATCTTAGTTCCTGCATTGAATATTTAAGTGGAATTATGGAGTTTTCATTGTTTTTCATTTTCAGATGATGACGTACCACGTCGATACGTAGGTCTTAGATTTAATACTTATGTGAAATTACAAATTTTTCATTACTTTTCATTATGTTAAATACATTCCATACATTCACACCTGAAACAACTAATTATATAGAGACTTTTGTTGCCTCTAAGGCATTCGTATTTATTCAAAGTGCTTAAATTGATTTTTGCCAGAAGTGGAAATATGCCGAGTGGATGTGACAAATATAAATATAATTTAAGGACTGAGTCATTTACAGTAGCAAACAGGCCCAAGTTAACTTTATATAAACGATGTTTTCTTTATCTGGGGCCAAAGATATTTAATTTACTGCCCGCTAAAATAAAAAAAAATAAAACCTCAAATATAATGTTAATACTTGCTAAAGACTGGCTCTTCTCTCAAGAAATAGTTGAAAATTTATTTTGATGTTATTTATCGAAAGAGGAAGATATTTTCTTCCTATTATCTATTACCTTCCATTCTCTTGAGCTTGTTAAACACCTTTACGTTACCACAGATAGTGATAAATTTTGAAACATTAAGATACCATTATATAGTCATCTCAATTTTTATTACACATATATTTACTGAGAGGGTGCAAAAGGCTGTCTTCGATATTCGATTGGACTGCTGATATTTTGGAAACGTTAATAGTTATTCTATCCCATTTTCTCAATAGGGGCAGGACATATAAATTGTGAAACTCAACAGTCATTGAAAATAATATTCAATCCACCCAGTCATGAATGTCATAAGATGGTGAACACATAATTTACGGAGAAAGTTAAACTCAAAACTAATGAATTTCTTTCAGGTATCTTACTAGCTATAAGATGTAGAAGATGATAATTTTCATCATTAGTCAACAATCCTAAGATTGGTTTGACGCAGCCCTCCATTCCTCTGTCCTATCCACTAACCTTTCCATAGCGGCTTATTTCTTATCCTTAACGTACTCTATAACCTGCCCTATCAAACTCATTTGTGACCGTCCCTTGCCCTTCTTCCCTTTCACCTTCCCTTCCACGTTTGCTTTCATCAGGCTATCATGTCTTATAATGTGGCTTACTAAGTCTTCTCCTTCAGGTTTTTGGAAGAATTCTCTTTTTTCCCACTCTTCTTAGCACTTCCTTGTTACTTCCTTGGTCGATCAATTTTTTCTTCATCATTCTTCGGTAGCACCAAATTTCGAATGCTTCCACCCTTGACTTCTCCCCTGCTGTCTACGTCCAAGCCTCGCTCCCATGGAGCAATGTATTAATTTTATTGACTGAAATTTATAAAGTGACAGAATATTTGTCAAGGTGCGTATGCAATAGAAACATTGTGACGGAGGCCTTCAAAGGAGGATTAGTCATCTATTCTTCTTGGTCTTCCTCTCCTCTTGCAGGTGTTCTGGTTTTGCCTTGAGACAGAGGGGCGGTTTCCACAATGAGATGGGCTTAATTGCACTCTCCCAACCACCCACATCCCATGCCTACCATCTGTCTCCTTCCTTCGACCCATTGAGTTCGACAATGAGCTCATCCCTTCCCTTAGCAACCCTTCCTACTACAGAGGGTAGACGCAACTATCTTGAAAGCAGAGAATAGTATTGATCACAACAATTTTGCTAGAATTTAGTAGGGAGGTTTTGCAGAGGTTTTTGTTAGAATTTAAGACAAATATTTAGTCTATATTTGGGTTGGTAACATTTTTGCCATTAAAGAAGACACCGATCGAAGTTAAAAATAAAAAAATCAGGTGCAGTGCATTTGAATAAATAAATCCAAATGTTATTAATTTAACATCCGACCCATATTAATGACTTCGGCTTGACTTTGTGTTAGTTTGAGATATTCATAATTGAAATAACTTGGCTTTAGTCCACTACAAGTTGATTAAATCCCCAACTCGGCTATAAATACCTAGAGCCACCTATTGGGAAAAAATATTTGAAGTGCTCGGGATACATACGGTTGAAAGAAATTTCAATTTCTACTAAAAACTTGAGTTTACCATCCTCGTCATTGACACCTTATTTCAAAAATTATAATCTTAGAAATTTTTTGTGATTCATAGATGTTCTACAGTGACAAGAGTTGCCCCCCTAAGAGCTTACATTGAAACATTATTCCATCTTCCAGACTCTATGATGAAATTTTTTGATCGATTATAAAGAAATCGGCATTATCCAGGAAGCACAAAATAAGGTGATAATAAGGTACCGATGATATGAAATGCCTATATCAGGCAATGTTTTTTTTCACATGCCAATCTATGTACATGCACATTTATGCTTTTAAACCCCGCTAAATCTAATTCAATAATCGGGTACTCAATTGATTTCAGGATCGCGCCAATACTCCTTGAATAAATCAATGAATTTTCGAGGTTTGAGAAGCATTTTCCTTAAAAAAATAAATTTCACAGGCATAGCCCACAGCTTTAGTGTAAAAATTACTTAAAATTAAAAAAACTCAGGTTCAATTCCGCTGCCTAGGAAATAAAGGTCGGTGTAGCGGCTCGAGCACTGGCATCACACCCCGTAGGTCCAGGTTCAAATCCCGGCGTTGACGACTTTTAAGAGTTTTCCCCATCCCTGCCGGTGTGCTATGTTGAAGTTCTTCCTATTACAGCGAATTGTCCGTCGGATGAAATGTTAAGCCGTGTTCCCCTTGGCGCCTTTTGCTAAGAGCAGACTAATGCCGACGCCGGGTTTCTCTCCAATTATCCTTCCATACCCTTGCCCCAAGGCGCTAATGACCTTAGATGTCGGCTGTCATCTCCAAATATCATAACATACCATACCCGATGGTCAAGATTGTAAATTAATTTTAAATATTATTTTTTATTAATACTGAGGTGTAGGTCCGCAAAAAAACATTCGAGTATGCTAAAATTTCGAACAATTATTAATCTTCTTCGTGGTTTTTAATGAGATATTATGATATGAAAAATGAAAAAGTGTGATATTACAACAATCTTAAAATAAATATAAAAATCACATAGTATTTTTTACACATTTGGAGTGGTACATAAATCCACATTTTTTAAAAGATCGCTGATTTTTTTTGTTCCCATTTTTGATAAGTTATAATTTTATAAATTTTACTCCAAAATTTCATCAAAACACCAAAACTAATTGTAATAATATAGCAAAGCTTCAGAGAAACAAACAGATCATTGTTATTTAAAATAAGTTATTTGGATTTATGTTCACAAACACATCAGAGTTACGTAAATTTTAATTTCGTAATATCACTCTTTAACATCCTCCATTTCAGTAGGTACATATCATCATCGCAACTGAGGAAAAGCAATAATTGTTCGAAACGTCGGCATACCTTTGTCTGCATGCTGACCTAAGCCTGATGAGTAATTTTAAATAATATATTAATATATAGCTCAAGAAGACATATACTCCATTAATGTCAAAGCTTATTCAAAAACACAATCCATCGCATTCTGGACAAGCTAAATCAAGTTATTCAACAAAGGCAAAATATAAGTAAGTTTGAATGAACGGCAGGTTCTCGACAGATTGGATCTTCTTAAAGCCGAGACTTCTTTGAAAATCTCGGCAGCGCAGAAAATGAGCCAGGAAATGAGACAGGGAGGGGTGGAATTTAAAAAGCTTAAACTCGGATAATTCCCTCCCTCAGTCACTCTACCGCTAGCTACGCAGGAAAAGATCAAAGCCGTGTAATTTTAAAGGCAAAAAGGGTCGAGTCCGGAATTTTAATCGTAAATTAGAATGGCCGTACCCCTGGAAGTGAGTAAAATAATTAAGGTGCATGCTTAATAGATAATTTCACGGTTTCCAACTTAATTTGAAGGAATGTCTACCGCAGTTAATCCAGAAAATCATGGCCATAAAGTAGGTAAGCGAGGTAAGGAATTAAAATATTGTGAACCTTAATTGGAAATAAAAGATTATATTTATCGCCACTTCTTTTTCAACTTCTCAATCATTATTTCAGTTTCAAAAAGTGACTCGAAGTGCAGAATCTGAGTTTTTCCTGGGGAATTACTTGAATGATTTTATCTCGGGTTTCCAATCGGGTAAGGGTCCGCGTGCTGTAAGCCGACGTTTCTTTGGGAGACTTTCCCAGCAATTTCAGAGCTAACGATGTTGATTTCAGTAGTTTCCCATACCAGTACCAGCTAGTCAGTGCATCACAAGTTTGTAATTGTCGTGCGGTTTTTCGTCAGTCGTAAGCTTTGAATTTAATGGATTATTTGCCTTCTATGTTGGCATCCAACCGTATTCGAAACAGGCTCTCTTTTTCAGAAAGGATTTTTAAGCCGCGTTCACGCCGGAGTTTGAAACACGCGTTCCAAGCAAAAATTGCAACACATCTCAAAAATCGCGCATTAGTAGACGAAATATTCCAGTGTTTTTCAGTGGTTGAAATAGAAACTTTTGTTTCCACCTAAAGTCGGTAAACGTCAAAGGGTTTTGCAAAATTTTGTCTGAAACGCTTGTTTCGGTAATTATGTGCTGTTGAAACATGGAACAGAAACATTTCCCTCGCTACCCCTCTGCGCTTCCACCTCCACTACCAATCACGTGATCACTCGTCGAGCCATGGTTACGACTAGTTTTTCAGTTACAGAAATACCGTTTTAGTAATTTTTATCCATTTGGGAACTTTTCTGACCGATCGTTAAAATTATGTAGCATTCAAAATCCGCACTGGACATTCTTATAAAGTTTTTTTAAGCTTCCGTCAGTCCGCAATGCACCTGATAGTGGGTCGATATCGTCTCTATTTAAATCATCCAACAGGTCATTCCCACTGCACGTAGCTCTGGATTGCAGAGACGGTCTCACCCAGTAACGTCTTGGTCTACGCTGCTTTGATAAGATGACACACGCCGCCGCGGCTAGAACAACATCGTCTGCAGAAGACATCCCGAGAAGGACTGGCCCCAAGAACCAGAACGTACATAAGCGAGTAGTGATCAAGGTCGAAAGTGTTTCATCATTTTATTAATTTAGTTATTTCACTTACCCCAGAGCCCCATCGACTTTTCCGTATTTTCGATATGATATTTAATATTGCTCTTCATATATATACGTACCTGCAATAAAATGAAAACAAATTATAAATAATGGCAGTTACAGCACAAAAATCCAAATGCCATTGATAAATCGAAATAGAATTACAATAATAAGATTACAATTTAAAGTACAAGGTCACTCTTTCATTTCATGCTCTCAGGGAACACAATTACAATCGGCTTCTACGCATGGAACGAATATCAAATGGCAAAGTCCGAGATAACGTGATGGGTCAGCTTGGTTGAGAGTTTTAGAGTAGGATGCCCATTAAATTTTGAAACGTGCAAGAGCCATAAGAAAAAATTGGACCTCTGGAAAGAATCGAATATGTCAAGGAGTAAGTCCACATGTTAAATCTTAATCCCTGCTCAGAAAATTTAGGAAAAATGACAAATAAAAGTGAAAAGTTGAAAAAATTCAATTTTTTTGCTATTTCCAAGTACTCATTCCGTATGAATAATGTGATTTTTTCCATGTTTCTACCATCTATGCCACTACGTTCTCCTAATTATAGATCCAACTCAGTACAACAAGTTATAACATTATTATTATAACCAAACAAATAGTTTCAAGTCACGCATGGTTAGGTGGACTAGCCAGGAGATATAATCAGCGCAAAACTATGCACAATCCAAGATAGAAAATTATATGTGATAAATAGAAAGATATCATGTTATCAGGTGGTAACAATCAGCATAATGATATATGTAATCTAAAACACAAAATATAAAAAAAGAAAAATCCAAAAATATCAGCAATAAAAGTATACTAAATATTCAAGGGCCCTCACAACTCAATTATTAATATTATTATTTTTTATTTTATTTGAGAATGAATTTTCAAATAAAACAGCAATCATTTTTCTGACATCGAAGTGAGGATTTTAACTTCATTATTATATATTTTATGTGCTCCGCACTGTTGATACACGGCGAAGACGGTGCAATAAATACGTCAAGCGCACGTTGATCCCATTTGCCCGTCCGTCCAATCAATTCCAATCGATTTCACGACACACGGCTTGTAAAAAAGCCATTTCCGGCTGTTACGGCAAAGCCGACCATTTCGTTAAGGCTTTAAGCTCCAATACACAGGGATCGGTTCAGTAGATACCCATAACTTAACCATTTCCAACGATTTCCCTTTCGGGCGAAGAAACAAAATGATATTCCTCTGAAAACAAAAGACTAGCGGTCGGGGCACGTGCTAACGTCTTTTTAATTGCCTCCACCCCCGTGCCAATAAAGCTATTCGGCCATGAATCAAAGTGAAATGGCCCATAAAACGATTCAAACTGCTTACCACGCTCCCTGATGTCCGCAGGGAACTAGAATGGGTCTGTGGATAACTGACATACGTCAGTGGCCAGCCATATGACCCCATTTCATAGAACCTATTGATTAGGCTTATGCATGATAACAACCGGTAAATATGTCTTGGCGGTCTTTTAATTCAATACTTGTTTCTCTGAAAAAAAATATTTACACTTTCATTTCTAAAAGATGAAGAGAAAGATATCTAGCATTACGGAAAAAAAAAATTCACCATAAAAAAGAGTGCATGAAAATGACAAAAAAAATGATATTTTTTCGACTTTGTCTAACTCCCATTTGTCGGTTTTCCAAAATTTCCTTCACAGAGATTAAGAATCATTTAGCATATGAAAAATGCACTTAATGCGCTTAAAAAGCACTTTAGCATGTTAAAAGTGCATTTTTTTTAATTCTGTGCAACATTCGCTTCCTTCTTGATGGCTCTTACACGCTTCAAAATTTAATGAACGTTCTATTTTTAAATTTCTCAGCCAATCAGACTCAAATCATCATCTCGGATTTTACCATTTCAATATACGCCTCATGCGTAGAAGCCGATTGTACATGTGTTCCAAGAGCAAGAGGACTGCACAGAGGAGGCCCAATTCCATCGCAAAGAAGGCTGATTTCTGTTGCCACTTCGGTCGCCTTATAACCAGCTTTCAAAGATACCCACAACGCGGTGATAGAGGCAATGCAATCAACTTTTTTCCAATGTTTTGCAGTATGATGTTTGTAATTGCGAGGAAAAGCATAAAGGAATAGCATGAATTTAATAGACCACCACCATCATGTAAATGCATTTTCGTTAACACCCCTAATGGGGAACATGTATGAAATTTTTTCATCATGCTAGTTAGTCTCATTGAATATAAAATTTTCTCACGAGTCTAACTATGTAAGCCAAAACCCTCCTATTACTCCACAAACATCAATAAATGCTTATTAAAAATGCTAAAATATTGCTTGAAGTCGCGTGACCTGAAACGGCTTCTGACGTCATCGCACGGTACACCATTCACTTCGCTAAGAGAGAAGAGTGGTAGAGCCTTCAATGCAAGATATCGAAGTAAAAATCTTTGTCCAGCTGTGTAGTAGTTTCTAAAAGGACAAATTGACTTAAGATGGATTTAAGAAAGCACAATACCTCAGTTTACTTCTGGTCGACTTCCTTATGGCGGCTGATTTTCTGAAAAACAGTGATTGCTTCGTCAGTAGCGCGATGCGGGAGTAAAATAAGGCAGGTAAATCATTATGCGATTAATGAAAATTATCTTACCAACGTTTTCAAATATTTATTTACTGTCCATGTAGATTTAATATATCCGAAATTTTAGATTTTGCGTAGACATGCAGCGAACTTTGTAGGCATCACAGCAGCAAATACTTAATTTACCTTACCAAAAGCCACATATTTCTCGTATATTCCTTATTTTACCTTTGGTTTAGGTAATCGTAATCAGTATTTATTCTCATGAATAGCCACCTTCCTTTATATGTATAATACTACAATCGGTGGACTATTAGGTACATTTCTGAGGTTGTTTACAAGGTGAAATGAGTGATAAGTACATCCTAAATTTGGGGGCCTAAATTCGTAAAAAATACTGGCGATTTTATGAAAACCTACGGTAACCCTGATTCAAGAGTGTACTTACGTTGAGAAACAACATCCCGTTGACAATGAAAATAAAGTATATAACTCCATTCCGTAGGTCATCAACCACTTTCTTCTCTTATTTTTGTCCTTTGGGCCACAAGCAAAAATCTTCTCCGGCGGGATAATAGAGGTACTTGAGCGGCGGGGCACTAAACACGGTATATATGGTTTTCACAAGTTTGTCTATTGAATATCCATGCTGCAATACACTTATTCCACTAACTAAATGATATGGGTGTCAACGTAGATCACAATCTGCAATCAACTTATTTTCATTTAATCTTTCCAAATCTCCCCAAACAATCTCCTTTATTTGTTTCAACAAAGCCTTGGCAACCTAAAATATTCACAGTCTGCATTTTGACGTTAAAACAACAATTAATTTCGCCAAATTTACATTTGAGCCTTCATAGATCGATTTTCTATCCACTTCCTCAGTCTGTCATCAATGGATACCGTGCCGCGACGTCACGCTCCGATGACGTCGTGTTTTCAAGAAGCCGATGAAGGTCTATTTTTTAAGACTCATAACTCAGCTAAAAAGCATTATTCATCCGTGAAATTTTCGGCGAGTACATTTGAGGCAAGGAGCTTATTATTCAAGTAATTTTAAAAAATTGTGCATGTTCCCCAATTCCTTATTTCTCGGCGACAATCGGATCATTTTGTCCGTCAGTGACAGGAATAGCGACCTCTGTAAACCCATTTAAATGTGCAGTGTGTGACAACACTTTTAGAGGCCGACTTGAGGATCCTCTTTCATATTATTCGTGCACTAGGAGTTCACAAATCAATCCATCCACATTATATTATGGAATAGATCATAAATGACATAAACAGCTTCCCTCCTGCCAGCCAGGAGGCAGTGAAACACACTTATTGTTAGTGGGTGCGTACACAGTTGACAAATTTTGTTGACCTGCCGTGACTGTCAACATTACATACTACTCCGCAGGCTATCTTAGTTAGTGTGTGGCAGGAGATGTTAGATCACCCACCGTTTGCCTTAAAGTTGATCCAAAATAAAATAAAGGAAACAAAATTTGGTTGCACTATACTCCGATTTGACTGACAGAGCTCAGATTGGCCTAGTATTTAATTAAGTCTAGTATTCAATCAGTCCTTTTCCTTTCCGATAGATGTCCTCACAGTCACTTGTGTACTTTGTGTATAAATGTATGATGCATGCAAGATCAGTCACCTGACGATGTAACCAAGTTACGAAACCCGGGTCGTGTCCATAATTAAATAACAGTGAACCTTACAAAGTTTTATTTCCTTACTTCCAATATGGAGAGGTTTCACAAAGTAAAGCCTGAAGTTATTAGTTATATTTTAATTAAGTCCTTTATAATTCTGTGGAAAAATCAGATTGTCGAACCAATTGGTTTGGCAAAATACCTCTCTTATTATATTGCTGTTTCCAAATCTATAAATATAGCGAGATACTGACAAGTTCACTCCGACCTTCTGTCAAATAGCTGCTATTAATTGCACGAGTAACCGAAGTCTAACGAGTAGATGCCGAGTCTTTACCGGATCCTAGATTAATTTAAACATGTAACAATTGTGAAGACTTTTGGTTTTGTTCAAGGAAGTTTTTGACGAATCCTTCACTATATTTCATTAGTGAAAACCAGGAAACGCGTAACTATGAACACTGAAACTTGAAAATTTCGCTGATTTCTTACACTCCGGCACTTAAAGTTAAGCACTTCCTGATTTAAAATTCATATAAATTATAAAACTAAAGGCTCTCTGATACCTAACCCTCTTTTTACCAGTCTAGAGCTACATTGTAACAAAAGCTTTTGATATTTTTACACTTTCTCCCATTTACCGCCTGTACTCCCTCCAACAGATGATTAGGGCTTAAAGATCTGTTTTATGGCATTAGTAGAGCATCATCATTAACAGCCTAGAGAGGAAGAAGATTAACTTATCGCATCGCTTAAGGGCGTTAAAGAGGAGAGGGTCATTGCCTGACATCCCTGATAAACCAGATGCGGGGCATCTTCCTTGATGACCAATTCACTACTACTGGGAAGGAGTGATGTATGTTCATGGCTTAGAGTAGTTAAACGCAAACGGAGCTCTAAGTGGCTTCTAAGTAGCCAAACGCTGCAGCAAACATTCAAATCACACGTTTGCCAGCCACTCAGTGATTCTACTCGAAGGTTGGTTTCGATTGCTAAGGGTAGAGCCCACCCCAGAATAAGGCCGTTTTCCAATCCACGTAGCATGCACTCATTCCCTCGTCCCCTTTCTCCCTTGCACCCTGCTCCCTTACTAATGCTCTACTGGCGCCATAAAGTGTGAACGGAAATAATGCGGCCTATTGACAGTAACGAAATGTGAAGCGCAGGGTAGTGTTAGGGCATCTGGTGGTTGATTTAAGAATCAATTTCACCCTGCTTCTCGGTTTGTTTACGTTTGTAATTTAGACTGCTTAGAATTTGACTTTTCCGGCACCGATTGGACGCTGTCTCTGCACATAATAAACAAAAAATTACTTACAACTCCAGGGCAAGATTTCTGACCAATTCCATTGCCGCCATTTTCACGTCCACTTCCTACGAGGGCACGTTAACGAGAGAGCATCCGCGTGATGCAAAAGAAAAAAAAAGAAAAAAGAAATTTTTTAGAGGCCAAATTAAGCATCCTCTTTCGTATTATTCGTGTCTGAGAGCATCAAATTACGAACTAACCTTGTGCTACAAATCATAAAACTTTGGTATAGAAAAGGAAGCAATAAATATTATAAGTAAATAAATAATTAATTTTTTTTTGACAAAAAGGCTCTTCAAATAAATGGTTCACATATCTTAATCAAGTAACAGTTGTGATAACAAAACAGGCATTGAAAACCTTAGCAAAATTTATTTTTATTTAATGAATAAAAATTAATGTTAACTAGGTTTGGTAATGGCTAAGTAACCTAATGTCAATAAATATGTGCAAAGCTAAGGTATGTCAAAATTTTTTGTGTATTCTCTTTTTATATATTTTTTAATTATATTATAAAAAACTCTCTCGTAACATTTATTTATGTAAAAATATTGTATATCATTATATTTTATATTGTTCTCATGTTTTCATTCATTGCCCTGATGGTAGTTTTAAATAAACTGAAACGTTGGCTAACAACTTTTTTGCATCATATATACATTTTACCTATACTCCAAGAATTATTTTATCATTAATTCGATGAGGTCAAGATAAGGGGAAAAAAATATACCCGCATATATTTATTCATCATCATCATTAGAAGCGTATTCAGGTGGCTTCGCGCTCATGCTGCACAAGGGTAAACAAATGACTTCGCCCGGCAAATTCCATATCCCAGAGTCAGACATACCCGCGTCCACTGCAGGCGCCAACCTGCGCGGAGCTTCAGGCGTACTCACGCTCACGCTACACATTCTGCTTGGCTTGGATCTATCGCTCGCTTGACCTGAGAGCTCCTTCGTCTCTAATTTTCCCTTTCCTATTCACAAAGTAACGTAAAGTGCCTTGTGTCATCCGATAGTCGTCAAAAAACTTTAGCGGTTCATTTTCCAAATCGATATGCAAATGGTTTTACTCGCCCATCGTACTCCTCTTCTGATAAATTGGGTTCACCCAACAAGATCTTTTCTTGCCAGCTAGCATCCGACGTCTTACGAGGTAAGTTCTGTCGAGCAGGTATAATTCCTCGAAATCAATATTTACTGATAACGTTGCTTTTCAAGCATAGCCAAACTAACGTACGTCTGTAACGAAAACACACGTCCCCTGGCAGCGTAAGTTCGCTTGCAATGGACGAGCTCTACGCTTGCAGCCGCTTCTTGCCTCTCAAGAGGCCGCCTGAATACGCTTCCAGCTTTATGTACCTGCTTTGGTCAACAATACTAATGGTAAGATTGGTTTGACGCAGCTCCCCATTCCTCTCTCCTATCCGCTACCCTTTTCATAACGATGTATTTCTTCTCTTTTACATTCCTCATACCTTCACAAGCTGTCCTATGTAACTCATTCTGGGCCTTCCTTTGCCCTTCTTCCCTTCCACCTGTCCTTACACGATTGTTTTCATCAGGCCACCATTTCTTACAATGTGGCCAGCGAAGTTGTCCCGTCTTCCCCTAAGGTTTTTAGAGGAATTCTCTTTTCTCCCACTCTTCTTAGCACTTCCTTCCTTTTTTGTATTGATAAAAAATTATGGAAAGCCATAAAAATTGAAAACACATACTCCTGATATTGGTTTACAAATAAAGCTAAGTGTCGGAACATTTTCATTTTAATTTTAATACCGACACTCCAAAAAAAGATTCAAATTTAATGATCAAAATTTCAGTCCTAAGAGGTTTGGAGGTAAAAGTGGTCGGGGAAATTCAGGAGTAAGAATGCGTCGTATGTTCAGCATGGTCCGTCATGTGACTAATGTTGCTTGGACACTGATCGTTATTTAAAAGAAAATTAGTCAAAATTCAAGTCTCTTCTTTTTTTGTTAATGTGCAAATAAATGTTTCTTTTTAAGATTGAATTATTGTAACAAAAATATTTTTTTAACCCTTTATTTTGTTTATGTGTACAAAATCATAGAGCAATTTTCATTTCAATCCCTGTTGATGGTTTATAAATTAACCGAAACCTCGGAAAAATTGTATTCTAATTTAAAGACCTAAATTTCATTATCCAAACTTAATATTAAATAAAGAGATCAGGAAAAGGAGAAATAACTCATTTTATTAAATTTTCTTCTGAGTGCTTTTCTTCAGACGACAATGGACACTTGTTTTAGACTCCAGGCACTTACACGTTTGGTGGGAGGTCACGCCTGTGCACTATCTTCAAGACGTGCTCATCGACACTCTTAAGAACCCCTAAAAGTCGGAAAATGTCGACTTTTTTACGAGTTACATCCATTATAGGGGTATTATACTACGCCAGAGGAAAGCAACGCTTCAGGCCATCACAATATTTCTTTCTCTAGATTATGAATGCTGCTGGTGCACTTGAATTTTCAGTTTTTTCCCTTGATGGATCTAATCTGATATTGCTCCCTTTAAAATTGATTTTAATGAAGAACAGACTTAAGGCAATCCACTTTTTTTACTCGACTGGTCAGGTTACGTACATATAATTTGAAAAAACTTCTCCAACTCATGAAATTTCCAATGCAAATATAATAAATACCCGACACGATATTTTCCTGTAACACAAGTTTGAAAATTATAACTCCGTATTTTCGTTTAAATAATTTTTAAACTCGAAGCGCTGGAAACCGTTGACCAAAGTGTACCCTGTATGCCCTGAACATTTCGAAGAGGTGATTTAACTTTTGGAACAGGTTAAACGTCACCATAAAAGCCAAAATATGACCGATCGATTGGGTTCGATGCTTCCTCGTTTGAGTATAGCTTATTTTTCGTTTTCTTAACATGCTTTCAACCGATCGGAATTCAAAAGAAATCACGTAATTAATTAATTCATAGAATTTCAATCCATGCCGTAGCTCTCCGCTCTACCCTTTCGCTTGCCGGTTTGAATAATTCACTGATATTCTTTCTCTTCAGGTTCCTAATAATCTACCCCTAGTCCTAGCCCTCCACTGAAAACCGTTTCAACTATTTCCCCATCCATTAAATTTTCCAAATAATTCCTGCATCTTAAAGTATGTTCTATGCTATCACCCTTATAAATTAAAACCTCTTTGTTAATATTCAGAAATTTCATGCTTCAAAGGGTGTTTCCTTATCCTTATCTAGTATGTACCTAATCATTTCTCCCTTCATCAGTCTATCTATTCTTCTCTAGTAGTGGCGTAGTGAGGGTGGGGGATCTGGGGGGTCCAGACACCCCCCCACCCCGAAATATAAAAGCACACTTCTTTGCATCACAAAAGAAAGCCAAATATTGAAAAATCATGAATTTGCAAAATATTTCTTTGAAAAATGAAGGTTTTTCGATTGTGAAAAGTGTTTAAATTAGTTGAAAATCCTCTACTTATTCTGTTTTTCAAATATTTCCCCCCTGGGTTTGGACTCCCCCCCACCGAACAAATTTCCTTGCTACGCCAATAGGTATTCTAAGTTTCAAATTATTTGTTTCAATGGTCCACGCTTCTGATCCCTGGAGTGACGCTATCTATACGGTTTTTACAATTGGAAGCAGCTTCACTGATTCATTTATCGTGGTATGAAAATAGATTGCATTATTTGACTGACGAATATTAAATGGACAAAACGAACGTATACCATGAGTTCTTTTTTAGAACGATTCAACGGAGAATCTGAAAATTTTCCAGTAAAAGAATTGAGAAACACTTTATCATCTACATTTCAAGTTTTCCAGTTTCTTTATACTTTTAGTCAGGGATGGGCATTAACGAAAATACTTGTATTTGAAATACGTATTTTCGATAATTTTGTAGTCTGCAATTTGTATCGGAAATACATTTTCAGATAGTATTTTGTATTTTGTAAGTAAAATACATCTAAGGAGTAGTTTGTATTTTTAAAATACATTCAAAATCAAAATACATGCAATGTTTTTGTGCATAATTAGAAAGAGCGTGCGACGAGATAGCAGAGATCCCATATGAGTCGGTATTACTCTGCCATCTATGGGACAATAAATTACCCCTTAATTTACTTCTGTAACACACATAGGCGCTTGTATACTTGCAAAACGTAGTCGCGTGTGGAGTAGTTTGCGAAACGAAGTTGTGCATTGAGTAACTTATGGAGGAGACTTATAGAATCTGATGCTGTTCTAAAAGGTGCAGGAGTCATTTTTCTTCATTTTATTTAAGAAATGTTGCCATGGATAATGGTATAATTGCCAGTTTCCTATAAATACGTTGTAAGAATGTTTGAGCCTCTCATTCTAAAAATAGTTCATATTTGAATTGATTTTAATTTTTTATTAGGTAAGAACTTCGATGAAGGCATGTATTTTGTATTTTAATAGAGTATTTTGAAATTACATTTGTATTTAGTATCGAAAATACAATTTTTAGAAGTAATTTGTATTTTGTATTTGAAATACAGATTTTAATAGTGATTTGTATTTTGTATCTAAAATACATTTGACATGTATTTTGCCCATCTCTGCTTTCAGTAATGAGAAACTATTTCATAAAAATATTACAGCAGAAACCCATGCCATCATTATTTTTCGAATGTTACGCTTCCCGCTGAGGTAATGCGCCCCCTTAAAGAGCCACTAAAAGTCAGAAAAAGTCGACTTCTTTACGAGTCGCATCCACTTAATGGGGATAGCCTCGTTTAGTGCTCCACAAAGACCCACCCCATAGCTTTTACCCCTCCGTTCAAAGCCTTCTCAACTACTCATGGGCTGATTTATCGTATGCGAGAACTACGGAGTTATCGGTTGCTAAGCGCTAGACTCCACTGCACTAGCAAGACCCTTCTCGCCCTTAAACATTGACCCGGTTGCCTTGACAATGAAATTCTTCTCTCGTTTGACCCTGAGAAGAGAGGCTAAGATATTCCTTCGCGTCCAAACTCTTGTCGTTCATGCACCGCTGAGCCGTAAACACGTGTGTACATGATTTACAGTATTTTCATGGCCTCTCATTCCGGCGACAAATGACACACAAATCTCTGAACGTAGACTGTTCATAGTGGATTTGAATTATTTTCGTGCCTAAAATTTATTTGATGCCTGACCTAAAAGCGGCCGCAAACGGATCTCAAATTCATTCGACCATATAATCAAGTGTAATACGAGATGTTGCAACGAAGAACGAATAATGACTAATATTTCCGATGAAAGATTTGTTTGCCCAAGAATAAGGAAATACCCACCAGACTTCATTAAATTACGCCCTTATTTGCAAATTTTTACATGCATTTATAATATAATCTGTATTTCACTATCGTCAATTATATGATATATCCAGATATATGAACTATAGCACAGAAATAAATCTGCAACAAGGCGTAGTAGAGACTAATCCTTTCACAGAGTAAAATCGAAACTTAAATCAAAATATTTGTGCCTTATTGTCCAGGGATTGCTTGTCTTTATTAAGGGTGTTTGGTTGTCTTTATCAATGAAATGACCTTAATGATGTTGGTTGGCATAAATAATATTTTTGCCTTAGAAGCGCAAGCCTCCAGTAAATCAAGACCACACAACGTGATTAGCAGGTGTTCTTTACCCCATAAACAGAGAAGGAAGCTAATGAATAATTAGAATAGAGGAATAAAAATACCAAAAGCTCTAACAGTGCCAAATGATTTTCGTTCATAGGAGACCTTCTCTTTAACTACAAAAGGCAGTAATGTATTGCTACGGCACTGAAGTTTGGCTGCTTTAGAAATTGGATCCCAATAAGGAACGAAATGAAGAATTGCTTCCGCCAAACAAAGCACTCCCAACCATTATGTCGAACAAATTGAGACATATTTAAGTTCACGGGGAGTTCGAAGTCAGAAGAGACAGGCGGAACAGAGAAGACAAAGCGATCCCACACAGGGTGCACTTGGAGGAAACTAGAGGAGGAAGGTAAGTAGGAGACTTTTGCGCTTGCCAAGATTTCGCTGCCAACGCGAGTAAATCACGCGGCATTCACCAGCTCCGTACCGTTCATTTAATCACGGCACAAATAGTCCCGTTAAGTGGAGAAAATCGGCCCAGCTAAACACATCCTTTGACTAATACATCAACGGTAAAAAGGACCCGTTTAAGTGCTAAGGATAGAAAAAATCTTTCAAAATAATACAGAGCGAGAAATTTAATCTCATCAAGAGATTAATTAAGCATCATTATATCAAAAATTGCTACAAGTCACCCATAAAGTTAGGTGGTAACATAAAGTCAGAAAATATAAAAAGACAAAAATATAAAATAGGAAATACCAGCTGGGTCGATAGGTTTCCTCACACACAAAATACACAAAAACCAAAATACAAAACATAAAATACTAAGCACAAAAAAATTTTGAAAAAGCCCTCAAAAAACATTTTTACACAATACATAACACACAAGAATATATGAAGACCAAAGAAAAAACATGAAACACCAAAAAAAAATCATTTAAGGTTAAACATAACAGGGGACGATGTGAAACCAATTCATCTTATCACCATAGCCTTAACCCATTAATGCCCGGAGAAAATTATTTTGGCAATAAGTCAAAATTTAGAATTTTTTCTCCGTAGGTACCTTAGTAAAAATAATTTTAAAAATATAATGCGAGCGCAACAATATTTTTGTGCTCGCAAGTTGACAGTGAAGTTTCACGGTTTATATATCACAAGTACAAGTACGCGAACAGCAAAAATTTTACACAATGGCATTAAACGTATTTTACGTATGCACAAACCACAACACCTTTCAGATATATACTGAATAAATCACGAAAGACCCCAGTGAACACTTCAATGTCAAGCTCGGGAATGACCACTTGTGTACCCCTCACCAGGGATGGCAAGTGAAACGAAACAAAAATGTTTCGTTACGACCCGGAGGGAAACGAAAATACGAGGCCTAGGTTTAGTTTCGTCCTAACACGAAATTAAAATCACCAAGGAGTTTAGTTTCGACCCGGTACGAAACTTTACTCCCAGGAATGAAACTAAATTAATCGAAACTCCGCTGCTCGTAGTTAAGTTTCGATCCCAAAAGACGAGTGGAGGGGGATAAGAGGGAATAGTTTCGACCCATTACGTTTGACATACGTTTAGAAAGGTTAAAATATGGAGCTTAAAAATCGAATGCCCAGTCAGCATTCACCGTTCTCCTGTTAGTGGTAAAAATATGAGTGCCCAATGCATCTAATGGTGGTAGGCCGAACCTCTACTTCATTCAACCATACTTCGTGCTCGGTGTGTGGGTCGAAACTAAACCGTTCGAAGGTGAAGTACGTGGTTCCTCCGGTTCAAAACATAATCTACATTTCGTTTCGTCCCAGAATTTTACTTTCATTTCGACCCGAAGTAGCTTTTTGAATTTGAATACATTTCGTTTCATTTCTACATTTCGCTCCTAGCGAAACTATTGAAATTTTACTTGTTTTGACTTTTGCCTTTACTGAGTTTATATTGCCATCCCTGCCCATCGCAGACTTTCCCTCATAAATGCGGTTAGGTTTTATGCCCGGGTAAAATGCCGACCTTTCTCGACAAAGGAGAGAGTAGAGAGCATAGAAAATAAACAATTGATAGTGTACGACGCATTTTGGGGGAGAAAGGAATTTTAAAAACGAGTAAAAATTTTGGCAACTCCGATTGCCAATGGGCATAAATGGGTTAAGAAAGTTTGACTTTGATTTGAATTTGAACCGGGATCTGAACCTGAACCGACTGGGCGGGAAGCTACGAAACCAACCCGACTCCCAGGAATGCATCCTACTTTGGCAATAAAATTCATAAAAAGTCTTCGAGTGATGAAAGAAATACGATAATGTATTTGAGAGCATTCATTGACCTGTCATCTCCAAAAAGTGTACTGTTCATTTGTGAAAGGAAATCGAATGCTTTTGATTTTTGACGCGACTTATGTCCATCCGGTTTAGCCCTTCGTTGGTCGCGCGGCGTCTACCAGACGCAGAGCCATTTTCTTTTCTTTGTCCACACAGTGTTATCAAAGGTAGGAATCTGTCGTTTCTTGTATATTATGATGTTATACTTCTGCATAAGTCACCAATTTGATTTTATGTTTCGTCGCATTTCTGGAATAAATACAAATATTTTGTTCCTTTTGGCGTCTGGTAGAAGCCACGCGAAACTTGACGTAGTACAATACGTTCTATGCTTTTTCCTTCCCGATATTCATTGCAAAGTTTTTAAATGTGTTTACTAATTTAAAAAAAACATTATTAACAACTATATAAAGCATTAAAGTTAGGGTGCGTGACTTTTTGCTACAAATTTATTATTGTAATCAATATATCACATGAATGAAACTATTATTGCTGTAAAAAAAACGTGTATTAATTATTTTATTAACACAAAAATATCCTACTCTTCCTCATCTCCTACCGAATTCTGAGGAAGGTGGCTGTATTCCTCCGAAAATTTAGTTCAGTGAGTGTTTTTTTAATCTTTTTGTGTCCTGTGCTTCTGCCCAACCTAGGATATTTTTATGTTATTTGCCTCGTCGAGGAACATTTCGAAGTAAGTAATTATTTTATTAATATGTATATATCCATCACTAGTATACATATATTTGATGAGCATGCATGAAATTAAATACAATATGAATGATTTTTTCAGTTGAAACAGTTATTTCTACTGGCTTGTATTTTCTTTACCCATCACTAAATGGTGTCTATGACTCGCCGCGCGACAAATTGCATTCCAAAATGAGCCGCGACTGACGGAGGGTTAAGAACAGGGACTCATGTGTTAGGAAAAGTCCTTAAACGTCATGAAACGGAAATTATTAATTGAAAAGTGTGAACATACCGGTTGGACATCAAAGAAATCAATACGTGTGCGATGCAACACTTCCGGTGCCTTAGTAGCCACCTATCTCGTCGGCAACTCATAAAGGGACCGCCCAGCAAGAGGCCTTAGTGAATGAACGTGGCAATAGAGCTATGGTTGCACCAGTTAGGATGCCAAATGGGGCCCAAAATTATCTAAGCCGAAAGGGGGACGACGCGCCGAGCGACCGGCCGAGTACCTCGCGCTTTGCTTTTCTTGAATGACCACGTGTATTCTTACAAAGTCTTTTTGACTGTCTATAGCGGGATTTTTAAAGCACAAATAATATAAAGAAATTTTTTTAGACCGGCAAGAGGAACCGACACGCATGGCGTATAAATTACGGCGCGCGACTGGCCGTGTACCACCTGTGCACCATTATATCTGTATCACCTATAAATGAACAAGCTTTAACTAATTTCTACAAATAAAGATAAATCTTAACAAAAATCGAGTGTTATTATATAAATGGATATATCGTGGACAAAGTACGCCACGTGTCCGGTCGAGTAAAACTATCAGGCACGCCCGCTCGAGGGTTAATATCCACAAAAATAGCAAAATATATATTTTTCGTGTCCACAACTTTTAACGTATACCAGTAGACAAGATTTATGGTCAGATAATCACAACAAATTTTTAGTTGCCAAAGGTTAAAACTGCATTATTCCTCTTCGGAGGGATAATCTCTTTCCCTCGAACCATAAAGAACTTTAATAAATGATAGTCGTAATAATGTTTGAGCAATTTCTTTTTATATGTAAACAGCCTCTGCCTTTTATATTCAACTCTCCCTGCCTCATGCCTTTTTAGGCAGCTTACGGGGTAGAATGTCGATGTAGATAATATGATGGAGGAGGAGTATTTTGAAAGTGAATACGAATTTATGAAATAGTTTTGACGGAAATCCTAGAGTACAAAAATAACAGCCGATGAACAACAAATATAAAATCGGAAAATAAAGATATTTTCATCATTTGATGGATGAACCCCATGAGTAATAATCAATGATAATAATTATTTTCCCGGAACAAATAGCAAGTGAATCGCTTAAATTTTCACTTCATTCGTGGAATATCATTAAAAAGAGTCAAGCGTGAGCAAACTTCCACACGAATTGACGGTTCAGGGGAAAGCAAAAACACTCCGGTGACCTTAAAACGATCCATTTTTATTCCATCCTGATGTTTTCGACTCTATTGTACTGCAGGTTGACTTGAAATTCCTCGACTAGTTCCCGCAAGGAATGTTCACAGGGCCCATAAACATTCCGAGGGCGTGTAACGGGGACATTCCATTTGTAACGCCATGCATGGTAGAGGTCCTCTAGCTATAGGAGACGTAGGTCCTTACATTGACGGAAAACGGAATTCTAGAGCATATCGGAACGCAGGGCAGCGCCACCTTCTGGCTCGTCGCGTCGGCCTAGTGAGACGGCTTCTTTGTATGTATGTATGTATGTGCCCCATGCCTCCGGGCCCCCAGGGGTTATAGAACAAGTGGGAGGGCTTCCCTGACCGGAAGGGACTTCTCTAGTGGGTGTTGTGTAAGCAAGGGGTATCTGTCCCTCGGATATTGGCTCGGGTGGCCCGATTCTCCACTTTGATTCAAGTCCATCCTCTCTCACGCCCCCGGTCCGGAAGCAATGTGTCGAAGCATGATAGAGAAGTGGGGCGAAAGAAGAAGGATGAGAAAGATTTTTTTTAATGTGGCAGGAATGCATCAGTCCGACGAAAGAGAGAACTTTAATAATGAAGAAAGAAAGTAGTTAGTTGTCTACATGGAGGAATCTACTAATTATTGTAAATGAAAAGCTAGAACTTCTTCATCCCGCTGGTTAAAAAAATCATTTGTAATTTGTTCATTCACAACAAGGATGGTGATAATTAAGATTATTAGGTTAAATCTGCTAATCACTGTGTTTGTAAAGCTATGACTTAATTCTCACCGGTATTACGCAGACGTTAATAGCTTTTCATTCACAATAAATGATGATGGTAATAAAGATTCGATAATAAAGTTACCAATGGGTCATCGTAATAGCACCATTGCTCTGACTTTGATTTCGTTAAGGTTTTCAAGCACTGATGAAGGAAGCGTGAAAAAAATGCTTGCTTATTTATTCATCTTTTTAGTTGTTTGTTCACCCGTTGTGAATAACTCAACGGGTGAACAAACAACTAAATTACAAGGAAACCTTTGCACAATTATGCCTTCAACTCATTGTCAGTCTTAGCAGTCAAGGGTGGTCGAAAAACATTATGATAAAAACTAAATAAAATAACAGTACCGTAATATGACAGTATAATATAGTGTGGATCTACCAAATTTGTTTTATCGTTGTTATTAATGTACACGATAGTTGTGCTAATTATCATCAACTGATTTTCGGCCCATTGCAAAGTTCCAAGCACCAAAGTTGACTTCACCTCCTTCTGTCCAACGCCTTCACCTTTGTTTTCTTATGCCTTCTTCCTAACTTCGTCTGTCATCTTCAGCCTTCTTCCTCCTCTTTTCTTTTCTTTTTTCACGGTTCCCTCCATTGCAGGGATGCTGACTTACAAAAAATATTGGGGGGGGGGCAAAGCGGGGATCTTGTCCCGGGAGATTTTATAAGATTTTTTTAAGCATTTTAGAAGAGTCATATAATCAAAATTAGAACCCTGATAACTCGAACCTCGATATCTGGATACTCCGGGGAAAATCGACAAGCCTGACACATTTTTTCCTAACGCCCATAACGAAATTTTGAGGTGGCGTGGGCCCCCTCAGGCCCCATGGTGTCGGCGCCACTGCTCCATCTCTGTATTGAAAATGCCTTTCCCTCTTAAAATATGCCCCATCTAATTCCAATTTCTCTTTAGCATTGTTCTAAATAATGTTCTTTCCTCCCCAACTATTTCCAGAACCTCCTCATTCCTTACTTTATCCACCCAATTCATTCGCTCCAACCTTCTCCACACCCACATCTCGAAAGCGTTGATCCAATCTCTATCTCTTCTTCCCAAGGTCCACATTTCGCATCCATAAAACACAACACAACAAAGAATAAGTTCTCTCATAAGAATTACACAGGCCAACAAATTTTTTTTTGTGCCGGAAGTTTTTGAGCTGATATTAGCAATATGGGTGGTGCTGAATCCAAATGTGATATCTGCTGTTATGTAACAGCTCTACTTTTTTAGATACGGCGCATTTTATTATTAGATTCTTTTAAACTTGAATTCTTACGCAAGGAGAAGGCATAATTACTATGCAGTCTTGCTTTTCTTCTAAAATGCCGTGACGAAGAGGCTATTCCAACATTTGCCAAGGTGAAATCCTCACCGAAATCGACGAGAGTATGGCGGGAAAACCACAACACGCGTGAACCAATCAGGTTACACCTGACCTCGGATGGGGTGTATATATACTGGAAGAAATTCGAAGAACGGCATTCGGAAGATCCCCTGAGGATGATCAGCAAGTCGCGGATCGAAACGTCGGGAGACATGGACGACATCAACCGGGGGATAACCATATGATGGCAGATTACTGCTGGTGCTTAAAACGAGACTATTTTAACAAAATGCACGCAAGAAAATCGCGCAAAAGAAGCTTCCGAAGCATTGAGTGACGTTTTTAAGTCTTTTTTTTCTTTGAAGTGTTTTATTTCAGTAAAAATGTTATTATTTGTCTTCAATTGTATTGTGAAACTATTGTAATTGTAGGTGATTTGACATTCATATAAATAAATCAAGTCTTTATATTTTGTGGGCTTTATCATATATGTAATTATCCCATATCATCATATTGAATATTTGTTTACGTAAGTAACAGCATATCTGTATCTTGAAAACTAGAGCTGATGGGAATAAAATAATATCATATTTGGATTCAGCACCCCAATTATACTTGAAATCGGCTTCAAAAGCTCCGGCACCAAAACCACTGTTGACCTGTGTTATACATGCTTCTCTGGTTCCTTGATTCCTCAGCCTAAGTGCCATCTTAGAGTGGCTATCTTTTTTCCCTCTATCCTTCGCCAATCTTTCGGCGCAGTCCCCAGCCGGGATTCCAGAGGGCACCACCGCTTCCTCCGCCGATACCTGCACGTCTGGCAATCCCATCCGGGCGACCGATTTCGCTCCCCGCCCACCCTTATCCTTTGACCCAATCGCACCTCCCTGGACACAACGGACAACCAAACAGGCGCGCACACACTCACAAAGTAGGAGAGTAAAATAAATAATAAAAAAGGGTTTAAGATAAAACTCTTGACCGAACGAGAGGAAGAGGAACCGTCTCAATGGGGAGGACACACTGAAAGGACTTCCGCGGGGGAGCGCTTAGGGAGAAGAAGGAAGAAAGTAGAGAAGAAGGAGATGACTACTCGCGACATTTTTGCCTTCCCTGTAGACTATAAAGATGAGCCGTTCTAAAAGAACGAATCCCGTTTTGTAACGTTAAGAAACAGTTCTAAAATAAAAATTCTCGAGGATTGTGAATTCCGAAAAAAAACAATCAAATAATACTTAATCAATTAATGCAGTAGACCATAGAGATGAGGTTCGTTCCTATAGAACGAACCTCGTTTATGAACAAGGAGAAACATTTTTTATACGAACGAGCAGATTTTTTTAAGAGCAAAGAACGACGAAGAAAAACAAACAAATGTTTTTGAATCGATTGATTCAGGAGACTGCAGAGATGAGAGTTGTTCCAAAAGAACGAATCTCGTCTAAGAACGACGAGGAACAATTACGACTAGCTAGAATAAGAAAGCACAAGGATTGTTAATCCCAAGAAAAAAAATTTAACCGATTTATTTAGTAGACTATAGAGATAAGAACCGTTCCAAAAAGAAAGAATATCGTTTAGCAACGACGAGAAACATTTCAGATTTTTTTAAGAGCTCGAGGAAAAATAATCAATTATTTTTTAATCGATTGAGTCAGGAGCTGATAGAGATGAGAGTCATTCCAATGAAACGAATCTCGTTTAGGATCATGGTGGAACAGTTTAGGCTGTTTACAATAAAAAGAGAACAATGAAAAACAATCTAATATTTAAAAAATAACGAGGAATGTGAATCCCGAAAAACAATAAAATATTTTTAAATCAATTGATTGCATAAAAGGAAAAGGTATAACTTGCAACCTCTCAGAAAGAGTATTTAAATGAATTATTCCAAAAGAAGGAGAATTTCAAATAATCATTTAAACTTACAATTATGAATGTGTACATTTCTCTACCCATAGAAATAATCAACGTCATAGCTCTACAACCCCCAGAAATATATGACCCTTCACCTCAAATCAATTTAAATTGAAAACTATAGCTTCAATCGATTCCATCAATTAGTTTTTGACAGCGTTAAATACATATAGTTAACAAAAACTAAATTAAAAAGCTAGTGAAAGTCAGCTATATTTATTTGAAATCAATCAGGAATTCAGTAATTTTAAAACAACAGCTGTTGGCTATATTCATCCAATGCGTTATTAAAAGCGTTTATTTATATAATTTAAAATTATATAAATTTCAGCGTTCATTTTTCTTCTGGTGCATAAATTACACTGATTTAGCACGTAAACACGAATAGAAATAGCTTAAATTCATGGTTTAAAACTAGCTTACACATTACATTAATCTTAGAGTGAAACTCATTAGAATTCTATAGTTATATCGTTTTTCTAAAAGACTTCACTTTAATTTCCTAGATGAGAGTGTAGGATGGTTGAGGGTTATTTCATATTAGCAGAGAAATAAATATACTGAGGTAAAACTATCACATATACCGTCAAATGGAGTAACTTTAACCTTACTTTTCACGATTTCTTGGAAACAACCAAACTTACCTAATTTTAAAATAAATTAACAATATACATAAAGTGGCTAAATTAAATTATTTACATATCAGGTACCTTCGATTTAAGCCTGTTACTAAATCTCTAACTAACTTTGTAAACCAGGTTTTATTTAAAATTGTGCTCTAAAGTTATCTTAAATTGGGGTCGAATTTTAACTAATAAACTTAGGTCTATTCTATTTAAAGCATAGAAAACCATAAGTTCTATCAAAGTCACCCAACACAGAACTTCTCATTGTAAACCTTTTTCAAGTTTTCCATTATTAGGCACCTGCTGACAAGCCGTTTGGCTTAGCAGGACCTAAACGGTATTATGTATGTATTGATGTATTGATCCTCTTTGGTATATACTTTTCTTTTGTTTATAATTTTTTTTATTATTATTTTATATTATGTTTGTATAGCATCATAAGAAATTTAATTTTGTTTCTATTACTTCTGATTATGACAGCATAATGTATCTCATTATCTCATGTATCCCATTATCTCATGTAATATCTCACGTAATAAAATCACTTTGATTAAAAAAATTTAACCTGTAAATGTATTTTATTAGGGTAGAAATGAAAAATTAAAATAAACATTTATGCTAGAAAAATTCATGGTATATTGTAATGTATCAATGTATACATAACCAGTTATTGGTTAATATTCCTTCTATTCTATGAAACTAAAACCCGAACTAATTCAGGAGTGAAGCCAGTTCTGCTACCTGTCGACTGATGCAAGAATTACGTCGATAAAATTTGGCACATTACAAAACTATGAATCTTTTCATGTCTCTAAGTCAAAGTTGCCACAGCTGACTGCACATAAGTATGCGTATAAAGGAGAAGAATGAGAATTGGCGATGTAACATTTGCAAAATGAACGAGTCTTCCGACTCATTCCATTTGTTGACCGAGTCCGGTGAAGGTAAGAAAGTGCCCAACACTGGGGAAGCAGACGACCCTTCATGACCTCTTCGCTATCCCAAGAGATGGTCCTTTTTTCATCCGCACGACACAGCTCAAAAATCCTCGGCTAAAGGGTTGCACGGAAGACGAAAGGAAGCGATCTGAACCTGCACCGGATTGATACCTACTTTTGGTCGGAGAAAACCAGTCTTCGCTCAAATAAGGGAAGACTCTTAAGGCTGTTTTACATGGGGCACGGAATTGCGCAGGTTAGACTGCATTAATTTCTAAACTGGCGTGCAATGGCGCGAATGCATGAACGAAATTAGAACAGGAGCTATATTTCCATCTCACAGCCACTCATTCTCGCTTGTGTTCCAGCAATTCAGCGCTTTACACGACGCATTTTCGACTGCGCCTTCGTACACACGTCAGATTGTGCAAGCACATGCCTCGTCTAAAACGTCCTTTAAGGAGAAATCTACAGTGATCGAATAGCCTTCGATATTGCAGGAGAGTCCACAAATTCTTTTAAATATTATATCACATCATAAAACTGAAAAAGAAGCATTCATTTGTAAACAAAGAGTTTTTTCATGCTTGTATTTCATTTTTAATGTTATTACACTTTGTTTAAGATTTAAATAATTATGAGTAACATTTTTCTACCGAGCATAATATGCAGAAACATTAAGGAAAATGACAAAAATAACAATTTTATTCCCAGAGGTTAGATTACTGTTAATTTGAAAATTTTTATCACGATACATGCTCATTACATTTTGCGTCAGTTTTGTAGGGAGCGGTGGATTTATGATGAATTCTAAAATAAAAATACGAAAAAATTTTGAGAGAAAACTAATCAAGCATGCTCAAAATAGCGTTTCCCCCGACTTCGATGCGTGAAATAAAAATTGACGTGACAAATTATGGAGAACGTGTCTCCTACGTTAATAGAATGTGTCACGCGGATAATGGGGTACGCGACTGTGCGAAGAAATGAAGAAGCTACCTGACAAGGGGAAAGAAAAAAAAGGATGAAAGTTGAGGCTAACCAATCTTATGGGAGAGAAAAAGGACATGGTCACACGTCATTCAACGTCTTGTTACGCCCAGGATGACATTCAAACGAATAGGAAGCGGAAAAAATAATAATGCTGCTTTACTAGCCGTGTTTGTAAAGCGCGAACTTGAAATGGTGGGGAGATATTTAGTGCCACAACCAACGTACTGAGAGGAACATTTTCGCAGCAAGGGAAACTTAAGGTTTCACGTATATTTTAGACTGCCTTATAGAATGAATTCTGTGATTCTGCCGAGTAATAATAATCACAATAACGGTCGACAGTAATTTATACCATCAATTTAAGTTAAAAGATGGTTTTACCACCTATTTACACGGCATGTTTTATTTAATTTCGCCGTGATTTTCTTTCTCTTGAAGAACAATTATTTTTTTTTTTCAAAAATTCTATTGTTGATTTTTGTTTAACTTTTCATTAATCTGCAGCACGTCAGTCTACGTGTTACTACAATCGGAATGACATTTAAGCGATTAGGAAGCAAACAAATTATTCTATATTGGTAGAACTATTTACCGCAACCTTTAAATATTGGGGTAAATTTGGTAGCGCCCTAAATATATACTAAGAGAAATTCGGTGAACAAGAATATTAATGTTTCGCATCTCAAATAATGAATTAAATATGAAATTCCTATGGAATATTAATTAAAACTATACAGTGATTTTTTTTATCATCAATCAACATTTAACCACATGCAGGTATCACAGAAATAGCCACAGAAAGAAACCATTCCTAATTAAATATTAACATTGACGGCTCGTAAGATTTAGAATGAAATTCATACGAGAATAGAGCGAAATAATATTACCGCCTGGCTAAAATTAGATGTAGCCAAGTGTGTGGATAGCAGACTTGAAATTTCGGTCAGAATTTGCATTACCACACTGTCATTTGGCTCATCCGAATTTCATCCTTCACTTCGTTCATTATTGTAATTATTTTGTTAAAATTTTTCCATAAAGTTGTAATTAATGTTAGATTATCACAAAACTCTGGTGGTTGTCCTTCAATTTATCGTGTATTCACATTTTCCATTGCAAAAAACTAACATAAATTACCAACAAATTAAAATAATCTAGCCATAGAGCATATTAGAACAGGATCCTCGTCTTTGCAATTATTGATTAAAAATACATTAAGCCGAAAATTAGAATATTTACTAGCCATGAACATATGAGAATAGGACTCTTGTATTAGCTTATATTGATAGCTACATTTAAAAGAACGTTATAAAATATTTGTTCAAGCGTATCCGGGAAGTAAACATCTGAAAAGAGATTTATGAATATACAAACGCAAATAATACCTTCAATCTCACTAGCTTATGTGAATTTTTGCCGATAAATTTTCCTTTTGTAGGAACGTTTTACTACTACCCAAAGAAATGATTTATAGCAAGAAACTCAAGCATGACCGGGGAAAACATAAAGACACCACCAAGTTCATTGGCTTTTTACAATTTTTCCAAGAAATTTTACTTTTGTCGAAACATTTTAATACGACCCAAAGAAATGATTAGTAAGAATAAATCAATCAGAGTCGTTACCATCAGTAGGTACAACGAAAAGCACAAAAACTACTCTTAACTAAAGGGCAAACTACTGATTTGAAGTTTACCCTTTCCACTAGTGATCTGGAGGTGAATTTGCTGGAGGCCTTAATTCAAGCAGGAAATACGAGCCTCCGGGTGTTTGCGTAACATGTCTTTAAGTTCATGCTGACGTTCCCATCACTCATTCCCGGCTAATCTCACGTCTTCCTCCTTGAAGTAAACCTCCACTCACAAGAGATGCTCCTGAGGAAATCGCTCCGTTTGGATCTTCTTCGCGCAAGACTTCTCGTGGTCTTTTTGACTGCCTAATTACGGATACGAACCGCACAGACATTTGAGAGAGCTTCCTCTCGTAACCTGCATCCTGTGATGACGACAAGATTTGCTCCGTTGACGAGCTCACGTTCAAAAGAGCTAAAGCTAATTGGAGATACTACTGCGTATTGAGTCGGGATTAACTGATGGTTCATTAGCCACTTGATAACACTACGTATCAAAAAATTCTTTGTGCTTATTGCAAAATATCAACGATCTGAATGAGAATATACCGTATTTTTTTACACTTATATCGATATTAATTAAACAATTTTTGCATATAAATATGAATGCACTACTTTTCCTTGAAACCGCATTTTACAATGTAAAATATTATGCAATTTCTTATTTCTTCAAATATTTATTAATCACAACATGCAGCTAAGTTAAGGCTTTGGAAAGATTCTGCACCTTTGTCAGTTCTTCAGCTTGGTCAAGCTCTTTTCCAGTTACTGATAATAGTTCTTACAATGATAAAGAGTCTAAAAAAATTACCTTAAAAATACATACCTTTATAATTAGTGTTATAAAATAAATACGCCAGGGAAATGAAACAAGATACCGCCGAACTGGCGGGAAAGATGCTTATCCCTAAAAATTCTGTCTCCAACCCTAAATTTTTCAGTATGCATAAATACACCACTCCTATTCATTACTACCGCTCTATTGACAGCTCTTCAGCTAGATCAATATATTCTTCAGGGACCGTTAATAATTCTTATAAACATGAAAAGTCTAATGAGTATACTTCAACAAGTCTAAAAATATATAATTCATTTTGGAAAATAGATACGCCAGCAAATTTAAATAAGATGCCACCGTTCTAGTGATAAAGATACTTCTCCCTAAAATTCAATGACTCCAACCTTAACTTTTGCAGCATGCGTACTCCTATTAATTACTACCGCTCTTTGGCCAGCTCTTCAACCTGACCAATTTTTTTCTCCAAGGACTGTTAATAGTTCTTATACTGATTTACCTAATTTTACAAGTTCCCTAAATGAATCCAAATTTATATATTATTGATGAATTCTTCTCTGGTTCTCAGCCAGGTAGGTTAATTCTTTCGCATAAGATGACGTTTTGAGAGACGACTTGTATCCCATCTTCAAGGCCGTTTTAATCTTTGAAAGTCCAATTTCACACAAAATTAATTTCAAGAGTGAAATACGAAAGAAATAACCTGGCTTAGAACCCGAGAAGAATTCATCAATAGTATTCAGCAGAAGAATTAAAATTGTTTATTATATATTATTAGTTTTAGAGAAGAAATACACCGTGGAATCGAAACAAGATGCCATTTTTATATCCTGGCTGAGAACACAAGAAGAATTTGTCAATAGTATTCACCAGGAGAAATTAAAATCGTTTATTATTTATTATTAGTTTTAGAGAAGAAATACACCAGGGAATTGAAACAAGATTCCATTGTTCTAACGTGGCTGTGAACTCAAGAAGAATTCATCAATAGTATTTACCAGGAGAAATTAAAATCGTTTATTATACATCATTAGTTTAAGAGAAGATATACACAGGGGAATCGAAACAAGATGGCATTGTTATAACCTGGCTGAGAACTCAAGAAGAATTCATCAATAGTATTTACTAGGAGAAATTAAAAGCGTTCATTATAAATTATTAGTTTTAGAAAAGATATACACCAGGGAATCGAAACAAGATGCGGGAAAGATACCTTTCTAGCGGGAAAGATACCTTTCCCTAAAAATTCAATGCCCTCATTCCTAACTTTTGCAGCATACATTCCCCTATTAATTACTACCGTCGGCTTTCGTCACTAAAGGGGATAGAAGTGACCTAGCCTGCGTCCGTAACACCCACCCTTGGCACCTCACCTCGAGCTGTCAACAACGCCCAGCGCCGCCGCGATACTAGAGGCTCTACCCCCTTCCATTCCAACGATACGGCCGAGAGAGGCTGGTCCTCTCCATCTCCACAGCATTTTCGCTTTGATCTCTCCCGACGCGCGCCGTCACAGCCCATGAAGGGGCGGACTTATCCAGCCGCCACAACTCCCAAAAATCCCATCCTCTTTTCATCAGCTCCACCCCTCCCACAACACCTTACGACCACCCCTTACCCCCCCCCCCTTCCTCATCCTTCGTCTACAAGCTTCGTTCCGCCCCCGACAACAATGTACTCGCCAACATAAGGCCACTGTCATGACCATAACGGTCAAAAAATCAGAATAGGTGGAAGGATTCATTTTAACTTGCTCGGTTCGTACAGGATTATCATAAAAGTATGATGCACTTTTAAATTTCGTATAATTGAAGACAGAATAACCCAAGGGTGTACCCAGGATCATAACTAGGGGGCAAGCCATGGTCTAGGGGGGCAAGCTATGGTCAAAGGGGTGGCAAGCCAAGTTATGACATTATTTTATGAGATTATTTCTTTGAAAAAATAGTTTTATTTTAGTTACATATCTTACGCTAATACATAACATTTTTCGTGGGTTTAAAGAAAATTTGTTGAATACTTTCGCTTCAATTCTATACTGATTTTCTTAAAAACTTTTGCAATGTTTGCTTCTGATTAATGTTGAATCTATTATCTTGTCATTATTTCCAACACTTTTTATTACCTAGGCAACAAGGCATTCCCTCGCATTCTCCGGGACAATCGTAGAGCTTCCCTTCCACGGACTTACGGGTACCCACTACGCGTACTACAACTCTTGCCGAAATAACCTCGAGCGAATGATGAGTGCAGTTTTTAAGTAATCGCGTCATCCGAACGCCCCCCACGTCCCGTGCGTTCTATAACTTTCCACTGGTGCGCCATTCTTTTCAAAAAAGTGCACACGAACCGGTAATCAAAAATGCGATTCCCACTTTCAGCAAAATCAACATAGTAATGGAATAGTGGCTTTCCTTTCAGAAAAGCGCGTCTATCAAAAATGCATTCCCCATTATCAGCACAACGGACAAAGAGATACATAGACCGGTAATGGAATCAGCCAAAAGAATAGACACGCATGAAAAAAGAGTGTGAGAATTTAATTGATTAAAAAATGAAGTCGGGATATATTACAATGTAAACACCCCTAGTTATTATCTATCACCAACACTATCCATAAAATATAAACACCAATACTTTATAATGCATCTATCGTATTTCCACCACGTCATGCCTGTAGCAATTTAATGCATATGGACATATTGATTATTTATGGAGGTAACTACCAAAGGCAGTGGGTGAAAAGGGAAATAGAAGGAAAACCGGCAGTACACCAACATCAACACAATAATAATACTCTTTTCGGCTAAATTCTCGTAAACCTCATCATTTACTCGGCCAGAATGACTAATGTGATGATAAAAGGATTTATTCCCTTCCTGTGCACGCTTTAATGACCGTGCGCAGCTGACCTACTGGCACTTAGTACTAATTGCACGATGCAGCTGCTCAGAAACGGCGCAGAAAGGAAGTGAATTAGACCTTCCACGCGGGATGAGAGATTGTTTTGTTTGGGAGGTCACGTAACTCGCATAAAGATAAACTCCATTACTGACCTAGACGAGACCAGTTAGAGTTGGTCGCAGCAAACAACCATACGATGCAGTTCTTCCCTTTGACCAGCGATGATGAAGTTATCCACAATAATCGACGAGTTTGAACAGCAGAGAGGTTAAATGGTGCACTAGTGAGCGGGTAAACGCTTTCATATTATATAAATTCTCAAGATTTTATTGAATAAAAATTAATTTATCCACATTATGAAATCCTGATAAGCTCAAGAAAATTTAAACGAATCGTGTTGAGGGTTGACGGTATGCATTACGCTAATATTCGTAATTCGCGATGTGCGATTGCTCGAAAATTCGAGTTGAATCGAGTAGTTGGTACTCGACTCGAGTGCTTTGAGTAGTATTACGAATGTCGAGTCGTTTTTGTTACAGAGCTGTCGAGGCCAGTTAGTTCAGAAATGTGTCAACAAGTGGCGCTATCACGAAACTCATTTAATAATATCGTTTTTAAAGTCAATAAGTCGTTCTTATGCCTTGGCCTAGGAGTTTCAGCTTTTGCTTACGTAGCAGTCAAGCACTATTGTAATCAACGTGGGTGCCGAATACCTTTTCGTCAGGCGCGGCGGCCGACCGTGTTCCGACCCGTCGGCGGATTAATATAAAATAATACATGATTTATTTACGTACATATTCTTCATTACAATTATATTAATGCCTTTACTGAGGGCTCTAATAAACAGTTTGGATGCAAACATTAGTTAATTTGAAGTATATTACTAGGGGTAAATTCATTTCAATAGTGCTTATGGAACTGTTAAAGACAAATGAATAACACAAATGTGTTTCATATGAGTATATTTTTTCCTGTTACCAAACGGCCCTTACTTTATGAAAACGTCTCGTACGTAGAGAACACCTATTTTCGTGAAAAAAGTGTTTTCACTGTTGCATAAGGTAGTTTATTATTTTTTTATGAATTGAAGAGTATATTTATTCCGGTAAACTTTTGAAGAACATTTTCGACGAGATAGGAAAGTGAGTTTTGGTTACGGAGATGAACAGCACCAATTTTCGAAGAAAAACCGCAATGCGACATACAGGAAACACGTAAAGTTGAACAATATACAAAACACTGATAAATTATTAAGAATATATTTCGGCGAGGGCCTAGTAAAATTACACACCTAGGATTCTAGCAACGAGAAAATCAGTAAGACCCGTGAATTTTCCACTCATTTATTCACAAACATTCTTACAATGTCGCCATCACTTTTCCCGAAATAGATTTTCAGATATAACTTCACAGGGCTTGCAGTTTTTTCAAGATCTGCCGTAAAGTAAACTCTTTTGTACAGTTAAAGAAGGTATTCAGACCTTATCACCAGAAGTAAATTCTGGAGGCAATAATAGAATCCTCATTCGTGAAAAATCACGAAGCCCAAGCTCTATATAAAATCGTCTCATGCTTGACTTGGTGGAACAGCGATAAGTAGGTATATCCATGATAAAAACTAAAAATGGTAATTTCCATATTGTAATACAAAACTCAACTACTGTCCAAGGTTTCATAATATTATGTCATTTCCAATATGCTTAAACTGAGAGAGTACTTGTTGTATCACCTTGAAAATGACATAATATGTTGAAACTATTTTCGGTAGTTGACTTTTGTTTTAAAGGCTAGAAATTACCATTTGTAGTTTCTATCATGGATAGTCCAAGCTATGGCTTCTAAATATCACTATAATACCTTTATTTATTTACTTATTTTTATGCCACCGAAAACAGCTTGCGTTGGCCTTTACATCGGGGCTTTTCAACAATTTTAACAACTACACGTTCACGAACAACCATGCCCTGGATGGCGGAAACCTATTCAGGCGGGACTCAAACCCTCGACCTCATATTCGGCAGGCGAGAACTTTACCCCGCCGCCACCGAGGCCGGCAATTCTTTCTTCCTTCAATCCTTTATTCAAGACATTCTACTGCAGGACTCTCTAATTGGAATCAGATCTTTTCCAATCCGTTACAGATATTTTAGTACTGCCACCCTTTCTGATATGTTTCTCACGAACAGAGGAGAGAAGTTCGCTCGCCTCCTTCCCAAACCTCCTCCTCTCCAACAACATAACCGGAAAATCGCCGTTCAGCCAGCTTAATGGCACGTTGTTTATCATTTCCTCTTTCCCATCCACGCCTCCTTTCGTCAACCCCATTGCCATTTCCCCTCCTCCTGCTGCCCCAGGCGACACCTCCTCTCTCTTACCACCGCTTAAAAATTCCCTCTCTCACGTCCCATCGTGGTAGAGATTAGGAGTATGCTAAAAGTACCTTATGCATTAAGGTGCGTTTACTCTGTGTAACAAGTTACATGTAACAAGTTACTTGTAACATTTGTTTCATATAACTTGGTTTATAACAAGAGTACAGCGGATCCAAAAATGCACAAATAACATGTTAAAGATTCACCCTTTCAACTGGCTTTCCCACCATGCGCCTTACCTCTTTTCTGTAACATGTTACACATTTTCCCATTTCGTGCGGGAAGCCAGAAACTTGTAATATAACACTAATTTTTGTTTTGTAACACAATGTAACTTGTTACACGGATTTGTAAATTTTTCGTAAAGCATATTATATGTAACTTGTTTATATAGCATGTTACACAGAGTCAACGCTCCTTTATACAGAATGGTAAAAAATTGCGCTTGGATAGCTGATGCCAGTAGGAATAAAAATTACCAATGATGTTTAGGTCTTCACTCATTGTCAGTGACAGCGCGGAAGGCGCGAACATAGCACTGCACCGGTGAGCCAATTTCAACTCAACCAGTCAGATAGCAGAAGTACAAAGAAATGACTAGCGCATATGTTCTGCTGTCGTCAGTAGTGTTGTTCGTGTAAATGAAAATTAGAAACTAAATATTTAACAGGATTTTTAATATTACTGTTCATAAAAGGGAACATTAATTATAATTACGAGCGCGATGCGCCCGCTCCCAGTGGGCTTCTCCCGCTCTTTTCAATGCAGGTCCACAGATAGGCGCGTTTCTAATTTTATAATATAGAAAAAAAAGGCAGGGTCTTATGTACAAATTTAATTGGAATGTTCATGTACAAATTGAGGTCAGAGGACGTCTTTAGACACAACATTGGAAGTAATTACACTATCCTCTGTTAATACTTGTTTAGCGTTTTCCTTAATATTTACGAAAATATTTTGAAAAGATCTTACCCTAGAGAATGCTATACATAAAGTTGGCCGTGAGAGAATACAAGGTCAGGCAGGAATAAGCCAGCTCTTTGCAAAGTCTGACCCTGAGCCTTGTTAATAGTAATCGCATAGGAAACCTTAATGGGAAATTGTCTGCGAGTCAAATTAAAAGGCATGGTGGGATCCGACGGCGTTAACGGTATTCTTGGGATGAGGACAATCTTGCCGGAATCGATTTTTTTTTAATCGATAATTTTTTTATTATTTTTAGAAACCAATTTTAGGAAACAATAGCAACATTTAGGAAGTAAGATATGCCGTCGCATGTTCTCCGATAAATTGTGTAAATTTTGGTACCTCATTTGTAGAGTTTGGCTGCGTATAAGTTGAGAAAAAGGTATCTATACAGTCGAAATAATATAGAGGATCGTCATAATAAACATTTTTAAACTACAGAGACTTTGAGCCAAGCGCTCTGATTGGCCGCGCGTTTGCCCTATTGCCGGACGCCTTGGATAGACTCCCGGCAGGCAAAGCTTCGAAGTCATGCATTATCCAGAGCATCCGACAACAGGACGAGCTAGAGCTCAATCGGAGCGCTTGGCTCAAAGTTTTTGTATTTTATTAATGGCGGGAGCTATCGAGGGTTGCAATTTTGCCGGAAAGCTGAAATTTTTGGGGGTTATTCAAGATTTGTCATTTCAAAAATGTGACAATTTTCTACTCAATCATAATAGGGTGGTTTCCTATTATTTTTTTATTGCCTAAATCGAAAGATTATTACACCTGGAGTACGTATTTCACGCTTTTAGATTTTTAAATGACGATATCTATTTTTCGCGATTAAATGAAAAGTGAAAATTTTCAAGCGCGCGAAAACGCGACGCGTAAGTATGAATGCCGGGAAATCTCTCCGTGAGACTTATTTCTGGTTCCCGCTGCCCCCCTGTGAGGTGACCTTGAGGCGAGGGTTAGCGCTGATACGACGCAGGCTGCTAGCGGGTAGCTGGGTACCCTGCTGGCTGGTAGCGCTTGGCTTAAATAAGGATTATTAATACCTTATCAAATGAAGAAAACTTTCCGACCTTAGCCAGTTTTAATAAGTGATTATTAAGACATGTTTCCCTGAGCTCTACGCCTCATGCATGCATTGGTAACCTCAGACGATGTATAACTCCTATCTTCTCGTATAGAAACTAGGTCCCTGTGACGTCACGTGGAGTGGCATCGCATGGGCGCCACTCTGGCCCTTTTCAAATGAGGATAAAAATGGACCCTTGCCATTCGTCTAAACCGCTATTTCTAAAACGAAATAATTTGTATATATTGAATACACTAATGGTGGGTAAGGAATCGCAATCAATGCTTTTCGTTTTCTTTGATGAAGGAAACTACCCTATTGTGGGGGTGAGAAGCCAAGGGGTACAAGTGATTTTGTTCTAAACAGAGTTAGGTATGGTTAATTGTTAAAAGAAATACAGTGGAACTTTGTTATAACGGCATCGGCTGTAACGTCAACTCGGGTTTAACGTCACATTTTATACAGACCAGCCAAAATTGAACATTTTATGTTGTACGAAAACCCGTTTATATCGTCAACAAATATTGCGACGCTCGGGTATAGCGTCAAACATTTTTCGATTCTTAGGTTGCAAAAGGGGTAGTGCGATTGTATTATGTCCCAAAATTCATAGAAACCATGTGTAGAAACATTTTATTAGGCTATAAAATATTTAATTGTGAATGTCATTTTTTTACTAACGTTTATTTACTATACATATTCCAATGTACGAGTGGATTTCAATAAACAGCGTTGTATATAGCAGAACATTTGCGTTTTTACTTTGTCCTTTTACTCAGATTTAAGGCTGCTTTTTTATAACGGCACTCGGATATAACGTTAAAAATCTTCTGGTCCCTTTGATGACGTTATAACCAAGTTCCACTGTATACAAAAACATGGTTGCCAAAGGATACGAGTGACTCTCTGTTCTGTACCGACATCGAGTGGAATATAATATGGACAGCTAAATATCTAAGTGATCTCTTTTGTTTTCTTTACCTGATTTATGTACCTAACTCATTTGTACCCCTTAGCTTCTCACCCACTCGATTATTATGGCAGCTATATATCTCGCCATTAAACGCTACACCACAAAATAACACGTATTTAAAAATCTTTCCTGAATAGAACATAAAATGCATACATTGTTGATGCTACTTGTTGTTAGAAGCAACATTGGTTTATAATGGATTAAAGCACCTAGAGTCCCTTCACTGAATACATGCCTGATTGAAACGGTTATACCTGACACTACCAATCATCCCCTACACTGACCATGGCTGCGAGAAAAATAATACGTGAGAACTCCGCTGGTCCAGTCAGTGTATTTACCATTCCACAGCGGAACGTGAGCAAGCTAGAAAGACGAGGTCAGTGTGAATGTTGGAGCACCCTTCTGAGAGCGTACGAAAATGACAGATAACTTTCGAGCGTGATGAATGCCACCCATGGCGATTGGAAAGAAATGAAACACGAGTTCACAACCATAACACTGAGAACGAACGAGATCTTTGCGAGCGTGGAGCGGACGCTACCGTGGCTATCGACAGATCTGGAGCACGACTTCGCAGCATCTGTGGACGCATGAGATAAATGGATATGTGTGATTGACTATCACGAAAGGTAGTACGCCTCGTATCGATGAGGAATAAAAAGAGAACAAAAGAATAGCGATGTGCGGGCTCCCGGTTCCCCTTCAGAGGTAACTACAGTACCTATGCATCAATGGTGTAAGTGATGAATGCGTTGAATTTAGCTGCCAAAGGTGGTCGTTGCATGTTGACGAAAATAATATTATTCAAGTCGTAGCATACGGCACCTTATGGTGTAATGCTTTTAAATATCTCACTTAGAAGAGTAAGCACTTTTCAGCGTGGATAAAATTCATGATGAGTAATCCTAAAAACTACAAGAAAAATAAAAAGGGAGTGTATATATTTTTAAGGTGATTGATACGCTGAAAAAACTGAATGGATTTTACAGATTACTTCCGCAACACATGACACACAGCCTTACGTAAAAAAAGTTCATAATGCATACGTACTACTGAAACCAACACGAATACATGCTGTAAATCTTTTTTCGGTTCAAATTCAGTTTTTCACAAGAAAATTAATATACATACAACAATGTATGTATTTGTTATAGTAAAGGCTTCAGATGCAAATGATCAATTTATTTCCAAGATAATGCGTTATTAAAATGAAATTATGCCCACCCAAAGTCCCATATGGTTCCTTTCGAAAAACAATTTACATTTTTAAAAAACTCCCTAAGAAGGTATCAGAGGAACCACGAGCGGATTAAAAAACGACCATTTCAAGTGAATAAAACTAAAATTAGGCACAAAGCAGGCTGATTTTTAAACACATGGGTGGCATTTAAATGGAGCTGAGGTTAAATTATACAAATATATCATATTCATACATTTTTCAGTGATAAACAATGGAAATACACATCCTCTGCAATTAGATTACCAGTTCGGAAGATAGTTTTCGCTTGGAAATTGATATTTAAAAACTACGCGGCCAATAAATTGAAATATAAGGTATTCGCACTTTTCAACAATTATTTTTATACTTACGACTCGTTTCGGCTCACAGAGACATCATCAGGCAAAAGATCTAACTTAAGTATTAGCAGTGGCACCGACTCCATGGAGCCTGAGGGGGCCCGAGCCCCCTCCAAAATTCGTTATGGGTGTGAGGAAAAAATGTGTCAATTTTCGATTGTCAGATCTTGATTTTCCCCGGAGTGCCCAGATATCGAGATTCGAGTTATTAGGGTTCCAATGTTGATCATATGACTCTCCTAAAATGCTTAGAAAACTTAAAGCTCACTACTTATAAAATTCCCCGGGGCTAGATCCCCGGTTTGGGCCTCTCCAATATTTTTCGTAAGTCAGCATCCCTGCGCATTGGCTCTTTGAGTTGAAACGCGTAGTGCACATAAAATAACTGCGAAAAAGTGCAGATACCGATTATTTAAATATGTGTAACTTCCACTATAATACGCCCGAATCGGTTGAATTTAATAAAACAATATTTTAATATGGTCAACATGCCAAACTCTGTTGCATTTCTTGCGTTCCCAGAGTATAAACTTAATGAGCTGCAGGCATTCGGCGACATGGAAGTCTCGACAACAACCAGGGTCAAAGGTTGAGACGTACAACCTCCAATGGGCACATGAAAGGCACCTACTAAATCATATCCTCGCGAGTGGACCATTAACATTACCCAAATGCTAACCCGTAACAAGCGAGTCTGTGTCACTTACAAGTCGTAACCACGCATACGAATGGGGAAATTACACGCTGCGCGACCATCCCCAACCTTTTTTTTACACCGGACGGCACGGAGCGCTACGGAAAATTGCCTATTTAAATCACACCGCGCCACCATTTCTCAAACGGCCTTTTGACGAACGATTTCGAGGATTACGTCCGTCGCCTGCGTGAACTATTCCCTCCCGATAATTCGCCCTTACCGCCCCCGTCATTATACCGGACGAAAATAAAAGAAACGCGTAAAGCGTCTCGAAAAAATTGGGCAGTACGGAAAGCAACAACCCTCGAGATTTCTTTTTTTTATTTTTCAAAAATTGAGCCTCTTCTGGAGTCCACAAAAGGGTTTTGACACCTCAGCGGGACTGTGTTGGCATCTCGCGGCGGGGACCGGCACTAAAAATAAATGAAGTACGGTCTGTAAACGGGCGTGAGGAAGATGAAGAAAAGTTAGAGGGAGCAGGAACATGAAAAAGGGTTTAAGAAGGTGTTGTACGGAATACAACGAGACCATAGGAGTGGGTGAGGGAGATCCAAAACGCAGTTAAACTCATATTTTGACGACATTTTAAACTGCATAAATTATACACAGTAACTACATATTTCTATTTCTCTGCTATCTGATAATATCTCGTTGATGGTTATGGGATATTATTTTTATTCTTAAATAGGGGATTAGAGAGGCCAGTGGATTAGGTAATCGAATTAGGGCTTGAAATCGAATTTGATGACGCTCAAATTCCAAATTGATTTTGGACACCACAATACTTTTAATCTACATGTATGTACTACCCCGCAAGCCGCCTAAAAAGGTGTGTGGCAGGGGGTGTAAGGACACCAGCCTTCTACACGTAAATAGCAATACTGAAACAAAATTATTACTATCATTAATTAGAGTCTTTCATGGTTCGGGGGAAAAACGAATTCCCATATCTATTCGTTCGGCCAAACATCTCTTTTAATTTATCGCTTCTTTCGGGCCTGGAAATATAGTGGAGCTCTAATATTATGCTCTCCGAATCGTGTCGTCTCCTGTTTTTGTATCCCTCTCTCGCTCAGTGATTTTAGTCCGAAGGTTTGTTTGGTTAGGTGAGGGTAGAGCACACCCCGGACTAAGCCTCAGACGTGTAAACTTCACAAAGTCAGGATAGGGGCGAGATCTTTTCCTAGGATCACCTAGCACTACACGGATTTTTCATTTAGGGTGTCCGAAGGCTTCACCCGAGACTCGAACCAATGACCCTTTGATTAGTAGCCTTGAACTATCCACGAGGTTAAAACATCCCTTTTTGGGAATGTTTTACATAATGGCTTGATAGAAACAATGATTGTTATTTGTATATTTGATAATGGCTTGAAAGAAACAAAAATTATTGTTTATGTACCTGATAATGGATCGATAGAAACAACGATTGCTATTCATCTATTTGATAATAGTTTGATAGCGGAAACCGATCGTAATTTCTTACATAAATTGCGAAAGTTATTAAGTGTAATCTTTGCTGATGTACACGTAAATCTCGACTCGGTAAGGGTGGAGGATAGTTCAACATCATACTATTCCTCCCAAGCAGCTTCCCCATCTTCTCGTAGCGTGGCGCTCGAGGCGACAGGATGGGTGTAGGCCAAGAGATGGAGTCAGGAATGAAATGAAGGAAAAAAAAAGAGGCGCGATGCAGAGAGGGCGCACTCCGCCTTTGTCGTTGGGGGGATTGGAGGAGGAGACAGGTGGTGTACATTGTGGGAGCAACATGACCCACCCGCCCAGAAGAAAAGGAGGGCTTCGGGGGCAGGAAAGGGCTGGACCGGGCGACATGCCGGTGCAGCGATGGGCAGAGCGCTAATTAACGCCCAGAGAGGCCCACGCCCCAAATAGACGAGAAATACATACACACGCGAGCCGCATTAACTTAAGAGAAGGGCGCATCCGACACAGCCGGTATTGTTTTGTCTTTTTTTCGTAGCGTATATTCTGTATTTATTATTTATTTATTTAACACCAAAAAACGGCTTTAATACCTTTACATTGAGTTCTATAAACAAAATAAATTACGAAAGTATAACAAAAAAACATGTGAAAAATAATTTCGTATATAACAATCATTTTTAACATAGTCAATGCACACATAAGGTGGGTATCGAAAAGAAAGTCTTTGCAATTGGCCATTGAAATTAATGCGGTAGGTCAAGAGGTCAAGAGAAGAAGAAGTATTTGACATGGAATTGAATAGAGAAGATAAGCGGTAAAAAAGAGATCAATGGAAAATTGACAGTATGAATTTGGCTGGTATGGAGTTTCAGTATTGCGGATTTTGCGAGCTGGAATCCATGGAAATAAACTTAGGATTAAAAACTTTAAATAGTTGCGTGTGATTATTCGCTTCTCGACACCAAGGGCAAGAACCCACACTAAAACCGTTCAACCCGCTACCATAGGCCCCGGGCCGGTTCGCTACAGAAGGGGTATTTTTGGTGACGTAATAAGTGGCAGCTTGATAAGGCAAATATCCCCAAGCATTGCAGGGATATACTCTGCAGCCACTTTAAAATGCATCCTTTTAGAAGTCAGTTTATGGAGTCCCACAATCTAAATGGGTGTTGGGTAATGCAATTAATACGGCCGTATATTCAATAAGTGACAACTACGGGCAAGGTATGACGTGTACTAAGTAAATAAGGAAATAGTTTATGAAAAGGCTTCACTAAACGTAATATCTAAGTTGATGCGATCAAATGTAGACGCTGAATTTTTAACAGGACCAAAAAATAAAAAAATAAATCATTGTTCCAATATCTACAATGATTATCTCTCAAATGGCTCGACTTTCTAAAAAAGAGTTGAAAATTAGGTCCATACTTATTCGGCGCTTAGAACGTCATTGAAAAGGCAAAATAGAATTTGAAAAACTGCTTGGAATCTTCCATGTCATGGAAAAAAGTGATGAAAACAGAAAAAAAGTCTCGATTGCGAGAAATTATATAGGAACTCAACTCTTTCTGTGGGTTAATATATTTTGAATATTGGTCCAAGGGCATACTCTTGTATAAAAATTCTCGTTGTGCTCGGTGGTACAGGGAAAGAAATTGGACCACTCACCTCGAATACGTAAAATTTACTCGCCTCACTCAGCTGTGATAATACATTCTTCTTGGGATTTCATGCGGGTAAGCTTCTCGATCTCCATCGCTGCCGACGCACAGTGGGTTAGAATCGAAAAAATCTGGCCAAAACCTCAAAATCGATTTTTTCGAGCTAGGAAGTAATAACTTCGCGTATATATTTGCAAATATATTTTGAATGAATTTCCAGATAATTTATTTCCTGTTCCCTCACGTTAACGATATATTTGAGGTCAAAGTTGAAAAAAATTAGCGAAAAACGACCACCCTCGATTTTTTCTGATATTAGCCAACTTTATCCTCGTGCAGTGGTTTCATGAATAGTTTTATTCACAAAACTGTTATTCCACCTTGATTAAAACTTCTTTTTTTTTCAATTTGAGGCTTTTTAAAGATTTTATTTCATTATTAAATATAGATATGTAACAAAATGGCGGCGCCTGTTTTCAGCTAACATTGTTCATAAACGTAGAGAAAAAGTAGATATTCCCGCCGGTTTCCGCCCAGTGACTTATACTACGTCGTTCTATGAAGCTTCTCTATTAGGAATCTAAAGTAAAATCTTGCGCCAACTCGCAACCCCGAATTTTACATCGTTTTTTAGAGGGTGCTGTCGACTCCGTTTATGCCCGGCGGTGACGGGGAATACGGCGACGCGGCAAGCGTGTGAATGCGATATGGCTAATAGAATTAATAGTGATAGAAAATAATCACCAGAAAGTAAAATGAATAAATATTGCTGCGAATGGCTCCTATTATGCAATAGGTACACTGAAACGTTTCTTACTTTGAGAGCATTCCATATACTACTAATCCTACATCTCGTGTGATACCTTTTGTCACCATCTTAATTCAGTCGCTATTGAGTGAATATAATTACGAGGATTTGGCTGGATTAAGACAAAAAAATCGCGACTTAAAGCACTTAATGAATAGGATTAATGAAGCGATGACAATCGTTAAAGTAGAAATGTAACCTAATGTTTGGACAGGAGTTGAATATCGTTAGGACATTTTACAGCGATTAAGGGCGAACATATTTAAATTTATTAATAATGTAAGAAACTGTTTGAGATGACAAATTCGATAAATAAAAATACGTAAACTGTAAGTAATTCTATTAGCATTTTAATCATAATTAAAACCTACTATTATTTTATGTTAATCCTACATAATTAATGTATTTTCATATCGCCGAATTTCACCGAAATTCATGGCCAATAAAGGAATACACTTCACGCCTAATGAATGTGGTAGAAGTTAATTCAAGGCAATTGGAATACGGCCTTGAAGTACTAGGAAGAAGATAATACTTTCAAAAAACGATGAACTCAATTGTTGAGGCCTTCACTTTGTAGAATTCCATATTTAATGTTTGGAAAGGAAATTGCTTAGCTTTTCTACAAAACACACACTTTATTGCCGACTAGTTTCGGTTACACTGTACCATTATCAAGACTAGTGATACACATCAGAATTTGCCGGTATATATACTCTGTGGTCGGGTGATTGGAGGGGAAGGGGAGGGGGGAGAGGTAAGTGACGGGGAAGGTGAAGGAAGGAAGAGATAGGGAGAAAAAACAGTTTTTCCCAATTTTTCTCTATTTCCGCAAATAATTTCAAACTCTGAAAGAATGCAAGGACACCTTATATGTTGCAGACACCAGAATTCCGCGGAAGGTTGGGCACAATTCTAGCGGGGAGATGGTAAACCTCAAAGCCAGTGATTTTTATTGCAATTTAATTAATTATAATCTATATTTGGTCTAGCACCTAATGACACTAAGTTACGAGGTAGTGCAAAGCAAATTGGGGCATGGCCTGGAGGTCAAATTTAATTGTACATGGGTATTGCTTTCTGATGAAAGTTTTTTCTATTTCCACAAAACAAAATTATTTCAAACTCCGAAATAATACGTGGACACCTGTGTTGCAGACGCCAGAATGCCGCAGACTGTTCGGCGGCTTTAGGGGGCTAATTTTTCAATAGCTAATCATCATATAGAGCGTTTTCAAAGTTAAGATTAAATCTCACGAGAGTCGGTTTTTCCTTTGAAGTTTCATACTGTGGAGAATTCGGAACGTTTCCATTCGATCAAAGGACTGAGGGAGCTGAGGAGACGAAGGAGTAAGAAGCCACTGATTTCCTCTTAAAGGGAGTAAGCTAATTAATCAAGTTGTTCCATCCCCTGACTTTCAAACGTGAAAGTCATAATTCGTGATTTCTTGTAGCGCGAGCACTCAGCATCATCACATTCAACGGAGAAAATTTGTTTCACAGAGAGAGAGGCTTTCTTTGAAATTGCCATTCTGAGTTGAACAGGTGGAGCTAATTAGGACGAACAGAGATCCTGAGAGATAACTTAAAATATACTTTTGAAAGTACGACATGTTAAGAGTACCTCCGTGTGCTTCATCCAACTTTAGCTCTTTCACGCACTCGCGTTCATGAGAGCGAATTAATTTGCGCAAAGGATGAACTTGACAAAAATCATCTGCCTTTCCGGGGTTCAAACTCGCATCTGTCAACTGCTGGTGAGGTAAGCTATCAGTTTACCCATCGAATACTTTTGGAAAAGTCATTCTTCACTTAAGGGTCTAGCCGGTTAAGATGGTGAAAAGTGCTCTCAGATGATTTGAAAAATAAAAAATATACACTAAAATACCATCCAAAATTATGTTTCCACAAAGTTTCAGGCCCTAACAATGGAACTTAACCCAAAAAAATTGAAACACGATTTTTCGTTTTTTAACCAAATCTACAGTTTTAATTTTTGTAAAATATTTTTTTTTATTTTATAATGTATACATTATTACGTTCTACCATACTGATTTTTTTCAAAAATTTTTGACCGAAAACTAAACGTTTGCATAAGTTTGAAATTTTCAAAATTAAATTAAAACTTTTAAGAAACAATAGACGTGCCGAAAAAATATATGTTGTTACCCCTACATCAAAATATAATGCTAATTTTTTTTCAGACTTTTAAAATTGGTGGAACACTGTCAAAAACACGAAAAACTGCTTTGCGCCATTTGCATCTATGTATTCCAGGAAGATATTTAATTTGATTGCTGAGAGCAACGATTGTTGTTCAGTTTGTAATATTATTGATTGATAATGAAGATTAATATAAACAATGCCTATCACACTTTGATTAATCGTAATTATTGGTTATAACCGTACTTTAAAGCATTAGGTTCGTCTTCCAGCTTCGACAAATACAACGTCTGCCAAAAATGATTTTTTTCATATCTCCTTACTCTAACTAACCACGAAGTTATCGCCAGCATTTGAGCTAATTTACTAGTGGTGCAACAACATGACAGAAGTGGTGATAATTAGTACATAGTCTTTTCGAATAGGTATCAAGGCCGTTTTACACGGGGAAAATCATTGCGCAACATCTGGGGGCACTTTTCACCATCTTAACCGGCTAGACCCTTTGTACTACAGCAATGCACGTTTGAATATGCTTTGATTGGTCGTGTAACTCGTAGCATAAATGACTGGCTATTCGGAGATACGAGTTTGAATCCAAGGCAAACTCAGAATTTTATGATAGGTATAAATGATCTTTTGAGGGTTATACCTATTATAAAAATAAAATTGAAAAACGCTATTGTAGCGTTATGATATCAAGGCGCAATCGATAAGCAGAGAGAAATTATTTTAACGCCTGATATTTTTTTTAAATATTATCAATAAAATATTTTACAAATTTTCACTTGAAAAGTACTCTGAAAACCATTGCCTTCAGAATTGCTCTCATTAGTTCTTTTCTACAAGGTTGAGCCAGGCAAAATTGAAATAAATACTTGAAGAGATTTTATACTAATCTGAAAAAGGGCTAACATCCAAAATAGTTTTTTTTAACACAAGCAACGATCTTTAATCGGTATAGGTATAATGATTGCGAAAAAAAAAAAACGCTAGTTTGAAGACAGTTTTATCTCGAGAAAAACCATAAAATGACAGATATGCTGTAATTACAGCAAAGATATATCTTTCTCATAGAATGTGAAGAAAATTCCTAATTTAGCAGTGCCAGTGACAAGCTAGAAATAGGGAAATAGTGATCATCTGTTATGACGCATTCCACCGTTGTAGCTTAACTCTCAAGTAGATCGATCTGGTGAAGTCTTTTCCGGAGAACACTTGAAAGTAGACGAGGAAGATAGAGATAAGAGTGTTACTAGGGGGCGATGTGCTGGCGTGAAGGAAAGAAAGAGGCAAGACAAAAATGAAAGACACGTTACGCGAGTATATGAACAGAACGAGAGATGATCTTGAAGAAAATGGTCCACTGCAGGCGAGACCAGTACCTATGTCGACAGGACATCGCAGAGGCTTGAATAAGCAGATCGACCAAGAATAAACCCCTCACCCTCGCGCATACCTAATTTATCTGTTTAGTTGCCCGTTATATTGCGTTTAAGTTCCTATTTCAGGCCTTCCAGGATATCTCCAATCAGTGGTAGACATAAACCCACTAGGCTGTGGCTACTTTCCTACTTTACGTGTGATTTAACCATATGACCTTAGATAAAATGGTTACGGTTTTCATGCGTAATAGGAAAAATAATCATAGATACACTAATATTTGAGTCCATACTTAACACTATAAAATATGTAACTCTCAAATATGAGAAAGATGTAGAGTATAAGGACGAAATCTGGGTCAGACCATTACAAAATTTGTGGAACAGACAATAGTAGTGTATCTGCGATGGAATGCAATATTAGTGTATCTGTACGTTTCCTGATACACAGTTCCACCGATTATGGCCATCGGCCCTTACTAAGTAAGTAAATTGGTTCATGTGTAATTTTTACATTTTTACATAGGTGCGATTCATACGAACTTCGAGATTTTTTCTACTAAGGCATACAAAGTAATCCGACTTGTGCCACTCGCATATTATGCGATTCGAGTTTCACGGGACCACTCATCCTGCGAAGTTGCCTTGACGAGGAATGTAATAAATGCGTAAACAACAGAAAGCATCAAGACTCCGCCGAATGAGAGCAACCATTCCGCGCATCTTTCCGCTATCCCAATTAATCACAGTGGACAATACATATAGTATATTTGAGGGATTAGAATGACATAATTAATTTAAGTTAAGGTCAATTGATGTGTAATATTTCGAGCCTAACGCGTGAACGGAGGCGAAAATTAGACAAATTGACATGAAAAGGAATTCCCCTGTACCGAGTATCGAACCGCGGACCTTCGGCTCTCCGGGCCACTGCACAGACCACTAACCTAGGACTAATTATTTAATTAAAAATATTGAAAAACTTACACCAATTTTTTCTAAGCTGAATATTTAAGCTCGAAGATTCCAATGCATGTTTCCTAACCCAAAATATATATCAAACTTTGTCGTGCCTCAGCCAGTTAAAAAAAAGTGAAGACTGCTTTGCGCGAGAAAATAAACTGAACGGAAGAATATTGAGATGATCTTGAATAGAGTGGTCCACAGCGGGATAGACTACTAAAAAAAAGGAAGTAGTTCCTATGGTGACACGGCATCGCAACGGATTTTTAATAAGTAGATCGACCACGAAACACTTCCCAACCATCTCTCCACACGTCTTGTCTTCCTATTATTTTCTGTTACTGTACCCTGGTCCGCTTTTCAAGCGACGGAAATAGAGCCATCTAGCATCGAGGCGATAAATCAGTCAACCCCGGAGAAGAGTGGATAGATGAGATTTAGTGCTTGTGAGGAGAACAAATGGAAGGAACTTGATGCAAGTAACGCATGGGGGTGAAGACAATTGGGCGTGCCGAACCAAAATATACATATGAAGAAGCAGAGATTTGTGACCTTCTCATCCTCACTTACCATAGCAAGTGAATGGCTAGTTTGGATAGGTGAGGGTAGATCTTGGCCGAGCTATAAGTGTGGGGTAAACCACTTGAGAATGGAGGTTTGTTCACTTCCTTGGGCAATTTTATATTTATATAATCCGAACATTCAGGCGTTATGGCGTGGATTTTTTTCATATTGAGATATATACTTGCAATTTTACACGATAATAAAAGTTATTACGACCTTGGTTTCAACGTACCTCATCATCTTCAACTTGAATATCCCTTCTATGACTGTAACCTAACAAAATTTGGGGGATAATTTTGTTGCATAATTGTTTATTTATTATTTTGTCCCTTTGATATTTTTCTGCAATTGAATTCAACCTTTTTGCCATTATTTAGGTAACAAATGATTCTTTAGATTATTTTTTAAAACTTCAATATTCATCGGTGGAGTATTGAGTCACCCAGAATAGTTGTTGGCGGGAATAAAAAATAAACTTGTTTGTTATATGAGTGAAGGGATAAAAGTTGAATGCAATAAATTTTATTATATTATTTCTTCAATAACGCCAATGCTCTAAATGATGGCACCTTTTGTACCTGTTTTTTCAAAGCATGTTGGTCAATGTACACTTGTACAGTTACAATAGCAAAATATGAAAGATTCCTGCTATTTCGCACAAAATCAATGTAAAATCCTAAATTTAGCCTACAATTTATTTATAAATTATTCAAAACTAGATATGATATCATTAACAAAGAAAGCCATGGTGTTGAATTATTGGAAAGTCTAAAATTCAATACATAATTTATGAATTATAAATGGGGTATTTGAGATACCTCACACAGTCTTTCGCGTAAGTTTCTTAGGAACGGTCATGGAAGGGATATTCAAATTACTACATCATCTTCCCGTTGAAGATGATGTAGTATCATTGACACCCATATGGTAATAGATTTTACTATTGAGGAAAATTATTCATTAAACTATTCATGTCAACATTTTTGTTTCATACGAAGCATTGAGTTAAAGGCACATAAGAATATAATATGGATAGTACTACCCCTCAAGGCGACTTAAATACGTGTGGCAGGGGGTGTTAGGAAACCAGCCATTTTTACATCAAAAAACGAATTGTAAATATATGTTTCCCTTTATGAGAATAAAAATGAATGCAATAATTAGTTGCCATCACGCATTTTTAAAATAGTATTAATTTTATAAAATTCAAATTCAAATGTATATATTAATTCTTCTGAATGTTAATTTCATCATTTTTTCCCTGACCATAATTTGTGCACGTAATCGGGGGCTAATCGTCCCTATGACATTTTATAAATGTATTTTTCTACGCTTGATTTGGTCCGATTTTTATTTCTCAACATCGAATGGGTTTTACGAATACGTACGAAGAATTATAATCCTTGGAGTAATTTTTGCATAAATATAAAAAAAAACATACTAAATGACTCCACTTGTGCTGTTTTTTGGCAGCATTAATAAAAATTAATAAATTAACTTCCTTAACATCAGATTGGTTCTGTTTCCCCGTGCCCTTTGAAATTTATGAAAGAAACGGAGCTTAATCAAGGAGGAAAAAAACGCAGGATTGGATAGGTATGATAAATAATGCATAAAAAATGTAATAATAAATAAAAATATAATAAATGCATGCATTTTTATATTCTTGGTGTACATCTACAACTGCATAATACCCTGCCAGCTACCTCTATGAAGTTTGGCAAGGGATAGAGGGTGGCATTGTTGCGATACGTGCCAGCGTCCACGCCAATGATCTCTACGCCGAATTTTGATCACTAACCATGGAAATAGAGTTCCAGGAAATCATTTCTTCAAAACTACGGTCATATAATGAGTATGCATTCCAGGATTAATAGAACGAATACATCCCCCTCACAGTTCCCAACCTAATACATCGATTAACGTTATTATAAATTAAATTAATAATTAATATAAGCCCCGCAATAACAAACCCGTTCTATTAAAGAACGTATCAAATCGTATTATTTCATACAACAGTACAATGTGTCGCAGTAACAACAAAAAATAGAATTTACAAAAGAAGTGATATTTACAATAGAAAATTAACAATACGAATATAATATCAAATTACAAAGTTTTCTGATAGTTTTGCTTAGACTAACTTAGCGTTATTATGTGATGTCATACTATCTTGTCATGAGTCTTATTATTTCCTGAAGAAAGACTTTTCATACGAAGTGGCTACATACGTTGGAATGGATATCTTCTTTCATACGTGAAATGCGATATTCTATTAAATATTTTTCTACGCATACGATGGTATGACTCGTTAAAATACATGCAATCATCTTGATATTCTCAGGGTTTATTGTGTAGGCAGAATTACAAAGGCTTATATATTAGTTTAGGGTGAGCTCTACGGTCATATATCCGATAGAATCAATGAGTGATCGAATAGACTTTCTAAGCAATCTCCAGTATTTTAAATATAAAAAATATAATTCAAAGATTAAATATTTTTTTAAATTTTAGATACAGTCTAATGTTCATCAGGGTCTGATTTATATGCACTGAAAATTATAAAATGACTGCGCAAGTTTTAAGCGAATAATCCGCTATTAAAAAGACTAATCTCAAAAAGTACGACGCATTTCAACCGTTAGGTCATTATTACGTACAATGATTCTTGTACTTGATAATGACCTAACGGTTCAAACGCGCCGTACTTTAAATAAACCTGTGGAAAAGTTCCATCTATATTTTCTTTTAATATTTATAGAAAGCCATTCCATTACATTTCGCCTGCCTCTGTTGCTAATATTCTGGGAGATGCACAATCTTATTTTAAACAGACTTGTCATAAGCGTCGCGACGCGTCGCGACATGTTCTAGTTTTCGGTGCCTCAGTCGCGAGAGCATACTGGTTCTACTATACATACGTAAATAAAATCATCTCGTGACCTCGCCCAACAAACCTAGTTCGTTCTTGTCGGCATGACGTGCAGTTCCAACGGTTCAGCCGCGTGTGATCCGGGACTCGACAGCAGGAAATGACTTACATGCTCCTATCTCCTGGAATAAAATTGGTTGGTGGGAAGAAGGCGCAATCTACGCATGAATATTGGAACGGCTACATTCCCGCTTCTCTTCCACGGACAGCTACTTTACATTTCGACTCAACACAGGCGATGTCAAGGCGATCAGGCATGGCCCAACTCAGCCCCACCCTTTCGTAAACTTATTCCTTGGATAGGCTCACATTTTTCAATGGTATTTCACAGGTTGTCAAAAAACAAGTTGGTTCTGATAAATCAATATAATTTTAAATTTTTATTTCACAAAATCTATTCTTTATTATATTTTCAGTATTTACTGTAAAAAATAAACTGAGGACGCATCTACATACGCATATACTATAATTTTTGCTTATAATAAGACTTGAAAAGAAAGCATTACTAATTGAAGTATACCGGGACCAGCCACGGTGATAACTTTACGGAGTCACCCGCAATACACAAATTTGGCAAAAAAATCCACAGAGAAAAAAATCCTTCGCTTTGACAGGGATTCGAACCCGAATTTGATTGATTTCCGGTCAGGTTCTTTAACCAGTTATGCTACGGAGTCGCCACCTCCCCGAAAGCAGCGCAATTAATTAAGGCCTTTAAAATGGGAAATGTAACGAATTACAAAGCTAGACGATCACGAACACCCACGCCCTCTATGGAGGCAACCTAATTAGTTCGGACGGAACCCACGACCTTCGGTTTGGTACCGACCTTACCCTACCCCCTCTTGAGGCAACTTATACTTATTTCCATTCGCTCTTCTCAGCTACAGATATTCTAGAGTACGAAGGCTGGGCATAAAACTACAAAATGAAGAAAGGGCACGACAGTCGTGGTCCATCATTCAATTCCTACGTGAATAAGAATGAAAGAGTTAAATGCATACAGGCAGGTAGACATTATTGGCACGTTATTATTAAGGGAGGAAGTGAAGTAATCATTATTGACTGGGGTCGGCCCGACCAGATGCGCAGCTAGGAATTAAGGCTGGCAAGGGGGGGGGGGTTTAGGCGCAACTAATACCGGGGTGTGTGGGGGTATGGGATACCCACCAGGATAAGCGGTAGGTGCGAGATTAATAAATTGCGGAATTTTATAGATAAATGGTTCAAAATGGTGAATTTTACGGCTTTCTGAGGGATATATTATTATTCCTTACACTATTCTATTTGTGATATCAATCCAATTAAGTAAAATGGATTAAACTAAAAAATTTCTCTGGGCTCGGGGGGGGGGGGGTTTAACCCCCAAAACCCCCCCTCGCTGCGCCACTGGGCCCGACAGTTAAAAATCCGATGCTCATTTTATTTCCGATGTCCATATATTCTTTTCACTCCACATTCCAGCCCTGCAAAACCCGCAATACTGAAACTTTACACCAGCCCGAACTCCGACTGTCAGTATCCCATTGATCCTTTTTTACCGCTACACTCTCTTTTCAATTCCATCTCGAATACTTCTTCCTCTTCTCTTGACCTCTTTGCCACCCACACCACTTTCAATAGCCAATTGCAAAGACTTTCATTTTGCTTTCCACCTTTTGTATGATTGAATTTATGAGTGTATTTTTTTACTTGTTTTTTTGTTATTATACAAAATTTATTTTGCTTATGTAACCCAATGTAAAGGCTTAGTGCTGCTTTCGGAGTTAGCTAAATAATTAAATAAATAAAATACCATGTTTTCTAACAGTTAATGTTGATGTACATAGCACATCTAGTAAATCATCCCCAAAGCGGACTTTTCTCTCAAACTCACAATGAGTTCAATTTTTTTTTATACTGTCTATAAATCCTTTTCTCTTCAAACCCCGTCCGCACTCACCTAAAACTCTTTTGCTTTAATATTAACCTGATGGTCATAATCTTTCGGCAGAACTGAATGCTTTCTTTTTGCCTCTCAAGTTTTGCAAAAAAAAGGATGTGTCGACAGTACACTACAACACCAAGACAGCACAATAAAAACTCGATGAATCATACGACCCTTGAGTGCACAGGAATGAATGAAAGACAAATGCAGACAGTTAGGGAGACAGACGGATGGGAAGTGAAGGAAATATTATTGGCATGGATTGGCCGGACAATTAAAACGGCGGATGCCCATTTACGCAAAAGGAGCGTCAATGAACCGACGCGCCCTCGCGGAAAGCGCTCTTCCATTGTTCGTAGTCGAAAGGGAAGCAGAGATCACGATGAGGGCGAATGGATATGAAAGGCGATGAGTGACGCGTAAGGTCTGAACGAGAGTCTGAGCCCACGGAGAATGTTTGTGCGTGGACGTGAATGGAGATGTGGTGATTGATTGAAATGCAATCGACGCTCTTGCATTACGGTTGGCGAAGGCCGACAGATATCTAACGGTCCTGCCGAGCAGACTACTGTAAGTGCATTGCGGTGCAATCAATGGCGAACCATACTGGAATATTCAAATCGTTTTCTATTCCATATCCGATCAATTTAGCTTTAATGAGGTGGTAAGCACGGTTATTTCCAGCATTAACTTAGCTAGTACTAACAGCAAAGCAAGCAGTTCTGTAGAAGGTAAGTTTTCAAGTGTACGATTAAAATACAAATCGATGGCTAAGTTCTGACGGTTTTAGACAGGTATGTTAAAAAAGTGTAATAATACTAAAAAATAAAATACAATCAAAAAACAAATGTTTTTTTGCAAATGAATTCTTCTTTTTCAGTTTTATGAACTTTTGATTTTTAATTTCAGTGTATAAATAAAAAAATTAATCGCATTTTTGCTCTACTGAAAGGTCGCTATTTTTTAGATACGTGTTGTTAGGATTTAGCCATCGAAATGCTTTTCGTTCAGTTAGTTGAAAGAATAGCATTGTTATCTTGTGTAATAACGTGTGTAGTCTTATTGTTGACAGAAATTGAAAGTTTTTTATTGCTGCAAGGAAACTACGGCGTGCAGTAAACTTGTCCGTTAAGTATAAGTGTACACAATTTGTGCATTTAGTGCACCCCTTAGTGAAATGATAATATGTAGACGATGAATTAAAGAGTGAAGGGATAAGTGAAGTGATTTGTGAGTTTTTGAGCTTCAACAAAATTATTTATTTCTTCCATACTCGTTTTATCAATCAGTGCACCGTGAAGGAGGGATTATTAGAGGTTTACAGGTTACGTATAAAATAAGGTTTCATATAATTTGGATGATTCAACATATATATTTTTGAATTTAAGCTTTTTCAAGCTATTTGGGCAAACCATGGCGCCATTTTTATGCAACTTGCGTAATTTGACTTCAATTATTTTTTGCTAAGATTTATAACTGATTATTTAATACAATAAAAGCATTTTTCTTCTTTATTTGTCCAGACTTATTTATTTGTACTGAGGGCCGACATATATGTAACGGTTCTACCGAGGAGATAACTTTAAACGCACTGCGATGCAATCAATAGAGAACCATGCTGGAATATATTCAAATCGCTTTTTACCCCCGTGTCTCTCAACCTCTTCAGACCTGAAATTGTATTTTCCGCAAAAAATTTGCGTTCGGTACATTTCTCTACAGAAATAGAACTGAAAAAAATTGTTCTGCCAAAAAATTGTTATTGCATTGATAGCAATCCCTTGTATCACCGACGATGCGTAAAAATAATGCAAAAATGACAGCAAAAGGGGAGTTTGCAAAAAGAATAAAATTGCAGACACACGTCGTAGCGATGTTATTACGAGGTCCTGTTATTGAAATCAAGTAAAACAGATTCAATAAATGGTACTTGACTTTATTAATGCCTATCAGTGTGATATAACCTCAAAACTGAAATATGTCATCAATCACGCTTGAGATTCAAGAGAGATAGAAAACAGCTGAGTATGTTCAAGCGCAGAATGTGAAGGATACGATGAAAGCGGCGCTTAGTACTTAGAGACATACTTAGATAAGGACATGATAAAAAAAACAAGATGTTTCATACATGATACAATCAGACTGAAGAGGATACATATGAACTTTAATCAAATGATAGTCACGTTTTTTTCGAGCATTATCGTAGTCTTTACTCACGACCAGTTTGGTAGAAGGCAAGTTTGAAAGTTTACGATTAAAAAAACAAACTCTATTAACTTAGATAGTTGAAAAATATTATTGCCATAACAGAAGAAGACTTCAATTGATTTCTAATCAATTTGAGCTTTAATGTGACTGTTACTCACGGTTATGTCAAGCATAATCATGCTCAACACTTAAGAACAGTACCGTAGAAGGTAAGTTCGCAAGTGAGCGATAAAAACGCAAGCATTATTCACTCAGTTAGTTGAAATAATGGCATTTTTATAACAGAAAAATATATTAGTAGAGATTAAAACAATATAAGGGTACAGATAATGTGGATGATTCAATCCTTATAGTTTCAAATTTACACTTTTTTCATTTATTTGGGCCAATTTTTTACCCATTTTCATGAAACCTACTTTATTTCACTTCCATGGCATTTTGCTATTATTTGCATTTTAATCCTTGTACCTACGGCTAGCGTGCCCACCGGTGACTTCTATAAAAACAAGATTTGGAAGCGATCAAGCATGAAAATTAAAGCTATGAAGCATTTTAAAGCATTGAATTATTCTGCTGAGCATAGTAGCATAGTGGGAGGAGCGCTTGGCTGCTGACAAAATAAAGAACCCTTCCGAACGCTGTACCCGGGGTTTCAAACCCAGGATGACGCATTTCCACACCCACTCAAATGGCCGTTCCGATGGTATTGTCCGGATGAGATCTACCCCTACATATTTAAACCACCAAAGAATTGAATTGCAAAGAGATTAAGAAAATCCCTCTGTCTATTTTAAAAATCAATTAAAATTAACATTTATTACGTAACAGACCGCAATAGGGCTTGGCTTAGAGCAGGGGAAAACAAAAAAATATTAACGACGCGGAATAAGGTGTGAAATGTTTTTGTTTAATAGCAACAGGTTACGCTTGAGTTCATATCCTTCAATATTAGACATCTCACCGTCGATAACGGGAGACAGAGTGCGATGGCTTTGAGTCGCGAGAAGATGATAGACAGATTGACAACCCGTGTCTCGTTGCGGATAATCGCATTCAGTTAGGACGGGTTCTATTATTAGCTGTATGCCTCTGAATGATCCCGTGAAAGGCATATCAATGGTCAGATCCATTATCTTCTACGCTCTATCGATTTGTACGCCTTTCCCTATTCATTCAAGCTCCAGCGCCGAGTCACAATGATACTCGAATCAAGAATTCAGGATCATCGTACATACATGCGTCACTTAATAGGCCCCAGCCGATTGGACAGAAATAGCCAGATGAGCAACATCGATAGAGTAGGAACAAAGAAATCACTCGCCGTTTTCCTACTTTAATCATTGTTGCGAAAATAAAAATTAATAGTACTTGGTGACAATTGGCTTTAAAAAATGTAAAGATTTGATTTTGGTCAGGAAAATTAAAAGGAAAAATATAACGAGAAAAGTGGTAAGAAAACGTTGAGTTGCCAAAGATAAGGGCCATCTCCATGATGGTTTATTCTGCTAGTTATTTCACCGTTTTTATCAACATAGAAAGGAAATGTTCACGTATAGAAGTAAAGAGAGTAATATGATAAAGGCCTCGGATGAAATGCGTAGGAGTAGCTGCAAAACAGATTCGATTTTAATAAGTATATTACTCTAAAACAACATCACACGTCTAGACGCAATAAGACGTCTAGACGCAATTCACAAGAGAAATTGCTACCAAATTTTAGCATGACATTCGAAACCCAGAAAAAATGGAAACAGTCGATCATTTTGATGCAACTTGTGCATAAATTTTGTAAAATTCCAGAAAATTTAACTTTGCCAGAAGTCATGATGGGTTTAAATGTATTCGAGCCTAAACTTTCATGTTTTAGTCGATCATTCATTTTAAATGAGCTCAGAGATGTTTTGCCGAACGGATAGATATGGGAATTCGTTTTTCCCCCGAACCATAAAGGACTTTAATAAACGCCAGTCCCAACTTCGTTAGAGCACTTCATTTTTTTTAGCTGTAAACAGCTGGTGTCCTAACACCCCCTGCCACACGCCTTTTAGGCGGCTTGCGGGGTATTAGATGTAGATGTAGATGAAGTCCACGTATGACACCGTAATACATCGATTTTATTTTTTAATCGGGGATCGATGGTAAAAGAAAATCGCAAATGAAAGAAATGTGGTGACGCGATAGTGAAACACCGAGCAGCACGTTTTCCCATTAAGATTCGAGGCGGAAGGACTGAGTTGATGGGCATAGGTCGCCACAACTCTCTTGGCTGCCTCTCGGCACTTCAATCACATCGAGGAGATGAGGCCTTCGCACGAGAGATGAGAATAGGAAGGGCAGAGCGTTGACACAGATTCGCACCCACGGAAATCACCGCCCCCCTGTGTGGCCGTAAAACTGAGGACGAGCGAATAGGAATGGCGAACAGGAAAAGACGCAGAGGGTCGCATTTCCCAAGGAGGCAACGGAAAGAAAACGACAGCCCGCTGGATTCCGATTTTATGCGTCCAGAAGCAGGAACCGGATTGAATTACTCGTACGAAATGTATAGGGGAGTTTCAAAGGGGACTTCACAACTTTAAAAAAAATCAGATAAATTTATTTAAAAAAGGTGAAGCGCTGATTTTGTTTTAATTCAAAGGGACAAGTTCAAATTTTTGACTCGCGTAGTTTGCTAACGCAGAATAGCGCCGATACAAGCGCTAGCGCCAATTACGTTAAATATGGATGCCTCCACTCGACACAAACGTGCTAGCTGTGTGTTTTGGTTCGAAGTGTCAAAGTCAGACAATGGTTCAGCGTTATTTTCATACCGAGTACGATAAAGATCGTCTAGTAAGCTACAATCTATTAGTGGCATAAATGTTTTGTAGAGACGGGGTACCTCCTCAGTAAAACATAAGGAGGGATGCCGACTCACAAAAAATATTGGGGGGCCCAAACCGGGGATCTTGCCCCGGGAAATTTTATAAGTAGCGAGTTTTAAGTTTTTTAAGCATTTTAGAAGAGTAATATGATCAAAATTTGAATCCTGCTAACTCAAATCTCAATATCTGGGCACTCCGGGAAAAATCAACAAGCCTGACACACATTTTCCTCGGCTTTAGGATCATTTCCTCCTTTTTGAGGCGGCTTGCGAACGAATTAGGCTGGGAACTGCTAGATACTTAGAGGTCTACGTGCTAGGCTTCGGCTTCATGTGTAAATCAGAACCGATATTTTCCTGAGTGACAGGTGGAACACTACCGTTGAACAGTGCTATTCCGCATATTTAGGTCCAGCAGAAATAATAAAAAGATAGATTTTTGCTCTATGGATAAGTATATCACTTTCCCCTTAAAATATTAAAGATTTCCATAAATGCTAGGCCAAATCTCTCATAGCGCCCACATAAAGCTCGTTTAATATTTTCCACAGGTTAGCACACACCTCACATTGCAATACCTAATTATTCATATTCTTACAAATATGAATAGCTGATATGTATAGCAAATACAGCTAGAATACTAGAATGTCCAGTACGTTTCAAAACTAACACTTTAATTTCCTTTCGTTTTCTTACTTTTCCTTAATTTTCTTACTTTAATAAATACATACGATTGCCATGATTTAAATAAGAATAACATAAATAGTTTAAATTACACAGATTTCAGATAACTTAGTTTCCAATGACTTACTTTCAGTCGAGGGCAATTATTTATATATTTTCTTTTTACCTTTAAAGATGATGGCGAGAGTAGTTAGTGAAACATTCTAAACTAAATTAAAACCTCATTATATTTATCTCACTTAATATTTAATAACTTTGAAAATTAAAATCCAAATGTGTAATCAAACGTTTACAATTAAAATCGAAAGAAATATTTCCATGATAAATGCAGCTACAGCATTATATCTGACAAATGACGACAAGTCAAATTATGTTTGAATGAAAAGTAATTAATTTCTTAATTGAGTTCTCCAATTTTTCAGAGCCGAAACCGAATGTTGACGAAAATTCGGTCAGATTGAATTATGTGTTACATTTATTTTGAATTTTCCTTTCTCCTCTTGAAAAGGGATTGTTGAAAAATGCCACTTGATGATAAATACAAAAATATCTGTCGTGTGCATAACATTATATCGTAATAAAATATCGTCGAAAATTAGATTTCTTTTCAAATCGCACGCAACGTAAATAATTTATCATTTTAATTTAAAAGCCATATTTTATTTTTAAATATATATTTAGTGACTTCATTATTTTCCGTTATTTCCTTTGGTTTTAAATAAAAGTAGAACCTCGGAACCGGATATACCGATAACACAGCATTTACGCTTCGTTCGATAAATTACCGCAATCTACATCCAACCAAATATCAAGGTGCGCTATTCCTATGACGGATCTTGATGTAAGCTTTCGAGTGCAATTAGCATAAACAGAGGTTTCATTGACTGTTAAACATTTTTATCCCTTTCCTATTAGGAAATTTAACCCAACTAAGAGACCGTTCGATGCATCAAGTGTTCCGTTCACCTGGAAATTCGACACGTGTACCTCCTCCTGCAAACAAAATAGCTGCACCTTCAAATTTCTAGGATGGGATCGCGAACATTTCCCTTTGCGACGTTTGAGATTACACAGGTTTCTGGGGTGGAGGGCAGCTATATCGTAGCAGCAATTTCATGCTCGCTCCGATTAAAGGTACATACCACTACTTTGAAGTGAACTAGTTAATACTTTGTTTCCCACAAACTGTTAATACCACATCTGACTTCCTTCTATCAAAATTTCAACTTCTTAGAACGAAATCTGCCAGAATACCAAGCTATCAAAGTTAGGCAACCTGATTTTACGCGCAAAAAACGAGTACCTTTTTTAGAAATAATTAAGCATAGGAAATACGATGAAGCCAAAGTTTTTTTTTAAGCGTAAATGATTCAAGGTACAAATAAATCTCTTTTGCATGCATATTATTGCATAGAAATTGATTGCTTTGATTAGATGATGGAGCTCAAACTCGGGTGCCTTGCTTATTTTACAGATAGTAAGAGCAAACCTACAAATTAATGAAACCTTATAGCCAAAAATTATCATAAAAATTTATTAAAAACAATCATCAATGAAATTGCAGAAATTAATGCAGTTCTAACCCGCGCAATTACGCGCCGCGTGCAAAACGGCCTTTCGACGATGCAAAAAGACGTCACGAGCATGCGCTATGGAGAGGACTGGTGTAACTGTCCAGAGATGACTTTTACGTGACCCTTGGTCCCGAAGACACAGTCTTTGGTAGTATACGACCGCCGAGTTGTAAAACTCTGAGACGGAATGAAACGCAGACAAAGTTTCGCACCTGATGGACCAATGTGCTTCGCCTTCGAACAGTTTAGTTTCGACCCACACACCTAGTACGAAGTATGGTTGAATGAAGTAGAAGTTCGGCCTACCGCCATTAGATGCGTGCGGCACTCACATTTTTACAACTAACAGGAGAACGGTGAACGCAAACAGGCCATTAGATTTTTAAGCTCGATGTTTTAACCTCTCTACAAGTATGTCACAGGTAATGGGTCGAAACTATTCCCTCTTATCCCCCTCCACTGAACTTCTGGGATCGAAACTTTTCTATGACCAGCGGAGTTTCGATAAATTTCGATCCTGGAAGTAAAGTTTCGTCTTGGGTCAAAACTAAACTCCTTGGTGATTTTAATTTCGTGCGGGAACGAAACTTAACCCAGGCCTCGTATTTTCGTTTCGCTCCGGGACGAAACGAAGCATTTTCGTTTCGTTTCACTTGCCATCCCTGCCCAAGTGAAAGACTCACATGCCCGGTGGGGCCGGTATTAAATCCCGGCAGCGGCAGACAATTTTCAGTGACTGCCCGATCCCTGCTTGAATGGGGAGGACATTTCAAGCGCAACACTCCGTCGTTCGGATGGGACGTTAAGCCGTGGTCCCCTTGGCGCCTTTCGTTAAGAGCAGGCTAATACCGACGCCGGGTTTCTCTCCACCCTTCCTTACCTACCCCTCCCTCATGGCGCATATGACCTCAGCTGTCGGTCGCCTCCTCCAAATACCATACCATACCATAAAGACTCCTATTTGGGAGGATCGTTTCATTTCAGCTTGCCCACCATACAGCGGGAAATTTAAACATATAAGCAAGGAAATAGTTTACCAGAACTTACATTTGGAGAATGCTTCTCTACGGAAGTGAGGCATTAACAATGATGCCCCAGGAGAAGTCGAGGGTTGAGGCCTTCGAAATTTGATGGTACAGAAGAATGATGAGAATCAAATGAATCAACCGAGTAAGTAATGAGGAAGTCCTTAGAAGATTATGAGAGAAGATAAGCTTTAAGAATAAAACCTTGATAAGAGGATTAAAAAATCTTAAAGGCTATATACGAGACATGATGGTCTAATTAAGACAATCGTCGAGGGACGATCATATGGTAAGAACAGAAAAGAAAGACTCCGAATTAAATATATGTTGTTGACCAGCGATGATGAAAATATTTCTATTAATGAACCACCAACTTAACCCTTCCGTAACTGTGCTCCGTAACTCAGTTACCCCAAATTATGTTATTGTTGTATAATGTTTTTATTTTTCCCCATTCATATTTTTGTATCTCAGCTCAACCACTTAGCCGTTATTTATGCGGCGAATGATTTTATTATATTTATTTTTTTTTAACTTTAATTTTCATTGTTGGGATAACTGAGCTACCCTGCAAAGCTGTTGGCGGGAATAAAAAACAAAACTTTTATGTTATATATTGAGTGCAGGGATAAAATTGAATGCAATAATTTTTTTGTGTAACATAACTTCAATAACGCCAATATTCTATATGATGGCACCTTTTGTACTTGCTTTTTTATTACACGTTAGTCAATGTACAACTACGATAGCACAATATGAAAGATTCTTGCCATTTCGCGCAAAATCAATTTAAAAACCTAAATATATTTGTAAATTATGTAAAACAAGATATTATATATTTAACAAAAAGATTAATGGTGCTGAATTGTAGGAAAGACTAGAATACATAAGCATACGAGGAACATTTTTTTTCAAGCTCCGATACCTCAGCAGAAACACCATATAAGCGACAGGCCGGTACTGCACGCATCCTCCGCACCACACGCTCAAGTCATTTCTGATCTTAAGTTTTTATTTTAAGGTTAGTTATTGGCGAGATGATAATGTCGAAAGGATACCATAGGTGTGATCAACATCTAGCGATGAAATAATTTTTAATGGTTCACGTCGTCGTCTGTTCATGATCCATTGGAGGCTGAAAGAAAACGTCCCTCGTATAATTTATGAATTATAAATGGGGTACCTGAGATATCCCACACAGTCGTTCGCGTAAGTCATCTAAGTACAGTCTAGGAAGGACTTAAATTTATCAAATTCCAACTTTCCAGCGGATCGTCGCCATAAGTGTATTTCTGTGGCTTGTAATTCATTTTTCTAAAATAAAAATGATCATGGCAAACGAATTCGCATTCAAGACTTCCTACAAGACTTTTCACGGGTCAAGACATCTCAAGCACTCGAAGGCTTCACAGAATTATGCTTAGTTCCAGCATTTTACGACAAACTCCACCGCGAAGGGGTAGTCAACCGGAATTGAGAAACCGCCTCAAAAAAATAACAAGCGTTTCGTGAAATATGCCCCGAGTTCAGCATCTGAGAGTACCTTACGCTTTAAAGACGAAATCTTGAAAACGGCAAGAGACCTTGCCACATCTCTTCTTAGTTTATTTCATTCATTCACCCTTGCATTTGGCATGATCTCTTTGTAGAAGCAGGACGCAGCCCAGCTGAGCGTGAACAGAAGGAAAATGTCGGTAAAGAATCGGATAAGTCTCTTTATACAGAATACGAAAAAAATATCTTTTAAACTTAGGCTCGGACTAAAGGAACTCAACTCCTCATCTCCCTATAAAAATACACGGTTCAAGAACAGCCCTGTAGAATCAACTCGCACTCAAAAATACGTAAAATTCATTATTTCAAAAGATTTTTTTAAATTTCAAGTTCTTTGATGGTCGATTTTCTCGGTTTTTCCCGTGTTGAACTCACGCTGGTGAGAATTTAGAGCCTTGAATAATTTTAATTGTGGTTTACGGCATTATATTTCAGTTTTCACCGCTCAGTGGAGAAATTTTCAAGGTGAATAAGGTCTTCTACAAACGTTTGAAAGAAAAAAGTCGGGTCTAAAGAGAAATTCTGTGAGCCATCACACGTAATAAAATCATTAGTGACATCTACATATGATTTATTCAAAATTATTCAGAAACTATATAATGTAGTAACCTCCATAAAAAATAACTTTGTTACGTCCTCCATTCAAGACTATAATATGAAATCCAGTATTACTCCAACAATCCCGCATTTTGCCCGTGAGGCACCCCATTTTCTTTATCTTTAATGTATTCTCACTAGTTTATCTTGCACATTTATACACTCTTCCCAGAAAATGATGAGGATTGCCGATTTAAAAGTTGTAAGTGAGAAGCTTATTTTGTAAATTTGACATGAAAACGGTAATCACCGAGCGTTTTGCTTAAAATAGGTTTTATATTATATATGGCCCTTTCTCTAAATGATTATATTTGCACTTTCAACTTGAGTAACACATAAATTATTGCACTTAACGAACTTTGGACAGATTTAACCCATTTTGTACCCAGCTCCATTAAGCCAGTCATTAATTTATGTATGTTATCTTATCGATAATTAACCAGGCACAATAAAAATTGGAAATAAGCTGTCATTTGGTAATCACAATGAATAACATTGTGATACTTCGTAAAATATGATTGAAATTCATATTTATCTGGTCAAAATTCTAGAAAACATTGCACATGAAAATCTAAAAATAGCATCCAAGAAAATTCAATAGTTTCTTCAACAGATAACCGCAGGTAAAACTCTTTTAACAGGCTAAGATCAGTCCTCTTTCTGCCCATAATTACTCCTAGAGGCAAAGGTCGATAACGCAGCTAGTCCGTACGTAATTTTGCAGAAAAATTCATAGAAAATAGTCGTACATGCATATAATTGATAACTTCAGGCGTAACTTTGTGAAAACCTCCATCGTGGAAAATGAAAGAATAAAACTTTTCTAGGTTCACTTGCACATATATTTAAATAGGTACGACTCGGGTTTCATAATATAGTTATGAAACCTGGATATGTCGATAAAGATACTAGTGATTTGAAGAGGTGACAACAAAAGAATTGCTGCAATTACAGGGAATGTGCACAGGAAAATATTGAAAAACTGCTTATGGTTACAACCTAGAGAAAACTACGAAAAACTTTGAAAAATTGATACAGATTGGGAGGTTGTAATAATAAAAAAGGCTAGTACAGAAATACGCCATAAATATACAATTCACTTTCTACCGTCGACAGGTGAAGATAGAAGTCCTCCATATTGGTCTACCTACGGCTAAGGAAAATATACTTAAATATGCAAACAAATACATAAAAATAAAAACTTCATGTTTCATAATATAGTTCTGAAACCTAAGCCTATCTAAATAAATAAGTGAACCTTACAAAGTTTTAATCACTCATTTTCCATTGTCGTATATGGATTTATTTCTTTCGCGAAAATGGGAAAACTTAGTGGAGCTGGTTTTGAACGATGAGATCTCGTTGGAACAATGACCTCGGCTTGCTTCGGCGCTCCACAAACGGCAAAAGGGATTGTTCGCAGTCCTATTCTGAGTCGCAATTCACCCGCGATGACGACAGAAGGACCTCAGTTTCCACGGAATTGCTTCGCTGCATTACACTCTTCGAATGAGCACCGTGAGCCCCACTGAGTCCACTTGAAGCTATATCGACTGCGAGTCCGTCAATGCTGCTGAGCGCTCGAGAGAACCCCTCTTAAGTCAGTTGAATGCGGGACAACGATAACCCCAAATTAAAATGGTTCGTACTGAGGAGACGAGAGGAACAAAATAGACCCGATAATCCAAAATTCTCAGAAATAGAATTGAAAATTTACGGAATAGGCCGGGTTTGTGCTGATAATCAATCAAAGAAAATCATTTTACGTTCGTGTTATTTTTATTTATTCTTTCGGGGTAGTTAAGTTGAATTTTTTTCCTGTTGGATTTTTCGCACAATTTGTGCATTGCGGGTGACTCCGTAAGGATATCACCGTGGCTACTGTCGGCGTCAAAATGATGTTCCGCTGTACTTTGCAAATTTATATCTGGACTTCTGTGCATGCAACAGTAATGATTAATGCGTCATATTAAAGGTAATTTTATTTTTCAATTCTTATTTATTTTTTGTTTCATGAAAAATTGAAAAATTAAGACACAGTAGTGCAATAAATGACTCCGCGCACCATAAAATTAGCCGTTTTGTCAACTTCATGAAATGTGTAACTCGACCCAGGGAAAACTACTACGTCTACAATATTCATCTTCCACAATAAGTTCAAACATTAATGTATATTAATAAAATGGCTTTTACGTATTTTTAGAATGCAAATTTTGTTGTAAAATAACGATAATGTTTAAAAACTATCTAGTCCTACAGTTAACCCCGAAAGAAAAAATAAAACTGATAGAAACACTTCTTGATTTATTTTCTATTTTTCTATGATCCAAAAATACATGTTTTTATGTAGTATAGAATATATATCGGCATTAAAAAATACGCCGAAGGGAACGAATGCTGCGTTGCCACGTCCAGTGCGCAAAACTTTGCTTCCTGGTTACCGGCACTGGCAGGGCGCGGCCCCGTTTGGCAACCTGGCATTAATAGCAGTTATTATTAAATTCACAAATATCAATATTTTTATAGACTATGGATCATAGAAAAATTGCAAATAAATTAAGAAGTGTTTCTAACAGTTTCATTTTTTTCTTTCGGGGTAAACTCTAGAACTAGATAGTTTTTTAAACATTTTCGTTAATTTACAACAAAATATGCGTTCAAAAAATACGAAAAAGCAAATTTATCAATCTAAATTAATTTTTGCAGCTTTTGTGGAAGATGCCCAGACGGCACAGAATCCTCCGTATCTAATTCGTATGCAGATAGTATCCATTGACTACCGCTCCGTCGCTTTTTGTCAATGGATACTATCTGCATACGAATTAGATACGGAGGATTCTGTGCCGTCTGGGTCGAGTGTTGTAGTCGTAGTAGTTTTCCTGAGGTTGAGTTACGATGTTCATGAAGTTGACGAAACGGCTAATTTTATGGTGCGCGGAGTCATTTATTGCACTCGCGTGTCTACAAATTTGAATTTTTCTAAAAACAAAAAATAAATCCGAATTGAAAATAAAATATCCTTTAAAATGACGTATTATTCATTATTATGGCATGCACTGAAGTCCAGATATAAATTTTCAAAATACAGCGGAACATCATTTTGACGCCGACAGTAGTCCCGGTATTCTTAAATTAGTCAAGAGCGACCGCCTCTTTTTTCTCTCCGGCAGAGGCGCTGTGCGCACGATTTGGACTGCTCGTGGCATAATATGCTCAGGAGTTCATACAAACTTGTCCGGTATAGTCCTCAAAGTTTTACTGGGAAGAATGACACCTCGGTATATTAACTGGCTAAAGCACTCGACCGGAAATTGGGGGACCCGGGTTCGAATCCCGGTCTAGGCAGATGATTTCCCCTCTGTGGATTTTTCGCACAATTTTGTACATTGCGGGTGACTCCGAAAAAAACCAGCGTGGCTAGTCCCGGTATTCTTAAAATTAAATTGGAACTCCCCCAGGTTTTTCCATACTGAATTAGGCCCTTACTGTGAAAAACGTTGTGTCCCAAAAGTCTTGACGCCAGTGGACTAAAGTACGTCAGCATCTCAGAAAGGTTGATAGGACTTATAAGTGGAAAGCGGGGCAATATAATTCTTAGTAACGTTCGATTCGTATCCAGAGTAAATAAAAGTAGTTTATTCAAAACTTCCGCGCATAGAACCAAAATTGAAATTGTAAAATCAGAAATCGGGTGATAGGTCTGATTGGTTGAAAAAGTTGATAAAGCTTGATTACATGCAATATTTATAAACTCGGAGATTTTATTTCCACTACATTCAATGTCCACGGCAGAGGAGACGTCAGGATTTTTCTAAAATCCATGGTTATGGTTGCGAACTTTTTCCTTTTTCCATTTAAAATACTGACTTTGTCGTTTTAATATTATGAAATTATATAATATTTTATTTATTTCTCTATAAATAATGTTAAGATAACCGAGAAAAAATACATAGTATACATTTAGTCGACCCCAGAATACTATCGCTATTGCCTGTAGATGGGATCACATTCACAAAATAACCCTATTACTTTGAAAATTATTGAATATAAAAATACCTGCTTGATGAACTGCTGTTACATAACGTTGAACTTCCACAAAGTTGAGACGTTAGATATGGGGTTACGTAACTAATATAGAATAGAATAGAATATTTTTATTATGCTCTAGGTAAAACCTATGAGAGCAAAAAAAATGGAAAATACAAGAAATGTTTTAAATCTTAACAAAGGCATTTTGAGTAGTTGATATTTATACAAAAGATGTAAAATATTCAATACTAATAACACAGAAGCATATGTTTTAACTTAGACAGTAATAAACACACACATACATATACATATTTATGTAGAAATTTTTGTTAACATTACAACTTTAAGATAATAACTCTAATGAGTTTAGGAGACTGAATTAAGCCCAGACTTCAAATACGAGTACAGCCTTCTTCTAAACGACTGAAGTGATTGTGACGACTTTATATTTGGCGGAAGAGAGTTCCAGAATCTAGACGCAGTTGGATGAAAAGATTTGAAATATATATTGGTGCGGGCTTGGGTAATTTGAAGGTCAGAAACACGGCGGGTGGAAATTCCAGTAACTTTTTTGCGGGGGATGAATAATTCGTACAGGTATACAGGAGTCTGTTTTTGGAATAAGGAGAACAGAAAAGATCCCAGGATATAATCCCTTCGGCTGTGAAGAGGTAACCAATTCAGATCAGTGTAGAATTTGGACAATTGTTCATCTCTACGTAAATCAAATATAAATCTAACACAGGAGTTGATTAACCGTTGCAAACACATTTCAAGTACAATAGGTAAGTTATTATAGACTAGTATACAATAATCAATAATGGGGAAGATAACACATGTGACAAGCATAATTCTCGTGGAAATAGGGAGATTTTTCTTTTGTAGTTTCAATAAATAAAGAGCCTTATTCCCTTTATTACATACTTCAAGCACATGCTGATCCCATGATAGATTGCAGGTGAGCGTGAGTCCAAGATATCTTACAGTCTTGGTAACCGGCACAGTAATGGAAACGACACTTAAATTTGGGAGGCTGTCATAAGCAATTGTGTTTAGAAGTCTTTTATTACCAAAAATTATAGCTTGGGTTTTGTTTGGGTTTAACTGAAGGCAGTTTAATTCAGCCCAGCTGCATATTGAGCGAATTTCTGAGTTAATCATGTGGATTTTGTACGGAAGCTCTTCTACGGTAGAATGAGCATATATTTGTAAGTCGTCTGCGTAGAGCATATATTTACAGTGAGTGATGCTCTTAGTCAGATCGAGAGTATACAGAGTGAACAAGAGAGGTCCGAGGACGGAGCCTTGAGGGACACCGCATGAGACCGGGAGCCAAGAAGATATGTCACTACCCTGGCCCTTGACTGCTTGAATATACAGTGAAGAAAAACAAAGGAATAGAAGTTAAGTTATCAATATCAGAGAAAGGAATACGATGTGAAAATATACACAAGGTCTCGGTGTTTAGTTACTGCGTAGTCACCGCGAGGTCTCTTGGGTATATTTCCTCCGAGACGCATGCAATACAAATGACAATTGCCAATTGTAGCGAGTTCTCTCGATGAAGATGAGGGGTTGGGCAATTAAAATTCAATTGAACCGATAATTACATAATTACAGTATCAAGAGGGGGTACTCATGTTTTTTCATTAGCGAGAGACGGAGGGAAAGAGAAGTCTAGTCAAAGCGATTGATAGGAAAAGCAGTTCCACGTGGGAGCACAGAGCCGTGCCTTTATGATTGCGAGCAATTGTGTGGGCCCGGCTGTGATGAGGGTCGACCAAGTTGAATTGTTTCGGCGGAGGAGAGGAAGCGAAGGGTGTGGTTGTTAGATGGAAAGCCGGACAAAGGATAGAAGGACGTGGGTGGGAAAAGAGGAATAGATCGAAAGAAGAGAGAGAGAGAATAGTAAAAGGGAGTAGGAAGAAAAAGAACAGAGGATACAGGAGAGAAGCAGATGGATCTGGATCTCAAACGCACAGACACAACCATGAACGTAATAATGTTACAACAAAAAATAACCACGCTCGATTAAAAAGAAGCTTTTCTTTCTTTCACTTCAGCTTATTTTTTTCTAATTTCAATTATTTTACCTATTCTGTTCCTGTATGAACACTTTAATAATGCTTAATCCGTCAATAAATTCATTTTTTTACTTCTTTCTTCAATTATTTTCAATTTTAAAAAGGTTTGCAACAAACTTTTATTTAAATCAATTGTTGAATTGAAAAAAGAGACGGCTAAAGTTAAATGCGAAGAAAAAATACCACGCAGTAAAACGTACAATTTTATGAGTCATGATCAAGACATACCATAAAAGGATGATAAGTCTTCTGTTAAAGATAAACTACAAAAATATGATGGAAAAAGTATCTTACCGAGAGCATTAGACTAAGGAGTAGCTCACTGTAACAACTATGTTGCGGCGGCCTTTAACGAACCAGTGTTCTGATGAGACATAATTACACCTATAATACTTGCAGGGCTTACATTGGGTTCTGTTGGGCATTTTTAGAACTCTACATTTAATTTTTATTTCTGAATATTGCTCGAGATACTGTTCCGATCACGGTAGAAGTTTAACGACAATGCATTAGCATTCAGTTCTGACCGATCCTGAAAATTTCAGTCCTCCAGCTAATCAGGAAGTCTTTGAAATATGAGTTGCAAGATTCTACCCGGATGGACAAACAAAAAAAGAGAGAATGAGAAAAGGTGGCAAAAAATACCAGGCTTGGCAAACTTACAGGTAAAAACTAACAGGATACATCAAATAAAAAGCAACTCAATAAGTATTACGTAGAAGCCTACAGGTGCTCAGTGTGAGCATCACTTGAGCACACGGGACAATTCAAGTCGATATGCAAGTTCTTCCCAAACGTTGATTAGTGTCTCTCGAGTAAGTGTTGTGAGCGCTTTCTAACGTTTAGCGGCGGAAAAATTGTTTACTTCTTTCTTCAATTATTTTCAATCTTAAATAATTATACGACAAACTTTTATTTAATTCAATTATTGATTGGAAAATAGATACGGCTGTAGTTATATGTGAAGGCAAAAATTCCAAGCAGCAAAATGTACAACCTTATTTTATGCGCCATTTTCAAGAAATGCCATAAAAGGGTGATAAACCGCAGTGTTTTTTAAAAGATAAACGACAAAAATATGATGGAAAAAAAACATGTAACCGAGTTGCTTCTGCATTTGATGCATCATATGTAGCTGTAAGTAAAGCGTAATAAATATTAAGAAGTGTTGAATACCTGCTATTCCTTTTGAAACACCCGCAAGAATAAAATGGAAATCATTTTTACTTCCCTAAGAAAAATAGCCTTTACCGGGCAGAAATTTACTTCAAAATATTTTAGTTAAAATAAAAATATGCAATGTATAATGTACATGAAATACCCTGCTAGGGATGATGTTTTAACATTATATTTTCTGTTCACTTTTCAAGAAAGCAGAAAATACTATTAACAGTTCGAAAACCACATTTCGTGCATAACTTCAGAATCACTTTGAAATTGGGCTAAATGTTTCGTGTTGCCACATACCTTTGAAATATCTCTCGTAGGCAAATTGGTATAAGGTTAAATTTTGCTTTGCACTGAAAAAAGCCATTTATAATTCAATTTTAAATGCATGAATTGGATCCTACTCTGGTAAGCCTTCATGAAGAGAATTCCATAATTTAGAAGCCGAGTGCCAGAGTTTAGATTCGGAGGAATAGATGGAAGAAAGAGAGGATGGCAGATATTTTTTAAAATTCCACGAACGAGGGAAATATTAATAAAAGTTCGAAAACCATTCTTTCGTTAACTTCAAAATCAGAGTGAATAAGGGCTAAATATTTCTCATCGGCCAACGTTTCATCAAGATCTACTGTTGGACCAAGTATCTTCGAAATATCTCTTGGTAGTAAGTTAAATATTGCATTTTATTAAGTATAATCAAGTAAAATTCGTTATGAAATGCATGAATGGAACCCTTTTGTTCTAAGCCATCAGGGAGAGAATTCCAGAATTTAGACACCGAATTCATGAATTTCGATTTAGAGGAATAGATGGAAGAAAGAGAGGAGACGATAAAGGTGAATGGGAAAGGAGGAAGATAAGAGAATGACAGAGGTGGGTTTGGGTTTGAAGTGGGCGGGACGATATAAACACGAGGGTATCTGTGGGGGGAGTAAGAAGAGAATGACCGGAAGCCTGCCTCCCTGTGCCTGACGGAGATTCCGAATCAATGGCCATTGTCCAGCCGCAAGGGAGACCACGAAAGGCTTTATAGGTTCCGAGCCGCAGGAGGAATGCGTGGAAAACTGCAACCTCACCCTCTGCAAGGGGCCACCTAAACGGAAAACCAGCCCGAAGAGCGTGTCCTTGTCGTTTTCCCTTGAGATCTCAGAGTGGTATCTCTTTTTGACCCCCTCTCTGGCGTTCGGGATCTGAGGATCCAGAAGGATTGGAGTCCGCCCAAGGCCGAAGGCGGTTCAAGTGAAAGATATCCTCAATAGATAGATATATTCTCATACAAACCCAGAATTTTGGACTAGACATTATAATCAAACTTTTCTGCCGATTAACACTCGAGCGGGCGCGCCTGATATTTTTACACGTCCGGGCACGTGGCGTACTTTGTCCGCGATAAATACATTTATATGATATCTCTCGATTTTTGTTAAAATTTATCTTTATTTGTAGAAATTAGTTCAAGCTTGCACATTTATAGGAGATACAGATATAAAGGTACACAAGTGGTACAGCTGATGCTCGGCCGGACGCGTGGCGTAATTTATACGCCACGGGTGTCGGGTTCCCCTTGCCGTTCTAAAAAAGAAATTGCTACAATACGTCACCTCCACTGCATAAACGCTCAACAATCCCCCATCGAATACAATCCGCCTATCTATAGTAATAGTAGCACTTCTTGATGAGAGGATTTGATTCGGGGGGCCGATTGTTGAGCGTTTATGCAGTGGAGATATCGAATACATTGTGCTTTAAAAACTCACGCTACAGACAGTCAAAATGACATTGTAATAGTACACGAGGCCATTCAAGTAAATAAATTAGCTAAAATACTTCGAGCATTGAAAACTCGAACTATGGACAGTCAAAGTACATTTTGAGAATACACGAGGCCATTATAGACCAAAATTTACGTATAATGTTGAAATCCTTGGTTTTGGAATATTGGCTTACTTTATACGCCAGCGCGCTCGCTCGCGGGTTAAGGAAGGTTTGCATGGAGATTTAAGAAGTATTTTTGTAGCCTACCCTTCCTTTACGTCCGTTCACACAACGAGTCCACATAATCAGACAATAACATTAATTTTGAGTAAATAATCAAGTAGCCCTACAAGACAAACCCTAAAGTAAATTATTATTGAAGTATTCTAGCGATTGAGGTAGGTTTCCAAGGAAGTACTTATGACGCATTCTGGCGGCCTCCCCTATCTAATTGTACTTCCCTCTTCAATTCGCGATAAGGCCTATTCCCTTTCATTCTATCTAAAGAAAACTTTTTTTCATCCTTCCTCTCCCTCGTTTAACCGACATTCTACCCTCTAACACTGTTTTCAACATCCCCTCCCCGCTAACTACTCGCTCTATCCATACCTTCGTTCTTCTCCGTATTTCCTGTTGAAGTAGCATCTTCTACAGTTGGCTACGAATAAAAATATAGGTTGGTTGAAGGTTCTTGGTCATTCGATGGATTGTGTTTGCAGGATTATTGAGTTGGGAACGAATGGATAATATATTAACTGTGAGCCATGTAATCAAAGATAAAAACAATTTTCACCAACACACATTTCATTTGCGTATTTGTGATAGATTAGCTTTAGTAGGATTGCATTGATAAGTGCCTAGTTATGATGAAAATTCCTATTCTTTCCTATTCCTATTTTGGTTACTTTACGGATTGATTTTGTTAACATAGAATCATAGATCCTATTTTGTGATATGATGCAGTTTTAAACCATGAAAATTTATTACTGCACGCATAGTCACTGTTTTAATGTAATTAGCCTACTACTCCGTAGAGGTATGTCCTTGAATTCTATGTCAGAAACGGCTTTTGCACCAGAACAATGAACACTCTTTCTATCCTTATTTGCAGTTACAATCATGTAACTATTTCTCACATCAAAGCTCTGAGCTGCCTTAATATGTAAAGGTATTTTTCCACTCATGAATCATTGAATTTTACTCCAACTTGGTATACATATTCCGACCATGGCTGATTGTGAAAAATAGGACGTTGTTATTTCTGTTACTTTATCTACCTTGAGCTACCTACCATTTTCTTTCTTTATTTCCGCACGGCTGTAGTATTTTTTATTTCCAAAATAATTTATCTATGCGGATTTTCAACCAGTTGTGATATACTCGTATGAATCGGAGAGTGTAGTTAGGCTCTTTATTTTTACGATTTTTACTTTGCTTATCTCGTAATTCTCTTATTTAGGGCGAACATAGTACTTATATTTCTATCCAATAATACAATTATTATCACATGAATTCAATTTAAGCAATATTATTGTTTTAAAGCTTAAATGCCTAAAAGCTTAAAATCCTAACTCCGTCATGAAATGTAATCCAAAACAGCATTTGTCTTGGGACAATGGATGCTCTATCAATTCCACCTCGCAGCTGGATGAGTACTACTTTTTCTTACATCAAAGCCAAGCGCTGCATTAAATGTAAATGTATTTTTTCCCTCTCTTGATATACAAATTACGCTCGACCTTCACATGCGCATTCATGTTCCGGCCATGAGGAGGTGTGAAGAAACAGGGTGTCGTTGTTACATCCTTCATAGCCACGTAGTGCCACCTTGCTCTCCCTCCATATCCCCAAGCTGTAACTGTTTTCCTTTAATTCGCAAGTTTTTAATCTAATTGGAGTTTCTATCATTCGCGATAAACTCACATGAGTCGGAGAGTCTAGATAGGTTCTTCATTTCCACGGTTTTTGCTTTCATTGGCTTCTAATTTGTTACACTGAGAGGACGTAGAACTTCTTCTTCTATCAAATATAGAGTTTTTGTCACACAAATACATTCATTTAAGTAAAACTATTGTTTTTAAGCTTTGAATCTATATCTACGGCAATTTTCTTAGAAAAATAGTCGCTCTTTCCATTCCACCTCGCAGCTGGATGAATTCTACTTATTCTCGCGTTAAAGCAATCCGCAATCCCCAGGCTGTAACTGTTTTCCTTTAATTCACAATTTGTTTATCTATCTGAAGTTTCTATCAATCGCGAAAAACTCGCACGAATCGGACAGTCCACGTAGGCTCTTTCTATCCACGATGTTTGCCTTTATTAGCTCATAATTAGTTACACTGAGTGAACTTATATCTCCTTTTTCCATCGAATATACAGTTTTCATCACATAAATCCATTGCTTTAAGTAAAGCAATTGTTTTTAAGATTTTAATTTATACCTACGGCATTTGTCTCGGGAAAAAGGTTGCTCTTTCCGTTCCACCTCGCAGCTGGATGAATGCTATTTATTCTCACATCAAAGCAATGCGCTGCATTAAATGTAAATGTATTTTTTTCCCTCCCTTGAGATACAAATTGCGCTTGACCTTCGCATGTACATTCATGTTCCAACCATGAGGGAGTGCGAAAAAACAGGGTGTCGTTGTTTCAGCCATCGTAGCCACCTTGTGCTACCTTTTCCTTCTTCCTTTTTCGCTTAGGACGGTTTCTTTTAAGACTTTGAGCCGGTCCATCCGATTGGGCGCTCAATGTTACAACCCCCGCCTGCCACTGTAAGTTCCCACCCATTTACTCAACCACACCGTTGTCGGCGAATGCCTTGCAAACGGAACCAGAAGCACCTCCGACTTATCGCGTGGAGAAATCTGGAAGCTTGTATAGCGGTCCGGTGTGGGAACCACGCATGTCTGCAGGGGTGGGTCGGTGTCGGGCTCTCAGGGCCGGCAATCGGTCCTCCCGGAATCTCAGGAACCAAGAGAAAACAAGGGCCTTCATCTGAAAAACAGATGAAGTACCTTGTGCTCAGTTGTATCCCGCTGTCTTCTTATTCCAGAGCTTGTCGACGTCTTCAAGTCGCTGTGTCGTGTCCAGAAGCAGGCGGATGGATATCTCTGTCTTGAGAGAACTGGTTGAAGTGAAGAAGAGGTTTGGTGCATCCAACCTGCTCCGTAGAGCTGCCCTCAGCTTTACATTTTATTTTTAGAGGTAGAAAAGCTAATGGTATTGGACAAAGAGTCGTTTTTTTGGTAGAGTTAATTATAATATTTACCAAATTATCTTACCCAGAGCTGCTCCTGGGCGATATTATAATTTTAAACTTTTATTTTAAAATTGTGAAAATTTTCAACTCGATCAGAATTATTGTGGCATCTACATATTTCGCCATTAAAATTAAAACCACAAAGGAACACATAGTTTAAATCTTTCCTGAATATAGAAGAAATGTATACTTTTTTGATGTTACTATAACGCAGCATTCGGTTATAGGTTAAGGTAGGTTTCCATGGAGTATTTAAGAAATATTCTGGCCGTCTCCCCTCCCTTAATGAACTTCCCTCTTTCAAAATAGGGTCTACTGCCTTTCATTCTATCTAAATATCCTATTTTTTCTTTCCTCTCCCTCGTTTGCCGAACATACTACTCTATAAAACTGTTTTCAACCTCTCGTCCCAGCTAAGTACATACTCTTTCCATCCATACTTCCTGTCTCTTTTGTTCAAATCTGTCTTTACACATGTATGTAGAATCTGAGTTTTACACATGTATTTACGGAAATTTTTATTAAAACTTCAAGGCTATGTGCTTCTAACCTGCCCCGGAGAGCAAACCTAAACTTTTCATGCTTTTCAGAGGTAGAAACGTCAATGGGCTGGATGGTATTGAATTAAGAGTCGTTTTTGGAAGAGCTATTTATTATTATTAAAGTATTCTACCGATTGAGGTAGGTTTCCATGAAGTATTTAAGAATTATTCAGGCAGTATCCCACTCCTTCGTGGACTTACCCCTGCAATTCACAATAATGCCAACTCTAATTAATTCATTCTAAAAAAATCATATTCTCTTCCTTCCTCCCTTTAGTTTATCCAACATTTTCTTGGTATTTGGACGCAATGAAACTTTCGCGAAGTGACCCCAGAAACATGTCTTAATTTTCAATCCTTCCTAAGACACACTTTTATTCTATCTAAAAATCCTGTTCATTTCCTACCTCTCCCTCGTTTACCTAATATTCTTCCCTCTAACACTGTTTTCAACATCCCCTCCCCGGCTAAGTACTTGCTCCATCCTTACCTTCTGTCTTCTCCGTATCTCATCTACAAGCTGCCTCTCCTAACCCACCAAGTCCAGCACTTCGTCGTTTCTCCTCCTCTCCGTCCACTTCAACTTCTCCATTCTTCGCCACACCCACAACTCAAACTCCTTCAGTCCTCCCTCGTCCTCTTTCCTATGTGTCCATGTTTCCGCACCGTGATCGTGCAGTCGTGAACCAATCAACTTGAAACTCAATAAAAGCTTTGTAAAAACAATACCATCTCTAAAAAGTTCTTTTATCTCGATACTTTTCCGCATGAAGTGGAAATTGGCGTATATAGAGGAATGCAGGTAGGAACAAAGCTATAAATACTGAACAGAATATCGTAAATAAAAAGTAAATTAACCATAACAGTATTCACAAAAGGCGTAGTCTAATTTTTCTCAATAACCTCGATATATGCCGCCTATGATGATAATTTTTTGTAACAAATTGCACAAATAACATTTGTTTTGTATCTTGCAGTCATGAATCTATCAACTTGAAACTTAAAAAAAAAAACGTGGGGTTTCCGCTGGTTGTTTTTTGCTTAGTAAAAAAATACTATTTCTAAAAAGTTCTTAAATATGGACAAGTTTCAGCATGAAATGGAATTTGGCGTATATGGACGAGAGCAGGTAAACAAAACGAGAAAAAGTCAATAGAATGACGTAAATAAAAATGTAAAGGGAGTAAGCTGGAATTTAGGGACACAGTCAAGGGAGAGGAAAAATATAAAACGAGTGAGTTTATAAAGAGATGTTTGGTTATTCATACTCGTTCCACCTTATTCTATTTCTGGCCTTCTATCACAAAATGAACCTATCTCCTCTTTCCCATTCCATTCTTTCCGTGGTTCCAACAAACTCCTTCCCAAAATACACGAGGCGAAGCAATTTCACGGCCATCTCCTTATGCATACAAGGAAGTGGCCGAGATCCAAGAATGAAATTACCACAGAAACTTTCCTTTCCCCTTAACCCTGACCATTGTCTTTATTCAATCCTCTCAGGAATTGTGTTCCATTTAAACTTACTTATATACGCCCGACTTTATTGCTTTTAAATTCCCTTTTCCCATTTGGAAACGTATTCTTCTCTCGTGCACTACCGAAATTTGAAGTTATAAATGTTTTATGTGAACCAGTATATTACAACGATACTAGTGCACTTTTCAGAAAAGCATTCAAATGTTTGTGCTCCACATCCTGTAGAATATCGATACCTCCATCGCATAAACGCTCAACAATCGCCCACCGAATCAAATCCGCTCAAAATTATAGGCCTTATCGATGGCAAAGTTCTAAAAACACGTATCTGAAATTCGGCCAGTTTGAGACGGGTCTCTTAAACTAAGTGTAATAACATTTGAAAAATAAAATACAAGCAAAGAACAACTCTTTATTTGTAAATGAATGCTTCTTTTTCAGTTTTATGAACTTTTGGTTTTTTATTTCAGTGTGCAAGTAAAAGAAATTATTCATTTTTTTGCTCTCCTGAAAAGTAGTTATTTTTGAGATACGTTTTGTTAGAACTTAGACACTGTTATAGTACTAGATGAGCGGATTTGATTCGGTGGGCGATTGTTGAGCGGTTATGCTGTGGAGTTATCGATATACAGCACTATTAAATAAATACTAGCGATTCCACGCTCAAGCAACAATGGATCGATTGGTTATCAAATACAGATGCAGAGCTGACACAATGAGAAATAACTAAGAGGCAGCTAATAAGTAAAGTGTGCCTCAAAAGCGTACATCATCATCGCTCATCGTGTCATTAATGCAGTGACTATCAATCACAAAAATATTGAAAAACGGATAAAAAGTAAAAACGTGAATTATTGCAGCAAAATTGTCGAGCGTATAGAAAAACCTCGGGAATTTTAAGTCTACTGTCATTTCTTTAAATGACATTTTCGATAAAATAGTAAATTATTCGGAAAAGTTCTCAGAAAATATAAAATTGTTAATCAGGAACGCCGCAGATTAGATATTATCTTTCCTTTCAGTCAACTGCAACTTTACAGCACTTATCACGGTCGTATAGTGGACGGTGATCAAAGAATTCAGGAAAATAATATTGGGAACGGATAGGCATAGAAATTCATTTTTTCGAAATGATGAAAGGCCACACAAGAATTCATATCTATTGATAGGCCAGTGTTTCGTCAAGCTGTTGTACTACTTATTTGATTCTGTACTCAAATTTTGCGATTTAAGATTGTAATAATTCCAGTTGACGACATGAGAAACAATAATGGCCCCCGTGCACTGGCTACTTTTACAAAGCAACTATTTAGTCGCTTTATGGAAGTTCAAATGAAACGCACGGATTGACTGTGGCCTTTTACTCGCTGCAACTAAAAAGTCCGCCGTGCACGTGGCCTCAGTCAATGCCGTGCGTTTGATTGTGACATCCTCAAAGCAACTAAATAGTTGTTTAGTAAAAGTCGCCAGTGCGCGGAGGCTCTAATAGTCACGTAATAATGGACAACAACTCTGGTTGACAACGGGAAATAAACAAAAATGGAGTCCTGTAATGGAAATAGTGGAGTTTGGTTGTATACGTCGCACTCCCGATGTTTCGACCGAAGTACTCCGTTAATAATGTTCGCTAATAGCTACACAAGAATTCATATCGATTGAAAGTCTAGTGTTTCGTCAAACAGTTTGCTACTTATTTGATTCTGTACCCTCAACTTTTACGATTTAACATTTTAATATTTTCGCTAATAGCGAACATCATTAATGATTTTATTTGAACATTGATTTAATTTGTGATGTAACAGTTCGTGCCGTCGCTCCTGATTTCCTTCGTGAGTAATATCCTTCGACGATTGTGTCTATAATTTGTGTTAATTTCATTTGTTGAATTAAAGTTGTGCGTCATAAAATTCTCATAGTCTACACCAGGTAATTAAATACGCAGTTTTTTCATGCCTTAGCTCGTGATGTGTCTTACCCTGGATTTGACTACTTATGAAAGGGAATGAAATTTGATTGTTTGGAGAGAGCTACTCCAACCATATATGTGAACTATTCATTATGGTAGCAACTATACTCCGAGTATATGGCATGAAACTCTGAGAATATTTGGTATAATTACTCATACACTACCAAATAAACTATTAGTGGCATGAAAGGTATCGAGAAGCATTACCAAGGCAGGTTTCTTGACATCATGAGAAAGTTATAGAAAAGAAATTCTCAATCGGCCGTATAAATGTGTGCGAATAATGTGTTTTCCTCGTCCCCTTGCCGATCCCCGACGATGCTCTCTTGGAGCAAATTCTTCTCCCGGAACATTGAAGCCATCCACAGGTGAGTGAATTTGTGAGTGACTGCTGATTGAGTACATCATGTGTTTCCACAAATCAATGGCTATCTTTAACAGGCCCATCCTGTGAAGATTCCCGGTATTTTGTGGAGCGAGAATCCTTAGTGGAGGTCCCCACAGCCCCCACAAAGGATCTGACTTGCAAGGTGGACGAGCCGTGGGAGAATTATACGGCCGACTGAGAATTTCTTTTCTATAATTTCCGAGGCCGTAGAAGTTCAACCCCCATTTTTTGCACCATGAGAAAAATAAAACCGTAAAATATCACGTGTTTGCCTTTTAACTTTACATTTAAACTAAAGGAAGGTTGAGTGGATAGAGCTCTCATGACCATTTTTCCTAGCTCGCAGTTTTCTCTAAATGCCATTTTGGCCTTATTTATACCTCCCATGAGTGCCTTCAAGACACCTACCAGATTTCTTTGGATAAAATTTCACTTCCAGAATTTCTAAAACGCCTCAGCGGTGTCTGAAGGAGAGAACCAAAAATAAGAAAGCAGCAGCCTTTGTTCAGGAAGGTTTCAATTTTCAAGTGTTTGTTTTACCAAAATCAACACAGAGTGCGAAGGGGGATTTGAGTTGAATGAAAGGGTAGGAACCTCCGACACCCCAAGGGCTTAAATTGGCGCAAACCAAGGTTACCGTCATCCCTCCTCGGATTTCTTTCGTTATAGCACTCCAAACTTGCAACTTTTTCTTACTTAGAGAAAAGCTTTCAATTCAACGACAGGGCAACAGGAATATATCCCATATGATACGAGAAGCAAAAACTCTGAATAAATTGGTAGTTTTCCCAAATGGACTTATAGAAAGGATCTTGTAAAATTGTTTAACAACCATTCCTTCCAGCCACCAACTGAAAATTCTTCATTTCAGTGACAGCGCTAAAGAAATGAATCTCATGAAAAGTGTTAAGTAAACTCTCTTACTAGATGGATAAAATGGTCACTTGCCCAAATGGATAACTAGAAACCATCTTGTGAATTATTTATCAACAATTTCCTTCCAACCAACAACTGAAAATCCTTCCATTCAACGACAGGGTTAGAGAAATATGTCACATGTAAAGAGAGCAGCAAAAAATATTTCTAGCTGAACGCAATGGTAGTTTTCCCGAATAGGCTTATAAGAAGCACTAGCTTATTCAAGAGGCAGCTTCGAAATACTATCTTCTTCTGAATCTTTGTTTATAGTTTTTATTTATTACAGCTTCATATTATAAGTTTTCTACTCAATTTTATAGATTTTATGGACTTCAGGAACTATAAGAACTTCCTACCAATTCAAGTACTGAACTTTCCATTTTATTAAGTCGAGTAACTCGGCAGCTAAACAACAACAATGAACATGTTATTTATGTAAACAGTTGAAATTCTTACAAATTTGCTGATTAATGATCTGTTAACATAATCCGTCTATTAAAATATCCGGTGGTAGCTGGTAGAAATAATTGCTGAAAGAGGCAGGTGCAAATCCGATTTTCACTATGGACGCCTAATATATGTAAATAAGACGCAGATACATATAATTGAGGTAAATTTAGATGGACATTGAAAAGATAATTCTTACTTTCCTTCATCCAAAAATATGCTTTCCCTGAATATTTTATCCATTTTATGCTGGTAGAAAATAAATCACATTATATATTGCCACCGTTGCCATGCAGTGCAGTCAAGTGGCCACGGGTCATTCCGAGGATATTATTATATGAATGTAACAGCAGCATGTTTTTAAAGGATAATTTTATCCGAATATAGTAGCGAAACACCTATATATCTTCACCACCTATTTAGTGGTGGCTGGGTAAGAACTTGTCTGCCAAACAAGTGGTCGCGGGTTCGAGTCCCGCCTGGGTAGGTTGCCCCTATCCAGGGAATAGTTTTTCAAGCTCATGTAATTGTTAAATTTGTTGAACATGTAAAACGGCCAATGGCCATTGGCCGGATGTAAAACGGCCAATATCTAATTTATTCGGTGGTGTGCGAATAAATTAATAAATAAAAATTCAGAAGACATTTTTATGGGTGGGAATGGATGAATACTCTGGTTACTAACCCTGCATTTTCAGGCTGTGCCGTATCTAAGGCAAGCTAAAATCAATATGATTAGCATGCAGGTCCAGTTTGTTTGAGACGGTGTCAAAAATCGATGATGTACGATGGACACTAAGTGCAGCAGGAGAGCTTTGGAAGGAGGTAGATAGGGCAGGCAATGGAAACTGTACTACTCGTAAAAGGTTTCTCTGGCGCCACATACGGTCGAGATTCGAGTTGGAAAAGCTGTTAACGTCCGTCTCCGAGAACTAGAACGCAGTATGAGCCCCTAATACTCTGAGCGAAATGAGTAGACTTTGCGAAAGCCCCGCTGACGTGTATCGCAGTGGCCGGCAAAAGACTGGAGGGTATGAAAGGCCTCCATCCCATTTCCTGACCTATATCCACACTCGCCCTCGCGAGGTTCAAGGTCAGAGGCGATTCATTACGTTGCGGCGGTTTCATCTGTTGGATGGCGACATTGAGAAGAAATTCACGGGAGAACAGAAGGAAAGTCTCCACCGAGATCTCAAGAAAAAGAATATGATTCCTCAGAACGCTATTCCTTGAAAAAAAAACGTTCATAACAAATACTTAGGGTTTTTGGAAGTAAATTTCTGGTTTATAAGGCTATATGATATGTATGCCATATAACTTGACATATCGATGGCTAAGTTCTAACAAAAAGTATCTCAAAATTTGGCCGGTCTACGTTAATATTGCTAATACTGCTAATAAAAATAAATTTCAAGCAAAAAACAATTCTTTGTATGCAAATGTATGCTTATTTTTCAGTATTATGTATTTTTGGTTTTAATTTGAATTAAAATTATATAAAACGAAAATATAAATCGTTTCTTTTTCTCTCCTGAAAAGTTGCTATTTTTGTGATACGTTTAGTAAGAACTTAGCCATCGATATGGTCTGAATGATATATAGAAAACCCTCAATAACTTTTGGTATCGAAGGTGCAATGGAGGAAACAGTAATAAATTTGTTGCTGATTTTGAAGGTGTAAGAAAAACACGGAAGTTCACGATTTTGCACGTCAAATCTTAAAAGGGAAAATAAGAAATAAAAATAACATACTGTAAGTAAAGGCGTGAAAATAATTAAATCGCTGCTTTACGACAAACTCACAATAAGTAAAGATACATCAAATGAAGCGGTAAGCCTGAATATTTGTATTGTATTTCTCATCCAAATACCATAAAACCCACTTCAGACCACTGACTGGTTCATATTAATGTTTGGGATGTCACTTAGATATTCGAGGTGCGGCATGCTAAACAGCGTATCTTTCCAAAGGTCAGAATCCTTCCCATAACTTTAAAATCCTACCACCCGTCCAGTAATTTTTTTTTTCGTTAAAACCCTCATGAGGTTAAAAAAAATGTGAAAGTGATAATTTGAAAAGCACGTAAAACTGTTAGAGCTGGATTCCATAGCATTAATATAATTATTATATAATATATAAATTGTTTTTATTACCCCAAAAAGAAAAGAGCACACAATAGAATTGATTACATACAAAGGAGTAACTTAGGTAGCCATTAAGGAGTACCTGTTTTATGTCTTACATCATTTAAAAAAGGTCATGGAAACATTTTAGACACAGCATTTGAATTAAAGTATTTATATACATGTATTACATGGTATTTCATCAAAGAAAAATACCCTCCATACTTTGCATTGTAAACAACCAAGACTGTATATTTTTCATGATTGAGTTATTATTTTTTTATTTCAGACATGAATCAGGTAATAAATTGTGCACTTTTGGGCCTATAAACAAGAAACAACGTTTATATAGCATAAAGTTAGGTCTATGTAAAGAAATACGCGATCTTCGTGGGGTGAAGGAAGGACGGTATCATTATTCTTTGATTTTCACGTAGGTATTCGAGGTGCGACGTACTCGCATCTCTAGCCAAGCTCAGAAACCTTCGCAAAACTTTAAAATGCTACCTTCCGTCTGGTTAAAAATGTTTCCTTTTGTCTCACAACCCTTACGGGACACCCAGAAAAAACTTGTGACAGTGACAATGCGAAAATTATACAGGTATCTTTTTCAAATTCCCCTTTGTCATTTTGTCGAGTTTTTTTTGCTGTCGTCCATTAACCTTTTATTCATAGTATATCATTAGAGAGGAAAGGAATCCTTCGAGACGAGAAGAACAAGACAAAAAAAGGAAGATAATAGTGGATGTAGGAGAAGGGAAGACGAGGAAAAGGTGGCGGTCACATTAGTGGTCCTGCTACGTATAATCCCCACGAGATCCGCTCGGGCGTCGCGCCAATCGACTCCTTTGACGTTGAGACGAGTAATTGCCTTGTCTAGAGCCCTCATATCCCCCCAGGACACCACCCTGAGTCCTTCCTTCCTTACTGAAGGATCCTCGAGTCCACCCAACCTCCCAAATGCTCCACTCCCAAGAGATAGGCCCGTGTCAAAGTGTCTTCCTTCCCTAGAGCAAATCCTGCGTTGAGACAAAGGTCTTCCATTATCGCTAAGCGTGCTATTTATAGGAGAACACTCGGTTTTTCGTGCAATTCCTGACAAAATGCACACCGCTGCAATAAAATGCCTTGTACGTCTGTCTTACTACTTGACCGGTAAGGCAACGAAAGATATCAGCCTCCATGGTTGATAAATATGACAGAGGTCTTCCATTATCGCTAAGTGCGCTATTTATCGAACAATCGGTTTTTCCTGCAATTCGTGACAAATCGCACACCTTTGCAATGAAATGCTTAGTACGGCTGTCTTTATACTTGGCCAGTTAGGCAACAAAAGATTTCTGAAATCAGACACCATCGTTGATACATATGACTCTTGGTTTTAGTATTTTTTTAATGTATTTTTGATGGTCTCTCGTTTTATGTGTAACTTCTCGCACCGAAATTTCTTACGAAAATCTCGCACGAAAAGCTTGTTTAAAGTTTTTTTTAGATTTGCATAATTAAATTTTATAACCTGTGAAATTCTCACTTTTTCCACTATTTTTTTCTGGCGAAATTTCTACTTTTATCAACTATTATCAAGTACTTATGAGTCAGAATAGCGTCTAAATCCGGGCTTGCAATTTCTTGTCATTTTCCGGGGGATGGCCCCATCATGAGACCCAGCCGTAGGCCCCCATTCCCCCCAGACTGCCCCTGAGCAAAATTCAGGGCCACCTTAACCCATTTGCGGCCAAAGTTGCGAAAACGCAACATTATTAAGGAATGCAAAAATATTGTTTCAATTGAATTTTATGCTCATGAAATTCGCTTTCTACGACAAATATAACTTTAAACTGATTTTTAGTGAGATTATAATGACATTTCATAAGTATTTCGTTATTGTGAAAAATGCTCAAAATGTGTCAATTATCAAGTCACCTGATAGGCAAGATAAATATGTTTTCCTTAGAGTAACTATTACCTTTATTAAATTTCTATGCGTCTGTATTATTAAACGTTATCTACTGAGAAAATATTCGCTTTGAATCATTTCTTTCAAACAGTTAAGCATGTCTATTTTATAGTAAATTTAGGTTAAGTGAAATATCTCGTTGGAAACACAATATCTAAGAATTTTAATTATCATATGTGACGATATTTGTCAATTCGTGGCAGAAAAAAGCGTAAGATTATATTTGACAGTAACAGCGGCATAGTCCTAAGAGACAGCAATATATGATAATACGGGTTGCATAAATGCCCATAAATACCTAATTCGGCCAAAATTGTGAAAACGCAACATATATTTTTTACCACAAGCAAATTTTTTAGAAGGCCCATATTTTCAATTTACCTTATTTAGCATGTTATTAGGTAAAATGAAGAGAAAAAATTGTATATTTTCAAGTATTTCTTTACTCGGCCGGTAATGGGTTAAGGTTGTGAGTGAGAAAATAGAGGGAGCGGGGTGGGAGGGAGGTGAAGAATTGTCCGATATTTCGCCAGGGTTAATGAACACTTCTTCCAATCACAGGTTTTAAAATCAATGTGTCGTCATGAGACACGGACCGATATATGCGATTCAAATATGCGTGTGCAGATAGATGTATAGACTGTCTCTGCGAGTGACCGAACTTGAAACATGACCGAGAAATCGATCTTTCTTTTAATGTGTCACTCGTAGCTTAGCAGTCAATTTTGAGAGATTTTTAAGGTTATATGACGAAATTCACGGCTTATTCAAGGTTTCAAGGTTTTCACGGTTGATTGGGAACCTTGAATCTGTAATTGGATAGCACTCGCGATTTGGCCCACTTAGATTAAATAATTTTTTATTGAATTTATACATACCGTCATATTACCTTTAGATTTAAAATTTGAACTTAAAATTTTATGCTGAACTTGAAAATTCAAACAACGGAAAATATCACATACTCTAAATCATATAGAAAGAAGTGCCGCCGTTATCATCAACTCCCGTATTGTCTAGTGGTTAGGATACCCGGCTCTCACCCGGGAGGCCCGGGTTCGATTCCCGGTACGGGAAAACTTTTTGCCAGCCCCATGTAAATGGGCCATGCATTAACTTTTTACAATGGCATGGAAATTAAGTATTTTTTTAATTATAACAGTTTATTAGTGATACTGAAGTAAAATCTGATGCTTTCCCGGCGAATATGTTCAAAAAAGGCTATTCGGGATTCCAGCCGGGTGGTCTCCCTCCATTCTGCCGACGTTTCGGAACACGAGTCGGGTTCCATCCTCAGGGCTAATGGTGAGTGGATGAAGTTTGCCAGCTTGTTAGTATACTGTATTAGTGATACTGTTTAACATTGGCGCCGTATTAACCTTTTCAATCCTCCAATCTGCAGACTAGAGGCATTCTAATCACTGACCAGAGGAGTCTGGCGCTGTTTCTTGTTTATTTGTTTTGCCTCTCGCATTCCTCAACTCCCTGGTGTGAATTTCTTACTACATATTCCACTTCTGACAGCCATAATCCACCCACGCTCTCTATTATCCTCCGTCAATATGCAATTGATTTGCTTCGTGCCACAACCCAAATATCAAAGGTCATCCTCACATCCTGTTCTACGACAATGTCTTTGGTTTACCTTCATACTTATCAAACCAACCTATATGGCTAGACAAGGGTGTTACCTTTCACCGGCCTATTCAATAAAAGGTTGATTTAAACTATGAAAGAATAAAAGAGACAAAAGTAAAATAAGTTAAAGGTGAGTTTTTATTTCCCAAACAGTGATTATCGCAGTATCTTCGATGACAAATTTTTTGGGCAATAGCAACTTTTGAAATTCACAGACAGGATTCCAGCCCAAGATCGCTAAATTTAAAGGCTTTCATTACATCATTCATTGTCACATCGAAAAGAAGAAAAACTTAGACTCGCAATCCGATCAAGGTGCCTTATATTGTAGCTGCAGAACTAACTCCTTCACAGAGAGACATAGGCGACTCCCATGTTTTGATCTTGTCCATTTGCATGGGCCAATAAAAAGAAAAAAAGGAAAAAATCTGACACAGGAATACAAAGAAGAAAAGCATGATGATAGAAACGAAAATTGAGATGTCAAGATTAAAAAATACGGCAGAAATAAACATTTTATCTAGCTATAACATATTTCCTTAAATTTGATGTTCAATTTGTGAAACCCTAACTTACGGAATTAGCCCGGTCAAATTAGCCCTAAAAAAAGGGGGTACCCTTGCATAAATTGCCAACAAGCTGAAAATTTCCAGGAACGTTAGGAATAACTCTAATGGAATCCTGAAAAGTCCTTATCCATCCCGTGTGTGCAAAAAGTTTTATTCAAGGTCAAAGGTCACAAAAATGGGTGTTTTGGATTTTTCGTCCAAACGGTTAGTTTTACGATAAAAATTGCTCAGTTCAAAATTGTAGAGCAGTTAATTTTCTACAAAATTGTCACCATACTTTTTTCTCTTAGATTTATCATTTCTGAGATAGAGCCATTCGAAATTACCCGTAATTGTATTGTCAGTAATATGCATAACTATATTATTGCTCTCTCTGAACATTATTGGACACGTAACACGCGTATTGCTCGAATGGCTCTATCTCAGAAATGATAAATCCTAGAGAAAAAAGTATGGTGACAATTTTGTAGAAAATTAACTGCTCTTTGCAATTTTGAACTGAGCAATTTTTATCGTAAAACCAACCGTGTTGCCGAAAAATCAAAAAAAAACAATTTTTGTGACCTTTGACCTTGAATAAAAATTTTTTCACCCACGGGATCGATGGGGAATTTTCAGGATTTCATTAGAGTGGTATCCCTAACGCTCCTGGAAATTTTCAGCTTGTTGGCAATTTATGCAAGGGTCAATGTCTATTTTCACCGGGCTAAATAGCCTATTTTCAATTTAAATATTTCAAATCATGCTAATTGGATATGATAATCTACCAAAAATACTAAAAACAACGAGACACATGTTATTCATTCGGAAACTATCATTCACAGTCCAACATTTGGTCTAATTAACTCGTTCTCTTTATTTCACTAATAAAATTTCATTTTCCTGCATGATACATACATGATAATGCCTTCTGCTGTATAGTTTTGATTGGCATTACGCATTTTTATTCGTAATAAATTCCTTTAGAGTCTTGTAGCTCCTGAAACCAGGCGTATATTTTCACTTCATTTTAAAAACAATGTACAGCTTGCATTTTTTTAACGTAACCATAAGTAACACAACGAGAAGCATGGAAAAAATTCGTATCTCATAAAAATCACTCTCAAACAATCTTGGTGGGTGGCACTGACGATTAAAGTACTATATTTAGCACACTTACCGAAAACTACCGCAATGACGCTACACCAGCATTTATTTGCGATGGCATCTGCTGGCATAGAAATTAGGCATTTTTGTGGGACGGTGATTACCTGCTCCCCAAAGGAAGTGACCATTTCACATTTACATAATCCAACATTTAATTTCTGGTCCCCTGTAATTAGTCTTCATTGAAGGGAAAGAAAATCATACCCTTCCGCTAAGCAATGCAGAACAGAAAAGAAAAATGCCAATCCTCCATTTCCGAATTCTCACGTGATTATATGCCGTACGCTCACTTGTCCGAGTGTAATTAGCGGTTTTAAACGAAGCCATGCGTGTAAACTGTCCGCAATTAAATGCAAAGGCGAAGTAAGTCCACAGAAGAAAACGCGATCATTGCAAGAAGCCGGATATAAAAAAAAAACAAACGATAGAGCATATCATAAGCCGATAATATCAAAGCATATGCGGTATTAATGCTGTATTTAGAATATCTGTAAAAGCAAAAAAAAACTGTAGCAAAATAATTTGCATTCTGACGTTAAATCTAAAGTCAGGTAAAGATTTCCGATCGGAAATATTCCGTGCTTGAGATTGTGAATATATTTAGCTACCTTGCTCCTATGTTCGTATTTTAAAATCCAGTGAAATATTTTGGTGACACATCAACTTGTTTCTTCATAATGACCCATAGCTATCTTGGGTGGCAACGAGGTCATAATCTAATGCTGTTCTATCTCTACGAGTGACTTTGATGGAAAAAAAATTCACTAACTGATTCTTCACTGTATGGTATTCCATTATAAGGTTTCCTGCATATTTCACCTTCACGTATACCACTAGTTTTTTTACATAACGCGACCCGGGTTTCGATGAGTAATCGCCATCTTCAGGCGTAAATTATGATACATTTATCTTACAACCGTTACCTATTTAACTAAAGCCTGAATCACAAAATCATTTTATTCGTCCCTCTTAGTGTTCACTTGAGCGATAGCTTTTTCGGGACCGGAAAAGTGATCGCTCGAGTGATCATTTTTCTGAATCACACGGTCCCTCCCGCTGTCGCTTCTCGCATATTTTCCGATATCATAGCTCTATGTCATTACCTATGTCGTCCCCACGATTATCAAAAGTAGCGCTCCATACGAGCATGCTGGGTACATGTCTGGTACGGGGTTTCAGTGACGGTTTCAGCGAACGGAAAAATCGACCAGACGAGTGATGGAAAAAGGGATGGGAATCCTCATCATTGGAGTGATCGCGAGAAAGCGATGGCGCGCGACCATCATTTCCGAGTGATCACTCAAGTGATCGCTGAAGTGATCACTCGATAATGACGAAAAAATGATCGTGTGATTCAGGCTCAACGGAGGAAGAGATGAATTTTAAAACGGACCTCAGAATAGGGGAAAATAATGGGGCAAGACATTCGTTTATCACATTGCTGTCCTGACTTCCAATAATTTAAAAATTTCCAACTGCCCATCAGAGTCTTATTCATGAAAGAACATTTAGATGCTTACAAAAATAACAAAGACGATAAAAGTAATTTTGCTAAACATGGTACTTATTTGAAACATATGCCAGTCTTGAAAATTTCAGTATGTAGGGCAAATATTCGGCAATTGACTTCATTGGAAATTTCAAAATTTAACCTAAGAGTTGCCTGGGAAAGCCTTCCGATACAGCCAAACAAAAACTCTAAAACTACTAGGTGTCCAAGGTAAAGAAACTAGTCTCTCTAGCGAAAATTCACACGCCCGTGGATTATTCTATATTGAACTCTACCCAAACCTAATCAAACCAACATTCATGATGAATCACTGAGTTAATACATGAGTGACATCACCATTTTCTAAGATGGAATTTATTATATTCGATATGCAAAAAGATGTTTATGAAGGTCCACCCTACACATTCACACATTAGTTGTAATATATTAGAATTAATGTATTTAATGGATTGTTTGAAATGGTTTATTGGGACAATGTTAAATTCTTAGTAGTATGAGATTAAAATTAGTGTATTATTTTTACCATGGATGTCTTTTCTGTTTCTAAACTTTGTATTAGATAGATAGAAACTTTTTATGTACACATTTGTTATTCATGTATATCTAATGCTGCCACCAGAAAATAGTTTACTTGCAGCAATGTGTAATAATGATAATAATAATAATTTATATGCGAAGATCGTATTCGACCAATAATAATAATTCAGAAAATCTTAAGATGATAAACCAAATTTTAAATAAGTAATTGGTCGCTATAAAGACGACTCCAGTAGGCGTGTAGCGTCCTCTGGTAATGGAATTACATTGTTATTTAGCTTCCGATTTCTGCGTTCAGAAACAGTGAGCCAATAGTGATGTTATTAACGATTCAGCACAGGAGTGATTGAAGGGAAGAATCAAATTTCAGCGACGAATCAGTCGACCAAGGCTGCTCTCAATCCGTTTACACGAGCTAAAACGTTCACATTTCGACCGAACATCACGTATGAAGCATTGTAATGAGGAAATACACGCTGCCAGCATTTCATTCCTGTTTAAACTGATTCAAACCCTCGGAAAGGCCTAATTTTAAAAGCACACGGCGGACGCACGTCGATTTAAAACACTGCCGAATCAGATTCACACTGGCGCTGTCAAACACAACGGACCATCAACTAGGTGGCAGCACGGTCGCGGATAGGAATTATTCGATTACCGGTTCGATGCTAGTTATGCATTCTAGAGAGATACCGTAACCAAATCGCATACCGAACGCTGATATCATGGAGATCACGTATGTCTACGTTGAGGTCCGGAATGTGTGTCGCCTATCAAACCAATAACTTGACCTGACCGCACGGTGTATCCCATATTAATTTTCTTCCAACCATTACCGGCATTGATCAATTACCTCCGACTGTGATATGCGATGTCTTCAAATTGCTGTTCGTGTTTACTGCTTGAAACGTCGGAATACATTTTGCTTGGCTCCGATTATTCGCCTACTCACCCCATGAGAAATAAGAGGGGCATTGGATATATAATTGCTGTAGACAATCTTATCCAGCATTTTTCAATCGCACATTTTATATTAATTTAAAGACAAACTAATATCCGAAAACACGCACAGTTTTAGAGTTAAAAGGAAACATGAAAAAGGAGGGGGGAAAATTGCAATATTTTTACCCCCGGACATGTCTTTCAGAATTACAAAACTGGATTTTCTTCAACGAAACTTATCGTAACATCTTACAAATAAACTAGAGTCATATAAATCAATGAGCTCATTCTTGGACTTGGACGGAAACAAAATTGGCCGTTAGGACACGATATTTTTTTCAACTTTCGTGTACATCCGAAAAAAGTCTATCGTTGCTCCCGAAATTACCGATTTTTGACATGCTTTATCTCAGGAAGTAATTAAAACACACCCTTCACTATCGTTAATATTGTACTAATTCATGGATTCAGATCCTATAAGTCGACGTATTTTTTGGGAGGAAAAAGCAAGCACTAAAGAATTTCATAGTTTCAAGCCTGATTTTTTTCTAACATGTCTTTAAAAAAAAACAAAAATCATAATTAAACGTATCGGAAGCTCGCTTTTAATATTAATAATAACAATTTCGATTTTATTTTTCAAGCGAATTTAGAACAACAATGCCTCTCTTACAATTAACTTCGTTGACAAACACAAACATCCATGCCCTGGATGGTACTCAATCCACCCAGGCGGGATTCGAACCCGCGACATCTATGTTAGCAGTCGGGGACTTTACCCCGGCGCCACCGAGGCTTTTACGAAATTAGATAGCGATATGACGCTCTTCGTTCCAAAATACGCGAAAAAGTCAAATATTTCTGAAAATAGCCAATTCTTAAGGCCTGGTTACACGGTACATTAACACGTACAAGTTAATGTACGTTTGCGTTAATGATTTTGGTGGACCGGAACGGAACATGTACGAATGCATGAACCAAATTAGAACAGGTTCTATTTTCCGTTCATGCTTTCGCACAAGTTGGATGGTTACACGGTAGGTACATTTTCGTGTTCATTCACGCGTTCATACGTTTAGACATTAACACGTACATGTTAATGTATCGTGTAACCAGGCCTTTAAGACATTTACATCTGCAAGTAATAAACATATAGAACTCGCTTTTGTTTAAAATTGGATTAAATTTGAAAAACAGAGTCAGATCCCACGACAGGCATAGTATGGGGGTAAAATAAAAACATTCAAATAGAAGGTTGAAAATTCCAAGTGTTGAAGCTTCCAGCAAGAAAACTTCCAACTTCCAACTGAATAAATAACTAAGGAAGACTGTGCGGTTCGTCAAAAAATGTTACGGACGTACAGACAGCGTCACCCTGACGTTAAGCGAATTAGGTTGGAAGCCGCTGGAGACTTGGAGGCTGCGCGCTAGGCTTAGATTGCTTGAACAATTGAGAAAGATATCTTTAGGAGCGACACGGAGAACATAATATTAGAGCCACTCTATATTTCCAGGTACGACAGAAGGGATACTTTAAGAGAGGTATTTAGCCGAACGGATAGATATAGGAATTCGTTTTTCCACCGAACCATAAACGACTTTAATAAATGCTAATCGTAATTTCGCATTTCTTTTTTATGTGTAAACGGCTGGTGTCCTAACACTCCCTGCCAAACGCCGTTTACGCAGCTTTCGGGTTAGTATGTAAATGTAGACGTACTTTTTAACAACGTACGTCTTTCGAAGTTTTAAATCCGGATTTTTACTAACATAACTTGTCTAAATAATGTGCCTATAAATTAGCATTTAGTATTACAGGGGTATCCTGGAGTGTACGTCTTGAAATATTTGAAATTAACAAAGTCTTAGCGTTGTTTATTGATGGTAATTAAAGTAATTCAATGCTTACCAGTCAATGCTGATAATGTTGCATGTCAAAATCCTAGCCTCTTCTTTTTTGTCAATCTACATTTGAATTTGCTCGTTTTTTATTATAATACTGTGGAAGACGTTGTTGTAAGCCTATATTTTGTTTATACAACATAGTTATACTCATTTTTATTTCAGCCTTGAAGAATATTTAAATTTAATCCAAAACGTCGTCAAATATTTCAATTTTTCAAGATCTGCAATCCAAGATAATGATTAAATTTTAAATATAGAGGTCAGGAAAATAAATAAATTCATTAATAGTTAAGGAATAAATGCACTAGCTCAGGTAATGTTTTACTGATTTAGTCAACAGCATTTTTATTATTGATTGTAATTAATTAAATATAGTTGATTGTTTGAGGCGTAACTTGTATTTTAATTAAATATATTTATTATGTTTGAAATTATTAAACTAATTGCTTTTAAAAAAAAACTAGAGGTAATTTGCAGAAGGTAGCCTATACTTAGTTTTCATTTCATACTGTGTTATTAATATTATTCATGATGTATTTATTCCTTCTGTATGACTATAAATGTGGAGTTCCTATAAATAGCGAACAGACATGGTATCTTTATCGTGTATTATAATGTTACAAGGTTCAGTAAATTTTTTAAATATATTTCGCAAACTTTCCCCATTATTTTCTCAAATTCCAGATCTACAGATCAACATTGTTTCATTCTTCAGGTCTACTTGTACATTGAGAGGAAGTTGCTGTTGCTATATGGAAGGTACTATTCATTTTTTATGGAAAGTAATACGTCTGTTTTAGTTCTTCGGTATTTATTATTTCTTATTGTTATCTTACTGTAAATGTAAACTGAATTTTTACTTATGCAAAGTCTTCAGGACCTTATGGGTCCACGGCAAAAAAACGCTGTTTATTATTATTCGCCCACCTTTGATTTTGTACTTCGCCTTACCAAGTCGAGCCCTCCTCTCCGGAGAACGAGGTGCCAAATGTTTCGCGCGACATCCTTTTCCCGACAAGCGGTGCGGTTGAGTTGATTTGCAGAATGCAGTTCGAGGGAGTGTCTCCCTATCCCACGGGAGCGATGGATGCGAGGAAAAAAGTTGAGAGTTGCACGCGCTGAAATATCCAGCGAGGTATGAGGGGCCCATCCACCACTATCTCCGAGGGTGTATGATTGGATGAAAGCCATTTTCGCGACTGGATGTTCGCGAGTGTACGTCCCCCGTGGGCCTAATCCTATCACGCGCGAATGTCGATGAATATAGAGAGAGGAATATAGGTTGGGGGGGGATACGCTCGTATTGGAGAACCGAATCTATTTTGTCGGCTCATCCTCTTGCGTGTGGCTAAATAGGTTTGTCAGGAGCGTAATCAAAAGGGAGGCAGGGGTTATGTGCACCAAGGGTTAAGTTCGCGATGAAAAAATATTTTGGATTAACGGGGATTCGAACCCGGATCTCATGGTCAGGTGTGTTGGCCAGTCACACCAACAAGCCATCTCCTCAAGGCCGTTAAAGCCCGCTATACACGGTGAATTTTGATGCGAATGATTATGCTTAGTGATAACGTGATCATTCACAGGATCATGCGAGCAAAAAAGAACATGTTCTAATTTTTACTGAATGATCATGCGCATGAAGATTCATTCGCGCATTGTTCCGTCGTACACGGTGAATGATAATAGGCATGATCATGTTGAATGATCATGCGAATGAAATCATAGGCATTAATGATCATAGGCATGATCATGCTGAGGCCGCTATGCACGGCGAATGATTTCACTCACTCACAGGATCATGCGAGCAAAATAGAACATATTCTAATTTTCACTGAACGATCATGCGCATTATTGTTCATTCGTGAAGTTTTCCGCTAAACGCGGCGAATGATTTCATTTGGATGAACAATGTTCATGCAAATAAAATCATTGAACATTCAGCATTATCATTCACCGTTTATAGCGGCCCTCTGAGCGAAATTAAAAACTGGCTAATACTCCTGACCGGCAATCGGAAGATTTGGGTTCGAATCCCGAATAAGCTTAATATTTTTTAATTGGCGAACTTCCTCCCTGGTACATATTACTGAACCCGTTCACGTGACTTCGTACAAAGAGACTTGTTTCATGGAGACAGGAAGTTTGATCTATCATAAATGAAGGAAATAATCAATGGTGTCATGGTGCTGGACCGCCGCTTCGGCACTGAATAACAAAAGCATTATAGTTAAATAACAATTTCATCATTTTCGTTGCCTCAAATTTTCTAATATATGTATTTCCGATGTAACATATATAATAAATTCGTGACCAAAACAAAAAAATGTTATAAAATGTAAATAATAACTCAATAAAAAACATACAAAATAGCAATACGTAATAATACGTAATATTTCACTTCTTAAAAAAGATAAGGAAAGTACGTTCCGGCACTGCTAATTTTGCCATGAGGTCACTGGAAATAATGAAAAAATTATTATCAGAGCTAAAATGATATTATGAATTTCGCAGAACAACCCAACGGCTTATGACATGTGCAATTTCAGGGTAGATTTCCCTGAAGCACTCCAAAAAGTATTTAGAATATAGACTAAAGTGCACTTCGTCCAAAGGAACACCCCCCCCGATTTTATTTTTCCGTCAATATCCTTCTTGGTAGAAACATGATTTCATTTCATTTCACATAATTTGCGCATTAATTAAGCCTCTGCAAATAATGAAAAAATGCGAATGGTCCATAAGAAAACATGAAAGTTTCTTTGAAACACTAAATATTGCCAAATTCGTCCATAATTATCAAAATGTATACACGTGATTAATTCAAATATTGGGGCAGCACATTTGAGGAAAAAATATACAATAGTAGGGACATCAGGAAGAGAATTCCGTTAGAAAAGGAGGCGTTTATGAACAGGAAGGAGTTCATGAGAGGGTTAAGTAAGTTAGTTAGGTTAGCTAAAAATTATTTAGAAGACTAGTGAAGGGTCTGATCTGGAGTGCTGCTCTTTACGGAGAGGAAACGTGGACACTTAGGAAGGAGATTGAGAGAAGACTGGAGGTGTTCGAGGTGTGGGTGTGGCGAAGAATGGAGAATGTGAACTGGAAGAAGAGGAGGAGGAACGAAGGATTGCTGGACATGGTGGGTAAGGAGAGGCAGCTTTTAGATGAGACAGAGTGGAGACAGAAGGTATAGATGGAGGGAGTAATTAGCAGAGAAGAGATGCTGAAAACGGTGTTAGAGGCAAGAATGTTGGGTAACCTAGGGAGAGAAAGGAATACAATAGTCTTATTAGATGGAGTGAAAGGGAGTAGGCCTTATTGTGAATTGGAGAGAGAAGTACATGAAGGAAGTGGAAGCTGCCAGATTGCTTATAAAGTACTCCATATAAAACCTACCTTAATCGGTAGGATACTTCAATAAAGTACAACTTGGTTATAACGTTACTAAAGGGACCACGCAATTATTGAAGCTACATTAGAGTAGCACTATAAAAGAGTTACCTATTTAACTAATAAACCAATAGCAAAGGAGAAATAAAAAGTTATGATATTTTATGAAATACGTACAATAATGAGATTATCGGTGTAAATGCAACTAAATTTATGAGTGATACTGTCCTGCTATTTAAATTATTTATGAAAAAATTCACCAAATGTAGTGTTTTTTATGCAACGAATAGAGTATGTTTAAGTAAAGGCAAAATAGAGTATAGAAATTATTATGTTATGCAGGGGGAAGGATGTATTACCAAAAAAGACTTGTTCGTGACTGATGAATACGTCTGCGATGCAATATGTCGCCAATAGCCCATTGTAGCCATTGTTACAAAGATTACTTAATTGCTTGGAGCCAGAATTTTTTTGAAGCTATAAATGAGGTTTAGGAATTTATCGGTGATTAATCTGAGGTTTAATCAATGCGTAAGTTTGGCGGGACTTATGAACCAATGACGCTATATCCGTGTTAACGTTACAGTCGGGCACATAATAACCAAGTTGCAATTCAATATTAATAATCTGCATTGTTGTCTTCACTAGAAAAAACATCATTTAATTTCTTCCACCCCCTTAAGGCTGGGCATGAAACTCTCATTCCTTGATCACAAAATGACTTCGCCTGCACGAGTGAAAGCCGTGACAGCTAGTGATTTCCCGTCTCTTTGAACAGCATCCGATTGTAGTCGCCGCAATGTGACCGTTTAAACGGATTAGTCCGGAAGCGATAGGGACGCGAGTCCGTAGAAACAGGCTGTGAAAACATGAGGCTTGCTACCGGCCTCAATTCGATTGAAAGAGTCGCCTCAGAGTGCAGCCAACCAGTCGCTGGTCTGGATTGATGAAGCGGCTATAGCAAAGCCAGCCGGATTCACGCGTCGATGATGCACCGAAAACTAATCAACTCTATGCCTTTTGATGCTTCCCCGAACCACGAAAAGGACATACGCCTACGTCGACTATTCTTCTCAATAATTCCTTGTAACTTCTCATAAAAGGATGAATAAAAATCTTTCACTGCATCTCAACATCCTCACTCTTCATGACTAATTAGGTAGTGTTTTGTCTTCATTGCGACAAATTAATTTACTGAAATCGTCCATGAAATTTAATTACTCATACCAAGGTAACTAGTGATATTACTACGAAACTTTACGGGTAAACCTAATAAAAAGATGGATGAAAAATCTTACAACACATCTTATTATTATTACACTCAAATGATGACTCATGGTTGAATTTTACCTTCATTACCGGAGGAATTGCTTCGTTAAAATAAACAATTAAATTTTAGTACTCTTACCGAGGTGCTAAAATCATTCCTGAAAAACTTTACTCGTAAACCTATTATTAATATGAATAAAAATCTTTCAGCGGGTCTCAATATTATTTTATTCTTATAATGCTCACAAGGTTGTATTTTATCTTCATTTCCGTACGAATTTATTCATTAAAATAGATTATTAAATTTCAGTACTATTACCAAGGCAACTAGTATCAGTACCAGGAAACTTTACTTGCACCTAAGCATCGTGAATACAAATACTGAGGCTCTATTTTCACACATTATTACAAAAAATCAATTAATTGAAATCATTTAGATTTAACACCAATTAAATAACTAAATTTAAAACCATTTGAGATAAATTATTTGTTATGGGGGATTCTTACTGTAAAAATTCTGAAATAAAGAAGATTATTACATAGTTTGTCCATTAATTAAATATCTGTCAATCAAGATAAAACGCGACTAGTACAGCAGTAGCAATAAGTTTCTTTGAAATACTAATTATTGCCATTTCGTCTATAATTGACTAACATAAGTACATCTATCTCATTGTTCCCCACGTAACTGACGTTAAAAAAATTGGACTGTCCACACCGATGTTTTAAGTTTCATGTCAAATTAGGCAAAGGTCCACTGGCTTTTATGATGTTGCTAGCCAGTGAGGCAAAAACATTCTACGCTAAAACTAGAATATTAATGTCGTTTCCACAAAAAAACTATGAATGCTGCATTATAGAGCCGGATTCACGCGTCAATGATGTACCAAAAACTAATCAACTGTAGACCTTTTGATGTTTCCTCGGAAGATCAATGAAATGGTCGCCCACGCAAACTTCTTTGAATAACCTCTTATACCTTCACGTCAAGTGATGGAAAATAAACTTACGCCAGTCCTGAATACTACTTCAGCATAATATAATATCACCCTCTTTATTTCTCATTTCCTTCATTTCACTGTGATGAAATGTTCTAGGACGATCGCTATTATTCGTAATTAGTCACAATTCAGCACCAAAAGGCATCTTATGATAGGTATAATTTTTATTACTAGGAGTTACCAAAAGAAGTGTAATGGAAAAAGATTATTCGTGAGCATGAGTTTAAAACTTTACTTCATTACATTTCGGGCCTTGATTTTCAAAAGGGCACCCTTTGTGTTTCGCTGTTATCTCAGAAGTTAGAGCAGAAAACAAAATTACATTGGCTTTATTTTCAGATTCGTCTTCTTCACACAATAATGTTTCGGCTTGATTACAGCGAAAAACATTAAATAACAATGACGCGATAAGAGCACATGGATAAAAGAGCAAAACTTGCTTGAATCATCAAACGTGAAAGTATCAAATTGTACGTCAGCCAGTGGCGGATACAGATGGGGGGCGCAGGGGGCGCGCCCCCCCCCCCCTTGCGGGTCCGCCTGTATTGCCGAACATTGCAAAACCACAATTGTAACTTTTTATATCATAAGATGGCATTGTCTTTTACATGTTTATAATCATTTTAAATAAAATTTTCATATACTTTGCCTGTGACTTGATCATCTTTTATTACAATAAAAGTAAAGACGACTCAAGATATGTTGCGCCCCCCCCCCCTTGAGTTTTTTCTGTATCCGCCACTGACGTCAGCCCGACGATAAGTTACAGCACTGCACTAAAAAGCCTGACAAGTACACGTTTAATTAAAGACAATGCTTAGTGAAATATTTTCGCCCTACTGTAGCCACATGGCAATGCCCTACCTTTTTGAGCATATAAGAGGCTCTTGATGCTAAAAAGCACGCTATTTTGTTTTCGAATAGTTTCACATACGCTGCTTCATGCTTTTTCTAATCACATCTGTCCATAATCCCACTTGCTGAAAGACGCGGATGCAAATGAGAATTTTAATATGGACGCCTACTGCCTGTATATAAGATGCAAGTTTATTGTAAGTAATTATAGGCGAAAAATGAAAAGATGACTTTAACTTTCCTTTCTCCAAAACTTTGCGTTCCCTGATTTTCCCCCTTTTTTATTCTGGTAGGAAATGGATAACTTCAGATTTTGACACCGTTATCGCCCAGTATAGCTGTGTGGCCTCTGGTTATTCGAAGCAAACTGATCGATAAATTCATTACTAAAACATTTTAAAGGATGACTTCAGGAGCAAAACACCTAAATATGGTCAAAACCTCAAGCATAAATTTTTCTGGACAGAAATAGATTAATGGAATATGATGGGGCAATAATTTCATATTTAAGATCCGAGCAAATCAATAGGGGATCCACAAATATTACAAAAGAGGATCCTCAAGTCGGCCTCTAAATGTGTCATCACCCGACGCGCATTAAATGGGTTTACAAAAGTCGTAACTCGCGTCGCTGATGGACAAAGTGATCCGAGTTTCACGGGGAAATAAAGGTATAATTAGCGGTTTTAATTAAATTGATATACATGATAATGTGATATATCAAATTCCCAAAAGATCAAAGCTATTCCTCGCATTTACAAATATTGCACTGCAAAATATTGTATAAAAGTGGATCGCATTGCACTCATCACCGCGCCGCGGACATTTTTGAAAACCTATTAAAATGCAATCGAAGTGGAATCATCCTTCAATGAAATGGAATTGGACCTCCTCTATGCAGTCCACTTGCAACAAACCATGTCAGTTTCAAGATGGCAGTACATATAAGTTTAAAAGAAGTTAATGCCTCACGAGAAAAGACAAGGCTACCTGGAGCAATACGTTTTTCTGATCGAGGAATCAGTGAATTGAACTCCTCTGCTTATCTGTGATTCATCAATACGTAATCTTTGATGGCCGCTCTGTCACCATCAAATGGACCCATCTTAAGTTTTCGCAATTCCGTCGAGGTCAGCACTCATCGTTAAGCGTCCGGGCTCTATTGTTCTTTCTCAAAGTGGAATAAAAATTCTGCGGAGACCCCGTGCGATGGTTCTGGAGATAAAATTTGATGCCTTTTCTGCCATTGCGTTGTAAATAGAAAGTTACCTGTGTAGGAACCATGGACATATTATAGGGACGAATATCGCTATGCTGGAAAGCGGCTCAAACGAGATTCCAGATAATTCGCATCTCAAGTCAAGGGACATACGTAAGTTTCCTCAGGGTAGAAGGGATGGGGTAATTAACTTACGCTTCCTGGCAAGTGAGAGGAGTCTTAGCATTGCGTTCGTAAGTAAGACAGACTAACAATAGCTATTTAGCAAATAAAGGAAGGGAAGTTCAGTGCTGAGTATTTTTAGTAGCAAATTCGAGTAACAAATCCCAGGTAACATAAAGCGTTAAGCTAACTTTTAATAATTTATCCATAAATACGACTAAAGTGCTTAAATATTTTGCTTATTTATGGTACACATGCTAAAGTGTGCCTACACATTGGGTGACCGACTTGATAATCCCCTCGAATTGTAATATTCGTGTGCGTATTCATGGAATCGCTTGTGAAAACGGAAGTCCTTGTCTCGTTTTTTGGATTCTCCGTGAATCACGTCTACAGGAAACCTTTTGTCTCATTCATTGGTGGGTTGAAGGGGTGTGCTGGACACGTACCCTCGAGTGGTCGCGAGGCGCCAACTCAACCGTTGAGTCAGCTTGGAACGCTGCCATTGGCGGGTGTGAAACTGGAGGTAAACGCACGACACGCGAACTGCCGAATCCGTGCCAAGAAACGACAAAGAAGTCGTAAGGTACGACGGCTTTCCCATTCAGATCGGCGTAATGGTGTGTTTGGCTTCAGACAACAGGCAGGTAAGCTAATTAAAAATATTTTCTCCAATGAAACAGCGCGAGGAGCGGTACGAGGATAATCACAAAAATACCTTAAATTCTGCGAGGGTCGTACATTCTGAAATTACTGTCATTACTACAGAGTAAATTTTATAAGAAACATGAGCTTCGGAATGAAATATTTTAGTACCATTCCACAAGTTTTTTTTGTCCTTACTGCATTCATTATATTATTTAATACTAAAACTGTCGTAATGAAAACTTGTATTTTTTCCACATATATTCCATTATTTTTTTAATTTTTAATATGCTAAGTCGATTCCACGAAGTCATGCCCGAGACAAAGAACTAAAACTATCAATTAATCTCATTTCTAACAATGGAATAAATCCACGAAGAAAATCCGTCGACGAATAATTTCATTAATAAGGATAGTTAGGCTCAATATAAAAGAAGTTTGTCACTAGCTAGAGCAAGTAGAACAGTTTCTCTATTTGGTCAATACGTTTGAGGAAAAAGGAGAATAGGGGAGGGTGGTGTACCTAGGGCATAGTGTACCCAGGAACACTAGAAACTATCGGCAAATGCTTCGACATAGGGGCTTTAATGTAAACCATTACGTGAAAGATGCACCAAAGAGTAGCATAGGCCAATTTGAGTTCATTTGGGTTATATTTACAAATAAGGCGCTATTTGGAAGTTTTTTACGATGAAAAGTAAATATGTATTTTTAGTTGCCTATCGAAGTGTTTTACCAAAAATCTATCACACCAGCAGTGGTTATCGTAGCACAGGTGAAAATGACATACAATGGTTAGTAGTATTAGCTCCTTATTTGGTATTTTAGATGTATTATTAACCTGAAAAATCAATCGGAATCCAAAATGGCCACCTCTTGTAGGAAGTAATACAAGCACATGATGTACCTAGGAAAATGTTTTCATAGGAGTTATGTGTTAAATATGCAATCAAATACATTATCAGTGGATTTAAGACTCCCGCAATTTTCCCTTTGGATCGTGGTGTATTCACAGACGAACACTTTATGCTACCATAAGTTAGTAATCGGCCCCTTCAACGGAAGACATATGTTCTTGGTCTTGAAAGGAGTTATACTTTAAAATTGAGTTTTAACCAACTACATTAATTTCCTTTATGTAACATTTTAATTTACTTTCAAATTTAATGATTATAATACAAATTGTTTTCATTTTTCATAAGTTTAGATGCTATTCCCTCCAGTCTAACTTGTGTTCCTTGGTACAATAGGTAGTGTACATGAACAAAATGTACCCAGGAACAATTGCTAACACTTTTAGAAGTACAAATTAGATCCATTAATAGTAAAGGTACAGGTATAAAACTGAAAACTTATGTGAAGTAATCCTGATGGATTTAATTGCTTCTATTAGACTGAATCTTCAGTAAATATATTGTGATTTATATTTTTTTAAAGTTGAAAAAGTGTTCCATGGTACAACTCTCTCCCCTACTCTATATTGTAATTTAGGCTTTAATTTAAATGTTTACCACCACAAGGCTCATACTTGTGAAAATTATATATTTTTTAACCTTGGGCATCCACTTAAGAGAGGATACACCTAGAAAATGGCGATCCATTAAAAAAAACATGGTCATATTGTTATCTGGGACTCATCTCCCAAAAGGCATGCCTAACTGAAGCCATCCATTTGGCTTCGCCCTGCGCCCATCATAATTTACGAAAGGAGCATTACTTACGGCATGCAGAAAGGCTCTTTTCAAAGCGGAAGCCATTCAATGCTACCAGGTATTATAAAGAGAAAAGGTGGCATTATCGATAGATTGGTATGCGATATGGATCCTTTTGTTATGTAGTCCAATCCACGGGGGACGTAATTTATTTTTTTACCGGTATTGACCACAGTTATTGCTTGGAAAAGGTTCAAGAACCCTTCACCGGCATCCTTGCTATGAACAGGAATTTAACAAGCGGAAACCATACGATTTTTTTCATCCATTACGTTACGTCCCCTTCGCTGATGATTTGGGATGATTATAAAATTCTAGAGGGATTTGTAAGTCGGCGAAATACGACAAACATAGTCGTGAATCCTTATCTTCTCGAGTCAATCGGGTGAAGAGTGACTTCTGGCAAGAAGAATACATGTATTGCCCCATCTTGGGGAGATACTCTGTTGTTCCTTAAATGCTTCCCTATTCCCCTTCCCTTGTCCCCCGAGGCCGAAAGAAATCTTTGAAAACCTCCCTAAAAACCACAACTTCCTGAGGCTCAACCCATCATGGTAATGGTACCCATGGACCGCCAATTTATTCGCGATATCTCACTCATGATCTCCATTTCAACTATGCTTAATTATTCTCTTTTTTGCACTTTATTTCATCCACCACCTGTTATAATGATTTAAGATATCAACATCTGTAACAATTCATAATTAAAGTTGTGATTATCTCTCGAAAGCAATTTATCCCGCCTGTGAAATTGTGAACGATCGGCTAAAACTATGTACTTTCTCAAGTAGTGAGATACATTGAGAATAATTTTGAACGATACCATTACTTAGCTTATATCATATTAGTTAGCGTATGCCATTACTTTTCTTAGCTGAGTTGGCTCTGAGACCTGCGCTACCAGGGAAGCGATAGTTTGACAACATTTTTCTTCCTTCCAGGGGTTTAATCAACCTGTTTTGCCTTTCCATTGAACTACGCTGGTATTTAAAAATCTGATATTAGTGCGTTAAAAAATCGAGTTAAATTATTCACGGAATTTTTGAATAAACACTAAAAGTAAAGCTGTTTCAACCAAACCTAATTATTAAAACATCGTAAATTTTCCTGGCGATTAATTTTCGTGATTTCTTCTTGGGTCTTAACTCAGGTAATAATAATAAAAATAATCACTTTAATTATTCGTGCGAAATTATTAGAAAGCCCTCTTTATCTTTTTAACTAGTTGGGTAATGCACACAGAATGGCCCTGAATGAGGAAAAACTCACCCGGGCAGGCACTGAACCTACGGCTTCATCATTAATAGGCGAGGACTTACCGCCCCGTAGGCAGGCTCAACTCTGAGAACGAGAACGGAGCTTCTCATCGAATAGCTGGCTATTCAACGCCAAGCTTGCAAACAATACAAGATTCAATTCAACAATTCAAATACTGCCAAGCTTGAAATAAATTCGCAAAATGCTTGCTTCATACTTTTTTCTAACAAAGACTTGTTTAGAATGGCATCGTTCAAAATTTTTCCCACTGCATGTCACTAATTGAGAAATGATACCTATACTTCTTGTTCCTCGTTTACATTGTAACGTCACTAGTAAACGTGAACCCACGTTTTTGGAGAAAAACAAGAGTCAGTCGTGATTTTACGCCTGACGTTTGATTTAAAAAAAAACTTTTTATTTTATTATTACATTAAATAATAGTTTTCATTAAATATCAACTTCATTTTTTAAGAATTAAACTTGACAACATTTTCATCGGCGGGATAAACTGATTTCGAGAGCAAATCCCAACTTATTTTATGAATAAATGAAATGCTTGCTTCATACTTTTGTCTTACAAAGACTTGTTTAGAATGGTATCGTTGCAAATTTTTCCCACCGCATGCCACTGCATGAGAAATGATACCTATACTTCTAGTTATTCGTTTGTATTGTAACGTCATTAGTAAACGTGAACCCACGTTTTTTTGGGGAAAAACAAAAGTCAGACGTGATTTCACGCCTAACGTTTGATTTTTTTCAAAAACTCATTATTTTCTTCAAATTACTGTTTTCTTTATTTTATCACCCCTTCAAACAACTTTCGCTCATCCTTTTTTTCTAAAGAATATCCCTCTCCTTCCATCAACAACTCTCTAACAACATTAAATAACAGTTTTCATAAAAATATCAACATCATGTTTTTTAAGAATTAAACTTCACAACATTTTCTTTTGCTGGATAAACTGATTTCAATAGCTAATCCCAACTTATTTTATGAATAAATACTTACATTGATACATAAAACCGTTATGGGAGGTATTGGATGATTCATTCCGATAAATAAATACTAGAATTACAAAGAAATGTCATAGTACGCCTTCCGAATCCAATTAATGGCAATAAACACCATTGAACTACATTTATCTATAACCTACACAGATGGCTTATTCATGGTCAGCTGCTGCTTATCTGTAAATATTTGTGAGATTTGCTCTTAAACATGATTTTTTTAGCGTGGCAACAGATTGGTGGATTTAAAAAACCAGAAACAGAATACAGCTAAATTTCATGATGGAAGGGGGTAACATTTGAAATAATTGATGGTTCTTTTAGTTATTCATTGCCTCCAATGCACGAGAAACACAACCCGAGGACCATTTCCAACCTCCAAATTTTCAAAAATTCATCGTTATCATGGCTTCAATAGCTGATTCAAAATCGAATACAAAGATAAGGTTAGCTACGGTGATCTATGCCTCAAATCAAGATAATCTACTAGCCTTGAAGGCACTGGATCTTGATACTCTATTTTATTTCGTAAATCGCTCCGTAAATTGCTATCATTACCTTCCCAATCGCTTACCTTGATCATTTCGGTGGCCATTTCAGTGAGATCATTTCCTTTGTGCTTGGTAGTCTCCATGTAAGCAAACTATGATTTCATTTAAAGATCAGGTATCTCGCTCAAAGTCCATGCTCAAGAATTTTTATGTTTGGTAACCCTATGCCATACATACCTATTGAGGTTTTATGATCGATTGTGAAGATTGATATTTTAAAATTTTCTACATTGTGCATTAATGGCGCTAATTGGGTGGTAACGCCGATTTCTTATGCTAGAGTCAATTCATTAATAATGCGACTGATCACGTGACTCAAAGATAGTACTACCGGGATAAAAACTATCTCGACACTGGTTCATATTATGCTTTTTTCTTCTTTGGAAAGTAAGTATATGCTGTGGTTTTCTAATCTCGATTCGCCTGACACGGTTGAATCAACCTCAATTCAGTATAGTACTAGCCAGTACCACAGAAGTAACAGTGGTTGCCAAAGCCAACTGAAATCGTATATGTTCAAACAATTCTGCTGTGATATAGTGGGCGTTCAACAAGTTGAAATAAAGGGTAGTCACACTTTCCCCCTCAATTATTTAATGGATACGTCACGTCGTTTAAGCTGGTATTTCAACAGTCATTTGAATCAAATGGGAAAGGTGGAATTGGTAAGGGAAGAAGAAGTAAGCAGAAAAGATGGAGTACTGTAAAATTTATGACGGACTAGAATTAATTAATTTATGCTGCTTTCCTCCACAAAATTAATGTAGTCTCTTGGCGAAAACAATTGTTGAGAGTAAAATTGGCTTAAAAACGATGGAGCGAAAATATTTTGCTGGGTATAAACGCAGCATCCCAATGGCAAAGGATTTCCCAACACCAGGTTAGGATAGAGATGCTATTCCTTTCATTAGACTATGGCACAAGATTTCCAATCACCATGTTAGGATAAAGAGATTATTCCTTTCATTAGAAGGCTATAAAACTCCTATTCATAAGCCAGAAAATTATGAAATTGGCACCTTATTAAGACGTTAATTTCATAGATACGTAGTGAAATCGATGTAACTTTCACAATCGTGACTGGAAGCTTAATGAACAAAGACTCACGAGGAATTTCTCGAAAATCTTATGTAATCGTTTTTCTGATGAACAATTTTCACCTCGAATACGATGGTCTGCCGTCCAATAATAACGAAGATCTTTGATGCCAAGAGCATCAATAAGAATTGAGTACCTATTATGAGCTATGAAGGATTACATAAGGTGTATGTAGTAAGCGATGGCCTCAGCATAAAATAATGGTGGTAAAAAAGAGATATGAATATTCGACAGCCATTGTATTCAAAAGCTACCAATTTGCAAAGCAAAAAAAACGCCAAACTCACCGCTTATCCTTTATTTGTTTCCTGAAATAAATCCTTTGGAATTAAATCCACAAATCCTACAAACGTTCAATGACGCATTCGATTCAGTCGCTTTACGCAATTTTTCTTGGCAATAGGCTTTTGTTTTTAAACAATGGTAATGTGACTTTTTTTAGCACAAACCGTAGATCGAAGTTACTATCAATTATTATTTGCGGTTGGTTTTTACTACGAATTGACTGACTACTTAACGTCGCCAGCCGAATACTATGGAAGAAAGGCGACCGTCGACAATTGACGTAACGTTGGCAAAAAGTATTGTGTACAAAAAAAAAGATAATCAGCAATCGAAAGCTATTGAGAGCTGAAAACTTTCCGAGATTGAAAAATAATGACAAATCACAGTCGATAATTTAACTGAATACGATAGCATGGCGATCCTTGCACACAACGCAACAAGACCAGTGCCTGAACAACGAAACCCCATACATGGATGACTACTACGAGATAAGAATTGCAAAATTAGCATGTGAGGAGAATACATTTGGAGGTCCTTAAACTATCCCAATGTATCCCCGAAAAAAAATTATATCATAAAAAATTCAAAGCTGCGTACTTATATTTCCAACGAATTTAAGACCGCGTTTACACAATGCACTTTCAAACACGATTCAACAATTACGCGGCTGGACAAATGCTTGGAGAGATGATGGAATTAGAACACAGGCTACTTACTTCCTGAGCATGCATTCGTGCATCAAGAAATTTTGGGTGCTTAAAAGGTGCAACTTTGACAGTGAATTCTTACGCATTTACCCGCCCGGGTAAATGCATGGTGTAAACATGGCTCAACGTTTGCAAGTCCTTTCCAAGATGGTCGGATGCGGAGTATCTTATTGTTAGTTTAATTTTGGAATGAGGTATTGTCAATCCATTGTATTCATTTCAGTGATTATTAATTTTTTTCTTCAATCCATTGTTTTGATTTCAGCAATTATTACTATCATATATCATCCATTAATTATTACTGTAAGGTAGTAATTGACATACAGTAAGGAAGATATAAGGCAGTAATTATTACTTGATTACTATTATTATACCATATTAATATTATCCATTGTATTGATTTTAGTAATAATTACTGGGTTTAATCTCCAATATATTTCATTGATTTCAATAGTTATTACTGGGCTACAACGTCAACTTATTATATTTATTTCGGTATTTATTGTCAGTAATTATTTCTGGATTGTATCGTCAATCCACTGTGTTGATTTCAGTAATTTATTTATATTGCCAATCCATTTTATTGATTTAGGCCACTATTATTGGAAAATATCATTGAAATTCGGGAAATAGAGCAAGCTAAACACAAGGTTCTCTCAGAGAGCATTATAAGTGCGATCTGAACCTACCTCCCGTGGATAGTCCTTTATTCCTTGGGAAGACACGCCAGCAGCTGCACACAGAAAGACAACGGCGACCAGGTAGTGCCTGCAGGAGGAAAAAAAGGAAATCGTTAATATCCATGCATCCCAATCAATATTTATGCACACAATAGGGAACTTGATGAAGTCTCTACTTTTTTTATATTACGCCTAGGGTACAACAGATGACGAACCCTTCCGTGAAGTCAAATCCATTTACCGCATATGTTACTATCAGGGTAGGGTTAGTCTTCTGCAAGTTTTTTCATGCACTATAGATCTCCAAATTGTGTTGAGTCTTCCCAGGAGTTTTATTTAAGGAAATAGTTCTCAGTCCAGAGAAAAGCCGACGTTTCGGTGAATTCATTCGCATTTCTACAGGGCTCGCTCTATACTCCTTCATGATAAAATAATGGAATTTTTCAGTTCGGTGGCGGCGGGGTAACGTCCTCGTCTGCCAAAAAAGAGGTCGCGGTTTCGAGTCACGCCTGGGTAGATTTTCCCCTGTCCAGGGCATAGTTGTTCGCGTACGTTTAATTGTTAAATTTGTTGAATACCCCGTAATAAAATGGCCAATATGAGCTGTATTCAGTTGTTTGGGGATAAAAATTTAAATAAATTTTATTTCCATTGAAATATACAGAATAACATTGAAAAATGTTACTCCGTTTTTTCAGCAGAATTCAAATTTGCTCTCAGAAATTCCAGTACTTAATCGTAAAGTAACATAAAAAGCCCGGAAGAAAGCGAAAAAAACGAAATGCCGTGGGAGTTCGGGTTGATGTGGCGGCTGCATTGCTGGTTTCCCAACCCATTGATCCGGGTTCAAATCCCGGCGGTGGCAGAGAATTTTCTGCGGCTTTCAGATGCCTACTTGAGTACTTTGTGGAGGGTACTTTAAGTGCAGCACTCTGTCCGTTGGATGGGACGTTAAGCCACTGTCCCTCTGACGTCTTTCGTTAAGAGTAGGCTAATGCCGACGACGGGTTCCTCTCCACCCTGCCCTCCCTACCCTTCCCTCTTGGCGCAAATGACCTTAGTTGTCGGTCAATTCCTCCAAAGACCCGATGGTCAAACTATTGTCGGCTTTACTCTGAATTGAGATTTATTTCTTCAGGCAATATTCCACAAAAGACCCAAATTAGTGTTTAAAATAAGTGGTTTATAAGAATATTTTGAGTATTCTGCTAAAACTATTCTGAGGAGCTAGGTGGTCCAGTAGGTATAAAGCGTGGTGGCACAGTAGACATATACCTAGGCCCTTGGGCACTCTAAAACAAAAATACTCAAAATATAAGCTATCCTAGAGAAATGAACAGGCCGACTGAATGTGTGAATTTCATGCACACATCGTTCAGTCTGGCGTCGAAACACTCCATGCCACACACCTTAGTGGTAGCTCACACAGTATCTCGTAGATGTAGAATCCTACAAAACCCCTAAAGCCAAAGCATAACTCTTCCAATTATTCTTTCTGTGTTCATTTACCTCTGATGGGCTGGCCACATAGTAAACCTGCATCAGTTAGATATTATCTACCTTTTTTAACTTCCAAAAATTCCTCAACCAATGAAACACGACTCCGACAGCGTACCCAGCAATGATGTTTGAGGTATAAATATGTATGATACATTTCAGGTAGACTTCCATCCGACTGTCCGCGTAAATAAATGGTTTCCGTACGCGCCTCATGTCTGACGCTCAAGAGATCATATCTCATTTCAAGGATCGAATCTCCAATTGAAAGAATTTCGCGTCGAAACACCGTCCTAGGAGCGGCTAAATGATATTTATTTATGCGTCGATAATCACGCCTGGTATCCCACCCACGGTGTTTTGTTTCCCGGCCCGTTCCCCTGGCCCAAAGGGGGCTTCCGAGGCCCTACTTCCATACGGAAGGGCCCTGGGGCTCTACGTTGAGGCAACACCCGCACCATCAATGAAGAGACCCATATCTCGACGCTCAGGTAACAACGGAAGCTTAAAAAGAAGGCGCCGGTGGTTTTCCAATCATCTGATGCTGAGATCCGATAAGGGATCGGTTATTTGTTGTCAGGTATCCTTTTTCCTCCAAGGGTAAGCTTGGAGGGTCCCTCAGAAAACCCTATCCCGCAAGAGGGATTTTTATTTATTTATTTTTTCAAGGTGAATTACCCCTGGCTACCTTCATTTACCGATTTTTAATTTCCAATTCTGATAGGGTTTGAAAAATAAACAGACCCATATTGTGCCTCGCAGGCAGCCTTCTTTTTAAGTCTGTTCTTACTTTTCCCTCTAGGCAACGACGAGAATTTGCTCGTATCCATCGCGCTGGGACGTTAACGTGCATCAGCGCCAGCGTGGACATAGTTAAAATTAGGTACTTACGCCGCGTAGTTCGTATATAATAAATTTAATCGTCTGCCTTATTAAGAGGAGGCATGGCTTTCTTTCAGCCAATCATATTTTGTCTTTTTTCGTGACGTTTGCCTAGTTGAAAACCAGTGCTATCATCTTGCTTTAATGATAGATTAAAAACTAAACGACTTTGTATTCCAAACAGTATTCCTTTAAAGAATTGATTTTATCTTTCTTTTTAACAATTTTATTTCAAATATGATAGTTACTGAGTTCTCCTTTTGAATTTGTATTCATAAAAGCTCGTTCATCGATTTAATGGCTACTTCTATCGAGATGTCCAGTATTCTTGAAAATATTCGTGTTCAAATAAAGCGTTCAAATGGTGGCTTCCGTTTTCCGAGAGTGAATTACCGTACCTTTCTCATGCCGAGCCGTATAAAAATATTGATGACGTAATGACGAGTAGCTGATAGCATCTAAAATAAATGTATAAATGATTCCCCTTCCCCATCGTGCTTTTCCATACAGCCGATAAAGTTGCTATTGGGATAAAACACCTAAAACTCGGGTATCTTAGACATTTTTGAAGACTTCTGCGCGCAAATATTTCACTCCTCTATGGGGATGCACATTCCCTCTCGATGGGCGTATTTTGCCGTTTATAAAGCCGATTTCATTGCATAAAGCTTTCATTTCTATTTTCTCAGACAAATTAGAGCAGACTTCATTCAACAATAGCCTTAATGCACATGCATGAAGCAAGTGACTTTGCACGCAATCACGTGCACGCGTGCCAAGTTATATGCACCGAAGATGAAGTTTAAAAATATTTAGCTTTACCGGGATTCGAGCACGAATCTCTCAATAGCTGGTCAGGCGAGTTGACCAATTACACCACCGAGCTATCTCCTCAAAGAGACATCAGTATGAGTTTCCCATGTACATACAAAGAGTCTAGCAGGTTTAGATACTGAAAAGAGCCCCCAGATATTTTGAAAAATAAAAAATGTACACTTTAAGTGAATCAAAAATTATTTGTTTCCTGGGAATAACCTGATGGTTAATTAGAGTCAGGAGTAATTAGAATCATTTTCAGTAGACGTTGTATTTCTCGAGGCCTGAGGTATCTTTAACCTTAAAAGTATCGTTATATATAATAATTACGATTTATCAAATTTTAAGTGTGATAGGCATTGTTAATGTTAATTTTGATCCTTAATCAATAATATTAAAAACTGATCAACAATCAAATCAAAAACTCTCCTGGAATACATATATGCAAATGGCGCTAATCAGTTATTCGTGTTTTTGAACGAGTTTCACCAATTTCAAAAATCTTTTAAAAAAATTAGAACTATAGGTACTTTGATATCGGAGTAACGATATACTTTTTTCCCAGCGTGTCCATTTTTTCTTGAAGTTTTTAATTTAATATTATAAAATTTCAAACATATGTAAAGTTTAGTTTTCGGTCAATTTGAAAAAGTTTAGGATGGTTGAACGTAATAGTATATGCATTTTAAAGTCAAGAAAAAATTTTTACAAAAATAAAAACTGGAGATCTGGTTAAAAAACGAAAAAATGTGTTTCAGTTTTTTTTTAATTTCCATTGTTAAGACCTAAAACTTTGGGGAAACACATCATTTTTGATGCATTTAAAATGTACATCTTTTACTTATCAAAATATCTGGGTACACTTTTCACCATCTTAACCTGCTAAACCCTTGTCTTAATCAAAAATAGAAATATGTAACATCCGAGAAAATGGAATGGAATTTTTTTCAAAAATTGAGAAACACGCAAAAATAGAATATGATTAGAATAGAATAGAATATGAATAGAATAGATTGTGCATGACCAAACATTATCGAGATGATTGCAGAAGCTTAAAGAGAGTAGTATGTTACAAAAATAACCTGCTGATTTAAAACCTAAAATATAATATACAGACTATCCCACAGGTCGTGTGTCATTTTTGACCTCTAATTTTAGTAACTTCGCATCGAGTAATATTCATGAAAATTGACATACTTATGGGGAAAGATCATAGGTTTTCTTGAGTGCAAGCAAAATTTTGCAATTTTGACATTTTGACCTCACAATGTGGGCCCAAACCAAAAATTTGAATTTGCCTCATGGGGTTTTATGTTTAAAAAATCGAGATAGAAAATAGTCTGAATTCCATTGGCCAAGATGTCAATTCTTATATTTCCGGACACGCGGATACCGAAAATAACACTTTTATTTACGAAAATTCAACCATAGACCCAGTAATGTCACAATCAAGTTCATAAGGGTGGCAAAAAAGATAGCATATTACATATATGTACTTAAACTGCCGTGACAAAAAATTTTTCTTGGAACGGGAATTAAACCACAGACCTTTGAATTGCCGGCCCACTACACAGAAAACTACGTCATCCACATTCCTAAATACCCATGACAATATTTTAGTTGTACCCAAGTTCATAGTACTAGATGTCAAGTCATGTAGACGGTACTAAAATCTAATGCCCGCCTGAGACGCAAAGATACTTGAAAAAGATGATAGAAGACCACCACCGCAATAAAATCTCAACGGCTCGTCGTGAGTGACCGGCAAGAGCCCCAATTACGTCATTTACATTTAATAAGCTCGAAAATATAATGGCACAAGTCTTTGGGACGGTCCCTGCCTCCTTATTCAATCCACTTGGGACCCCAAGACCGTAGACCGTGCAATCTTATACGGCCATTAATGACCCTAAACCAGTGTCGTGTCCAAAAACTCCCTCACCGCTGACCATTAAACGGTCCTAAATGCGAAGATTATTGGTTGTGTGGGCAGGAGGTCATTTTTTTACATTCATTGTTTTGATTCGAGGATGTAAGTAGCGACGCGAAATGATTCTGTAATCTCTAGATAGATCATAATGATGGTCCCAGAAAACGCTTAGCTTACAGTAGGACAAGAGGATCTGCCCATGAAAATGCAAATCAAGAGAACTAACTGCCTAATAAGACGAACGAGAAAAGAATATTTTAAACGGAGAATGATAGCCATTATTTGCCCCATTAAATTGCTCGGAGGTAATTCTCCGTGGCTCTGTAGTGTAGGTGTTCAAGGATAACAGAAAATTTTAGCACATAGCAACACTGCCAAAAATAACAGTATGCCTTCGATCTAAAGATTAAATACTCGCTTTCGCTCGCGGCCTGCGACCTATTCTTTTAACTCTGCCGGTTATTACAATATTTATCCGCCGTTTGCTCCTTAACGATCGTTTTTTAGATGTGTGATTGTAATTGCCTGAAACAAATAATCATTAAATGGGCGAGATTGCGCAATCGTATTGTTGATACTCGCCCGAAGCTCTCGTTTAATTTCGCTCAAATATTTTTTCGTACAATTAAAATAATGTATTTTCTTCAAACTCTAATTATTTTATATCTCTATAAATCCAGAGTAGGTATTAAATTAAATGTCATCAAAGCTGAATAACCTAGAAAACCCGTTATCATAATGACTGCAATTGCTTGCAAAAATATTTTTGCGTTGCCATAGTTCAGTAACTAAGGAGTTGCAACCCCATGTTCATGGAAAAAAATGCTTCAAATTTTCTCCATCACTACCTCCTGAAGTATTTCAGATTCCTCCTGAAATTCCCTGTATGTACAAGCACAAAGAAAAATCTTCTTACACCTGAGAATACAAGCATAGAAGTAAGAAAAGAATTCATCAGATGCTAAATATAGAGTATGTTTCTCTATTGAAGCGAGGCTTGGACGGTGACAGCAGCAGAGAAGTCAAGATTGGGCAACCGAAGAATGATGAAGATAAAATGGTTTGATCGTGTGAGCAACGAGGAATTGCTAAGAAGAGTGGGAGAAAAGAGAAGCCTCCTAAAAACGTTATGCAGAAGACGGGACAACTTAGCTGGCCACATTTTGAGACACGGTGGCCTGATGAAGACAATCGTTGAAGGACAAGTGGAAGGGAAAAAGGGCAAGGGACGGCCCCGAATGAGTTACATAGGACAGGTTATGCTGGATGCAAAAGAGAAGAAATACGTCGTTATAAAAAGGTTGGCGGAGAGGAGAGAGAAATGGAGACCTGCATCAAACCAATCTTAGGGTTGTTGACAAATGACGATGATAATTATTTTTTCTCCTTATCTTGACCTCGTTTAATACATGTTTAAATAATTCTTGGAGTGTAGGTCAATGTATGTTAAGCAAAACAGTTATAGCCAACGTTTCTGTTTATATAAAACCATCATCAGGGCTTAACTTTTCTTTTTTTATGCACAAAGTTAAGCCCTGATGATGATTTTAAATAAACAGAAACGTCGGCTTGACAAATGACGACGTACATACACATAGGGTGAGTATTATCCCATACCGCGGCCATGGCCTCGGATTGCCTACATGATGGATTTCGTCATGAATGTCAAAACATTTCTTTACATAAAAACGCAAAGACCATTTTATTTCATTGAGTAGTCAGGGCCAGAAATCCTTTAAAAGTCCTGATGAAACAAAACAAAAAAAGAAAAAAAAATGTGTTGAAGTAAAATCGCCAAGAAATTTCACGAGAGAACGATTCCTCTCATTTTCCACAAAGTGGCGCTGTCAACGGCACAAAAGCCATAAGAAGTTTACGTCCGCTCCTAGCCGTGGAAGAAATAGTTTCTGTCGGATACCTCCCCGGCGAAACACGCAGCCAAACATCAATTGTCCCAGAAGACGACCTCGTGCATCCATCACCCTCGTCTCCCTAAGGGTGGATCCGGAAACGCGATACCCTGGCGGCCCGGATACAAGGCATTCGTCCCACCCTCAGGGGGAGGGTTTAAACCCTTATAAGAAGTAGTCGCGATGAGATGCAAGGGTCTAAAAGTGGGTGAGCGTGGGATACTATCGGGTAGAGCGATTGCCTTCGAACTGGAGGGTCCCGGGTTCAAGTTGTGCTGGTGGTGAGGATAGACCAGGAGCCCTATCTACTAAGGAAATCTCTCTAATAGTTCGTGGTTTGTTCTCGGAAAGACGTCATAATTTTTAAATGAGCTATCCACTAAGGTCTATCCGAACTTTCCGTAACGTAAAACTCGTCCGAAAATGAGCGGCCGAAATAACGAAGGTTCTCGGAAAAAAACTTTCCGTTTCTCGGAATTGGAAAGTGATGAGCCACCTGGTAAGTTATGGAATATTTTTAATGCGAAAGTGGTGCTGCAGAAGCTGTTAATAGGTCAAAAGTAATTTGCAATACCAGCACGGTATGTGTACTAAAAATTAACGGAAATAGATGCTTATGTGAAGATCGGAATCAGATAAAGTTACAGGCGATACCAGTTGAAAGCGTTAATGCCTTGTAAGGCATTGACGCTTTTCAACTTTGCAGTAAATTTAGCATAATGGATAGCACAAAAGCGCTTCCGAGTGACGGAAACGGAATCGGAGACAGAAACGGAAAGTTTGATTTCGAAATCTCGGAAACAGTAAACGTAACTCATACATATTGGGGAACACATATAAGGAATATTTGCGGCATAGCCCTGAAGAAATTAGGATTCGTCAAGCGTAGTGTAGGAAGATTTTCGAATGAGAAAGTAAAAGAAAGGTGCTATTTTGCACTCGTCCGACCGTAACTTGAATATGCAGCGAGAGTATGGGATCCGATGCAGAAAGACTTAATCCACGAACTGAATAAAATACAAAAGAAGGCTGCACGTTTCGTCAAAAACTGCTACGGGCGTGCAGACAGCGTTACCCAGATGCTAAGCGAATTAGGCTGGGAGCAGCTGGAGACTCGGAGGTTGCGCACTAGGCTTAGATCGCTTGAGCATTTGAGAATGGATATCTTTAAGAGCGACACGAAGAACATAATATTAGAGCCACACTATATTTCCAGGTCCGATAGAAGCGATAAATTAAGAGAGATTTTTGCCAAACGGATAGATATGGGAATTCGTTTTTCCCCCGAACCATAAAGGACTTAAATAAACGCTAGTCCCAACCTCGTTAAAGAATTTCATTCTTTAGCTGTAAACGGCTGGTGTCCTAACACCCACTGCCACACGCCTTTTAGGCGGCTTGCGGGGTATTATGTAGATGTAGACGTAGTTACTGGATAGGTCTCCAGGGGTCTCCACTATGGCCGCATCCGGGTGGACACAAAAATTTCATTCGGACCGCCAAACAAATCCCTTGTCTCGGCCTTGAAAAAATAATTATCGTACGGCTGGCATCGCTGAATTATTCAAGGCTGGGGCTGCTGACTTGAGTGTGATGAGCATTTTAAATCAATTCTTACAATTGGTTCATCAAACCTGGAACCTGATTTTAACGAAATTTTGAAGTCAAAACGACAGTATCATTCGTCACACTAATTTGGCTGCATTAAACTAAAGACAGGAATCTATTTAGTTCAACCTGATTTTTTCAATAAGGTATATTTTAATTTTTCCATGTTTATACTTCAATTTTTAGGAAATTTATTATTAGCACTGAAACTTTTTTTATATTTTTTATTCCTTCGGCCCGTATAAATGTGGGAAATATACAATGTGGCCTTAGCATTGAAAAGTTTGGAAACCCCGGATATAGACAATAGAATCTTCTCCTAAAGGCCAATATAGGGCCTGTATATATTTCATTAACTCCAATCTCCCACAGATGTAGAATCAAATCGCATACCTCCATTGTCTCTCTTTCCTTCTCGACGGCTGCGAAACTGTTGCCCATAGTGAAGCAATTCGCAAAAAAAACAGAAGATTTTCAAAATAAATCTCTTCGTCTCCTCCTGAACTTTCCCAAATTAACTAGAATTGAAGACATCTTTTCCTCCCGTAGATCCACTGTAAATCCATTCACCAACCAGGAAGTCAATAATTTTAAGCGTAGGCTGGGGGCAACTAAAAATACATTATTTAAAGACTATTAGGAATTATGATCCCTATATTCCTACAAAATATACACTGCCTATTCAAGCAACTCTTCTTTGAGTCTATCCTATATATTTCCACCTGATAGTTTTAATGTTTTTAAGAGTTGAATTCATTTGAGGGGGTGAGAAGCCAAGGGGTACAAGTGATTTTTATTTCTAAATTGAGCTAGAGACAGAAAGTGATAGAAGAAATATACAAAAAGTTGGTGGCAAAGGGATACGAGTGAGTCTCTACCTGTGCTGACATCAAGTAGAAAATCAAATACACCGCAAAATACCTCCCATATTGTTATAATTTGGAAAAGAACATTCGTCGTGTGTTGAGTATGTAAAGCCTTTTATTTGTTTGTAGAAGTTTTTGATGACTTTCTATTTTATTGCATTATAGATAACACCTTTCCCCGATGGATCTCATCCCATATTTAACTATAAATATCGGCATGGGTGTAATTGGTGAACACGTTTCACAATTAAAGTCAAATTAAATATTTTAACAACTATAAAATCTCTATAGGGTTATCATAAAAAATGGTGCGGTTTCAGTAATTCATAATAATATAGTGAGGATAGGGTGGCAGAGATTTTTCAGGGGCTGCCCGATCCCTACTTGAGTGCCTTGAGGAGGGCACTTCAAGTGCAGTGCTTCGTTCGTCGAATGGGACGTTAAGCCGCGGTCCCATTGCCGCCCTTTTTTCGGAGTAGACTAATATGGACGCCGGGTTTCTCTCTTGTTGAGGGACTTAGGGCGCTTATTTTGAAGCTATAATTTTAATTGTTATTTGAATTATGTAAATAAACTGTTTGAGTTTGAAAAATAATAATCATAAACTGTAAGTAATTCTGTTTTCATTTAAACCAAATTCAAAACCGCACAATAATTTGATAATAACCCTGTATTTTGAGTATGTACTTAGCCGCCGTAGCAGAGAAGTAGTCCATCTTTTTTTCAGAAAGTACCTTGAACGGGGGTTTTGCCAAATGCCAATCTAGAGGAGCGTTCTAAGGTCTTGACGGGAAGCAAACAACAGTGGCTCCCACGGCAACGGAGAGTAATTGTTTCTTGGTAAGAGGGGCCTGGATCTGTCTCCTTGACGCCCTAGCCAAACACCCTCTCAAGACCTCAAAAGACGCTCAGTCACCCAGATAATGACTCAATCTATCCTTGCCTGCTCAAGACCAAAACCCTACAGCTTCTATTCTTCTTACCCTTTCTAGAAGATGGCGATGGAGTTGCTAAGGTGTCAAGCAAATGTCAGATGTCATGAGCGAAGGATTTCGTAGTAAAATTCAAATATAGAAACTCGAGGTATTAAATTCCGTTGTGGATACGTTCATATTTCAATCAGGGTGGTTTGAAAAAAATCGTAATTTCTATTATCTCGAACCAAATTATTTAAGGGCCAATTAGTTGTGTATCTCCACGTTGATAAACGCAAGAAATATTTTAAAACCTTGTGAAAGTTAATCAATTCGCGCAAAGAGCCAATGGTGTAAAAAAATGGTAAAAATTCTTTTAATAATACCTTTACTCTCAACATTTACAAGTAGTGTTTTGATGTTTTCCGGTTCACCAGTCGTACCTATTTTGAATTTTTTTGTGATGAATCATTTGTTCAAAACTGTATTGAAATTTTCAGGTTTTAATGAGTAGAATTGGTACGGAGTTCGATTGTTATTTTTAAAGGGACATTTTCTCGCCACAAAAATGAATCCACGTGGCATTAACCCGAATATAATATACTCGTATATTACAAGACACAATACACATTATTGTCTCATTAAAACTAAGATACATGCAACTGTCGACATGAGTCTGACCTGAAAATATCCAAGTAATAATGTTAATTTTTAATTGTTTACTCGTAAATACAGATCGGCCATGCAAGTATAATTCGTCCCATTAACATAATGAGTTAAGTAGCCATTACTATTCCTGATTATCCGAGGAAAAAAATGATATGAGATTGTAGACGACCTTCTCAAACTAAACCTTTGCACAAATTCTTATTCTCAAAGTTCTTGAACGTGAATTTTAAGTCAGCTCATTTATCGTCCTACTGAAACGTCACTTTGATTTCCATGAGCAAGAATGAGCCAAGACCTGAAGTCTAACAATGGATTTTTGGCTTACCGGGCCGTTGCGCTATACATATTGTACAAGTTACAAGTTGGCTATTTGCCAGGTAGTAACACTTAATATGAAATGGAATGAATGAAAATTCATCACCAAAATGAAACTAGATTAGTGAAATCGAGAATTTGAAATAAGCAATGAAATTAGTTTTCGAAGATAATTTTTTTTACACCTCTGCTTTATCTTTATATCTTTAAATCTCTGCGTTACTTGTATAGGGCTGAAACAGTTCTGCAGGGAGTACATTCCAATCATTAATCGTCCTGTTCAGATATGAGAACTATTTTACGCTAGTCCGTTGAGGCCGGCATTTCATCTTGTATTGGTGATCTTTCTATCCAGGTTTCTTAATTCTCACAAAAAATCAAGAAAAAACCAGGAATTCGTAGTACTTTGTTCAGTGACCAGAAAAGCTAACTGTTCGCTATTCGATACCGGACAAGGGGAATTTTTCAGCATGGTTGCCAGGGGAGCTTCAGAAAACCAAATTAGGATTCTTGATCAGCGTTGATGATCTTCAGTCTGCCTGTAATTAGTGGTACGATGGTAAGCAGAACGATGACAGTCAATACATTGGTGATCTTCAAACGACTGTCAAGTGAAAAGTGGAAATTGAAGGTCATTGTAGAATATAGGCAATCCATTCCTAATGTGTATTTCACCGCTGTTCACGCAGTTTGACAGAGTTGAAATGTACCAAAACTACTGATTCATGATTAATGAACGGATCTACCCCAAAATCAAGGATATTACAATTCATCCCGTATTGAGTGACGGTGGAATGGGGAAAGAAAACATTACGTAGCAGGGTTCTTTCCACCCCATGATAAGCAAAAATTCCTAGAACGTTTCACCCATCCAAACAAGGCCAAGCATTAACGACTTGTCTTTCCTGGAAAGACTTTTCCAGCTTTTAATAATAGATTTCTTCCGGCTGCGCAGTGGCTACCTCCCGAACTGACGTGGAATCCAAACGAAGCCCACGACTCTGAAAAAAAAAATAAATGAAAATTCGAACAGGGAATCCCACTCACATCTCCCGAAACGGTCAATGGCCGTCGCCCAAATATTACAAAATAGGATCCACAAGTCGGCCGCTTAAAGTAGTTGGAGCGGCATCAGCTGAAGTCAAGAGAGGTACTTGAGCTACCTATTATATATGCAATAGAGTCGCCAACATTTTTAATGTAAGAAAATACAGAGACTATGAGGGTTCTAGGTTAGGGATACAACGCAACGGGGCCGGGAACCAAGCCCGTGGCTTATACGCCCGATCACCCGGGGAGGGGCTGGAGAGGAAGGAGAAAGGAAGGAGGCGCCGCCGCGATGGGAGCCCGCCCACGCCTCTGGGAAAGGATAGGAGCGGAAGGGAGGGGACGAGGGAAAAACACCCCAACGCTATAGAAGCGAAGGGGGCCCTACTATTAGCGAAACCAAGCATATGCAATTAATGTTCTACCGATCCTAGTGGATTTTCCTATGAGGAAGAAAAATCCATCGATCGAATCGGTAGATTGTAAGAAAATACAATAAGGAACAGTGGCGCCGACTCCATGGGGCTTGAGGTGGCCCGAGCCCCCTCAAAAATTCGTTATGGGGGGGAGGAAAATACGTGCCAGGCTTGTCAATTTTCCCCGTAGTGTCGAGATATCGAGAGTCGAGTTTACAGGGTTCTAATGTTGACGATGTGACTATTCTAAAATGCTTTTAAAAAAAACTTTAAAACTTTCATTAAATTAAATTAAATTCATAAAATTTCCCGGGGCAAGACCCCAATATGGACCCCCCAATATTTTCTTTAAGTCGGCAGCCCTGATAAGAAACGAAATTTGAGTGCACTTTTGCACCTCGGTACTATGTGGGTAAACGTCATTTATGATTTTTTAAAGGTATTTACAGTGGTCAACTTGACACAACACTGCTTCGAACCTTTGCACACAGAAATGTAAATCGTATGTAAAAGCCGGTAGTGTTTTTCGTTTTGCTATATTGGTACCAGAAATCCCGGCGGCCATCTTGCCATTTTCAGGCAGTTTTTCACTAATATCTTACTTAATATATCAAAACTTATATTTTCCCATACATATTTCGATTTTTCACTAATAAGTGCAGATTTTGCTTCGATTTCAAGTTTCGAGTTTGCTTCTAATAAGTGCCGTCGCAACAAAGTCTTGATACAAACAGCGATTGGGACTCCTACATGACAGGTCGTTCGCGGCGGACCTTTTATTTTGGAGAACCAAGAACCCATAATACGTCACCGAAGAACGTACGTGGGGATCGCGGCCAACCTGACCTTGACTCTGTTCGACTTCCCACACTTGACTTCCGTTCGCTCCTTGATGCCCGAAGACTAGCTTCTCTATTCTGAATCCTGAATCACAAGATCGTTCCTTCCGTCCCAAAGAATGATCTCTCCAGCAACATGTTTTCCGCAGGGATGGCATTCGAAACTAAACGAAAGTTAAAACCAGGAAAATTTCAACAATTTGGTTCCCGGGTGCGAAATGTTGAAACGAAACGAAGCGGTCATTTCCACCGTATTTAATTTAACACTCAACGGCTGACCTTGGTTTCAACACTTTGTGCCATTTTAAGAAGACTTTGTGTCATTTCACTTGAAAATGACACAAAGTGTTGAAAATATGGTCGGTCGTTGAGTGTTTAATTAATTAGTGTGGAAATTACCATTTTTGTTTTTATCATGGATATAGTAAACTTCCACAAAAACAAGCCTGAAACGATATCATACGAAACGGAGAGGATTTAAACCCGAGGAGCCAAACTCATAGTCGTCACATAATCGGAGTTAAAACTACTTCGGGTCGAAACAAAAGTAAAACTCTGGGACGAAACGAAACGCAGATAATGTTTCGCAACGGAGGGACCACGTGCTTCACCTTCGAACGGTTTAGTTTCGACCCACACACCTAGTACGAAGTATGGTTGAATGAAGTAGAAGTTCGGCCAACTGTCATTAGATGCGTGGGGCACTCACATTTTGACCACTAACATGAGAACGGTGAACACAAACTGACCATTCGCCTTTTCAGATCAATGTTTTAACTTCTCTACACGTGTATCAAATGTAATGGGTCGAAACCATTCCCTCTTTTCCCCCTCCATTCAACTTCTGGAATCGAAACTAAACTATGAGCAGCGGAGTTTTGATTAATTTAGTTTCGTTCTCCAGAGTAAAGTTTCGTCCCGAGTCGAAACTAAGTTCCTTGGTGATTTTTATTTCGTGCAGGAACGAAACTAAACCCAGGCCTCGTATTTACGTTTCCCTCCGGGTCGCAACGAAACATTTTCACTTTGTTTATTTTGACATCCCTGGTTTTCAGGGATCAAACGAGTTATCGCTCAACTCATCATTTTCTGAATCACATGGTCATTCCCAACGTACCATTTTCCATCGCTTCCGTCAGCTATTCCAGCTTTTATGTGTCCCCAATTATCATTCATTTAAAAGCCAAGTGTGGAGTTACAATCCCTGTTAGCGACCTGATGGAAGGTGCCAGCGATGGTTTCAGCGACGGAGAAAGGGACGTGTCGAGTGATGGAAAAAGGGATTGGATTTTCATCCCTGAACCCATCGCGGAAAATGATCGCGTGAAACTATCATTTTTCCCCGTCGTCAAACTTATTTCAGAAAGGTTTTAACATCTACCTCTACGTAATACCTGTACCCTGCGAGCCACCTCCATCGTGTTTGGCAGGTGGTGATCAATCATCAGCATGCAATTGGATTCCCGCATGCACACCATACGGTCCAAAAAAACGTTACACATACCAACAAATTGCACCACCGCATTCATACAAAGCCAAAACTTGCAAACTACTGATGAAATAATTGATCGATTCATCGATGATGATTGATTGGAACTAATTGATGAAATACCCGTAGAGAATATTAAACGGATGATTTTTATCGATGCCTTGTATGCCTCAAAAATGTTTATAATATGAAAAGCAGCATAATAATCAGTATACTAGGCTTTTATTAGAATGAAACGTAATTTGATGATTTGCTTTGTGAGTGAATTTTTTTTGCCATTTGGACGCAATGAAACGATTCGTTGAAGTGTGAAGTGTCTCTAGAACTGTGTCTTACTTCTCAATAAAGACGTCCAATAAAAAAAGATGGTGAGCAACCAATTTCTCACTTTTTTATCAGCGTTTTAAAGGGAATGACTCCTTTGCGTTCGCAAAGATGCTGTGGATATATTTTTTACCTGAATTCAGAGTATCGAACATTTATTACTGTATCAGGATATGATCTAACGATTTGATCGTTGGATCCTTATTCCTCATAGAATGGTCCTCCAAGGTCGTTAGAATATTAATGGCTTTGCCTGGTTTCCCTAGGATGGTAGGACCCGCCCGCCTCTGTGACGGTGCGGGATTCCTCGTCCCTTCCCTTCCTTCCCTATCCACTCCCAAGAGGCGTCGTCGGGCTCCTATCGCGTCGGCGCCTCCTTCCTTGTTCCTTCCCGTCCTTCCCCTTCTGGGTGCAGAGGAGAAAATCTCGCGCTTACATTCCAGCCCCGCGATGAAACTTCCGCGCGAAGTGTATACAGGACTGCGTCTTACTTTTTAATTCGACGTTCAATTGAATAAACGGGTGAGCAACCAATTCCTAACTATTTTCCCAACGGTTTAAGGGAATGAGAGCCTATTTCCCCCGCGTTCACGAAGATGCCGTGAATTTATATTTTGCCTCATTCAAATCATAATAAGAACCGATAGAGAAAGGCGATCGAAAATATCCTATTGTATCAAGATATAAGACGGAACAACAAATAAAATAGTTCATACACTCCATCGAATGCTTAAAGTGTTGGATTTAAAAAATATTGCAAAAAAGTGTGTTATTTCTTATATACCCGTAATATGATGAATTATGTATACAGGTTTAATATGTCTCAAAAGTGTGTTTCTATTATCAAAATCTTGCTCAGTATACTATGCTTATAGTAAGAAACGGAATTCTCTGAATCATTTTACAAGTGGATTTTTTTGCCATTTGGACGAAATGAAACTTCCGCGAAGTGACTCCAGAACTGTGTCTTACTTTTCAATATAGACGTCCAATTAAACAAGCGGATGAGCGACCAACCAATTCCTCACTTTTTTCTCAACGTTTTTAAGGGAATGACTCAGCCTCTTTCCTCCTAGCGTTCGCAAAGATGCCGTGGATTTACTTTTTTTCTCTCCCCCAAAGGATTTGATGGATTAGCCTAGCGTCCGCCATAATAAGGTCTTTCATCACCAACAGGAGCGGAAGGAGGAGTAAAAAGAAAAAAAAAGACGGATAGCTTGTCTCAATGCCAAGCGCCGCCAGTGGTGGGTTAAAATGGAAAGTATTTTATAAAAGGAAAGAGCGTTTGAAGGGAGGATATAAAGCGGCGAGATGGAAAAGTGAGAGTGAATGGGAGTTAATACGGCAGATAGCGCCACATTCAAACGCATAACAAACATCGGATGCGACTCACAAGTCCGCATTGGAAAGGAAGGAATCGTAGGAAGGATATTTCAAGGGCTTCGTTATGGGGACGAATGGATGGGAAAAAAATAAAGTTGGGTTCTTCAAGCTCTCATCTCCTCGTCTCGAGCTGACAGATTAGTTTTATTTTTTTGCCGTGGACCCAACAGGGAAAGGGGATTAGCCATCTAGAAATTCGGAATGGACTCCGGAAGCTTACCAAATGCGACGCGAAGGGAGAAATATTTTGACTGGAGGAAAAGTTCCAGCGTGAAATTGGATTAATGTCACTGTTTCTCCGGAGTTACTTAGGCTACGCGGATTACTTTGGCCGCAGGATCCTTCTTTGGACCAGAATAAAATACTGAGTATTTTATAATTTTTTATAATCATTTTGTCCACCAGGTCCACCATCAAGATTTCAATTTTGGGAAGAGATGGAAGTCTGACGGAGGCACATCAGGTGAATAAAGCGGAAGTGGCAACAATTAATACCATAGTTCATGTTATTTTGCCATGGCGACAGCACATGTGTGCAGGCGCGCATTGTATTGATGAAAGATGACATTCTTAATTGCTAAACCTGGTCTTTTCTCGCGTTTATTTTGTTGAAATTAGTCCAAGAGGTTAGCATAGTATGTTTAGTAATTGTTTGCCAAGTGGAGAGACAATCTATACACAGAATCCCCTTCACATCCCAGAACACTGATGCCATGACCTTTCCAGTCGAAAGAATTGTCTTAGCGTTCTTTGGTGGCATGTGTTTACAGTGAACAGTCCTATGGATATCACGTGAAAAGTTCGTTGCACTAGCGCTTACAACTCGTGGTGATTCCGAGAACTTTTCAAACCACCTTCGTAATTACACAAAGAAGACATCGCAATATGGCAAGTCTCTTGCGAGAATTCATGCAAAATTGGAAACAACTTATTCTTAAATTTGGCAATGGAATCTTAACAAAAATGACCACATCGCCTATAAAAAATAAATTTCCCGAAAATGACTTTGAATCTCTATCATGGTGTAGAAACGTAATAGTACGATTTGGGCCCAGCTAATTTTCCGGTAACTGTCGTTTTTTCATTGTTAAAATGCTTATTTCTAATCGTCATCATCATCACCACTCAAAAATCCTAAGATCGGTTTGACGCAGCTCTCCACTCAATTCGCCTATCAGCTAATATTATAAAACCTACATATTTATTCTCTTTCACATGCTTTTCACATCTTTACTTTTCCACATATTTTTGTCGAGGTCTTCCTTTTCCGTTCTTGCAATGTACTTGTCTCTCGCGGATTGCCTTAATTAGGCCATCATGTACCAATATTTGGCCCATGTTATTCTTTGGATACGCGACTTTCTCAGAGATCGTAAACAAAAAGTAGTTCTTGACGGAATCATCTCTGATGTTGTAAAAGTTACATCAGGTGTTCCACAAGGAAGCGTAATCGGACCCCTGTTGTTCATTATATACATTAATGATCTCTGCTCCCGCATTAGCAGTAAAATGCTTTTATTTGCTGACGACGCTGTCATCTATCGCGAAATTAGTGATCACTCTGACTATGAAATTCTATCATCTGACCTAAACAACGTTCATTTGTGGAGCCAAGAGTGGGGACTCAAACTTAATCTGAGCAAATGCATGGCGTTACATTTCTTGCGGAATTCGTCCAACTCAAACCATGTTTATGCAGTGGATGGTATTAACATAAAGGCAACAGACGAAGTGAAATACCTGGGAGTTACGATAACCTCGAACCTCACGTGGGGAACACGTATAAAGAATATTTGCGGCATAGCCCTGAAGAAATTAGGATTCGTCAAGCGTATTGTGGGAAGATTTTCGGATGAGAAAGTGAAAGAAAGGTGCTATTTCGCTCTCGTCCGACCGCACCTTGAATATGCAGCGAGCGTATGGGATCCCGTGCAGAAAGACTTAATCCGCGAACTTAATAAAATACAAAGGAAGGCTGCGCGTTTCGTCAAAAACTGCTACGGGTGTACAGACAGCGTTACCCAGACGTTAAGCGAATTAGGCTGGGAGCCATTGGTGACTCGGAGGCTGCGCGCTAGGCTTAGATTGCTTGAACAATTGAGAATGGATATCTTAAAGAGCGACACAGAGAACATAATATTAGAGCCACACTATATTTCCAGGTCCGATAGAAGCGATAAATTAAGAGAGATGTTTTGCCGAACGGATAGATATGGGAATTCGTTTTTCCCCCGAACCATAAAGGACTTTAATAAACGCTAGTACGAACCTCGTTAGAGTACTTAATTTTTTTTTAAGCTGTTAACGGCTGGTGTCCTAACACCCCCAGCCACACGCCTTTTAGGCGGCTTGCGGGGTATTATATAGATGTAGATGTAGATTCTTCTTATCAAGGTTTTCATGAAGTTTCTCTTCTCTCCTACTCTTCTTAGGACTTTCTTCTCAAAGTTTAGTTGTAACCTATGAATATTTCTGCTAAAAAAGTATTCATCATCCTTTTTAAGTTTGGTATGCAGTCATTTATGAGCGATTATTTAATCGTTTCAACGCTGGAATGGTATGTACTTTTTCAATTGGTGTCAAGATTTCTCCAAAAAATATTTCATCAAATACATATTAAAAATATGTCTCCCTTAGAATATCTTTGAATCTCTATCTATGAGTTGAAACCTAATTGTACGGTTTGAGTCCAGCTTCTTTTCCGGGCCTAAATTGGGTCAAATTCTTTTTTAATTTGCCTCTGGAAACTTGATTGCACTTAAATTACATCAGCTAAAAAAATTTGTGCGTAAAGTTTTAAAATAAAATTCAATTTTATTTCACGTATACTCAATCACAAAGAAATTAGTGCACTATTATTTTCCTAAGACCAGCACTATGAAGTTGGAGCAGTCTAAAAGAGAATTTAACCCTCACGCGAGTTTCTACAAACTTATCTACAGGATTTTTCTGTTTAAACCAACAGCGAAATTCTTATTCATTAAAATCAATGAAATACTGCTTCTGGCTACCGAAACTTTCCTACCACATCTTATATTTCCTACCCGGAAAAAGTTAGTAAATATAGAGCAGAGGGAATTCAAGGACCTCATAATGATTAATTTGCAAAAAAAAACTCTACCCTAAACCTTTCAACAACACTTTGGTATCACAAATTAGGCGAAATTATGAGTAAAATATTGGCTCAGAATTTATTGCATCATTACAAGAATATATAAGATAATTAGGTCGATGCATGATTTTTTTTCCGAGACCCAATATATTGCCTCAAAAATTAATGATGTTTCGGCTCTATTTGATAAAGCTTTAACTAAAAATAGTTTCACGATCATCAAATTCAAATTCTATGCACTCTAGTTAATATTTGCAAATTAATCTCTTTAATTCAGAAAAAAATAATGACCTTTCAACGCAATTTCGTCATACTTCCTTGAAATATCATATTATTTCGTTAATATTAATTGGATAAAACAGAAAAATAAATTAAACCTTGTTTATTTCGCTGCTCATATATCATTTTCGTATTCCAAGAAGTAGGATGGAAGTTAATCCACAGATTACGATCCTGTTAATTAGAAATAAGAGCTGTATGCTGAAGAAAACACTAATTAATTAAATTTCGGTCACACTCGGGGTCATCTAGTTTCCTTGGATCCAAATGAAAGCATATTATAAAAAAATATTCATATAACTAGTTTGTCTGAACAAAATGACAATATGTGATCTTATGCTCTCATTTCGTGAAATTACTCTGCAATGAGTGATAAAGTGACTAATATGATAAATATTACTTCTCTTTATTCACAATATGATGATAGGCCCTTTTAATCAGCGTAATTTGATGTTATAAGCCTAACTAAGGACTCCTCGGTTATCAAGTCCAATTACACGGCCACAATGCCATTTTCAAGTGGCATCGCTGGGAGAAAGCTTTTATCTCTATCACATGTACTATAGATCGCATTGTGCCAGTATCGAAAATACGCGTTACAGTACTTCTTCATTCAGTAACCATACCATAACGTCTCGTTCTATTAAGTTAAAATTATTTTAGATCAAATTATTTGAGTTTTTCACAACACCACGCTGAATGAATTTTAACGTGAAAACTTAGTGAAATGAGAAAAGCTCTAAAACAAATACACACAACCCATAATTTTCCATATTGAACGCCTCCACTGATAAAGGGAATTGATAATGATACACTATAACCTGTTGTGCGGTTATCAACAGTAAGAATATTGTTATGTATTGCTCATAAAGAGACAATTACCCATAATTACTATTAATTATAATTAATATGACCATTAATTAGGAAATTCACATAAATATTTCCAAATATATCGTGCATAATTTGTCCAATTTCTCCTTTCCTGTGTTGTCAAGTAGACAATATATATGAAGTCAAATTTCAACAAATTCTGAGAATATAGTCCACCATAGATTTTTTTTAATTGCCGACTTTATACTCTTGAAGTGGTCTAATGACTTCAAATGAAGTAGATGTTAAGAGTGCATTCAAGAATCGAATTTTGTCTGAAGAAGCCTACACGCATCCTTCAAAATAAGGTTTACATATTGGAGAAAGTTAGGTGTGAGAACGCTATCGTACACTCTATTGTCTCAAACAAGCTCCTTAAGAGTGCAACAAGAGATTTAATTCATTTGTTATAGAAACTTTGAAATTTGTACGATGTAGGAGTGGTTAGCGTCTCTATAATCGATGCGGTAACTCTGTCGAAACCAAATTGTTGTAGTGGCCAAAAAATACGATTTCAGATTACTTCCCTATTAATCAGAGCAACCTGAGATTGTGACAATGACTATAAGAAAATGCTCTACAGCAAAATATTTAGCACAGTTCGCAAAAACTTAACTTTACTTAATAAGACCGAGACTAATTAATGACATACTCCCCTAATCACAGCTCAAATCTCTCATCAATTGTGAAATCGATAATATAGAACTTATGATAATTTATGAATCTTTCCAGAGGAAAAATTAACTCCCTTTTTAATGATAAATTTCAAGAAAAGTATGAGTTTTTCTCAATCAATAACTCTTGATTCGAGTTACGCTGTTTAAGTTGTAACTAAAACTAGCTTTCTTTGAGACATTTTTACTCTTTAGTTCCGCCAGGTTGAAAAAGTTATTTCTTTTATGAATAAGTCTTTAATTGTGAAAGTATACTCAAATTTATCGCACTCGATTCGACTTCAAATCGGTAATAATTAACACAAGCTCAATAACCTAATTTTTTCAATTTGATGTTTGGTATGCATAGCTGCGAGGATAAAGCTCACCCCAGACTAAGCCACCGGCGAGTGCATGTTCATGCCACATATTAAGGATGAGAGAACCAGTTTTTTTCTCATGGTTGATGTCGTCACGGGATATCAGCCCAGGACCTTTTGGTCAGGCGATACGCTCTATCCAATAGTCTGACACGCTTTCCCTTAACGACTGTATGAAAATCAATCAGGTTAATTGGATAACAATTGCACCAATACCCGTAATGCCATTACGCTGCACAGAAATATGGAATCGAAAAAAGCTAGGCAATACCTCCAAAACCATTTTTTGGGACTAGGAAGAGGAAATTCTCGTAAATATTTCCGAGTGTATTGTACATAATTTGCCCAACTTCTTCTTCTGTATCCTCTCACGTAAACAATATATCGATGGCTAAGTTCCAACAACACGTATCTCAAATTCGGCCGGTTTGAGACAGGTACGTTAAACAAAGTGTAGTAACATTAAAAAAATAAAATACAAGCAAAAAACAACTCTTTGTTTGCAAATGAATGCTTCTTTTTCAATTTTATGAATTTTTGGTTTTTAATTTCAGTGTGCAAGTAATAAATAAAATCTTTTTTGCTCTCCTGAAAATCTGCTATTTTTGAGATACATGCTGTTAGAACTTAGCCATCGATATATGAGGTAAAATTTCAACAAATTCTGCGAATAATTCCCCATCGATGTTTTTTAAATTGCCAACTTTTTTCTATTGAAGTGATTTCATGAAACACTCTTTTGACAAAACTGTTACACTGTTTCAATAAACACTTCTTCATAATTGCATCTGGTTGCATAAAATTCAATATATCGTAAAAGAAAATCCAATTACTAAACACGCCTTACATTATTTCTATTTATTTATTTTATTTTCTTCCCAAACCACCGAATACAACTCACGTCGGCTATTTTATAACGGGGTATTCAACAAATTTAACAACTTCACGTACACGAACAATCATTCCCTGATTAAGGGAACTTACCCAGACGGGACTCAAACCCGCGACCTCTTCTTTGGCAGGTGAGGACTTTACCCCGCCGCCAAAATAATAATAATGATATTCACATAGGACTTGCTTTCATCTACCCACTATTATCATTTTTTCAACATGTATGCAACATTTTATGATATCGATAATATACATGCTGCTCAGTGCCTTCTTATTCAAAATAGGCATAACTAAAGAAGGTTAGTCATTCCTTTCTCCTCTGGAGCCAACGCTAAGATCATTTCCTTCACTTCATACATATAATGGCGACTATACAGCAGTTTTCGGGCCCATCTGGCGACCGCGATGATCCCATAACAAATATGGTTCATCGTCTAAATGAGAACGCTGGCTCCTCTGTTTCTGCTGTGTGTTTTGGCTAAAGGGATTTTTGGAGTGATGAGCGGTGGAGTGGGTTTCAGATGAGAAGGTGGAATGAGTTTGCTTAAAGATAGACTCTCTCTTCAATGGCCATGGGTCAATGACTTGAATTAATACGATCCCACGGACGGTTATCAGGGGTTAAGCCTGGATCGCACGAACGTTTTTCCAATCTCTTTCGATGGAAAGATCTATTGTATGAGAGAATATCTACAATATTATTTCTACTGTATAGATACCTTTTTCTCAACTTATACGCAACCAAACTCAACAAATAAGGTACCAAAATGCACAGAATTTACCAGAGAACATGCGACGGCATATCTTACTTCCTAAATATTGCTATTGTTTCTTAAAATTGGTCTTAAAAATTGGCCCTTGATATTTCTCTTAGGAGATGAGGCGATCCGCCATCTTGACGTCACGCACTTGCTCCATGGTGCAGATCAAACCTTTATTTCAGGATATTTAATTGATACCAATTTAGTTTCAGATGCATATTATTATATTTTTTGCAATATAACGCGCTTTCAACATATTATTTAAGTTAACACAGAAAGGTCTTGGACTGAACACGTACTCAGTCTATGGCGAACCATTTTCTGTCTCTCTTTCTCTGGCACCCTTTCTTCTTTCTTTGTTTTCGTGTCTTGGTTATGGTGGAATGTTCGAGAGGTAAACCGGCAAATATTCCTGACGTTAACGGCGCACAAACTGATGCATTTGTTCATTATCAACTATACCTCGCATTCTTTAAATAACTTTTATCAAAATGCGGCTGATTCCACATTCAATCTCCTGTTGTACATAAGTTTGTACATAAGACCCTGCCTTTTTTTCTACATTTTAAAATTAGAAACGCGCCTATCCCCCTGTGGACCTGCATTGAAAAGAGCGGGGGAAGCCTTCTGGGGCGGGCGCATCGCGCTCGTTAAAATTTAAAACGCATAAAATAATAAAATCATAGTACAAGATGCACTCATGTTCTAAGGCCTCCGAATTATTTTCTATAGACTGGAAACAAATAAACACAGGTGTATTGCTTTTAAATAATCAACCCATTCCCTCTGTCATTTCCCACACCGATTTAGGCGTCACTTTGGCCAAAAATTAACCTTTTACGAGCATATAAAAACCGTTGTTAACAAGGCTACGGCAGTGGTTGGGACCCTATATCGTCTGAGCGAGATATCTGAGTGCCTTAAAATCAGTCTTCATTGGATATGTGCAACCCATCCTTGAATATTGCTCATTGCCCATTTAGTCAACTGCTTCTTCCACCACAATAAAACTAATCAACCGTCCACTGAATTTCTTCTTGGCAATAGTTCGACATCGCACACCTCACCTCATATTCTCTTCACGTTCCGAAATACTTCATTCACTTGGATTATTACACCCCAACCACCGCAGATTGAAGTTAGACATCAAATTTCTTTACCGCATCATGAATGGGTCCTTCAGATCCAGTGATCTCCTAACATTCTTCTCACTACGCATTCCTGCTCGCAAAACCCGCAATACTGAAGCTCTACACCAGCCCAATTTCCGTCTCGCAATATCTCATAGATCCCTCTTTTTCCGCCTACCTTCTATTTTCAATTCAATCTCCAAAACTTCTTCTTCTCTTGACATCTTTGCCTCCCGCATTAATTTTAATAACCAATTGAAAAGTCTATCTATTTGACACCGACCTTTTGTATGTATTTATATGTTGAAAATTGTTGTTATTTATGAGATTATTTTTATACATGTTTATTAATTATATTTACATAATTTATTTTGTTTATAAACCCTATTAAAGGCCTTAGTGCTGTTTTTGGTGTGGTGTAAATAAATAAATAAGCGCGCTCTCTTTGTCAACACTTGGCAGAGATGGCTGAACTGCAAGACAGGTGGAACTCTTACGACAACGTCTAGAATGAGAACTGTTTTTTTTTTTATGTTCAAGGTAGTGTACTCAGTTCCTTCCCCTAGGTCACCTTACACTTTAAGAATTTTTGTTTGAGGGTGAACAAAGGCTTTACGAGCGACTTGAACCGCGAACACTCTGGTAATAATGTACGAGGTGCATTCAAGGTCTAAGACCTCCATTTGCTTTCCTCCAGACTGGGAACAAATAGAAACATGAGCATTGTTTCAAAATGAGCACGCTTTCTTTGTCAACACGTGTGAGAAATGGCTGAACTGTAGGACAGGTGGAACTCTTTCGGCAACGTCTAGAATGAGAACTGTTTTCGATACTTGAAATGACGACGTTTACCTTACAAGAACAACGTGCAACTCGGTCGTTATCTGCATTTGGGAGTTTGTCACCATTTGAGATTCATCAACAGTTAAAGGAGACAGGTTTTGATGGAGATATGGATGTGTCGAAAGTGCGTTCGCGGGTGTGAGTTTTATGAAGGCAGAACATCAAGTGACACTAAGCCAAAACATTCAAGGCGGTTTCGCATTTTGGAGTCAAGACAGACTCCAAAATGAGTCTTCGCCTCATGTGTAAGATTACGTCGAGAAGTATTACCAGTTTCATACCAGTTTATATACCATTACCAGTTTTCGGGTGGGTAGCCAGTTAGGAAAAAAATCGAATTTGAATGCACCTCATACTTGAGAAATCATGAAGGTATAGGTCAAAATAGAAGTAAGTCTAAGTTAGGAAGGAAGACATGATAGAGTAGTCTTCATAATTTTCCATATAACTCTACCTCAAATGATTAAATACTTAAACAATAATTAAGACATTTCCTTGTAAAATCTTACCTATGAATATGAATTTACATTCAGCTTTAATTGTATACAATATAAATATTTTTTTTTTGTTTTCCCCTTTTATCTTTGTGATAAAACTTATTGTACCTTATTATCGTATTTTTAACGTCCTCTATTATTTAAAATTCCTTTAATGCAATATTACTGAGTGCATCGCCGGCCTCGGTGGCGGTGGGGTAAAGTCCTCGCCTGCCAGACAAGAGGTCGCGGGTTCGAGTCCCGCCTTGTTATGTTTCCCTTAGCCAGGACATGGTTGTCCACGTACGTTCAATTGTTTAACTTGTTGAATACCCCGATATAAGATGGTCAATATGAGCTGTATTCGGAGGTTAGGGATTAAAATAAAATAGAAATAAATAAAATATCTCATGTGCCAGAAAGGCCCACCATAATAAATAAATTTAATTGATGAAATAAATTACTTGGTTCTATTTAACACTTGATTTTAAATCAGCATCTCTTGATATCATCAGGACATAGCATGAGATGCTGCATTATGCCAGGGTATTAGCGTATGCATATAAAGCAGGAGTGTTGCTCCGGGATTCAGCGTATCATGCTATCACTCGATAATAGCATGAGATGCTGAAACCCGGGTCGTGCTATTTAAAATAAGTAGTGGGATAGAACCTAGTAATTTATTTTATTATATTTTATGATGAAGAAGTTCCACAAAGTAACGCCTGAGACCATGTCTTATATTAAATTGAATTGAATTGAAGTGTCTGGTTAGGTCTAAAAAGGGGACTACCGATTCCTTTCAACCGATTAGACATACTTGGACGCATCTCAGTGAGTTACGAAAATGGCGCCGTTCCGCAGTTGCAATTCTGTAATCTGTTACGCGTCTGGAACGGCTTCATGAAAATTTCGGCCGATCCATGACGCAGTTTCTATTTTTGATGCCTTCTCATCTCTGCCTTCGCTCAAGTCCAATCCAGGTCAATTGATGTAACAGCTCGGATGGGAATGATGGGAGGATAGTTGAAATAAATGAAAGAAACAAAGCGGCCATCGACTCCGTACCCTGTCATAATTCGGGAGCTATGAACGCCGCATTACGCTGAATGCAAAGGTATTCTAAAGTGTAAAGGAAACGCTCCTCTTCCAGAATCATCCGTGAATCAAAGTTTCATCACATCCTAGTGTGCCGTAAAACCAAAGGTTAATGACATAAAAGTTAGATGGTGGGTTAGATAAAGCGTTGCAAAATTAGTGATAGATTCTACTACTAGTGATGGATTGATTGAGCTACTGAAAAAATAGGTTATTGAGAAGACTTGCGTACTCATGTGGGTAAATACGTGAATTCATGAATAGGTCGCAAAAAATTTGTGACTAAATCAATAGCATAAACACAATGTCCTCTTATATATGCAAGGCATAATTTGAAAACTAAGAGTTCACGTCGCAGAGGTGACGAATTAAACTTTTTAACCGCTCTCTAAATGGCATAAGCTTTGGTTTTACCAGAATACCTATTTAGGAAAATTTATGTCTATTTAAAGGTCTTAATCGATCAATTTATTGCCATAGCTTAAGCATATCTCTATTTCATGCTAATTATCATGAAATAGTAAATAGGAGATCCCATTTCAGGTATTTATCCAGGTCAGGAGCAAAAATCCTGCTTTATATGTATACGCTAATACCATGGTCACTGGGACCTAACCCATCCTACGCCATTAAAGCATTGATGCATTACTTACTAGGTACCAAATGGTTCTCTCCAATACCTCATCTATTTAAATAATAAATAAGCAATTTCGAATATGTTACTCTACCAAGGCCAGGATTAAATATTCGGCAGTTTACGGACTCAAAGATGTCCTGACGACAAAGAAATTACCTCTCCCCCACTGCTATAGTAATGTAGATCAAGTAAATATCAGTATCAAGTCTGGGAAAGGCATCAGTATGCTTTGAAGCGAAATGATGCATTTACTCTATTATGTGCATTTCAAATCTAAGAAATAAGACATCTTTGCTGTTATTTTGTAATACTTTCGACAATAAAATAAACCAATTCTCTTTAGCAACGTTTCGCATATTTATTTACACATCTTCTTGGCTTGAGAATTTTCAACAGTTCTCACATCCAACTAAAACTATTCGAACCTTTTGCAAAATTAAAATGCTTAGTTAGGTCGAGTGTTATATTAATTAAGAGCTATGTGCGTTAATTATTGAAAACTCTTAAGAGAAGATAAGCGAATAAATATGCGTAAATTTGGCTGGAGGGTGTTTGTATTTTTATCAAGGGCACTATTGCAAAGACATATTATTCATTTGAAACATCATAATATCTTCACTCTCTCAGTGATTTATCCCAAAGATTGGTTCGAAGGTCCCAATTTCTTCCTTAAATCTCCCACGAGAAAGTCAGAGAGTGTTCCGTAAGCCATTAAAACACCAAAAACATAATAGTGCTATTGATCAGTCTGAGAAAACACCTTTGGAAAGATGAACAAAATAAAACAAATTCACCGATATTTGTTTTGATAGATTGTTTTTATTTTGTTCGCTGAGTTTATCTCCCTGGGTTGAAATCCATTTCGTTCCGTTTCCACATTTCGCTCCCGGGAACGAAACTATTGAAATTTTACTGGTTTTGACTTTCGTTTAGTTTCTATCGCTATCCCTGGCTACAAAGCTACCCACAAGTAATCTTCATAATCTAATAAAAAAAAGTCTGAAATAAGGCGCATAAAACGCTAAAAATAAAATAAATAGCGCAGGTTGCTTCATGGGTCAACAAGCTCCATCGAAGCGATCGCAACCTGTTGCTGGGACATTCAGAGCATTCCAGGAAAACTTATTGAATTAAACGAGGTTCTTCTCCGACTAAACGACGATCGTTAAAAAAATACACTCCCAAACGATCCACTCAGAGAACGATTCGACTCAACGCTTAAGGCGTGGAATTTTGCGTGGGGCAGATTATAAATTCGCACAGCCAGTTCCTTCATGTGGATGGCTTCCGAACTAAAAAAAATATATAAAAAATTACGGTCGGCGGTCGTTAAAGGATGGAATGACCGCGGCGAATGACTGCGACACGTCATCTAGAGCAACCTCATCATTCAAGGCCCGAAGTGGTAGGATCCTTCGCTCTGATGTGGCTTCCGAGCTTCAAGACAGACAGAGAATTGTTTAGAAAATAATGGAAGTCATGATACTTGAAAATAAAACTATTTATTCGAATTATGTTTTTTAATTATACGTTATATTTCGAATTTATTATTAAATACATATATTAGAATTATTAAAATATTCTATAACGTTTGCTCTTGAGGTTAGAGTGCTAGGTAAACGAAGGAGAGGAAGGAAGAGAATAGGATATTTAGATAGAATGAAAGGGCCTATTGCGAATTGAAGAGGAAGTACATGAAGGAAGGAGAGGCAGGCAGAATGATTCCTAAGTACTCCATTGAAACCTACCTTAATCGGACGAATACTTTAACGATAATAATAACAGTAATAACAACAATAATAATAATAATTGGGAATTGAGAATTGGCAACTGAAATAAACAGAATATGGAATATGGAACAGGTTTATATAGCTCCAATTGTCATCTCAGCTACCGGTATCATCCCAAAGCATATACAAAATATTTTGAAAATACTCAACCTCCATCCAAATACATACATCAAATTGCAAAAGGCTGTAATAATTTCAACCTGTCATATCACGAGAAAATTTCTCAACGCAATTCAACAGTAAAGAGTTACCTTGGTGAGAACCCGTGCTCATTAAACTAAAACTACTCAGTGAAAACTGAAGAAAATTAGAGGGTAATAATAACAATAATACTAATAATAATAATAGTTATAAAGTCCATTCTATTTTTATTTGTTTAACTGTAAGTAACAATACGCCCTTATTCGTTTAGCTGATTGCATGAAAACTGGATAACATAAAATAGCTATTCAAGCCGCATCTCTTAATATACCCTGGACAATAGGACGACTAAATGTTGAAATCAATAATTGAGGGAAGGTACTTACTGTTAATACTAGACTTCGACAGATGGAGACATCCGAGGTGTGCTCAAAAAATAACGGGAATTTTTTGTTTTTGAAAAAATATTTTTTTACTCGTCCACATTAATTTTGCCGCCTTCAAAATAGTTTCCATTAGATATTATGCACTTGTTCCAGCGCTGGTCCAATCCTCTAAACACTTCTCGTACTAGATCCAGCCTTTATACTCGGGACAGCCTTTAGCCCTGCCAGGGATTTCTTTCAATGTCATTTATACTTGTATAGCGACGGTCCTTTAAGGTTATCTTTATATTTGGAAATAGGAAAAAGTCACACAAAGCCATGTCTGGCGAAAATGGAGGCTGCGGCATCGATAGAGCATTGTTTTTGGCCAAAAGTTTACGAGCAAGCAATGTAGTACGAGCCAAAAATCGCCGCGGTCATAAAAACACGTCTAATCTTAGCGGCTGCCAAAGAGAAATTAAACAAAGAATACAGCCGAAATTTTCATAAGGGGCATGTATACCATAATAATAAAAAAATTCACGCACTGGGACTCTCAAAATTCGTGATAAATTTAAAAATTTAGTTTCCGTTGTTTCCGTAATATACTTCGTATATTGTAAAAGCGCGTGATTTGCATACAGCTAACTAAATACCCTACTCAGTAAACTATCAAAAATCGGACATTCTCATCTGATTCCCATGGAAAATATTGGAAACTCTGGAACCCTCACGCCAATCGGCGGAGCCGTTACCCCACGATTCGACTACAGGAGCGCGCGAAAGGCCGCGAGTCCTTTCACTAAAGACGACCAGCATCCACGCAGACTTCCGCCTCAATGCGTCTGACCCACTGCCGAAGATACACGCGGACCCCATACAATCGCCCTCTTGTGATACGATCCTAAGATAACCGTTGGGTTGTCACATCAACTCATACGCGATGTGATTCCCTTTCGGTATTCTTCAATAGGAAGCCATCTTTTGTTTTATTTCTTACGAGACATTATCAAAAGGTTCAGCAGGGCGTGGATGTTTGTTATGTTCTATTGTTAATGTTGAAACACCCGTTGTAAAGGCCATTCTGATCTGTTTACGGGAAAGTGGAAAGTAAATAAATAAATTAAAATGGCCGTAATATTAGCGAAAGCGCTATTAACATAAGTTTATTCACTCCATACTTTACCCGTGATGATTTAAATTCTTAGACGCAGTTCTTTATTTGCACTGTTAACTGAATATATAAAAAACGATCATTGAGCTGTAACATAAAATCTATTTTTGGGAAGGACAAATCATCAAAATCATTGGAAAAATGGAAAATGACGCAATCCTTAAGTTTGGTCAATGGTCGAAATTTAATTTTTTTAATTAACTAATTTCTTGATGAACTTGTTGACCATGTTAAGGTATAGCAATATAATGACCGCTAAATAATAAATTTGTAATGAAGGAAAAACTAAATAATTAATTAAATAAACATAATAATAAAACCAGAAGGTACTTTTTACCTACTCACAATTTTTAATGGCAGAAAAATTGAAATAAAGCAATTCATCTGACCTTACTCCATCATGGGTCATTTACGTTGACATATTTTTTTAAAAATAACTTCTTCGGCATGAAAAATGTAATAAGTACTGCATAGTAACGCATTAACGGTCTGCAAAATATAAATGGGCGTTTAAATATATATTAAAAATAATAAAGTTAATAAAAAACCTTTACAATAAATATAATGATCACAATTTCAAATTCTAAAAATTTGTAATTCATATTTATGAAAGTTGTTGAAATAACATAATACGTAACATTTAAGTGTGAGTTTCCTCTAAATCTACGCCAAAATGAACGAAACCTCTTAATGACTGCACTACAACATCCCGTGAAATAAATTGAAAATTAAAGTGGCTCAGCGCCAACGCTTAGCGACGAAAAAGGAAATAGCTTTGTACATTGGCAGAGTGACGCGTCAGGAATACGTCAGTAAGCAGTAAGTTCAGGGCATACGCCATTTGGTGCTCTCCTAGTGGGAATGTAGGGCGTGGTATGTAAATATTCTAATATTAATGCGATATTCCGATACAATGTGAAGGTAGAATAATTAGAACGTCAATTTTCAATAATTTTTGTGCAAACCCTCTTCAACTTGATCCATCTAATTGAATTTTTGGAAGTTTTAATTTTCTACCCAAATTAACCCTCAATTACACGCTAATGTTGCCGCATTTTTCGAAAATTCGAAATAGCACTTATACTGCCTATAGATCACTGGTGGCACACTTCGCTATTCTGTTTCTGTACTTTTTCCTCTACCAAGAACATATTCGTCTGAAATTCCTTCAGATATATTATTCAAAGTGTTTATGAAGAAATTTTCATATTTATATGATTTATTTTCGTTTATAAATGAAAAAGAATTTATTTAAATTGCTTTTAATACAGTAAGTTTTCCAAGTGCGTTAAAATTAGGGATGGACGGATCCAGGATTTTTTTTCGGATCCGGATTCGGATCGGATCCTTAATTTTCGGAGCCGGATCTTTCGGATCGGATATTTTCGGATCTAAATGCATTTTCAAATTCCTGACGCTGAGATTCCCCCGATGATTTTTCAATCTCTTGGGAAGAGTCACACTATATGCCAGTCGTATTTTGCCTTTATTATTATCCACGGCTGAAATTCTCCTGGAGAGCTCTCAAACAAAATGGTTCATGAGTATGACAAGAATCGCATGCGACAGCGCACTTGAAGATAGAATCGGAACTCTTTCCACCCTTATGGGGGCGTAGCATTCACTGACGCTATTATTTAAAGTTTCGGATTCAGATCCGATGTCTTCCGCGACTTTGGATCCGATGTATCCGATAAAGGGCAATATCCGCGGATATTTGGATCCGAGGTATCCGATCCGACCATCCCTAGTTAAAATATCCTAAAATTTTAATGTAGATATATTTAGGAAAACCAAAACTATTAAGTGCGGCAAAAAAACCCGCAAGCGTGCACTGGCACTATCCTCGCGGGCGAGTGTACCTAAGGGTTAAGCATGACTTTTTGTGGTAAGATTAATATTATTAATATTTAAGAGATATGAGCATTTAAACACACTTATTGACTCCCTTACTAAGCAGCACAAAAATCAAGTACCACCTAAATTGCCTTTTTAAAATTTCTAATGTTGGTCTCCCTTAAAGAAAGTGTGGATAGATAGAAACAGAGATTCCCCTTCTTCTTCTTCTCTTGAGACACGGAATGCAAACGCGAAATGTCGCGAAGTGAGCCGTGAGACGAAGCCATCGCCTCGTTATCTCGTGATTAATCACCTGCCCTTCCGCCCTCCGGTGGTGCTCCGCTTTGAAGGCCTAACGGCGGAAAAATACGCGCTTGCGAAACAAAAATAGCACGGCCGAGATTTTAATTGACGAAAATTTTTCACCCGGTCGATAAGATGAGATGATGTATTCTCGGCGTTTAATCATATGTACACATCCGTCGGATAAGGGAAGACGCCCAATGAGAGGGAGTATGTAGCTCGCCCAGATGGTCGTGTAAGCCTTTTATCTCGACGTGCGTCATGCAGCATGGGCTTAAGCGAACGAGTCATTCCCCTTCAGCCGTTTGCACCTTGTCATTTTACGTAACGTATTTGTTGCTCAAAAATTAATTTAGCGTTCCGAACTTTCCAGGCAATATTGAATAGACCTCTGTCAATATTTATGTGCGGTACTTATATTTATACTAGCTGACCCGGCGAACTTCGTACCGCCTAACAATCAATGAACTTACAGTTTACTTACACCATTTATAAATCAAGAGCGGCTGTATCGTTTTTAATCATGTTTATTATAATAAAATAAGGATACAAATTCAATAAAACTACGTAAATGAGTACCAAAATTGCTTGTCAGAAAGACATTTTCTTTATTGAATCTACATAGGGTGGATCGGAGCACGTTTACGCGGATTTTTTTCAACAAATTTTCTTACATTTTAGGTTAAGAAATTTTGGGCATTGTGGTTTAATAAAGCAGTTCATGAAATAAAAATTATACGCATTCAGTTGTTGGCTATTATTAGCTGTGGTTGGTTATTAGCTGTAAAAAAATGTTTTTAGGTCCAAGTCTGTTGCATACACTTGGCCCATTCAGGGGGGAGGTTGACACAACCCCAGACCGACGCTTGACTGATGCTCAATATCGTGCAAAAAAAGCCCCTATGAGGCAGCATTCGCATTAAATGACCTAAGGCGCGCCAGTTTCAGTATCTCTGTTTGGAAAAAATGCTCTGCTTAAACGTACTGCATGCGTAAACGCACCACGGTGAGCCCTACACATTCGGGTTTAATATCTTGCGTCAAGCACCTTCTGATAAACAACAGTTTCTGTTTTGTTATCAGGCGCAAGATGAAGCTAAATAAATATAGCGAAGCAAAGCAGTGGCGCAGCGAGGGGAGGTTTTGGGAGATAAACTCCCCCCCACCCCAAGAGCTTAGAGAATTTTTTTATGAAAGATTTTGTCATTAATATTAGGGGGACGGATGACTAACAAATAAAACATATTTAACTATTCACACAGTCGCAAAATCCACTATTTTGAACCATTTATCTTAAAAAATGTCTGAAGGAAGTGCCCCCACACTTCCCGCTTACCTTAGCGAGTTTTCTATGCCCTACAGACCCGTGGTATTAGCTGCGCCCAAAACCCCCTATCCTAGCTACGCACTTGAAGCGAAGGAAGAAATACAGAGGATGGTTTATCGACTTGGGAACATGCACGTTAAATTGACCATGAGAAAATCATGGGTTTGCATTAGTACATGAGCACAAACAACACAAAAACTGAAAGACTGACCATGCGATTTTTTAATCGTTATCACGAATGCAACACGAATTGGAAATTTAATACGTTTAAGCTCAAAAGGGCATATGAGTTGAGATCATGGAATCTACGGAATAAGGACTTCCTCACCTTTGAATTTTCCTTTGAGTAAAGTTGCGTGAATCACATTCATTAGCAATTATTTTAATCACCAAACACGTTCCGTTGGATAGTTATGGTTGGTTTAGGCTTCGAAAGATCATGAACACAGAAATTATACTTTGCTGTAAATCGTGCCTTGGTAAGCCGGGTACGTCCAAGGACTTAAAATATTCAGATAGATAGTTGGTGATTTCGTCTTCGTTTGTTACACATTTAAAAGATTCGAATCCATGCAGAGTACGAACTATTTGAATTTACCTCGTTTTAGTCATCCACATCTTCGTTCTTGCTCGCTAAATCAACCATCTTTGATTCTTTTGGTGATCAATCATATTCTGGAACTCTTTGTTAATGAGCTCACCTTTCGCTGAAACTAATGTGTATTCATTCCAAGGAAATGAGTTAAAAGTACTCGATTCCTCGACAGGAACACGGACATTACGTTTGTAAACAATTGCTTGGAGATTTGTTTACAAACACGGTAGTGAAGTGTCAACTCGAGCTGGGCCACGGCTGGGCTTACAATTAGCTCGAATTAAATTTTTTTAATGTAATTTCAATTTAATTAATATTTTGAATATATTTAGTAATTAAAATGTTATATTGTTACTAAATTCAGTTATTAAAGTGGTAAAAACAAAACAAATTATTTAATTTGTAGTTTTGACCGACTTATCAATTGTTGTGTTACTATAACTCCTAAAAGCATGTCCATAGGAAAGAGATGAATTTTTTGTGTGAAATTATCCTTTTTTTAATAGCCTATATGTTAACCCCGCCTGAGGCGAATCTAAAGAACCAAATCTCATTGAAATCGGTGCAGCCGTTCTCGAGTTATAAGTGTTCTAACTAACACGATTTTCGACTTTCTTTTATATATATAGATTTTTTAATATTATGCAACACCACTGAAAACAGCTCTAAGTGGCCTTTAAATCAGGTTTTTCATAGCAATTAGCAACTAATCGTACACCAACTTCCACGCCCTGATTAGGGGCAACCTATCCAAGCGGGACTCGAACACGCGACCTTCGGTTTAGAAGGAGAGGGTTTCATCCCTTCGCAACCGATGCCGACAAATATTCGAAGGTAATTAAAATTAAAATCCGTGGGCAATTAAGAATTGTAAAGAGATATTATCCCTGTAACCATTTTTTTTCGATTGACCTTGCAGTCATGTAGGGGGAGGATAAAAGATGTCAAAGGCTAGGGTACGCGAGCGAAGCATCTTCAACCTTTGAATGATTGCCTAGTCAATCGAAAAATCATTTTGGAATTTTTTTTAAACTTAAATTGTCGATCTGATTTTCCTGTCCTCGTGCATTTTCAATACAGCCAATCGGCAAATCAATTCATTTTTTTATCATATATATACCCGAGTTTCAAAATTTGACAAATGAGATAATACCACGATAAAAATAGCCAAATTTTAGATTCAATAAAATAGTGAAATATTTTTTAATTCGATAGCACCATGACCTATTATTTTTTCGGAGTACAAAATGTACTGATAACTGCATAAGAAAAGACTGGCAACCACTATACCGACCACCTTAAGCAAGGCCGTTTTGGAGCACAAGATCCCCAAAATTGTTCTAAAAATCTGCTTAAAATATAGCCCTGCTCTTGAGGCACATTTCGTGCTAAAGTACAGTATTCTTGGGTCTCGAAAACGTTTGCGAAATAAAAGAAGAAAAACTCGGGGAGCCCAGAAGTGTAGTCATGGTTCAGGCGTCTTCACATCTCTTGCAGCGTCTGAGCCGGCGCATCTTTAACGAAGGCAACCTGTTACAAACTGGAGCAAAGCCCTCACGTCTTCGTGCAACTTGCCTCGTTAGCGAAGAAGAGGATGCTCAGTCTCTTCGGGGAAAAATCAAATCGCCACCACTGTGCAAATATTCAAAGGGTGCCACCGCCCTCGAAGCAGGGATACTTACTTCGTTTTACGCTTCGATGTACACCTAACATTAGAGGACGAAGAAGAAACCCAGAGAAGGAGGTAAATAGGTGGATGAGTGCATGGTTAAAAATCTTAGCCTTTTCTAATGCAAATGCAAAAGAAGGCATAGACCATATTCTACTAGCCTATTGTATTCTACCAGTAGGAAAATTAAACATATAGATAATAAATTATCATTATAAGAAATTAAAGTTAAAAAATAACCTATTAATGCTTTTTTGCTGGTGTTCACTGGAATCTTTTCTCCTAGTTATACTTGAGCATTAAATATATGATATCGTGTGTACATCTTTTATAAGTGCGACTTTATTCGACCACATTCACTGTGCGGTTTAGCCACAATGATTATCAAATAGATGCAATGAGCTGTTGTTACATTTATTTCTCTTTACAGACTTCCCGTTGTCACTGCAGTCTAAAACTGTTCATGTTACTGATACTGCTGACGTTGCCGCCGTGTTTATGGGCAGTATGTCCCAAGCATGCATGGTCTGTTGCCATTCAAGCTGTAAGTACGCATGAAGTGCATTGAATTTTATTATTTTTTGTTTTAAAGATAAATACACGAGAACAAGTGCTTCGCACATGATAGTTAATTTCCGTTCCTGATATATATTAACATAATCGAGCTATTTAATGAGTACATGGTGTAACGTTAATTACATCAAGTGAATGCAATCAAATTGAATGCATGACTTTCCCACCACAATAAGTCTAATATTTTAAGTCCTTTAAGGTTATCTTTATATTTGGAAACAGGAAAAAGTCACACGAAGCCATGTCTGGCGAAAATGGAGGCAGGGGTATCACTATCACTATTTTTTTATAAATTGAGGTCGCAATTTTAACCAAAACTTCAATTAAGTATAGCTTTTAATCCCGACCTGATAAGATGGAGAAAATAGGCACATGCATAGACAAAGGTTTAATAGTCAAGTATAAAAATGGGAAACACATGTTTAGCTTAAAAATTTATACAATTAATAGCCTATGAGATGAACACTCGAATATTATTTTAGACCACCGACTCAATAAGTTGGAGAAAATAGGCACAAGCAAATACAAAGGTTTAATATTCAAGTATAAATATGGGAAACATGTATTCGGCTTAACATTTTATTCAATCAATGTATTTATGTATGTATTCAATATGAACTTTCGAGTATTATATTAGAACACCGATCGATTTCCTGCTTGGCATTGAAATTTTTAGCATATGTTGTGCATGAAAAGTTGGCGATAAATAGTTACCTCAAAAGGCGTGTAGTGGCAGAAACTTCCTTTGGGAGTTGAGCAGATCTGATAAGGCTCGGACGAAAGGCAAGGAGCAAGGCCGTAGCCAGAAAATATTTTCGGGGGGTTTATGGAATAGTAAAGAAACATAAAATTATTTTTATAAGATAAATAAAAGAGCGTACATATTTATTATAAAGGAAAATATAAAAATATTATTACAAAATTGAATTTAGTCTTCTAGCTTTTTTTTTGTAGCGACAAAATGAATTAACTCCTCGGTGTCGAAGTCAATTCTACGGTCCCTTAGGAGGCTCATTTGTCACTCACCTCTCTACTAATTCACAGCACTATTATTTCACACACTGCACTACAACTACACACACTGCACCTACAAATTCGCTTAGATAATTATTGCACTGAATTGTTGAGGCCTTTACTTTGTAGAATTCCATATTTAATGTTTGGAAGGAAATTTCTTAGCTTTTCTACAAAAACACACACTTTATTGCCGACTAGTTTCGGTTACACTGTACCATTTTCAAGACTAGTGACACTAGTCTTTCAACACTAGTCTTGAAAATGGTACAGTGTAACCGAAACTAGTCGGCAATAAAGTGTGTGTTTTTTGTAGAAAAGCTAAGAAATTTCCTTCCAAACATTAGATAATTATTGACTTAAGTCGCATTGGACTACTAGATGTCCTTGCGCCACTATATAATATCGTCGTATGAGCACCAAGCGAGCATAAAGTATTTATTTAATTTTTTTCATTTCGGGGGGGGATCAATCCCCCTTGATCCCTCCCCTGGCTACGGCCTTGGCAAGGAGCACATGTACGACCCCTGACCGAGAATTAGAGCAAGCTAGAGAGGACTTCATTTGCAAAACAGGTCGAACCATAAGTTCATTAAAATTCGTCATCAGAATTGTTTCCAAAAATGAATGATATTTTATCCACCACAACAACTTTGGTTCACAGAAATAATTGTTTTAATGCGGCGATAAAAAAGAAGTGATTATATCTTTTCTTGACGGATCCTCATTTCTCATCAAAATAAAGAGATTACTCTCTGAAATTCACTTCAAGGGCTGGCAAGCATTTTGACCCAGATTAAGGGACGTGACACTTGAAGAGGAAGCTAAGAAGGATGAGTTCTGTACTCACGCTGACTCTCAAGCCCAGCAAGAGAATGGGCACGAGAAAATATTAACGTCAAGGTTCGCGCAGCATCGCGTCAGCGTATGAAGGAAGCGGAGAGACGCTCGATACGAAAAATTCTCGAGAAATTGCCAATATACTTTGATGTTAACAAACATTTGTTCACATGAAAAAGGCCATGCAGAATTTTGCTTTTCAAAAAATACATTGCACATTCCCTACCTTATTTTTCTCATCTGTTCATTTTAGGCTCCTTCCTCATGTTTCCCACTTTTCCTGTTTCACTTTTGCATTAGGTACCAAATTTGTTGATATGATTTCAAATCATTCTTCTCTCTTTTAATGATAAAAGCGCTGCCATGGGAAAGTTTTTAACTAACCGCCATATTTGAATTTAAATGAATGGATAGACAGAAAATAAAAAAATTAGTGTTTCGACAATTTCTCCTACGGTTTCAGACGATTTTAGAGGAATCGCTCTGATGAATTTATGTCGTATCTCGTCTGAGTGATTGAGTGAGTCTGTTAGCGATCAGAAGTGGGTTTTATAATATGTAGATTAGATATTTGAGCCGAATTTCTTTGCTGATGCTATGATATTCCTTAATAAATACACACCATTTCATTTAAGTAAAAATAGCCAGCATTGACGAGTCAAACAGTATACTTTATACCCCATTATCATTCAATTCATTATTTATTTCAGATAGAGTTACTGAGTTGAATATAAACTTTAACAATCAACTGCTCACCATGAATTTTAAACCTATATCGACGATATATACTCCAAAAATTTATAGCATCAAAAATAAGCCCATCGTGACCACTATGGAAGTACATTAACCTAATGAATTCATAAGGTTTGTTGAGGTTCAAGTAGCAGGAATAGAGTACAACGAATGTACAAAATCGTTTCCAAGCTTTTTTTAAATCGATATATCCATTATAGAAGAACACTAATGATTATTTCCACACTTTTTAATTCTAAAACTCAACAACCCACCAAGATTTCAACACATTGTGTCAATTTTCAACCTTGAAAATGACGCAATGTGTTGAAACCGCGGTCAACGCATCACGGTCACGGTTGTAATTGGTTCAAATTAGACAAACGTTCATCTCTCGATCTCCACTCTGCTCTTTAGCTACTAAACTTTATCTACGAAGTTATTTCTTCTCTTTTAACAGCCCTTTATCCTATTTAACTCATTCGGTGTCTTCTACTGCTTTTCTTCTCTTCCTGCCCTTCGATCAGCAAATGATTATGAACAAAACAATATGACAAATTGGGCATGAAAAAAAGAATCTGTCTTTCAGTTTTGTCACAATTACTTCGAAATAAATAAAAATTATCCGAGCTGAGCTTAAAGAAAACTATATTTTAACTTATAAACTTATGAAAAATTAAAGCTGAATGCCCCAAATATTTACGTTCCATTTCTGTTTCCTGGTTCAAAATAAAGACTGATAATAAGATATTTGAATAATTGGACATATCGATGGCTAAGTTCTAACAACACGTATCTCAAAAATAGCAGCTCTTCAGGAGAGCAAAAGAAACGACTTATATTTTCAATTGTACACTGAAATTAAAAACCAAAAATTCATAAAAAATGAAGCATACATTTGCAAACTAAGAGTTGTTTTTTGCTTGAATTTTATTTTTTAAATGTCATTACACTTTGTCTAAGATACCTGTCTCAAACCGGCCAAATTTTGAAATACGTGTTGTTAGAACTTAGCTGTCGATATCGTTATAAATTCTTTCGAAATAAAACTCCCGCGACATGATGATATCTTTGTATCAGGTGTTGATTTGAGTGAAAAAAAGTCTCATTAAAGGTATAAATTAAAGGTATATATATAAAGGTATCATATAAACCCAATTAATTATTTAAATGAATAAGATCGTAGCACTTTTCCACAATTTTATTTACTACGTACTACGCGTTTCGGCTCACTGAGCCGTCATCTGGTACAACATGATGGCTCAGTGAGACGAAATGCGTTGTGCGCAGTAAAACATTTTAGAGAAAAGTGCCAAAATCTTTTATTTATTTAAATATGTCTAACTTCCACCAATTGAAGCCTGAATATGTTGAACCATTCATTGAAGTCATTATGATATCTAGCTAAAGCGCGAAAATTTTATACGAAAAAAGCACGATTTTAAAATTATATTGCAGCTTTCCCGGCCGTGGTTCCTTATTCTTTTTTCCCACAGCCCGACCGCAGGGAGTCTTATTCTCCAATGAAGATTTCCACCCTCGTTTGCGCAATTCGATAAGGATCACAAGCATGTGCTCCTCCTACAGCCTCTTTCGGTAACTTTGTACATCATTGCGGATGCCCTCAAGGTAGGTAGGTACCTTTTCCCCGCGTAACAAACTGCTTTTGGCGCAAGAATCGAACCTTATGCATAATGTATGCGACCACCACCGGAGTATGATTGCACGTACCGGTTGTAAATAAGCCGCTTGATATTCAGCCCAACGCCGCCTGACGCGTAATGTTCGGAAAAATAAATTAAGATCGTCTTCCACCGTCTCTCGTCAAAGGCAATCAACTACAAATTTCGTACTTTTTTCCACACATTTTTTTCTCGTTTCCACACCTTTCCCGATATAAACTTTTTTTCGTTTATTTTTTTTTAATCCGTCAGAAATATAGCCCCATAGCGGTTGGTCTCGCAGCAGATACGAGGCTTACCTTGGATTACTTTTTGATGTCGTCCCATTCCATGCCTCTATTAAAGGTTTGTCTCCCTTCCAGTCACGCATCTTACTGTTCGCGTAACGACCTTTTATGTGCGGGACGTGACATCATGCGTTGGCCCCGTGACCGATTTGTCGGTACGTCCGCCGCGAACTGGTGTAACTGACGCGTCGAAGGGAAAAAGGTTTGAGATCGATCGGAAGGGATGACAGAAGAGCATCGCGGAGTAGATTGGAGCTGACGAGAAAAATATAAACCCACAAACCTTTTTGAATACCCTGACTCGCGATCAAAAAATAATTTCTCGCGTTTGTTTACAAAATTTCATGCTGCATTTTCTAACTACACACACCACTGCATAATAGGCAGGTATATTGCTCAAGAATAAGTTTTCTGTGATGGATAAATCCCAATAAAACTGATCTAGACAAATTTATTTGTCTTTATCTTTTTATTATGTATAATATCGAAAACAATGTCACAATAAGATTGAAAGATTGTCTACTGCTGGTTTTGGTGCCGGAAACAATAGCTTCCTTTGGAGAACAAACTGGGAAAAAGAGGAACGCCACATCAATGTTGATCATAGTCATGTTTGTGTACACATTGTTTCTCTTTTCACAGCTATAAATGCACCGCTATTGGAGAAGATGGAACTAAAAAAGAGGATCACGCCATTACTTACAGATCTTAACCATCTAAGAGCCTTAATTGTAAATATTGAAATAGTTTTGCTATTTCATAAATTAATATCATTTGCAGTTCACAAACTAAGCACGCAGTTTCAGAAAAAAAAATTTCCCTAAGTTAATTCGAAATAAATTTCTTAATGAAGCATATTTCATATCAGTATATTTCTACTATTACCCAATATCAAATATTCAACGTAAAAAGGATAATCCATTTCATTGATTTACATGAGTTTCTATCATCTTCCACACGGATAATTTTTACAAATTTTATAATAAGAACACAAGAGCCACGCTAGGATATAGGAAAGAATATATCGATCCCCTATCTCACAACCTAAGGTCTTTGGCTACACACCATGCATAATTTCCACCTGCTTCGGACTCATTATTGGTAAACTCAGATTAACGGCCTTCCCTAAGTTCTATTTCGCTTTTGGGTTCGGGCCATTTCGAGCCTTCCTTCAACTACTGAGAAGAAGGGCTATTCCTGGAAAATCTCGCAAAGCTGATGTGTATTTTTTTGTACGTAAATATTTCACTCGCACAAAAAATACATTGACAAGAAAGAGTCTCTTCAATATTTTTGAAAATTAAAGAGTACACTCTTCATGCTCCTTTGAGTGCTTAAATATGTATTCACTGGTACAAAACAATATCGGTAATCAACGTACAAAAATCATTGATTCAAGATTGATTGTATTCATGAGTAATTATCGCGATAATACCTTGCTCCACCGTTGTCACAAAAAATCTGGGTATTAAAACCAAATAATATGGCAAAAAATAAGGTCAGAAAAATATTTTTCATTCATACTCTATAATGTTCCAAGACTTCCCGCCGAAACTTCTAGGGTTATATGTAGATGAAAATAATCCCAGAAACACCGGCTATTTCAAAATAATAAGTCAATCCCAATAAGTTTTTCCTTCCCGTTTTTTTTTTAAGTCGCCATAAGAAATAATGTTTCTTTGAATCGTTTCAAATAGTGCTTTCACGAAGATGCCGCAGACAAAAACTGGATTGAATGGGGTGAATAATATTAGGTGCGCAGCTAAGTTCCCGCTGTTTGTTAACAGATCGCTCTATCAGTGGTCGATTTTGACGTATCGGAAACGTCACGAATCGAGCTTAGGTAAACAAACCGATGGACAACAATGGCAAGTTTTTTTTTGGCGCCATATACTTATTGTTGCGTGAAAATGTCCGAGTTTGTGCCAGATAACCGCCATTTGATGGAGTGTTTATTTTCTCCTTTCATTCGCATAAAACAGAGGCTAAATTGCATCGAGAGCTCCAAAAAGTTTACGGAGATGTTGCTTTACGTAAAACAACGCGCCGTGATTGCTGCCGTCGCTTCAAAGACGGTCATTCCAATGCTGACGTGAAGAAAGACCAAAAACCTTCGATGACGCTATATTGGAGGCATTGCTCAATGAGGATCAGAACCTAACTCAAGAAGAGCTTGCTTATGCATTAGGAGTTACCTACCAATCTATTTTTAAGCGATTAGATGCGTCGGCATTTATGCAAAAGCAAAAAGCATGGATTCCTTATGATTCTAAGAGATTCCACAGCATGATAACGCTCGACCCCACGTTGCAAAACCCGTTAAAACCTACCTGTAAACACTCAAATGGGAAGTTCTGATCCCCCCGTTGTATTCCCCAGTTATTACGCCGTCCGATTATTACTTGTTCTGCTATATGGCACATGGTCTGGCTCATCTGCAGTTGCGCTCATACGAAGACACCAAAAAGTGGAATGATTCGTGGGTAGCCTAAAAAAATGAACACTTTCACCGTTACGGTATCGGCCTCTCCACATGATGCTATGGTGATGAGAGATAAATAAGTGATTGTTATGCAGACAGCCATCTTGAAGTGAATGTATATTAAGATTAAGATTAAAATACAGTGTATCAAAGCGTTGTTTTTATTTTGATTTTATTGTGCTGATTTGATGCTATGGTGATGAGAGATAAATAAGTGATTGTTATGCAGGAAGCCATCTTGAAGTGAATATATATTAAGATTAAGATTAAGATTAAAATACAGTGTGTCAAGTGATACACATTAATGGTAAAAGTTGCAGGTAGCAATGGACAATACTTTGAATGATTCATTTATAACCATTTTTTCACGATAAAGTTGTATTTTCGTTCAAAAAACAGTTGGAACTTAGATGCGCACCTATTAAATGATCGTACGGCAAAGAAACGGTATATAATAAATGATCGTTCCAGGAAGCAACCTTGATGGACGAGACGCGGCTTCACGATGCCTCTGGAGACGTGGAATTACGCCGAGCTTTCTCCGTTGTCGCCAGACGACGCCCTAGCGGTCGCGTCTTGTCTGTCGTTTTCCTTTGTTCCCCGCCGACACGCCAGCCGTTGATCCAGAAAAGGACAGATCGCGGTCAGGGATAGATGGCGCCCGGATCGTCCCCGTGGGTATTTCAAAAGATGAATCAACGTAGGAAGGGAAATAAATAAACCTTGCCTACTACGTTTTCGCTAAGTGAGGTAGTCGAAAACGTAGGCGAAAGTGAACTATCAATTTATTCTACCGATTAACCCATTTATGAGGAGATAACATTCTGCTTTCGAATCTGAAAGCATTTGAGTACCATTATCCCATAGGTGCGTTTAAACTGTGTGACATGTTATATAGACAAGTTACATATAACCTGTTTTACGAAAAAGTTACAAATCCGTTAAGTTAAAATATCTTCGAATAATCTTCAAAAAGCCTCCACATGAGATTAAAAGGTTTAAACATAAAATTGGAAAAGAAGTAGCATTTATGTGCTTGATTAAGTAATATCTATGTGCTAACTTCCGACTAGACCAACTTTATCCGTCACTTATTATTACCTGAAATACCCTGAAAATAATAGAACTTTCGTGCAAGAGCAAAGAAAGCCAAGGCTGCCAGCAAAATAATGACATGCTAATGATGGTTGGTCGGAGAAATAAAGTACACGCTATGCATTGAAAATTCAAAATGTGCCTCTTCAGTTTTACCTCATCGACTGAGGGCCAAACAAATTGTCTTTACTTTCTATATTATCAGACAACTCCATTTTAAAATCTGTGTTTTTATATTAGTTAGTAGGACTACACTTTTATAATGATACGAAAATATTTTATTAATGATATAATTATGCTATAATAAGCTCGTAGTTTTGATAAGAACGACGTACTTATTATAGAATGCATAAAATTCAAATGCCGTTGCACAAAATAAAAACAAAAATTCTTCATTTAGGCATAAATAAACATATTCTAAAAACATTTACACATGTAGATGAGGTTAATATCGCTGGAAGTGCCTTTCGATGAGCATACATGAAATTCAAATTTTCCTTTTGATTACTGAAATATGCAAGGTGAGTTCAATAATTAATGCAATGCATTTTTTTCGCGGCCAATTTTTGCTGAAAAAACTTGACATTTCTTGTGAAACATTTTCAAACATTCCCGCTTCGTCTCGTTTAGTTGCGTTGACTCCCGATAGGTGACCGCGCTGTGCGGAACTATTAAAATGGCGTCTGTAATAAACAACGGGAAGTGACTGAGCATGGGGACTGCATAGAGGAGGCCCAATTCCATCCACAGAAGGCTGATCTCAGTTGCCACTTCGTTGATTTCTTGTAGCCGACATTCGGTGTTCTAGCGATTCGATCGATGGATTTTTCTTCCTCATAGGAGAATCCACTAGGATCGCTAGAACATTAATTGCTTATGCTTGGTTTCGCTGTTAGTAGGGCCCCCTTCGCTTCTATGGCGTTGGGGTGTTTTTCCCTCGTCCCGTCCCTTCCGTCCCTTTCCCTTCCCATAGGCGTCGGCGGGCTCCCATCGCGGCGGCGCCTTTTTCCTTTTTCCTTCCTCTCCAGCCCCTCCCCGGGTGTCTGGGCGTATAAGCCACTGGCTTGGTTCCCGGCTCCGGTACGTTGTATCCTTCGAAGGGTTCACCTAGAACCCTCAAACTATTTACCACTTCGGTGGTCCCTGGCCGCTTCTATAGCGGCGAGGGTATTCCCCGTCCCTCCCTTCCAAACCTATCCTATACAGAGGCGTCGTCGGGCTCCTATCGCGGCAGCGCCTCTTTCCTTTTTCCTTCCCATCCAAACCCCTCCCCGGGAGCGCGGGCGTATAAGTCTCTGCCTTGGTTCCCGGCCCCGGTGCGTTCTAACCCTTAGAGGAGCCCCCTTGGTTCCTGATCTCTCTGCCACTTCGGTCGCATTTCAATCGATTTTCAAAAATGTCCGCGACGCGGTGATGAGTGCATTGCGGTCCACTCTTTTCAAATATTTTACAATATAATATTTGTTATTGCTAGGAATACCTTTGAAAAGTAACGAATTTGAAAGATCACGTCATCGTGTATATCAATTTCGATTAATGCCTCTAATAATACCTTATTTCCCCGTAAAACTCGGATCAATTTGTCCGTCAGCGACGAGAGTGGATAGTTTTGTAAACCCATTTAAATGCGCGGCGGTGACAACACTTTTCGTGGCAGATCCTCTTATGAAATATTCGTGTGATTGAGTTTCTTTTTGTGGAAAACCAGGGTATCACACATATTCAGGCACTAGTATGTTTACAGTGACCTATAAGCAGCAGTGGACGAAATCACGATTAGTCCGTTGGGCTGTGCATGTTTCCTCATCGCCCCCTACGTGGATGATGAAGAAGTTACTGATGCAGTGCTACGTTGGTTCCGACATTAACTAGTGGAATGTTACCGTGCAGGCATACAGGCTCTCCCTTCAAATAGGCGTCAAGTCGTGGCATTGAATGGAGATTACGTTGAAAAATAGTGTTGTGTAGCTAAAATATTGAGGAATAACGTGATGTATTTGAATTCTGAATAAAGCAAACCCTGTTTCAGAAAAAAATTGTTGTATTACCTATTTATTGAGCTCCCCTCGTAACTATTACTCAAATGTAAGGCTTTCTAGCATGACCTTTTATTTGGATCACACGTAAAAATTATTTCTTTACGTGTATCGATTACAAGTAAAGATTACCAAAGATGTTACGGTTAGCAGTAATTCAATTACTTTTGCTTCATTATATCACATCAGAATAGATGAGAGCAGGGTCGTAGCTAGGAATTAAGGCTTGGGAGGGTTTTAGGTACAGCTAATAATGGGGGGTATGGAATATCCGCCAAAGTAGGAGCTGTGTGGGCCCTCCCCCAGAAAAGTTTTAAGATAAATGGTTCAAAATGTAGAGTTTATCCTTACAACAGTCCATAAGTCATGTTAACCCTGAGAGTGGGTGAACGTTTTTATACGCTTTTCGCGATGACTGCGGCATTAACCCAAAATGTTTATTGCTACCGAAATATTTTGCACTGGTACACTTTTCCTCGCCATAAGGATTGGTATGGGGCTTAAAAATAACACACCAGTCCCCGTGGTAGGGAATGCTTCCTGTACAGGTGGTCTTTTTCAGGGAGACTAAGTTTCCTTCGTTTGATAAGGTATTAATAATCCATATCTAAGCCAAGCGCTACCTGCCAGCAGCCTGCATCGCAGCGGAGCACATATCCTCGCCCCAAGGTCACCTCCCACGGGAACCAGAATGACGTTACACGAGCTTTTCCCAGCATTTATTCTTAGCCGTCGTGTTTTCGCGCGCTTGACATTTTTCACTTTTCATTTAATCGCGAAAAATATAATTCGTCATTTAAAGATCTAAAAGCATGAAATGTGTACTCCAGGATAAATGGTATTTCGATTTAGACAATAAAAAAATAATAGGAAACCACCCTCTTGTCTAGTGGCCTTGGGTAATTCTTTTCCTCAACTGCATAAGGGTCCCAAAAGTTCCCATCCAACCTTAAGCGCCCAGTCACGTGTCCCTCGCGACGCGACCAACCTTAAATGGGCCAGCACGACCGAAGCGTTAAATTACTTGATTGATGACCGTAATCGAGGTTCATTTTTCAAAATCGAACAGATCAATCTCCAACGAATTGCTTCCGATTTAATAAACATCAGTTTCTCATTCACATGGACGTTTGCAAGCAAACATTCAACCGAATGACAACGAGCGTGATAAATCTACCGACAATTCCTATCATATATTTTTCGCAGATTATTTTTTAGCCAAGCATCGAATACAGAGCAACTCCTAGCATATAGAGTGAAGGATATATACATTCGTTAACCTTTGAGCAGACAATGCCGGTACGTTCAGTCATTGCAACACTAAGCAATGGCAACAAAAAATTTCAACCCAAGTGGCAGCAATCATTGGGTGATTCATGTCTATAGAAAAACTCAAATAAATCATTATAGACTCGAATGGGAATCGAACCAAGTATTGGAGATCCCAGCCCAGATTTCAACGGTACCTATGTTATTAACGGTAACGTTAAATTTTAAATTATTTCAAGGGGACTAAATAGCGCTTTGATCCTGGAGGTGGTACCGAAGGGCGAGGGTAAGTGGTTCGACAGCAGGGCAGTTAGGTTAATCCCGTCAATTGATGTAGGTATGTGTCACTGTTTTTCAAGCGTGAGAAAAGAATTCCAAAACAAATATTTCATTTATCTATTGGAGCTCACAGTCTCCATAGTGTTGAATTCGCATTACGATCGGTTCACTGTAATGCATTAATATCGTAAAGCCAGGGTCTACTGTATATCATCTCTTCTCTAAATATAAAAAAACTAGACTGGTCTCCCTTAGTTCTTCTGCACCCTTAGGATGAGAAGAAGAGGCCGTTCTATTTTCGTACGCAGTTGATAGCCAAGGGTGGATGAACGAGTGAATCCACTTGAGACAATGCGGCATGCGGGGAATTACTCAGGACACGTGCGCTTGCTTTTCACTCGATAGGGGCGTGGCGGTCGCTAGATGATACAGCTACATATGGACATCAAGGTTACCAAAACAAGCCCATATGGATAACACATTGGCTTGCATAGGAGACACCAAACCTCTAGTGATTGCATTACTACCACGTGATTTCTCTTCCTTCCTGACGTAGTATTCCTTGATTAAAACTTGTGATCAAATCTTTCTCTCAATTTTTGAGTCTTCTCGTTTATTCCTTCAATAACTTAGAAGAAAAAAATATACTCTTTGAAACTTCCACATTAATAACATGTAATTTTTTCATGAGCAAAAACATTTTTTAAGATTCATATAAGCCCTTCTAATTCCCTGTGTATTTAGTATACAATTTTTTTAATACAAAAAAGCATATTCTCAAAAACAAAAACGATAATTAAAATACAGAAGTATAAACTAAGGCCTACCATATGTATATTCGCTAAAATTTTAAAGATGGTAGCGTGCGTATTAAACAAGAAAAGTATCACAAAAATAATAGTAAATTTCGTAATGATGTAGATAGTAGTTTTAAAAATTTTCACATAGATTTCAAGGGGATTATGTACAATCTCCCGTTCCAACTAAAGCCTGTCCCAAGGAAACAATAACAACATCCACTCTGTCCCTTTGACTCCAAAAGGTCAAACTGTTGGTCTGGAATTTTTTTCGCACCAGGTTTATCTGCGCTAGTCAAGCACCTAGCCGAAAGCTCATGTTTTGACAATGGATGCCCGCACGTCAAAGTCTGTTTATTCCACAAAATTGAAACATTCTGGTGGACAGATTTTGGCGTAAAAGCATTCTCAGCCTCGGACTCGAATGACCGACAGGGAACTGGTGAGACGGGAAACCGACAGCTGCAAGATAAACATTCGGTGAATAAATTTGATTAGCTTACGGTCCAATCGCCAAAATGAGATACGGACTAAAAACACCCTTCAAATCCGCGCTACGGTTCAGTACGGGTGTTTCATTTAATGATCTAGTTCGCGTAAATAGAATAGAAAAGACCAAAATAATCACTATAAATAGGTTTTTGATCCATGAAAGATATACATTGACACGACAAAAAAATACGCTTTGCTGCTCTCCACGTGTATTTTAACCTATGCCTCGTATTAAATAGGATTTAGCCTTCGTATCTACGTGTGCGCCATGAAAGCCTATACAACTCTCAACACGTGCTTTGAGGAAAATTTTGCTTGTGTGCAGAGGGATTTTATTATTATAAAAAATGTATGTCTCTTTTACCTGTTTCAAATTTGAAATTGAAAATATTTCTTTAATTTTTTTATAATTATGTACGAAATGTCTGTCAACTAAAAAATCGAATACACCTATTCTTTTCACGTTAGGCTTGATTGAAATTATGATTTGAATTTTTATTTAATTATAAATTGTGATTTTTCAAAAACAATTCAGTTTTTAACTGTTTCAAATTTTATAGAAAATAATATTCTGAGAAGAATTTAATATTTTATTATTATGTACGGAATTTCTTTCAACTTAAATCAAATACACCAATTCCTTTTTACATGAGGCTCGATTTAAATTATAGCATTGATTTTTCAAACATTCAATCAGTTTTTACCTATTTCGAATTTTAAATAAAATAATGTTCGAAGAAGAATTTAACTTTTTTTACTAATTAACCAAATGTCTTTCAACTGTAAAACTCAAAGAATGCCATTCATTTTTAAATAAGGCTACATCTAAATTATAGTAAAAATGCATGTAAGGTAAGTATTAGATGTTTTATTTAACTTAGACTTCACCTAAACAATCATAATTAATAGACATTTGAAGAACGAAAAAATTGATCGGCACCGCAGTAAAATCCTTGGTTACTGCTCACCAAGACTTAACCCTCGTACTCGATAGGATTTTGCCTGTTTTCAATTGATACAGGATGTTTTCACGTTGGCGTCATGAAATTCAAAACAACTCTCAAAAAATGCTCTCGGCAAAAACTCTCTTAAACTATACCTACACCTATCTTACAATATACCTTTTCCTTCAGCACCTATTAATCTAGCTTGAAAATCACTATTGTATCTATCAACCTTCAGTGAGCAGTATGATGAAGGAGATTTGCCATGCCAACCCCTACCACCTTCGCTTAATCAATATTCTACCTCATAACTTTGGAAGCAAATTGTTTTCCAGAACATCATTAAGAGGAGGGCTATCTTGCTTAATTTTTTTATAGTCTATTACTACAGATTGATTGTCTCTATTTTCCGCAGTATAAGAGTATTTATCAACATAAATCGATACCTAGAGGATAAAAGGCACTTATTATTTCTTGACCTCATGACAACGTCCATGAGATAGACTTTGGACACTTGGTGGCAGGCGCTAAAAAATCCCATGAAGGTCCCATTCTGCTCCCTCATCATCCCGCGAGAAAATCAAAGGGCTTTTCTAAGGTCATTATAATACTAAAAACATTAATACTCTGAAACTTACCAAAAAATAAAAACAATGCATCGAAATTTAACCGCTCAAAAATGGCATAGTGAAGCACCAAGATGTGAGTATTACACATAAGGTGTATCAAATTTTATTGAATGGGTTTTGAGATTTTATATCAGTTCTTTTTATTTTTTACTATTGGATCAGCTATAGTTTATGATTGGCTTCGTGAATTCTCCCTTCAAAACACAAGTCAATATATTTAGTCACTTACCCAGTGATTCAATCCTCCGGATGGCATGAAGAGGTTAGGGTAGAGTTTTTAGAATTTAGCATGAATCATAGATGCAGTGAATCAATCACTACTCCGTCAAAACCACAGGTTTTTAATACCACACATTCAGCTCATGGGGAGCAGTTCACCACCTAACGATTCAAAGATTTTTGTTTTGGGTTTTGTTACCTGCGATCCCTTCGACTCGGTGGGGTCACAACAAGGGATCAAACAAAAATTCAGCAAATTTCTCTTTACACTTTTATTTTTCTAATTCTAAGATATTATTGCGACTTATTTATATGTTGTAAGATTATTTTGTTATCATCAGATATTTTTTTTCCTTGTAATATAAAATAAACTAGTTGCATTGTAATTATACTCATATCAGTAACGATTCAGATGTAAATGGAATTCATTGTTTATCGTTACTCTTTTATGAAACTTTCACTTCCCACTTTTGTATGAAAATATAGAAACGTAAGCGATGAATGTACAATTATGAAGGCTGTTTCAACAAGGCTTCTCCTTTGACGTAACCCAGCTTTCTATCATTTTATTGATGTAGTTTCAGTATTTTTATTGTTTTGTTCAAAGCAATAAATGAATTACATACTGTGTATTACATACTATGTATTACATACTGTGTATTACATACTATGTATTACATACTATGTATCACACCAATTCGTATCGTGCAACTTATGCCCAAGGAACAAAATTATCGAAAATGCAGAGAACAATTGGGTTTCACACACCTAAGAAAATGTTGGCCACTTCAGTCGTAAGTTGTGTATTTCGATGTTGTGCCATACAATGTTGGCAAATCTCCAGATTAGGTGAAAAAAAAACAGCGTTGGGGTTCTCTATAAAACATGCCTCATTGGTAATAAGTTCAAAATAAGTTCATAAATAACGTGGGCGTGATTGCTTTCAGCGGGAATTCAAGCAGGAATTACAACAACCCTGTTTCGTCAAGACTGTGACACGCAACATTAAGACAATATGGCATCATCCATTCGAGATTAAATAAACTCCGATCGGTATTTCGAACAGCTTGGTGATCAATTTCAAGGAAGAGTACTACATCTGTTGTCATTTACCCTGAATTAGTTATAATCGACGTAAAAAGGTAAAAAAAACTACTCAGAAGGATGATTTATAAATATTTTCCACGAAGGGCAGATACTTTGACAACAAGCCCTCACTTCTCATTTGAAGCCTATCACTTTGTTTTTTGTCTGAGCTATTATTCTAACGACTCCTGTGATACACTTTGATATACGAGAGAGAAAATTAGTGGCTAGATGAGGACCTCCAAGTAGATAATCACGAGTCTTAGAGCGTGTCAAAAAGCTCTAACTAGAAGTCATTGTTTTGCGGTCAATTAATGTCCGTCTATCCTCCGACAGATACCTAGCAAATTGGAATGATTAATGTTTTCCTCATCAAGACATAATGAGACATTGAAAGGAAAAGAAAGAAAATTAAATATTAAAGACCTAAGATAGTCATCTAATTTTTATCTTTTGATTACTCCTTTTTTTCCTTAATTAGCGTACATATTTTTCATCTAATGAAGAGTAGACGATTGGAAAGAATCTTTCTAGACGACCATAGAAATAGCTATTTATACATGGGGGTGAACTTCATCCCACCCAAATGGATGAACCTCTTAAGTCATAATGATGTTACTGCATAATTAGGAGAAAACTTTAGACAAAATGCATCACCCACTAAATGAGTTGAAAGGCAGATAAGGTTAGAGATAAGCTCCTTTCATAACATCTTAAATTTGCGCAATGTAACTTGTGATGAACCAGATCAATTAATAATTGACGATCAGCCATCAAGGCACTGTGAATATCATAATATTTTATGCACGCGATTTAACTTCATCGACACAAGAAACAATTGAATAAACTTTTCGGTCCTAACGATATCTATAAATTGCGCATCCGGCTATCTTGGAAATGACCGATTAGGATTTCGCTCCATATTCATATGCTTGGGTAATAAGTACGTAACTTGATTTTTTCTCAGGATATTTGCATTGTTAGATGTAGGGATCGCATATCATAGTATGAGCAATTCATAAATCACTCTCATCACGCTTCAAGTATTTTCCCATTTAAAAAATAATGAAGACGACCAACCGGGGTCCTGATTTGGTGTGAAGCGCGCAGCGATCGCTATCCGTTGTATCGAGCTTAACGCTGTTTAACAGGCAAGGGAATAAGAAAATTATACTCCCTAAGGAAATATGCCGTGCAACAGGGATTGGAAACATTAAAAACCTATTATTAAGGATGATATAAAAACCTCGATCGAGTCAAATTCAATAGAAAACAAACCTAACTCTGTTTAGAAAAAAAAATCACCCCTTGGATTCTCACCCCCTGAATTGACATCGGAAAATACTTATACTTCAAATTAACGCGAAATTTTTTTCAATTCCTCGCAATTACGCATTTTAAACTCTCAACCCTCCAACTCACCTTCCTCCCCTGCCTTTCCCTTTGCGCAACAATTCATCTTCTGCCTCTTTTCACAATATTCACCCCCACCCTCTTTCTCTCCAACTTCCCTCCCAACTTTACTTTCCGACCATCCATTAATCATCGGCTTAATTCCCTTCCCCCCCTGAGACTCGGTGACAATTTGTTAAAGATGGCCCCGCACCTTTTGGCGGAAACAAGAATCCTCCCTCCACTCCTCCGTAACAAGGAGGCAATTAGCCGAACGGAATGGAAGAAGCTCAAAGTCTTCAGCTCAACTCTCGCGTAATTGTTAAACTTTAAAGAAAAGGACGGCCTCCTGTTGTCAAGCCGTCAAGGGGCTTTATTGTTGGAGCCGGCTCTCAGAAATTAAGGTCAGTAGCCCCTCGTGAATAATAGCCGAAACGATTTTGAATTCGAAGGGAGCTTTGTCATTATTGGGGAGTGGATTAATGGAGTAGGCATACGATGGATTAAGATGTCTTGTATGCTTTGTTTCCATCTAGTCTACTATGCATAATCTATGTAGATGCAAGAATACATCCGCCCTTGACGATCAAAGTTCTCTACACGAGAAAAAGGCTTCATAGACCACGATTCGCCAAGACAAAGTTCAACAGCGACTGTGAATCGCCAGAACTGAAACATTGCGGATATACTAATCAAATAGCACAAAATGTCATGTAATATTCAATTTTAAAACGAGCTATCGTTGATGAATTCACGCTTTGCGTAAGCAACTGCTGTTGAAATCGTATGTAAAAGAAAGCATCCTTCCTCGTCTGTATTATGTCCTATATATTGCCCTTTTCCTTACGCATACTCATTTAAAATATTTGCTATCACCTTTATTTCTTCCTAACAACTTTCTGGATGCAATATAATTGTTTGAATATTTTTTACTATAGAACAGAGAAACTATATATTCCATGACTATAGTCAGTACTTTTCTATGCATCAAATGTAAACAAAATTGCACAGGAGAATTAAATGATTTAACTATTTCGAAATTAAAATTCAGAAAAGGTTGACCATCATTAACTTTGTATATACTGAGAAAATTTTAAAATCGTAGCATAAATGTTAAAAGAGTGATACGCCACCAAAATTGCCAGTCGATCGGAATAGTTGCGTCTTTTTAAGGGTTGTCGCAGGGATTTGAAATCAGAAAATAATATCGCCTCAAATAATGTGAAAGCACACTAATTGTAAGTGAGCTCAAATACATTGGGTAGCATAAATTGAGAAAAATCGTCAGTTAATGAAAAAACGCTACTCTCGTACCGCCCATTTTTAGGTGTATTTTGATGAAAGATTTATTTACCATTCGTTGTCATTACCAACGGCCGAGTACACTCAAGTACCTATATCACATTTTTTTGGACAAGAAAGCTGCCGTTAGCTGTGGTTAATGGCCAAAATGTTTTTGAATGCTAAGTAAGCTTTTTCATCAATCGAAAGTTGATTAATTGAGAAGGGACACGATGGATTAAGCCTTCTAATGTACTTTAAAAATGTAAACGACTAATATAGTCTGCCATGCACAATCTATGCGCATGCCAACATACGAGTGCCCTTACCGATCAGGTCGCTTTGCAAGAGAAAATTTCTTCATAAATTTCGTTTCTATTCAATCGACTCCACCATATGAGTGTGTTCCCTACCTCGGCGGATTGATGCGAAAGTATTAGCTGTAAGTACTCCTCTTATTTTTCTTTTATCAGTCCATATAATATTGCATAAATAGCTTAATTACATATTATGCTAATATGAATGTTGAATTTAGTTGATTATGACGGGTAAACATCAGTGATAAATCTCTTAATGTGACAAAAGTTTTCAATAATATAGCTTTTTATTCATGAAAGAAACAATAGATACTGATTAAACTCAGCAACGAATACCAATGTTCGTATCCATTACGTTTTTTCTTCATTTATTTTCTAATATTTTTCAATTTAACAAACATATTATCGCGGTAAATTTGTATCACATTTAGTTTGACCTTTTAAATCTTTAATTTTAAAATTCAACAAAGTATTCGACAATTACTTGATGATAATATAAAGGAAAATATTCGTGTAGTACCCTGATGATTTTGCAAAGCAACAAAACACTAAAAAATGTAGAATACTAAGAAGTACACTCAACAAAATATAAAATTAATCTATCTGAGCGATTAAACCTGAATTAAGTTATGAATCGGTGGAGGTATAGCTCACCTCATACTAACAATAAGCCACAGTCTCGGGAAATCCGTTAATTCCGTGAGGGATGATCAGTTCCGCAACCTTGGATGAAATTCAGTGCAAAATTTGGTTTTGCAGGGTATACTCCCGCATTTTCAAAGAAAAAAGATTTTCATCGGAATATTTACCTCGTGTAATGGCAGGAATATTTTTTTCACAATTTGATGTCAATATTGGATATTGATTACCCACAGCAGCTCGAAGGGGCTTCAAGAATGAAGCTGAAAAAATGCTTGCTAATTCCACCGCGTTTCGATCACGGATGAAAAGACTGACTTATTTATGGTAGACTATAAGTCCTGTAGGGAAAGGTCTTACATTGCAACACTTTACGTAAATATTTTTAGGCACTCCATACTGGCTGTAAAACCAATTCTTTAAGCAAACTTTTTTCATTCAAGCAATAGAGAAAGGACAGGGTGTTCGCTAGGGATTTGAACAAGACTCTTCATTCAGCAGCATAAAGCTATCCACACTAGACATCCACGTTCCGCTAGGTTTACCTAGATGTGAAATACCTAATTCAACTATCGGATCTATTGAGCCATAATCATCAAAGTAAAGCGTGAAAGGTACTGGATATCTGTTGATATATTTATTTTCAGAGGAATGCGTGAAATCGGTACAAATTCCACATAAATTTTATGGCCGAGGAATTTTTCCGGCAATAAGCGGTGAAGCATTAAAATAATTGCTTGGAAACGTTTTCACGCTATATTATGCTGTGATTGGGGCATGAAAGGGAACTCACGATTAAAGCTTCGGTATTTTCGATCATTAGCATTATTTTTATCCAATTTCTCACCACGACCAATCGTATTTTTCACCATGAATTTCTATTAAATAAAACTATAGCCGGAACCAATATATATCAAGAACAGAACTATTGATCCCACCGCCAGTAAAATGTTTTATTTTACCACAAAGTACTTCCTTAAACTTTATACAACTGTACTCTGAAAACAAAAATTGAGTGGTTTTTAAGGATTTATTATAAATTATGGCTTCCCGTGAGTATGGTTCCTTGTGCTTTCAAGAGTGTCTTTCGGATTTTGGATCTTATTAAATGTCAAATAAATTCAGAATACCATGCAATTTCATGGAAAAAAGTATTGTCATCGCATTATGGAATTTTTTTAAATGACCGGTATATTTTTTTTACAATGCCTATGAGTTAAATATTAAACAACAACGTTTGAAAGCTATCATCAATATATGTATAAGGAATTAAAATTATGATCTTAATTTAAAATATTTCACCATATATTGATCAAGGACTTCTCCTAAGGCCTATAATGAAGGACATCATATTGCAATACTTTCCGCAAATACTTTCGGAAACTTTCTTATTAGATAAAAATATATTTATCCTTGAAAATATTTTCTCGTGCATTATAATAGCTACGATGCTGTTTACTATTAACCTCCGCCACAACCAAGATTTGAACCCAGGATGTCGAAATTAAAATGTCAAAAAAATATCCACCACCCAAACAGAGCCAGACTACTTTGTATATTTACGGACTCTTTTGTAATGCTAAAAGGCCATTCTGGAATTCTATGGAACGTAGGGAGTGAAAAGAATTATTTAAGAAATATAAGGCTAAAAATACAGAGGCAAAAGTCTATTTATAAAGGTGATAAAATGCGATAAAATATGCCTCCAAGTGGCACTGTAATGGATTAAAATTAAAAATATAATTAACGTGCTGTTAGTTGGAAAATGGGCTCGCTTCCCCGTCAATGTAACGAGAAAAGCATATACTGTAACCAACTCATAATAAATTTCTATATACATGACAAAAAAATATATAACAGTCACTTGCCATTTACACCACTGTCATTTGGAATTTGGAACTTGAATGTAGAGAAGCGAAGAAATAATTCGACTCGCCAGAGAATTGGAGGGAGAAAGGAAGAGGGACGAGGAGTGAGGATTAGTGCGTAAGAGTGAAGATGAAAGTGAAGGATAGGAATGGAGGAGGTGGGGGGGATGAGACAGTTTTCGGGGCGTAGATCTGGCATCAATGGAGCCGAGAGAGTGGGAGCTATTAAAATTCTTTCACTCGGTGAGTGCCTCGGACTGTTGGCTTGGAAACGGTGGGAAGGGGAAGCTCTAGGGGAAGGGGGAATGGTGGTGTTGAGCCGTTTCCTTCATTCAGTGTAATCGTTCACTTATGTCCCGTTCACCAAAAGGAACTATGTAGTTAAATGACCCGTTCTATTCATCTACATCTTTTTTGCCGTCCTCGGAGGCGGCTTGGTAGAGTCCTCGCCTGACTAACAAGAGGTCGAGGATTCAAGTCCCGTGTGGGTAAGTTTCCTCTATCCAGGGCATGGATGTTCGCGGATGTGTAATTGTAAAATTGTTTGGAAATTAAATTCATACCCCGATGTTAAATGCGAAATGTGCAATTTTCGGTGGTATGGGAATAAATAAAATAAATTAATAGATCTACATCAGATGTAGCTAAGCAAAATCATCTTGCGGGCCTGTTTGGAAAAGCATCAGCTCCAGAGGTGTATGCAAAATTGTATTCAGTCAATTTTTGAAACTATAAACCAAAAAAATATAATGTTTATCTTGTTAAAATGGGTTTTACATTTTTCCATTGTAAAATTTTAAAAATTAGATAAATATTTTTTCATGCTTAAAGCATTTAGCATAAACAAACCATTTATTTTTTTATCTATTAAGATAAAATAACGTAAACACTGTAGTCTCAAGTTGATTATCCACCGGTTGAGGGATATTCTGACAGTTTAATGCCATTTATGCTATAAGTCAGAGGGAGTAATATCATTTTTCAAAAGAACTTCAACAGTAGCTTTAGCTTGCATTTATTTAGTGAACCGGTGGAACGCTACGAATTCGAAAAAACGCGAACTAAAATTAATTGTTTTTACTTTGATGAAACTCTTTTTACTTTTACTTTGATTTCGTACGTCATCCATTAATGTATCTGGGATAATGATATAATTTTAAATTTCTTTTTTCCTCAAAACGCAGAAAATATTGGTATATATTACTGCTTTTTATAGCATAAATGGCATTAAACTGTCAGAAAAATTAGATATCAATCTTGTAGTGATTGTGATATTCGGCACGAATTGTCGCAGATGTTTAGTTTCCTTTCATGCACTAATCCAAGAACCAGTTCACGATTTCATACACCACCCCACACTAATGGAAGCCGTACGTGGGGAGGAAGGGCAAGAGAAGTATAGACAACGCGCTTTTTTCCAAGCGATCCCGTGTATGTGAGTGAGCATCCAACCCATATGAGCCGTGTGGCCCACCAAAGTAACAATAAATTTGGGTTCCTCTTCACAACTTCTGACCTTCCACCCAATACTTTGCAAAGTGGCGGAAAATTTAACACATAATCTCATTAGCGTCTGAAAGCGGCCAGTTCAGGAGATATTTGTCTTCCAAAATTTTTCCCTCGTAATGCCCTCATACAACCGGAAATTTGAAAAGCTATACGCCCTATGTATCGGGCAGTGGCGACGACTCCAAGGGGCCTGAGGGGGCTCGACTCCCCTCAAAACTTCGTTATGGGGGTTAGGAAAAAATGTGTCAGGCTTGTCGATTTTCCCCGGAGTGTCCAGATATCGAGATTCGAGTTATGAGGGTTCTAGTGTTGATAATATGACTCTTCTAAAATGCTTAAAAAACTTAAAACTCACTACTTATAAAATATGTCACGGGGCAAGATTCTCGGTTTGGGCCCCCCCCCCCCCCAATATTTTTTGTAAGTTGTCACCCCGGGTATCGGGGAAATGCTCATATCCACCGCACTGTGACAAAATATCTGTGCAAAATATCTAGCTACGAATTCATCCACGTATTCTCCGAAGTATGCTTCGCCCACGACTCCACTAGAATGGAGTTTACTCTCGTCGGGACATCTGTAAACACACCCGACGTATTGGGAATTATGACTGCCTACGGACACAATCGTTCCGGCGGCGTAGTGGGTAAAGCATCATGCAACGAATCAGGGGTTCCACGGACCGAGTGTCAGTGATGGATGATTCGATGCTGCACGCAAACTGTGGACATGTTTCTGATTTTAAACTTTCACTAAACTTATCTTCAATTCGAGAGGATGTTGCATAGCTACTGAATTCATACGCGCCTATGTATTTGTTGAAATTCAACTGTTATATTGCATAACTGGTCTCCATACCCTGCAAAATAGATGAATCATAAACGATCTGCTGTTTCTGCATGATGTCATCAATGAGGGCCTACGTTATGAGTTACTGGAGGAAATAAAAATAATAGTTCCAAGTGTTAATAGCCGGTTTAAAAGAACATTTTACATATTAAAGGTTAAAATTAATTATTGTTCCAATACGCCAATACGAAGGATTTGTGTACTATATAACAAAAATTTCAACGATCTAGACTTGTATCAAAATAAATACTGCTTTGCAAAAGATGTTAAGAATATGTTTCGCGACTGTGATAGTATTTAGTTGATATTTTTCAGCATTTGTTATCACGATCGTTACTATTTTGTGGCTCTGACCAATTTATTTTAAATTTTTTGTGGTTATATTCTTGTATTGTTCGCCCTATAATTATGTATATGTTGGGCGAACATTAAACATAATAAATAAATAAATAATAAATAACCATTTGGACAGCTGACTGTGAGATGAATTTTTACTACCTTTTCCGCGTCGTCCAGCGCCGCTTCAAAGCGTCTAACCTTAGCTCCACGTACGATGTGTCACAGCCTACGTTTCTTCTCCTGTTCAAGAGAAAACACTTAGAGTTCCTCAAAGTAGAATGAAAGTATATTTTTGAGCCACCTTGAAACCGTCTGTTTTCAATTCAGTACTGTAATGCTACTTTCAATATTATTTGTCCAATTGGAGTCAATCTATCCATCACGCCACCAAATTCCCTTGAATAAGTGAATTAGTACTTTACAACACTGAAATAATATGTAATATCTTCAACAAATACCTTCTGCAAATGATATCAAGCCATCAGCGAAGCAGGAATTAAACCTTGATGGTCAATTTATACAATAGGTATAAGGTTTCAAATTTAAATCCATGATAAAAACACAAATGGTAATTTCCACACCATTTAATTTAAAACTGAACAACAAGGAAAACACTTAACACAGGAAAATCTTTGAAAATGACACAAAGTGTCGAAACCATGGTCGGTCGTTGAGTGTTAAATTAAATAGTGTGGAAATTACCATTTGTGTTTTAATCATGGATATAACAAATATTCCACAAAATCAAGCCTGAAACGATTTTATTCAAATTTAAACATAGTTAGAAAATTCTTGCCTAATTTTGCAGCTCCCGCATGATTATCTTAACTTAATATGTGCATATTAATTTAAAATTAAATTAAACTCAAAATAACGTTCCGAAAAAAAATTGAAAATAAAATCGATTCCACCTAAAAAGATTTAATCAATCGAATGGAACGGCATTTCATTGACAAATTACAGCCTCTTTACAGTTCTGAAACCCCTGTGTTCCCTAAAATTCCACCGATGTAAGCAATTGAGCCGCTGCGATGATGATTAAACCCATGTGAGAGAGAGAGAGCCTCACTCGCACCGGCCTTATCACTATTTCAAGCGGAAATACTCCTCCACAGGTGAAAGAGACGGCCAGGGTTCTGTAGCGTTCAGGGATTCCGGGCGGAAATTGCCGTAAACAGCAACAACGGTCGGGCACGCTTGTTTTCACCGTGAGAGAGGCCCCACTCTCTCGAAGCTCAAAGCTTTTTCTATTGTCCCTATCCGTGAAACTTTCACTTTCATGGCTTCCACGAGAGAGAGAGAGAGAGAGAGAGAGATTCTGTACGTATTCTCCGGGGCAGCCTCAGGGTGTCTAATTAATTATTAATCGCCGATCAATACCTATGCCCGTGGTGGAGGGAAATATCCCATTTTCTCCTCCTTTTTTCACGAAGGCCCTCTACAGAGGACCAAACATTTATGCATGTACCTCTCTGCTATTCCCTTAACCGGTAATTCCGAAATGGCCTCGTAGGCTATAATGGCTCAAAGTGTTCCACGCAATATCTCCATTCACGAGAGCTATCCGAAAATTTTAGCGGAGCCACTTCGGACGGCCTGAGTAAGTGAATTAGTACTTAACAACAGTGAAAGAATAGGTCATATATGTAGTATATATTTTCTGCAAATGATGCCAAGTCATCAGCGAAATAATAATTACACCTTGATGATTTAAACAGTATAACGTATCGAATTTAAACAAAATTAGCTCCAGGGTAAGAATGAAGAAATTGGCTCAATGGGACAGCGCAGAAATCTAAATCTGACGTCAATATTGACAATACTAACTTCAACATTAGCCTGGAAATGGAATTAATTATAAAATTTAAATATTTTATAATATTTTCTATATTTATATATATTTTCTTGAAATGATCTCCTCATACTCTAACGAAGTGCCATTAGAGTAGACCAAATTTTTTGGCGCCTGCCAGCTATTCTATTAAGCGGATAATGCCGAAATAGCCTCTTACTAGTGGTAGTGACACTTTAAGCAGTGGGTACTTTGAGCCCTTTTAACCTTAGTAGGTTAAAAGTGCTCAAAGTGTTCCACGTAATTCCGCTACCCAGGATAGCTACCCGCAATAATCAGGCATCTCTACACTTATTAGATTATTTCTGTATGATGAAATATAAATTTCTCTTTTGTAAACGTTATTTCTTGATCTACCACAGCAACTATCTATAATACGGACATTTTTCCCGAGTATTCGCTCAAAGTTGAAATTCTTAAAGCATAAAAAAAGCAAACAAGGCAAGCGTGTGTTCTGTATATCCTTATCGCACCCATTTTCTCTCTTTCCAGATTTTATGCCCTTGAAACTTCATGGCCTAAACTAAACCGTGGAAAACCTATTTTGGGTTCAAAATACTTTCAATTTTGCCGAGAATAAATGAAGAAATACGAAAGGCAGATGCTGAGAAAAGAAAGCACGCCTTTGGCCCAAATAAAATGGGAAAAAATGCACAACACCCGATCCCAGACCATGAGATCATTTAATTAGCCACAAAAATGCTCGACTAGAAAATGAGCTGAGCGATAAATCTTTAACACGCCACACGCGTTCTGTGGCTTAAAATGGATACATAAATCGCTCTGGTAGGATTCTGAAGTCGCCTCTGAAAGAGTTAGAGCGAATATAAGACTAGATAAAATAAATTTACATGACATTATATTTTAATTTAAGTATTAAATCACTTTCCAGGTCATACTTACTTCGACAAAACATTGAAAATTGCTCACGCAGCTCATTCAAGATCCTATTTCTTTCCACCAAAAGAAGGCCCAATTTATCAGCGAATTCCATTCTTCTCTCAAGTACGCTCAATTTTTAAGCTCTCAGAATTTCGTATCCTGCAAACATTGGAATTAACCGTTTCCATTTTGGACTATTTTCTATCATTTTTTCATTAGTGTGAAAATGTTTCCTGTAAAATCATACTAATTCATCTGCCAAAATCTTTCTTCCGAAATAAATTAAAATTGTACTTTCTACGTAGTTTTACGTCGTCATTTCGAAAATGGAAAGGACAGCGCGAAACTGCCTTTCTTGTTGACAAAGCTACATATTTCTTTACATATTACCACTGATTTCCAGTAATATCTATATATTGCATATACATAGCAAAAGACGAGATGGTTGTGGCAGTGAGTTTAGTTATGTGAGCATTTGACGAGCTGTAAAGTTAATGAAGAAATTATATATCCTCTATTATTTTTCTCATTCTTTCATAAGGAAAAAAGTGGACGACAATCCACATTTAACGAAGATAAATATGCTATAGGATCTGACAAATCTAAGTAATATGTGGCGTGACTACGTGGCTTGTATTCAAGCTTTTAAGATTAGAAAACTAAATAAATTTATCTTCATTCTGTTTCCTCGTCTAACATAAATAATTGCATAACTACGACTGTCATGATTCCCTAACACAAAACGCTTCAAATAAGAATACTTTACGATAAACCTCTACCAGTTTTGCTATCGTTCAATTAGTTTCTTAAGAAAAGGCCTTATAAAATGCATCATTTTGACAAAGAATGGCACATTAGGAAATCATTACGATGAACTAAATGATTATTAACTACGACAGGTTGACCTTGAGCGATTATCCTTATTAATTCATGTCAGTGATTTCTTTTTTATACAATAATAATTTTTAAACCTTGGCCACAATGCGTTGCAACGATACAAAGCTTCAAAAATATAATAGCTCCAATTTCATGTACCCCAGTCAAATTAATTGTGAGTTTAAAAAAAGAAGCTTTAGCGTAATGAGATGTCACCTAACAGTGCATTTCTCTTTACGTGCACCATACTGAGAGTTAATTAGCTTTTGAGCTATTTTTGGGAGTGCGTTGATGAACTGATTGTTGCTTGCAAAGACAAGGCGTTTAAAGAGGGATAATTAGCTAGGTCCTGAATTTCCTTTGGCAAAGAATATTTTTAATATCCCTTTTAAGCTTTTTGCTTTTTCATTTCAAAATACTCCGATTTAAGGATTTAAACACCACAACAATGATCCTTTCATGGTAAGATTCCACATCAATGGTGTGCTTTTTACTTCCATGAAAAAGACGCCAATATTTTTTTTGTGGATGATAACCTTGCCAAGAACAGTAGCACAACTAAGAAAATACATTTTTCAGCGCGATATTCATCCAGGTCGTTTTTAAATTAAAAAATAAAACTAAGGCTCATATGAGTAAAATGAACACACTGTATGAAGTTTCATCGCTAAGAGACTTTTATGCCTTACAGATAACCAAAAAAAGGTTATTTTAATCAGGAATCATATTATTTTTAAGTTTTCTGCTGCGTGTGAATTACTCAGCCTCCAGAAAAATCACAACTAAAACTCATTTTATAGGACAAATTGTTCATGCTAAATTTTATGCTTTCCTAAATTGGCATCCATAGCACATTTCCTATGGGACTTTCGTAAGAAGTGAATAAACTTTAGCAAACATACTGAAAAATGAAACTTATAACTCTATAGAGAGGCACTGTAGTGTTCAGGCTATTTATATTGAATACTTGTAATATTAAATAAATAGTTTAAATGATAATTTTATAAGGAAACTTATTATTGTGGTGCGGAATTATTGCACCCGTAACACTAAGCAAATAGTTTAATCATGATTATTTTTATATTTCAGTATTGTATTTAGTATGCTGACATGAAAAATCAAACTGAATATTTCAAAATCTTTCTCAGATTTTCCTTTTTCGGTTTAACTCATAGAAAATCCTATAAAAATCATAAAATACCGTAATTTAATGGTGCATTTATCATATTATGGGAAAAATATAGATGCAAACATATCCTTATATCAGCCCTGATTAATAAGAAAAATGTGAGCTATGACAAACTTTCCCTGAAGACATCATTTTTTTAATACGCACTGTTAAGTATTACCTCAGTGTTAACTTACGTCCATAAATTACATTTATTTTTGTGGTATGGCATTAAAAAATTATCTGGGATTTTTTTTCTGATTTTTCGCTCCCTGCTGATTATCACTTTAAGTTCCCATTTTCTACTGATCGAAGATAAACTTCAGTGTAATATACTGCCAAGGGAATCATTTCTGGTATATTTTTTTGAGCAGAAATTGTTTCATGTATTTGTATTTGCTCTTATGGGGAAACTCAGAGAATGAATAAACTTTATTCATTCATGGTGGACTCGCTTGCTCCCTGCCGAAAACTCGCTCAAACGCGAATAAGATAAAGGGATCAAATGAAAAAAGTGATGAATAACAATTCTGGATGGAGCTGAGTAAAAGATTGAGACAAAGGAGGAACCATAGCATAAGCCCATTGCAGCTCAACACAAAGGTAACAAATGGTAACATAATGCAATGTGAGCCAATGCATTATTTGTATTTATGCATGCATGTATTTGTATTTGCTCTTATGGGGAAACTAAGGGAATGAATAAACTTTATTGACTCGCTTGCTCCCTGCCGAAAACTCCCTCTAACGCGAATAAGATAAAGGGATCAAATGTGATGAATAACAATTCTGGCTGGAAAGGGAGGTGAGTGAAAAATTGAGACAAAGGAGAAACCATTCCATAAGCCTATTGCAGCTCAACACGAAAGGTAACAAATGGTAAAATAATGCAATGCGAGCCGGGATGGGGGGACGGATGAATTATGGAGAAAACGTTGAGTGAAGATGTTACATGTGTGGAGAGACGGCGAAGAGCGGGAACTTCAACGAGGAATCCCTTGAGCGAGAATATGATGAGAATAAACGCCTGAGATTGATCTCATCAAATCAGGAGGGATCAAGCCTCAATATGAACCACGGTCCAGACGAGTGCGTGCTAAGGGTTGAGATGACAAATCACCCTGATTCGGAGAAAAGGAAGCTCAAGGAGCCTACTTCCTAATGCACTAGGAGAAATGTCTCCTTATCCTATCCTCTCGACGAGAAATGCCTGTCAGGATAGGATAAGGAGAAACGCCTGTCAGACCCCGACGCGTCGGGGTCTTACAGGCTAACAGTCTACTCGTATTTAGGATTTATAGCAACATACAACAATTACTCTAATAAATATACCTTTCATTTAGCAGAAAGTTTTTAACATGAAAATAATAATGAGTTGCATGTACGATATTGGCAGTTTTCTTTTGACAACTTAATAATCACAAATATGTTTGTTATCAACTCGCAATCAATAGCGGATAAATTAGTACTTGCGTAATGCACTATTTGTAGAGTATTTATCAGTACTACTCATCATTCAGTACTTGATGAATCTTTGCATGGTATGTTCTCTGTCGCCTTAATGATATTCTGACTTTCTCGCATTACCATCTCGGTTCATTTAAATAGAGATATAACTCTCGATACCTTAATTCACGTGCGAAAGGCAAGCTATTGAATAACCCTCTTCATTTAACTCTGTTACTGATTGTACAAAGAAAACGAAATTAATGATAACGGGACCGCTTTAAAAATCTTGTCAATTTTTTATGCATCTGGGTGCCCCCGTGCCCCCCTAGCCTAAATACGCCTACGTGATTCCTTTTTATAGTGTAGCAATTCTCTCTGGCGACGGGAGATAACAATAAGAGTCACATAATGTTGGTAAACGTCTTTGACGACGAGAGTAAACAAAGGGGAGTCATGTAAGGATTCTTAACACTCAATTAAAATAAAACTGCTAAATAAAAACACCGAACTTAAACTGATGTGCACTCTATTGTCGTTGAAACCCGAATGTTTATTTTAGACACAATACCTTGTATAGCAACAATGCAGAAACGATCAATGTAAAATACAAACTCGACATAACCTGAAAATAAAAAACCAAAAAGAAAACAATATAATAGTGTGGTGAGTGCACCTCACATGTAATGGAGAACAGTGGCGTTGGTAGCTCCTGCAGCTTCGTAGTTCGTATCTGTGATTACTTTTATCGCTTTTTTTATGTAAATAAAGAATGGAAGTGTTTTTTAAGGTGAATCGCATGACTTTTGTATACATTGGTCTCAAAATTTGTTATTTTCATCACCTCTATATTGAGTATAGGGTTTAGTCGATATTTTTTTCCTACACTTGCTCTCCAGTAACAAATGATCACTTATTCAAAAGATTCAAATAAATTACACTGCTAAACTTAGTTTTTTGGTCAGGAATGCATTTATTTTTCAAGTAATAATAAAATTTTGTGGAATGTTCCCATTTGGGAACATGAATGAAAACGCTTTTAAAAACTTTTTGCTCGGGTTTTCATTCATAATATTTCTCAATTAGTTGTAAAATAAATAGTATATGCTAAAAATAATAAAAATCTGTTGGTAATTAAGGTTCAGTCCTAAAAGGGCTAAGTACATTTGTGAATTAAAAGTAATCGTTTCAACATGGACATTCTAAAGCCTCAATTACACGATCTAGTTTTTCCACCCCTTTAAAGTGACAGCTCAAGATATCGCTCAAATGATGGCCGAAAAAATGACCGTTTCACACTCTCATTTTCCGCAATAGCTGCAAGGAAAGGGAAATACCATCCATTTTTCCATCAATCGGTAACGCCATTCTTCTGCAGCTGAAATCATCGAAGATTCATTTGCCACAACCAGATCTGCCAGCCAACAGAAGCAGCTAAGTGCCGGCCTCGGTGGCGGTGGGGTAAAGTCCTCGCCTGCCAAACCGTAGGTCGTGGGTTCGAATCCCGCCTGGGTAGGTGGTCCCTATCCAGGGCATGGATGTTTGTGTTGTACTTTGTTAATGTTGGAAACCCTCGTTGTAAAAGGCCGTCATGTGCTGTTTACGGGGGAAGTGATAAATAAATAAATTATATAAGTTTTCTTAGCTCCAGCCGGTGTCAGTGTAAATAAAATTGCAATTTATGATTACAAAGATAAAATGATTATTGAGTAATTTCACAGAATCAATGCGAAAAAATTTCGATAAAACAGATCGAACTAAATATGAAGTGCAGTATAAAAAGAGCATACGAAGAATTTCACGGAAATATAAGTAAGTTACCACGAGTCTAAATTAATCAATCCGATCGTTATTTCATTTTCTAGTTAGTATATATGCCCTTTGAAATCGTTAGCTACGCAGTTAGATATCACGGTTGAAGAATCGCTGAATTTCAGAACCATCCTAACTTGCAAAAACTCCAAGACGAGATTTCTTGTTCAGGTACTGTTTAGGTTTTACCCTCAACCAGGGGTCAATCACTTCACCTCTAGGACTGATTTATCAGGGAACCCAAGAGAATAAGAGTTAAGGGTAAGAAGATTTACGAACTTTCATCAAGAAAACTTTTGATGGAAATGCCCACCAGGTAGTAAAGAACTGAGAGGGCCAAGTTTCCGTGGAGATCAAGGATTCAAGCCGTTGGAAAGATTAAGTTTGTTAAATCATCCAACCTGGAAAGGGTACCGGGCCCCATAAAACAGGAAGAGTACTCGGAAGAGAGTAAGTTCAACTCAATCAAGGTGTCTTTGATTTAAGTTCAGTGCGTCCCAGCAAACCTGAAGGAAGAAAAAATATCAGGGATAAATTGGTGAGTCTTCAATTTGATCGATGCGGAAATCCTTAGCACTTGAAAATATAGGAAAATACCACAGCCGATTTCCCTATGATTTAGAGTGCAATATATTTTAAAATAATTTTCTATATTCCGTAGATTTCGTAAACACATTGGATTTTTTCAATACAAAAACATATTACAAAAAATACAAGATACTAAAAGTGCATATTCATAAAAGAAAATAGATATCGTATTTTTAATTGATGAGAAATTAGTTCCAACAGTATTGACATTATTGCGCTGTACTATAAAATGCCTGCTAAAGTAGGAAAGCTTTGACTAATCTCGAATAACATTATACAATTCTTTCACGTCATCTTGCAAAGTATCTACTAGAATATATTCGTGGTGAAACAAAAACTCAGTACTGTCCCACAAACTTTATCCTGTCGACTAGTTTCCACGGCTATAGCGTTTTTTCGGAGGATATTTCTAGTTATATCTAGACAACTACTAGAATGTAGTGAATAGTGATGCCATCACGATCAAAATAAAACGTTGTTCAAATTATTCACTGTTTAGTGTACGTTATTTCCAAGAAAAAATGGTGCGGTTGGCTCATGCAGTTTGATAAAGCACCAATTAAAAACATAAGATGAAATATATCGATTTGAGTCAACAACTATATGGCGTTATTGGCATCAATGGATGTCAGCAATGAAAGACATCCTTTTTTAACAAAATATTGATTTGGAATCGTTAATTCACGGTTGTGGTTCATTCTCAAAGCTAAAGCCTCACAAGACACTAGCAACGAGAATATGCGATGAGATAGAATCCGAAACATAGCCTGGCCTGAATATCTTATCCGTATGAGAGCCTGAAAAAATTTCACTCGTGAGCAGATTTCTTTTAAGCAGGCTACTTTCAGGGCGTACAGCATTATGTGCATAGCCAATAGAATAAATACACATTTTGCAGATAGTCAAGAAAGAACATTTCCGAAAATTCGGATTTTTCTAAGAATATTTCTGGATTGCTCTAAATTCCCGATTTTTTCTAGTGTTATGCATTGGCTGGCCACGCTGCCTCAATTTACATTCAATTTTCAGTCGATCTTCTCCCGAAATGAGTTCGAAATTGGGATTATTTTTTTATTCCAACGACACATCTAGCCTTGTAAAGTACAAGAAATATATCACACTAATACATCCACATGTACATCTACATTATACCCCACAAGCCTCCTAAAAGGCGAGAGGCAGGGAGTGTTAGGACACCAGTCGTTCTTTATAAAAAGGAATTGCTCTAAAGAAAGACTAGCATTTATTTAAGCCCTATATGGTTCGGGGAAAAACAAAAACCCATATCTATCCGTTCAGCTTAATATCTCTCCAAATTTATCGCTTCTGTCGGACTTGGAAATATAGTGGGGCTCTAATATTATGTTCTCCGTGACGCTCTTGAAGATATCCATTCTCAATTGTACAAGCAATCTAAACCTAGCGCGCAGCTACCGAGTCTCCAGCGCCTCCCAGCCTAATTCGCTTAACATCTGGGTAACGCTGTATGAACGCCCGTAGCAGTGGGCACTGAGATCTACGGTTTTATTGGAGTCCAAAATCGATCCGCCTCTTCCGCATTGTGAAATAGAGTTGTAAATGCGGTGTCTTCACCATAAGGGGCGCTTTAATTTCGGGGCCAGTTACAATGGTTTACATTATATCCTGACCGTTGACCGCAGATAATGATTGCCTCACCCGAACGGTTTTGAAACGGTTTTAAGCGTTTGGGATGCCTTTTGCGTTCAGTTCAGCACCTCGTAAACGCCAATTTCGCCTTAGCTACGATCGGTTCTTTTATACTATTCCTGATGCTCATCCGTGCGATCTTTGCCACAAATAAATCTGCCACCTAGGAAAATGAAGGGCTCACCAACCAAATGGTCCAACAAGAAAAAAAAGAAAGGATTTTTATGTAAATTCCAATAGTTGCCTTCCTTCTGGTAAATTATCGATTGATGATTAAATAAATTGGGCTAAACACGCTCGAAAAAAATTTGAGCTATTAAGCTATTGGAAATAAAAATATTCACAAAGGATATCATGGTGATTCGGGTATAGGCGAGGAGAAAATTTTAAGGATAACTACACCCAGTGAAATAAACTTATATAAAGCAGATTATACGATAGTGCATACTCCACTCACATCTACTCCGCTCACCCATTCAGACAACGTTAATTCTGGTCATGAAATTATGATAAAGCAGTAAATTGGTTACGAATTGATTTTAAAACAAAGCCGCTAATTTTTCCATCGGATATTTTCAAAATATATGGCAATTAAATGCGACAGAAAGCTTTTTTGCTTCGCCGCAGTCCAAATAACAAACATTAAAGGAGTTATTTATTTTGTATCAAATTTAGGAAAATTTCAGGCAAATACTCTGAAAGTGTTAGAGAAAATATATTTGATATCAAAGCGGCTTTGCAACTAATTGCGGCAATAAGGAGTCACCCTTTAATTTATTTAACGGTTAGCTCTCTTGCAGATCGTTCTATTGTGGAGTGAATTATTAACAAAGTAATTTTAAAATTATCGCTTTTTGTCCAAAATTATTTCCCTCTACGCGATATTTAACGAGATTAAACGGCATTCCCGAGAATTACATATAAGAAACTAAATACATTACTCTTGAGCAGTAAGGCATCTTGCTTTGCCCCGCTATTTCTTTTCGTGCTAATTGTAGTACCCGACATAAGCTGCCTATTCGTGCCGATACTTCTGTCTTTTAGACAAAAATATACAGATTTTTCTAGTGGGATTTTTTATTAATTTCAAATTTTCAACAGAAGAACAAAATTTAATCTTTTATCGGTCAAATTAGCCATATTTTGAGATGAAACTACAGAAAAATTAGCTTAGAAACAGAATAAGTGCAAATACTACATGCATCGGTACTTACAATTATTGAATTAATATCTACAGATTATTTTGAGGTAGTTTCATCCGTTTTTTTATCTCAGTAGCCATATTTTGAAATGAAATTACAGGAAAATAGGAAAGGTTTGGAAACAGGAAAATAGGAAAACAGGAAAATATGAAAATAGGATAGGCTTGGAAACAGGAAAATAGGAAAACAGGAAAATATGAAAATAGGATAGGCTTGGAAACAGAAAAACTGCAAATCTTCATGCGGAAACTCGTTTAATACGAATAAGTGCAAATACTACAGCGTAAATTCGTTTAGAATGTAATTTAGTTGGGCAATAAATATCTAAGGTTTTAGATGACACCTCCACGGGATAGGTTCCTTCAGGGTCCACAACACAACGCCATCAGAGCGTCTGTGATGCAACCGAATCGGAAAAGGTCACTCCCTTCTAGTTTCCCATTCGTTGCGGCCTTTAATGACGGTCCCGTAGGCTGTCAGGACATCAAAGCGGACTCCGGGTTAATTAGGCCCCGGAGTCGCCGCACCGGACCCAGGGGATTCAATAGAGTGGCGGCGGCTAGGCTGGGATGGTCTGATTTTTAGTGGTGGGCGTCAGAATGGTGGACCACTCCCTTATCGCGGCAGATATATTGGAGCCGAAGAGAGCTGGGATAAGCATGGAGGAGGAAGGAAAAGAAGCGATCACTTCAAAAGCGAAATCAGCCTTTACGAGGTGCTGAACTGAGCGCTAAAGGCAATCCACTCGCTCAACATCACTTCCGATCCGTTCGGGCGAGGCAAGTGTTTTATTTATTTTTTTTTTACCAGCGGTCAAAATCCGTCGTGAAAACGTAACCAGGTGTCACAGCCCCCGATATCGATTCGCCGATTTTGAGGATCATATTCATTACTTTATTCCACCATATGTGGCAATATCAGATCGATTTTTACAAAAAAAATATTTTTTGGGTAAATTTTCGAGTATTTTTTTCCCAAATTCTGATGCATTATTTCGCCTCTCAAGTTTTAGGCCTTGGCGAATTTCAGCAAATCTATAAAAAAGTCGTCAGCATGATATGAGAAATTCTAATGCTTAATATGAGAAATACGTGGAAATTTACCCTAGATTTTTTTATTTAGCAATCAATGGTCTTAGAAAAACTTTAAAAGTCTTTAATCAGTTTTTGTGTCGACTTTTATTTCTGCTAATACCGTCAGTCCACGTTCTCGCATTATTAGGAACATGCCTGTAATATTCAAGACCAGATACGTTTCTTGGCCCAAGAATGAATCCTTATATCACGTTCGTTCCATGAGTAGCTCTGCCGAATATTGAATATCACTCCAGAGCTATGCAAAATGCGAAAAAAATTAACGATTATTTTGTTTTTTAGGACATATTGAAACTTTGAGCGAACAATTCTCACAAAGGATAGATTCTGGCGTGGAAAGAAATTGCGAAAAAATCTCACAAAGGATAGATTTTGGCGCAGAAGAAATTCCATCTGTAATGTATCTACACGATATTGCAACTTACGCCGAGAATTTCACATAACAAGAAAGAATGGCCACTTACAGCGAATATTACTCAAAGCTTCAAGTAGAAAATACAATTCACCATTATAAACTAAAAATTTATTCACTGTAACGGAAAAATATTACCGATTAATATGTCTCTTAATACGCTGGAGTTTTAAGAACATTCAATAAAATAAGGTTGGACAAAAATGAGCTATTATAATTGTCTGAAAGAATTTATCTCAAAATGAATGATAATGCGCCATCGTATTGTTGATAGCTACTCGCTCTAAGATCTCGTTAAACGATTACTTTGTTTTTTGGGTGCAATTGAAACTTTGAGGGAAATATCGTCACAAAGAATAGATTCCGGCGTGAAAAGAAATTAAATCTTAAATATCTGTAGAATATGGCAACTTAAGCCGAGAATTTCACGTAGCTCAAAGAAGAAAATATGGCCACTGGATTTAGAAAAGATTTTTAAAGTTCTAGGACTCTTCTCCTCTAAGAACAAATACAATTTACTTATACAAATTTATAGCGTAGATTTAAACATAGAATTAATTAAACATAAAATTATTAAATCAGCTCAACTTACTCATTGTGAGCGATAAACTAACACGAAAATATAACAAAATTGTTCCATTTTACAAAGAAATCACATCATCACTACACTACAGCAACAACAACATTACACAAAGAAAAACATATGATACACAATGCTCCAGTGACAAATCACAGAACCAACGCGTAAGAGGTTTTAGGAATAGCAATAAGTAGCATGATGAAAAGAACAAACACCCAAAGAAATATAAGAGATACACATTTTTCTTCAATTAACCAATACCTAAGTTATTATGGGGCAGTAAGTAAGAAGCTATGAACTTTTGCCTTGAACGATTAGAAAAACCGAGTATTTTTAACATTATCAGGTAGATTATAGCAGAGATTGGATGCTACAACCTGGAATGACTTCTGGTAAGAAGTTGCGCGATGAACGGGATAATAGATGAAGTTAATATTTGATCTTGTAGTCATAGTACATACTTATTTTTAGGCTTAGTTTTAAATAGGTTATGCAGATATTCTGAATTTTTATAAAGAAACATTACGTAAAGGAAAGCAGCGAGAATATATTTATACACCGAGCATTACAAATAACTCCAAGAAAATAATACAATTAAACCATATAGTCTAAAAAGTTATTCACCGTAACGGAAAAAAAATTACCGATAAATCTGCATTTTTTAAACCTCTTAGTGCCGCATGCAGGAGTGGTACTGGCGAAAAATGCCAAATGTATTTAAATATATTATAAAATCTTCGAGAAAATATACCTGATATATCATTTTTTTGGTATTTTGACAGACTGTTTTTTTATTCAATTCTTTTCAGTAAACTTCAGCTGCGTAATAAACCCTTTGAAGGCCAACCGATTTCTAAGAACTAATTAGGTATGCTAAAAGTGCCGAGACATTTTTGCTGATTTCGCAGGAGGTTACGAAAAAAATTAGGTCCCAAAAACAGCTGAAGACATACATTCCTCAAAAACAGCTAATGACATACTTTTTAGTGTATTATTTGACGAACTTTTGGTAGTATGATTTAGTTTATAATTTAAAGAAAATTTTAATGTTAAAACAAAATGAATATTGCCTACTGAATGATTAGTGAACTATCAGTATCTAAGAGTGACATTTCAGGAGGTTAATCCTTATTTTTCATTCAAGAGTATTAATAATTTGAACAATTAACTCCCTCAAAACCGATATTTCGGCTCGTTGCACTTTTTTGCCGAGAAGCAAAAGCCGATACATCGGCCCGCAGCACTAGCAGAGTTAATTTATTAAACCTTTGGCAGGATTATTCTTACAGAGAATAAGGGGTTTCCATGCGTGAGGTGATTTTGGCGATTGTTGGTCCCCCCTTTCCCTTATTATAATTAGAGAGATATCGTGAGAGTTGTCTCGCCCCCTCCCTTTTATCTCAATTGGGATTGTTCAAATGCGTATTTTCAGCATAAATCCGTTAATCTATGCTTAATTGCGCTGGATTCATTACAAAGAAAACAACTTGTAGAATTGTATTGCATAGAAGTTAGTCATGTTTTAATAGAGAAGCACTTTTTGCTCAATTGATCCCAGTTTTCTCGCAATTTTACACTGTGTCTTGCGGAAAAAAATTGCGTGATACTTGCCAGGATCCCCAATCTTCCCCCACATGAGGTTGGATGAGAATCGGCTTGACCCCCTCACCCCCTAAAAGCCTCACGTTATTAATGGATACCACCTTAAAGTCCGATATTGAAGGAAATCAACTTTGAAATTACACTATGTGTACGTGACTTGGGCCGTGTATAGCACGTGTAATTTAAAAATCACTATTCGGAAAGATATATGATGAAAAAGAAGGCACCCAAGTGTAGTGTTTGAACCGGAAGAATCTCAGCCCGTGGAGGTGTCATATAAAACCTCTGATCTTTATTGCCCTCCTCTTATCCGTCACTTGTCGAGCAGGCAAGCAAGCAAGGGCGCGACGGTTCCCTTTTTTTATTTCCCGTCATCTCATGTTTATCTCCACCCTGATGGCCCGTACGCTGAAGCGGGCCGCGTGGGAAGTGATCTAACCAGTAGACTCGGCTCGCGCCCACGATCCACGTGTTAGCGTGCTTCGAACCGCGGCAGAGCCAAGGCCTCAAGAGACACTGGGATGTTTCACACAGATCAGAAATATGGGGATCGGATTGGTGTGGTGGCTAGAGTATTGGCTTCCCACCCGGCGGGCGGGCTCGGGTTCAAATCCCAGCAGTGGCAGAGAATTTTCAGAAACTGTCCGATCCCTGCTGAGTGTTGTGCGGAGTACACTTCAAGCGCAACATTCCGTCCGTCGGATGGGACGTTAAACCGTTGGCGACTTTCGTTAAGAGCAGGCTAACCCCGACGCCGGGTTTCTCTCCACCAATGCTTCCATACCCTTCCCTCATGGCGCAAATGACCTCAGCTGTCGGTCGCCTCCTCCAAATAACATACCATACCAGTTCAGAAATATAACACCATCGTTGCCTTTAATGATCAAAAATGCCCCCAATTATGGACATTATAAAGGGAGGAAAATAATTGTTGAAATTTTGGCCCTAGATTGCTGGGACCAATAGGAACCAAAATTACTTTTATGACGCCTGAAGATCGCGGGTTCTAGTCCCGCCTGGGTTGAAACCTCCTATCTCATGGGTATTTTTATTTGCTTTATCTAATTACAGTTATATACAGGGTGAAGAAAAATAATGTCCGGAAAATACTCTGGATATCTGAAGCCAGAGTATCAGGACCCAAGGTGGGTCCTGTGAGGGTTACAACAAGTACAAGATCAAGTATACTGCCCCGGGTGTTGCAAACACGCCTACAATATTTTTTTGTTGAATAATATATCACACAATATTTAGTTTTTATAAGCTTTGCTCTTCCGTGTAATTCACGCGCAGAGATAACTGCGGTGTGCAGGAACCCACATACGAAAAAGGTCGGGTGCAAAAGTTACGTGAACGATACAAAATCGTTTCCCAAAAGACGATAGTAAAATTCGAAAACACGTCAGTATTGTAAATAAAATTTCCAAATTACAACTTTGTAGCCGAACAGACTTTTTGTAATTATTGAAGATTATTTTAGTGATCTATACAAAAAAAAAGAGCTTACTATCAAAATATTGTACTCCCAACTCAGATATTACACACACAAGATCTGTAGGCAATTAAGTTTTCATATTCCCAAATTATTCAATAAGATTAGTGTTGGTTTAAAAAAAACTGGAATCTATAAGGGAGGTTAAGAGAGGGAAAAGCAATGATTGCTATGCACATAAATAATTTTGTTAGAGATATTATACTATATAAATAACTATGCCCTAGATGCTAGAGAAATAACTCTACGGATAAATCATAAATGGCACCTGCTGATAAGCCGACAGTGGCTTATCTCGCCAATAATGTTAAATTAATAAACAGTGTGCCTTTAATGTTTAAAAAAACGCATTTAAAAAAATATTGTTAGAATGCAAAACATTTTTTGCTATGTTACATACTCTGTTAAATCATTGCTTTTCGCTATGTGAGTGGAATAAAATTATTATTAAATGTTAAAGACACAAGCAATTATGGAGAAAAATTGGCTTCTGAATATTCGACGTGTTAAAACGGGAAACCACTGGAAAAAATATTTCTATGACTAATTGTCTCGTCCGGTAGCTATTGCCCACAACTTCCAACAGAGGAGATAGGCGCCTCGGTAGCTGAAGTACTCGACTCGGTAGATCCGGGTTCGAACCCTGGCCAAGGTGAATGATTTTTTTCTTTATGGAATTTTCGCACAATTTGTGCATTTCGGGTTCTATCCAGGGATGGCAAGGGAAACAAAACGAAAATGTTTAGTTTCGACCCGGAGTGGAACGAAAATATGGGGCTTGGTTTAAGTTTCGCTCCCGCACGAAATTAAAGTCACCAAGGAGTTTAGTTTCGAACCGGGACGAAACTTTACTCCCGGGAAGCGAAACTAAATCGATACTCCGCTGCTCATAGTTAATTTTCGATTTCAAAAGTTGAGTGGAGGGAAAAAAGAGGGAATAGTTTAGACCCATTACGTGTGACACCCATTTGGAGAGGTTAAACATTTAGCTAAAAATCGAATAGCGAGTTTGCGTTCATCGCTCTCCTGTTTTTGGCCAAAATATGAGCACCCATGCATCTAATGGCGATAGGTCGAGCCTCTACTCTATTCAACCATACTTCATACTCAATGCGTGGGTCGAAACTAAACCGTTCGAAGATGAAACACATAGTCCCTCAGGTGCGAAACATTTTATGTGTTTCATTTCGTCCTTGATTTTTACTTTAGTTTCGACCCCAAGTAGTTTCGACTCCGATATCGTTTCGACCCAGAGTTTAGCTCCATGGGTTTAAATCCATCTCGTATCGTTTCGACATTTCGCTCCCGGGAGCGAAACTATTGAATTTTTACTGGTTTTGGCTTTCATTTAGTTTCGATTGCCATCTCAGGTTCTATCACTACGTTGGATAAATATAGGGAGACATATAGGATGAATTTCGCAGCCCGCAGACGAATTTCGAATTCAATTCTCTGTTCTTCCCCCATCCGTGCGTGACTAATGATGTCTTTGAGGGAAGCATGAGGTTCTTACTTTCCTGTGCCTCCAAGAGTACGTCTCCCCTCTGATCCGAGTCTCGTGGGTTAGGAGAAGATGAGTTCCCCGACCGCTGTGATACGACATCTTCGGGGACCCCTACTATGTTACTACTCGCACCCACGGTATTCCACGAGTGGTCTGGAGTGAAGAACACGACCTGGTCGTGTGAGACATTCTGCGCTCCTTACACCTTTTCCTCGACATAGCCCGAGGGATGGATGTCTCTTCATCCTCAGACGCGAGACAAGCTCGTTAGCGCCTTGTCGAAAAAAATTAGCGACCCTATGTACGAGGTTAAGGGTGGAGACAAATGTGTTACAGAAGAGTGGGGAAGCAGAATGGTAGCCGGCACAATATCTTTGCGCTGAGTCATGAACTCGAAACTTAAAAGGTGAAATCGGATCCTATATTTCTCGTCGTTTGGCGCGCGTTTAAAATTGTCCCAGGAAACCATTTCCACCCCAACCAGTCAGTTAATAATACAATAACTGAAGCGTTCACATGGATAAGGTAGTAAGTCAATAAATATCCCGGTCAAATTAGCCAAAAAAAAGGGGTACCCTCACACAAGTTACTAACAAGCTGAAAATTTACAGAAACTTTAGGAATACCACTCTTATGAAATACTGAAAAGTTCCCATCGATTCCGTGTGTGCAAAAACTTTTATTGAAAGTCAAAGGTCACAAAAATAGGTTTTTTGAATTTTTTTGTCCAAATGATAGTTATACAATAAAAAGTATTCAGATCGAAATTGTAAATCTGAAAATTATCTACAAATTGTTGGTGTATTTCTTCTATAATTTATACCATTTCTGAGAACAAGCCATTCCAAAGGTAGCTGGAGCTGTATTCCGAAAAATTTTATATCACTTATTTTTTTATTTAAAAAATTAATCGATTTCATTCATGAAAATAAATTAAATTTAGTTTTGTTCCACTTTATTTATTTCCCAAACAAGAACAACATGCATTTCAAAGAAACAGTTATCATTTGAGTTAATTCACGAATAGTACTTTTTTTTAATCGGCAAATTTGTTATAATTAAGTATTCACAATTCAAATAAAAATTCTGGTCAACGAAAGGGAGGCATGTGTCCTCTAAACGCCCGTAACAATATGCGTACTAAGATGACATGAATGGTAGCAGATAAATAGTAGACGTTGAAATTGCTAGCTTTAGGTGTTACGGGCTCACTAAGGAAATAACGGAGGAAATAACATGAGGTTCGCTCCAAATATTTTTATTCTTAAGTTCAGGGATGAAAGAATCTATAAATAGAGGCCGATGACTTAAAGGGAATGTCTTAGTCGGAGGAGGAATTCCCCAGCATAAATTCAGCAGAAGGGAAGGGAGCTTAGCACTGCAGGAATTGTCTGTTGGATTTAATACAATTCAGGGTAGAAATGTCTCTAGATACGTAGAATATACGATTAGTTTATTTTCCTTTCGTATTCCACGGAATAAGAATATTCGGCAGTGAATAACTTTTTGATAATTACTATGAGAAAACGTATTTTTTTCCTTTGTTTTTAATTTCTCTTCATCATTGCATGGAAACTAAATTTTTCATACACGCGAAACGTATTCCCTAACGAAGGTGGCCGTATGGGCAGATCTCAATGCATATGTAGCATCAACGCAATTATTATGAGTGCGAGAAAAATAATACCGGTGACATACTTTTATTTGTAGAAGCATATTTTTTATTATAATATGTTAAAAGCTTAACCCGGGATTGAACCCAGGACCCTTCGATCAGTAGCCTAACACTAACTAAATTAAAATCACCAAGGAGTTTAGTTTCCACCCGGGAAGAAACTTTACTCCCGGGAACGAAATTAAATTAATCGAAACTCCGCTGCTCATAATTAAGTCTTGATCCCAGAAGTTGAGTGGAGGGGGATAAGAGGGAATAGTTTCGACCATTCACGTTTAACATACGTGTAGAGAAGTTAAAAAGTTGAGCTTAAAAATCGAATGGCCAGTTTGCGTTCACCCTTCTCTTATTAGTGGTAAAAATATGAGTGCCCCATGCATCTGATGACGGTAGGCCAAAACTCTAATTCATTGAACCATACTTCGTACTCGGTGAGTGGGTCGAAACTTAAGAATTCGAAGGTGAATCACGTGGTCCATCTGGTGCGAAGCATACTCTGTGTTTCGTTTCTTCCCAGAGTTTTAGTTTAGTTTCGACCCGAAGTAGTTTTGACTCTGATTTCATTTCGACCCTGAGTTTGGCTCCCCGGGTTTAGGTTCAAATCGTTTCGTTTCTTCATTCCGCTCCCGGGAACAAAACTATTGAAATTTTACTGGTTTCGCCTTTCGTTTAGTTTCGATTGCTATCCTTGCTTCCAAAGACCTCATGATAACTATGAAAAAAGCATCATGGAGTCATCTCGCACAAGACGCGAGCCTGCTCCCATGAGAAGAAAAAACGTAAGCAGCAGATCCACAGGATGGAGTCTTCTCCCGCACACAAGTGTATATCATTGTACACACATGACAAGGTGTTAATCAAACAACGCAGAGCGTCCCCTTCTTCAAGCTGTTTTATTTTACAGCGCGCTGTATACTAAAGCTTTATGGTTCTGTTATCTTCTGAAATACCATTCACGAAGTCCATGATAGCAAATTTAATTCCAGGCATGCTCCAAACGTAATACCTGATGAATTGCTTCCTCATCTATACTTCTTAGCTGAAGGGAGACTCAACTTTTTGATGAATTAAGTCTTCGCTTAGGCTACTATTGTGATTATTTCTTTCTCGTTTCGCCCATCGCAGCAGATTCGGCTACACAGTTGGCAGAAATACACCTCCTCGAGCTATTAGTTTCCTTTTTCGAGTAGCCTCTTCTCTTATGCAGAAAACCAAAGCCTGGAATTCTTCCCATTGATTTTCGGCAAATGCATGGCTATAGTATATTCCATATTTTTAATTTAAGTATACCGGGATTAGCCACGGTAATAACTTAACGGAGCCACCCGCAATACACAAACTGAGCGAAAATCCCCAGATAAAAAATCATTAGCCTCGGGAATATTCACATTAAGAATGACGCCTCGGTAGCAACTGGCTAAAGCACTATGGATGAATCCGGATTCGAATCCCAAACAAGGCGAATGACTAATTTCTCTGAGTATTTTTCCGTATTTATTGGAATTTTCATCAGATCCCTTTATGTCTCTGCTTTTACTGTTATGTCATCGGAAAATAGCATCTTGAACAGGCGGATAATCTGTTATATTTAAAATATAATTCAGAGAACTTACTCATGAAAGCCTCTCTTATGATCACATTAAGATACCCAATGACATACTCAAAGAAGCAATGTCAGTCAGTTTACTCACGGTAAGTCGCCAGAAAATTGAATTTAACATAAGAAGTGCCGCACATGATTAAAAGAGTAACTGAGAATCGATTCAGCCGTTTCGGAGGTACCTTAATAGGTAGATTACCTTTATGATAAATAAAAAGCGGAATTCATATTCATGATAATGTGATCCTTCCACTAAGTAAACTCATTGATATTCCTCGCGAACGCTCCTCCTCTATTGAAAATAGTTAGGTAATAAATGAACCACTACTGCCGGGCCGCACTTCGGACTTTTGCAAAACATAATCCAAAAGGATCGAAGTGACAGCAAAATCAAGACGTTAAGGAAGGAATAAGGGCCTACTTTTTGTATCCACCACGCACTTTATCACGAATATTACACTAGAGGATTACCGCCGCAAGAATAGACTGGTTTCCTACTATTTTTTATTGTCTAAATCGAAAGATTATTACTCCTGGAGTGCGCATTTCACGCTCTTAGATTTTCGAATGACGATATCTATTTTTCGCGATTAAACGAAGAGTGAAAAATTTCATTCGCGCGAAAACGCGACGGCTAAGTAGGAATGATGGGAAAAAGTCCGTGTGACGTATTTCTGGTTCCAGCTGTCGGCGTGTGAGGTAACTTTGGGGCGAGGCTTGAGCGCTGATACGACGCAGGATGCTAGCACGTAGCTGAGTACCCTGCTAGCAGGTAGCGCTTGGCTTAAAAAAGGATTACTATTCCCCTATCAAACGAAGGAAACTCTCCGACCATATGTAGTTTTATAGGTGATTATTAAGACATGTTTCCCTGAGCTCTGTGCCTCATGCATGCATTGGTAATCTCAGGCGATGAAAAACTGCTATCTACTCGTATAGAAACTAGGTCCCTGTGACGTCACGTGGAGTGGAATCGCATGGGCGCCAATCTAGCCTTTTTCAAATGAGGTTAAAATTGACCGTTGCAATTCGTCTAAACAGGGATTTATAAAACCAAATAATTTGTATATTATGAATACACTAATGTTGGGTAAGAAATCACAATCAAGGCTTTCGTTTTCTTTGATGAAGGAAACTACCCTATTGTTGTCGCTCCGCGCGCATAAAAATCAGATATCAAAATCGCCGCTTGCGGCGCTACCAGACGCTACCAGGCGCTAGTATTACAAAACGAACGCAATGGTAATGGGACCGTATTAAAAATTTTGCATATTTTTAAAGGGTCTGGAGGTGGCACATGCCCCCGACCCCCCCCCCCCTCCCCCATCCCTTAGATCCGCCTATGGACCCCAAGTATTTTTGACTCCGATTTCGTTTCGACCCTGAGTTTAGCTCCCCGGGTTTAAATCCATTTCGTTTCGTGACTACATTTGCTCCCGGGAATGAAACTATTGAAATTTTACCGGTTTTGACTCTCGTTTCGTTTCATTTGCCATCCCTGATCAAAATGCGACCAAATCGGCGAAAGAAATCAGCTTTCTCTGGGATAGAATTGACCTCCTCTACGCATTCCCCGTACGCTTCACCTCCATGTTCTCGGAACTCCTTAAATGGGTTCCCATTGAATTCAACATGGACAAGTCGTCGGGAAAAGGGAATTGGATTTGAGTAGCGCCGCACAGAACCGCAAAGGTGAAGGAGGATCGATTCAGCTCTGGCGAAACCAAAACCACAGCGGACTGTAAGGTCGCATTTCGTTTGCGAGAGTGCTCCGCGTGTGGATTCTTCGCACATTCACTCGTGCATACGTGAAGCCGTCGACGCATCCACGATCGCTCTCCGCGTATACGTGACGAACACGCGCTGCCGCACTGCATTTGACGTGAATGTACACCACCGTCACCAGATACGCCCTGATCAAACTTGAACGAGCGCTGTCGATTCGCGTTTGTCATCCGTAGCTGATGGAAGAGGGCGCAACATCTGTCTCCCTTGCTATCTCGGGATGACTTTTTAATAATAATAAAATGCCTTTACTCGGGCGAGGTTGAGACTAAAAAGTCCCCTCTTCCACCTAACCCCTCGATAACGTCAATGCAAGCATATTAAAAAATGTTAGCCAAACGTGCACAATACAAAGAATATACAATTTACACTGTTTGTGACATGTCAAAAATATAACCAACTATATGTGAAAATTGTGTGTAAAAAAGATTTCTGTTTGTGGAAAAAAACATGAGGATAAGGGTATAATATCCTTCAGCGATAAAACCCACTGCAGGAAAACGCCCACACAAGAAGGGGGCCGTGGAAAACCTGCGAAAAGCTACTGAGTGAAAGCTAATGTCATGTTACATGCAAAATACAACACAGTATACTATATATATTATAACATACTATTCTATACATATAATGGTAATAATAATAACAACCACCCCGAAACAGTGCTTGAAAACAGCGCATTTAAAATTTACTGCGATCTGCCAATCCAAACAGATAAAACTATAATTAATAATAGACCAGATATAATGTTGATTGACAAGAAATATAGAAATTGCTACATAGTTGATATTGCTGTGCCACTGTCGCATAACATCGAAAAGACAATAGCCGGAAAAATTAATAAGTACCAAGAATTGACATCGAAATAAAAAGAAAATGGAATATGGAATAGGTTTATACAGCTCTGATTGTCAAGTCAGCTACCGGTATCATCCCAAAGCAAATACAAAACAGTTTCAAAATACTCAACCTCCATCCAAACACATACATCAAATTGCAAGAGGCTGTAATAATTTCAACCTATCATATCACGAGAAAATTTCTCAAAGCAAATCAACAGTAAAGAGTTACCTTGGTGAGAACCCGTGCTCTATACACTAAAACAACTCAGTGAAAACTGAAGAAAATTAGAGGGTAATAATAACAATAATAATAATATGCCTTTATTCGGGCGAGGTTGAGACTAAGATGTCCCCTCTTCCACCAAACCCCTCGGTAGCGTCAATGCAAGCATATTAAAAAATGGTATATAAACCTTTACAATACAAAAGATGTACAATATACACTATTTGCGAAATGTCAAAAAACATAGTCAAGAATATGTGAACATTTTGTGTTAAAAAGATTTCTGTTTGTGAGAAAAAAATGAGAATAAGGGTGCAGGGTGAAGGACCAAATTTTTACAATTCCATCCTAAATTTCGAGGCCAATTCGACGGTTAACATTTTCAGCTACAAAAGTTCAAAAGTGATAAGGCAAAAAAAGGCAACTTTTAAGTCTCTTCATGATTGACCCCAAAATGGTTATGCATTCTTGAATTGATATATTTAATTAGAAAATTCTCCATTATTTGTAATAAAACCCTTTTATTTTTTTTATAAATTTCTTATATGAAACAATAATAAAATTACAAATCGCAAAAAAAGATTGTTATCTAAAAAAATTACCTCAAAGGAAATCCTGAGGTAATTTTCAAAAATCTAACCTTTAACTCATCGCATATAAAACAGTGGACGCTGTGGGAGTGGAAATTCGCGATGACCTTCACATAATCTACTCGGATTTCTGAGAACCGATTCCCCTCGGAATAGAAGCAAATGAGAATCGGCGGTAAAATAACATGGAAAAAAAGCCACCAGCGAATTATCCCACTGATTCAAGCCAGTGAAGAAGACTTTGAAGGCAGCGGCGAAGAGATTAACACCGCGTGACTTATTCGCACCAGGGGTTTTTCTTTTGACATTTCCGCCAAATGTCACGTGAATCGCCTAGATGTCTGCTCTGGGATTACTCGGAAGAACCAAGGATACGTTTATGGGTTGGATTGTTATTTTTGGAAAGGGCGTTCGCAATGATGCCTCGTTTTCACGCTAACAACCGGGAAAAGGTGTCAATCCGCATCCATTTCACAAATAAGTATTTTCCCAAGTCTTTTTACCCCTTATGTCAAAACTTGTATCCTATATTTTGGATTAATAATAATTTGTGTATTCTACCCATTCAAGTGGGTGTGCATGGAGAATTTTGCGAACTACCCGGCCCTCTTCACCATGCAAATTCCACTTATAGAAAAGGTACCAATCCATATCGATATTTTTTATTTTATTCTCAAACCAATGGATACAGCTCATTTTGGCCATTTCACATCGGGGTTTTCAACAAATTTATCAAGTAAAAGTTCACGAACAATCATGTCCTGGACAGAGGAAACCTACCCAGGCGGGACTCGAACTCGCGACCTCTAGTTTAGCAGGCGAAGACGTTACCCCGCCGCCACTGAGGCCGGCGAGGGATTACAGATTTATTCCAAGTCAATTTACATCTTGCGTCACAATATTTCAATCTATATTTAGAAATTTTGACGCATTGATTATTTGATTAATCTTCAATTTGATAATTTGGTAGGTTTGCGTGGACAATTTTGCGAATTAACCGACCCTCTTTCTCATTCAAATTCCCCTACCGGAAAAGGATTCGATATCACAGATGAGATTTTTGTCAAGTTGCTTTATATCTTGCGTCATAATTTATAACTCGAAACTTTGGAATATTAATTATTTAAGTATTGTACCCGTTTAAGATGGGTTGCATGGAGAATTTTGCAAATTACTTGGCCCCATTCCAATATAAACATCCATTCCTTCCAACACCCAGATTACTTCATTATTTTGCCAGATAATCCTATGCTCTTCCTTCCCCTACCTCGCTTTCCTGATATTCTACCTTCTAGCGCTATTTTGAACATTCCCTCCCCACTCAGTACTCCCTACTTCCAAACCTGTGTATCCGTCGCAGCCCTTTTAGAAATCTCCTCCTCCACCATGTTCTATTTCACCACTTCTTCACCATTAACCCACCACTTCTCTCTTCCCTTTCCTATCCATCCACTTCACCTTCTCCATTCTTCTCCACACCCACATCTCTAAGGCCCTCAGTGTCTTCCCGTATTCTTTCCAAAGCATTCATGTTTTGCACCGTAGAGCCCTACGACGATTCTTCACTAGTCTTTTCAACACACTGCCCTAAAGTTCGCTCATCAACTCCTTCCTTTGCATGAATTTCTTCTTTGCGAACGCAATCTCTTCTTGATATCCTTACTGATGCGTCCATTTTCCATTGCGCATACATGAAACCAAAACTTAAGGTTGTATCTGATGTTAAAAACAACATTAGAAGGTAGAAGGCGATGTTAAAAACAGCGTCCAAAAGTAGAATGCTAGGAAAGCGAGGTAGATGAAGGAAGAGCATAAGATTCTCTGACAAAAAGAAATGGAGTAATCCAGGTATTGAAAGGAATGGATGATTAAATGTGGAAGAGGGTCAAGTGATTCGCAAAATTCTCCATGCAAGCCTTCTTCAAAGGTTACAATACTTAAATAATTAATATTCCAAAGTTTTGAGTAATAATTTATGACGCAAGATATAAATCGACTTCAAAAAATATCTTATCTGTGATATCGACTCAGTTCAGTTGGTTAAGTAGTAGTATCCCAACGTACCATCCGCAATATCTATTCGAACACCACCATCGAGAATGACGATGTATGTATTATATTGTATGTATTATATAAGAAACTACAGCATTAACAACTTTATAAATGTGACTTTTGTCACAGTAAAAATGATAAAGCCCCAGAATTAGCGATATAGTGGTGAAAAAGAGGGTACCTTGTAAAATAGGTACACCAAAAAAATATTCCCATTGATTGATGACAGCATAGGTTTCCGCAGAACTGAATCCATTAACACCTTCCCGATTACGAGATAGTAATATTTTTAGCTATAGTATTAAAAATTGCTTACTGGAATGGCAAAGCAAAGGTGTAAAAAAAAATTCTTAGCGAATGAATTGTTATAACTCGAATTCTTTCATTATTTTCAACTCGCATCAAAGAACGAAAATATATTTTGACTAGATAAGGAAAGGAGAAAAGAAAAATGAATAAAGTGAATAAACTGAATTTTTTGCACGATCTAGAACTGAATATGACAGACAAGAATTCGCATAAAATAATTTTGGCATATAATGACCAAAGTTCATTATTAATCCTCGCTTATTAACCTTTAGACGTGCTCTAGGTGAAAAAATTCATTTATAATGTGGCTTAAAGTAAAAGGTAGCATTTCTCCCTTTCCCTTAATTAATTAGTCACAAAGGCACTTCCATAAGTTCAAGATAAAAGTGCACGTGCTCTACATAATGAATGCCCTTTTGACTTTTCCTCGTTTAAGTTCTTTCCTGCAGATAAGTTTGGCTTTTAGCTTTGAATCTCGTCTAGAACAGTTAAACTGAGGGGCTTGAATGTTAAGGTAAACGGAGTCATTTTTTGTATACCCATGCCAAGAGATAATAATAAATAATATTGAGTTATATTTTTAATACACATGATATTTCTGCTCATCTTCTATTAGGGTAATAATCCTGTGAGTGGTCTGCAATAGCCTTCCACTGATTCTGGGAGAAATCGAATTTCAAGACTTTTCATTTTGAAAACTTAAAAATTTTACACTCAATGATAATTATCGTGGCAGCTGACTATTTCATCATTAAAATTTACACTACAAAATAATGGGTATTTTAGCTATTTCCTGAATAGAGCTGAAAGTTTAAACATTTTTTATGCTGCATAGAAGCAAAATTATTGGGTTATTAAGGGTTAATCCGGTCACGGGCCAATCATTTCAATTTTCTTTACGATTGGTATCCAAGGTCCTTCACCAAGTGTCCCATGAAGTCCAGTCTTGGTCAGCCCCAATGTTTTTTTCTCATAATGTACCTTCAAAAATGGTTAAGACCAAGATTTTAAGCCAGGGTATGCCCAGGTGTTCTTTCCCTTATTTAGCATTTCAATTAGACACTGTCCTATGGGCGTCCCTATCCTTAAAATTACCTCCTCGTTCGTGAGAGTAACCACCCAGGGTATTTTCAGAATTTTTCTGTAACACCATACTCCAAAAATCTCTCCCTTATATCTTTTGCCGTGTTATAAGATCAATTTTTCTGAGTAAAACATTTTTCCATCGATTTTAGCAAGTCATTGTACTATTTCCATGTAACAGTTACCATTTTACTTCAATTACAGTCATGATTCAGTAATAACAAAAAATGAGTAGTCTTGTGACGTGCCCTCACTTTATTTTTATCACTATTTCATGTGATACAGTAAGCATTACATAAGTTTTGATGCCAAAATTAAAAAAAAAATCACCCAGTAATCAATATTTTACCTGCTCCTATAAAATCACGGCGATAGCGCGATAAGAAGAAATCAACTGTGATATAACAGATTAGTTACAAGAATCTAAGATGATTATTCATTATGACAAAAGTGTCAAACAAACAATACATCTATTTTTTCCAAAAAAACATTAGGATAACATTGTGATTTATTGCAATTCAAAACTCATTTAACCATTTATACACATATGCATCAATAAAAATAATAATAAAAATAATAATTAGGCTACCCATACATGAATATAACCAAAAGGAATTCAATATGAAGATAATGAGGCATATTTCAGTAACCCATATGTGCTATGTTTAAATTTATTGATGTTTTAGAATTTCACTTGAAGTTGCAAGCTATCGTACTCCAATTCAAATTCATTCGCGAACTGGTTTTCTGCCGCGGACAATCAATATTGCCGAAAACCGTGAAAAGGAACGAAGAGTCGATCCCGATGAATAATGTACAGCCAACGCATTTCCAAGACCTTTCTGCGGCCCATCGCAGCTGGTCGTTGGAAATCACGACCTGGATTTATCTCTGGCGCTGTGACATTTCGAATAGCGGCGTTACAATCTGTCTGGGCAGAAATACAGACGCATCGAGGAAAGGTTTATTACAAAGGGACGACTCTTTTTATATTTCCAAAAATGTTTTCATTCTAAAGCCATACAGTCCGGTGTCGCCAAAACAATTCCTTGTGGCCCATATAAAATATCTTTTTTTATCTGAAGAACAGCCGTGATATATCTGACCTCATGTTTTTATTTAAAGCAGTGAATGGTACGATAGACTGCCCTGATCTCCTATGGAAAGTTGGCATCAAAGATACCTGCAGGAACACGTTCTAGGAACATCTTCTCCAGAAAATACCAAAGTGTCTTTTATGTTACAAGCAGTGGCTTCTCAAGGCTCCGTCGTCTTGATGGAGATGCGGGATCATGTGTAAACTTTTTCAGAATTACTGCATTCACGTTCGAGGGTGAAATTCCCAATCCTTTCGTTACTAACGACCAAAATATGCGGCAGGACGTTTCTTGACCCGGGAGACGAAGACCGCAAATTTTCGTCGGAGATTTTCCAACGCAGGAGAACGAACGCCGAAGATGTATATTTTCTTAACACTCCCCCTTTATGACGGTCCCGGGTTCGCGAAGTCTTAGTTTCGGGACCTAACATAGCGGGACTTATTATTGGCTAAAATTTCTAATTTTTATACAAAATTCTGATTCTACAACTTCTGGAGGAGGTTGAAATTTATGTATTGCAAATGACCGATGACGCATGAGTGCAGTGGTTTTCAGATATCACATTTAGCAGATGTAATCGCATTAATTGAGTATATTATTATAACTATTAATTAACATTTTCATTCTATCCTCTGTATCCCTCCCCAGTCTCTCCCGAATTAAGTCAGACATAAAATTCATTTAAAATGCCCTCATTTCCAATTTGACAATCCTGATATTGTTTCCTTCTTCAACATAAGAGTAGGTATCTTCCCGCCACACCCGCTCGAGTTCCCTACTCCTCACGCCAATACCCAGGCTATCTATAATTAATCGCTGTCTATTCTACCAACTTTCCCACTGATAAACTCTTTCCCGATTGACATTGATCCGTTTTCGTTATCAATTAATATTTTTATTCGCTTAGCACCATCTCATTTAACGCCTAATGACTATACATATATAACTTTCTAAATACTGAGGTTGTAAACACTGTAATCGGTTTGTTGTTTTGATGTGTTACTGTTTGAATTGTAATTGTAATTATCTTATTGGTTTCGTTTTTATGTTTTATAAGAGCAATTTATATTTGCAGTCTTGCTGTATTTGTACCATTTTATATTTTATATAATAATTATTTTTTTCATTAAAGTATTCTATTGATTAAGTTAGGTTTCCATGGAGTACTTAAGAGGTATTTAGAGAGCCTCCCCTTCCTTCATGAACTTCTCTCTTTAATTCACAATAAAGCCTACTCACTTTCACCCTATCTAGATATACTATTCTCTTCCTTCTCCCCCTCATTTACCTAACATTCTTCCTTCTAACACCGTTTTCAACATAGCCTCCCCGCTAAGTACTCGCTCCATCCTTACTTTCGGTCTCCTACGTATCTCATACAAAAGCTGCCTCTCCTCAACCAACATGTCCAGCGCTTTGTCTTTTCTCTTCCTCTCTATGCACGTAACCTTCACAATTATTCGCCAAACCCACATCTCGAATGCCTCCACTTTCTCTCGTCCTCCTTCCTGTCCACGTTTCCACACCATATAGCCCTACACTCTAGATCAGACTCTTTACTAACCTTTTCTTTAAACTCTTACATAACGATCCTCTCATGAGCTCCCTCTGTTCATGAACGCGTCCTTTGCTAACGCAATTCTCTTCCTGATATCCTTACTACTGCACAAAAATTTTTAAAAATCACGACTTAAATTTCAAATCGTTACACAAAATTCTGATTCCATAACTTGTGATGGAGAATCATGCTGAACAAATGAACGACAGTGCATTAGCAAGTTGGCTTTCGTATTACATTATCATTCAATGACTCAATAATCTCAATTTTACCGCAGGATTTCTTAGCAGAGTCTGACGGGGATGTCACGTGATCTGGGCCAGGGGCCATCGTACCCTAGGAGGGCGCATATGGATTGCTTCGATTTCCAAATGTCACGCTGACATTCAAATGAGAATGCGGTGTTCTTTGGGAGTAGGAAGAGGGGACAAGGTCCCTGAGTCGACCTTTACCGATTCCTCCACACACGACAGCACTGGCGGGCAATTTCCCTCACAACACGCAGTGCCTATGGCTGTTTGTTACCCTGTTTTTCTCGATTCGCTACTTCAATTTGATTATTTAGCGAACGTTTTCCGTTGACGTAGCCTGTTCGCGGGAAATCTCCAAGAGCTTGAAAGGGGTGTACTCGACTTTGATCGAAATTATTCTCCCGCTAAAAATACAAGAGCGTTGTTTTTGAAATCTCTCGCGACAGCAATATATTGGATGTAAGAGCAATATTATTGTTTAGCTAATATTCGATAAATTTATCAGTGCGAATGCTTTCAGATCACATTGAGCAGATACGAGTGAACAAATTATTATTATTACTAATTATTAGCGAATTTTTTTAATTTTATGAGCGCACTAATTGAGCAATATTGTCATTCACGACTGAAATTTCTAATAGTTATTTCAAATAATTCTGATTCCTTAATTTTGATTGAGGGTGAAAATTATGGTTAGAAAATGACCGAATGTGTATTAGTGCTGTGGTTTTATTTATAAGATATAAGCGCACTAATTAAGCAATATTTTCATTTGCGAAAGAATTTTAAAATTGATGCGCAAAATAATAATGCCATGAATTTTGGCGGAAGCTGAGAATCATTTTAAACCATTATTTATCATTGATTCATGAGAGTCGGAATCATCAATGATGCATAATGTTAATGCGGTGGCTTGATGATCGCATAGATTTTCGATGGCCGGTCGTAATTTCGCAAGGACCCCTATGTTGACCTAGATTTACAAAAAGGGCTTATATCGCCATAGAATGCATAAATTTGAAACCAATAAAAAAACCACTGTACTCAAACCTTACTAACCCAAACTACCTTACACAGGTGACAGCTTCACCGTCACCTAGGCCAGTTCAATTTCATTTAAGTGTCCTTTTATAGGTTTTGATCAAATTCATGGGTTTTCAAAAATAATTCTCCTTGACCAACAATTTTTCAAAGGTAATTTTTACAACTAATACAATATTTAAAAGTGGTCAGGATGGTACAAGTTTCTATCTGAACTCACTGCTGATCAAATTAATAAAAGCAATCCGTTTGGATGAGACCAAGTATACGCTGAGATTTTTCCTTGGTTACCAAGACCGGTCAATCACTTTACTTCAACTTCACTACTCTTGGGTAGCCAAGAGTAGTGAAGTTGAGTTTAAGAAGGCATCCAAACTTTTGACCCAAAAGTTTTGATGTTAATCCTTACTTCAGCCAGTGACGACGCAAGGGGACAGAGTCCTTACTCAATGATAGATTCAATCTGCGAAAAAGTTTGCGAAATCAACTTACTGCAAGAGGGTTTCTTGACCTAAAAACTGGAAAGAGCGCTTGGGTAATTTTTACTCTCATTCATTAAATATCTTAAGTTGAGAGTCTCCAAGTTGTTAAAGAAGTCAGAAAAAACTAAGCATCTAAGACGAATCTTGAACGTAACAAGGGATTTCTACTAGAGATGGGTCAAAAAGAACCGAACTGCCAAAACGAACTGTTCACTGAAATGAACCGGTTCGAAAATGAACCGTTCTCTAAAACACCCTGTTCACTGTTCATGTCGGCACTGCACAATTGCGGCGTACTCGGTACAGTAGGTATGATCATCAAGAGGCATTTTGAAATGCAGCTTACTCGAGCAAGTGCGTTGTGGGTGCAACAGATGGCGGTTACGAGGGAGGCCATCCAAGGCCGCCGAAGTGCGTCGTAGACAACCGAGCCCCTCCCCTTCTTTCTCTACTATTCCCCTCCGATAGCCACTGAACGGTTCGTTCCAACTAATATTTGAACTGATATTTAAAATATTAGTTCTTTCGAACCATTCGAAATAACTAATATTTGAACTGATATTTAAAATATTAGTTCTTTCGAACCGTTCGAAATAACTAATATTTCAACTGATATTTAAAATATCAGTTCTTACGAACCGTTTGAAATATTAGATCAAATATTAGTTTCCTCGGGGCGTTCAGTTGGGATATCGCGTTCATTTTGATTTCGTATTTTGAACATTTGTCGATCTGTGGATGCTACTCCAAAAATATTGTTTAAAACGTGATTCATGAACTTAGGAAACGATTGAACTCATGATTGTGGAACATTTTTTTCGGTCCCTTTACCAAGTTGATATTTGGACTTATTTGGCGCCTACGATAAAATTTTTTAATGTGGATGCATCTCCAAAAATATTGTTTAAAACGTGATTCATGAACTTAGGAAACGATTGAACTCATGATTGTGGAACATTTTTTTCGGTCCCTTTACCAAGTTGATATTTGGACTTATTTGGCGCCTACGATAAAAATTTTTAATGTGGATGCATCTCCAAAAATATTGTTTAAAACGCGATTCATGAACTTAGGAAACGATTGAACTCATGATTGTGGAACATTTTTTTCGGTCCCCTCACCAAGATGATCTTTGGACTTCGTTTTTGGCGCCTACGATGAAATTTTAATTTTTTAAGTGCGCTGTATTGTGCAATGTGGATGCATCTCCAAAAATGTTGTTTAGAACACGATTCATGAACTTAAGAAACAATTAAAGTCTTTGGACTTAGTTTTTTCAGGTGCATCATCTAACTCGTTTCTTAAGTTCATGAATCGCGTTTTAAACAATATTTTTGGAGATGCATCCACATTTCACATCACATCGCACTTAAAAAATTTCATCGTAGGCGCCAAAAACTAAGTCTATAACTAAAAAAGAGTATATGATGACAATATAAAATTTGTTCATTGTATCCACTATTTATGTTTTTCTTAGGTTGGTCGTACAGATATTTACTTTTAACTGGTTTAATCTATATTTTACCCTGCGTCGCTTAAGAGTTCTCAACTGATGATAGTGGGAAACACATATTTGGCTCCAAATTACATCAAATTACTTGTTTGTATCTGCAAACTTTGGCAAGCTTGTAATAACCTATTAATTGCACACCACACTAAGCGTTCATGTACTTTAAACGCATGATAAACAATATTTTCTACCGAATGACCCTACCTGTTCACTATGAACCGATATTTTGAACTGTTCTTTTTACTGAACAGGATCAAAGTGAACGGTTCATAAAAATGAACAGTTTAACCCACCTCTAATTTCTACCTATCGTTTCATCCCGATACATCCTCTAGAGCAAATATAAACATAAAAAAAATACAAGCAAATTAAAAATTTATGAAAATTGTAATAAATGATTACTTAAAATGGTAACATTGGGGATAAGGGATTTTCGGGAGATATTAGTTATAGAGGGAGCACATGAAATCGGAATGTTCTAAGTGAAATTTTTTTTTAAATATCTGGTGTTTTTATACGATGCTGATGACGTCTTCTAGGGTAGTCATACGGGTAAGTGTGACGGCAGCTGCCGGGGTTTTGATGCCAATTAATTTTGGCATCGTCCTTAGGGCTAAGAGTGTGGACGATGCCACAGTTAGGCGTCAAAACGCCGGTGGTTGCCTTATAACTTTCCTGGTGGAGAACCCGTGGAGATATTGAGAGAAATATAAATCGGTTGAGTTAGAATTAGAATATAGGCGCATCGAAAATTGCAGATCTTCCTGCAGTTCTTACGTTCTTGGGTAATAAGGGATATGTCCGATATTCAAAATTCACAGTACAAAAAAGCCTGCCAGCGACATCATTATCCAGGTTATGAGATCAGCGGCATTACCATTTGGATAATTCTATTTCTTTTTTTTCATAAATTCAATATATATATACGAGGTGTAAAAATAACACAGTGGAAACTGAACCGTCAGAATAAAAAAATGATCATCTTCCGGCAATCAAAATAAAATTATTTCCTTTATATGATAGGTCAAAGATTAACATTAATCCTCATTTTTACGTATTTCGCTGAAGCGTTAGGGAAACGCATAATTTATGATCTAATTCCTGTTAATCCTCTGGACTAGATAACATGCGCTGATCGGAAGGAAGGTTAGAGAAAAACTTTAAATATATAATTAAATAAGCGTTTGAAATCTATCCTATCCACTCAATATTCGTAACTTATTTCTTTATTAAATACGATTGACACCCCGCAATGACAGATAAAATTAAATATTATCAGTAAAAAAAAGATTAGTTTTTTGACCACTACGGAAAACAAAAAAACCTACAAATATAAATCGGCATAAGAGATGGAGGCCGTCACTTTGAGGTAGTCCTTTATAGTAATTGAATGAATTACTTCGCACTGTTTTACAAGAGTAAATTTATTTATTTATTAACATGCGTCACAGGACTGCAGGATCAAAGGTAGTCCTGATGATACTTCACTGCAGAGAAACATGTTGCCTCATAAAATAAATATTTTGTTGCGGAAACATAGCCACATATTTCATTCAATCATTTCATTCATATTTCGCTGAGAGGCATGAAAAGTGTTGAACATTTTTTTCTCATGTACAACTAATTTCGGTTTCATTTTTTTTATTTTTAGGTGAGGGTAAGGAAAAAAGAGATCGTCAAGCTGTTTCAACTCTTGGAATACGGTGAGTGCACCCGCCTCGCTCTCTGGGGCATTCAAATGTGAAGGGGAGCGGTCCAAACACTCGGGGTGCTCCAGAATGAAAAAAGATGTACACCCAGGGCCGACTTAAACCATAACAGACTTGAATGCTTGTGGCCCGAGTATAAGAGATGATAGCAATCCAACTTCCTCAGCTACTTACATCAGGAGGCCCAAATTGTTTGCACCATAAATACAGGAGTAGCATCTACTAAGTATTTCCCTTCACTTATTAGGGAAAACCTTAACGATAAAAACGAGCATGCTACTTATATCGATGAGATCGCGCTGTACATTGAGAAAATATTAATACACTACCACAAACCGTGAAAATGGCTCTTGGGGATTAGTTTAAATTAATTCTCGATAGATTAGCAGACAGATTTGTTTATTTACTTGTTCAATGCTTAAGGGTTTTAACCAAAGGTTTAAATAAAAAATTAACCAGAATAAAAATGGATTATTCCCAACCGCGTCTTAAAATATGGACATATTCAGAAAAGCTCTGCATATTTTTTTAAATTATTCTATTCGATTTAGGTAGGTTTGCATAGAGTATTCAAGAAGTATTCTGGGAGCCTTCCCTTCCTTCAAGCATTTCCCTCATCAATTCACAATCGGGGCTACCCCCTTTCATTCTATTCAAAAATCCTATTCTCTTCCTTCATCTCTCTTGTTTACCCAACATTCTCTAACATTGTTCTCTACATCACCTCCCCGCTCAGTGCTCGCTCCAGCCATAAATTCTGCCTCATCCGTACCTGTGTTGCCTCAGATACAGAAGAGAGAAGGTATGCAGTACCCTACATATGGGCGAAAATTCTAGAAGAAAATCATTCGCCTTGACCGGGATTCGAACAGGGATTCCCCGATTTCCGGTCGAGTGCTTTAGCCAGTTAAGCAACCAAGGCGTCGTTCCAAACTGTAAAAATCTGTGCTCTATACAGGGCAAGATCTGGACTGCTGAGCACAGTACGCTACCAGCAGTCCAAGTCGAGTTCACTGCGCCAAATTCGGAGAACAAAACCTGAACTTTGAACTCTAACAATAAGAGATTTTTTCTCATCACTAGTTTAAGTATACCGGGTCTAGTCACAGTGATAATATTCATGGGGCCACCAATAAAGCACAAATTGGGAGAAAGCTCCGAAGAAAAAATCTTGATGATAACTTTGAAATGAAAATAGAAAAGCAATGATTTTTTTCTCTGGAATTTTCGCATTGCGTGTGACGGTTTAAAATTTATCACCGTTGCTCGTCCCGGTATACTTAAATTACCCTGAATATGATACAAGATATCATTAAAATGATCATACGTTACTAAAAACTGCGCACACTGTGTATAAAGTAAAACAGTATTAAAAAATATTTGTTAAGTAACCTCAAGAAATTTTGCAGTATGTTGAGGGATTAGTAGCCCACGTAGCCTGACAACTTATCTGCTTCGTGGAGAGGAATGAAAAATAATAATAAATATTTGGAAGGTTGAGAAAAAAAGATAACCTCAGCGTCAGCGCAAGATGCTTCACCTCTTGCTACTCGGTGGGAACATCCGACCCAGCTCACTGGAGCATCAAAGAGTGAAGAGGAGACGTCCAAAACACTTTCGGAGCTCCGAAATAAAATAAAGGAATATGAAAACACATCCAATGCCGCCTTCACTTTTATAGTCGGAAAATAAAAATAAATTAGCAATAAATTAACTGTGTGGAGCACCTAGCGTGAGTTTCCGTAACTTTAACATCAATATCTGCGTTTATAGTAGTAATTGGGGTGAAACCTAGTTGAATTAGCTGTGAAATTAGCGTTATAGAAAAATTAGCCATACATTAACTTAATGGTCCACTTATCGTGAGTTTCCATAACTTAAACATCAATGGTGTCATGTATTGTAGCAAGTGGCAGGAAACCTGGTTGAATTAACGTAAAATTAGTTTATAGATAAATTAGCTATAAATTACCTTACTGATGCACTTAGTGTGAGTTTCCATAACTCAAACATCCATGTCGATTATGAATTACCTAATGAAAAAATTAGTGCTTTATTATTTGATTGCATTGTCGTAGCCATTTGAACCATGCACCTATCTTTCGTGTTTTATTAACTCAAACCTTTAAACATGGAGGAAGACATCTTGAGATGAAATTTAACATGTATATAATATGGGATAGCAATGTTAACTCCGGGAAAGGTATTAAGGCGGTGAAAGACTGAAGCGCGAATCATTTTTTCCTCCCCTCAGAATAAGTTTTGAACAATGAGTACTGAAGTCATTCACCTTCCATGACTTATAAGGGATACCAATGCAGATCCTCAATCATCACCACTAGGATAATTGTTTATTTTTTATAAACGTCTGGCAAAAACGGTAGAATAACACGACAAAATCTTTTCTTATCATAAACGATGCATTTGCAGAGCAATAGTGTTTACGGGAATAAGATCAAAAACATTGGTTTTCATAAAAAAAAACATGTTTAATTGTAAATTATTGCATCTTACTGAACGTTGTGAATATTCTATAAAATGTTGAGCAAAATTAAATAATATATCTGAAATATATGGAGGTATCTCGGGGGATGCTCATGCATTTATATTGCTCCTTCTTAGCTACTTATCTGAGAGGGGTAGGAAAACCTCCCACAACGGAAGAAAAAAGACCTTCAGAACTCCTTTCCTACCCAATGGATGCACCCGATCCGCAGACGCAGTCATGAAAGAAAAACATCGGCTCAAAACACTTTTGGTTCTCCAAGATAAAAAAGAATACACATATTCAGTGCTATCTTCACTCTTGACAGACTTAAATGGGAGCCGGCCACGAGCATTTGATAGGGTTACTAGGATAATGTCATCATGATAACTAAAGATATTTACTGTGAGTACAAAAGACTTGTATATTCAGCTACATGTAAGGAATGCTTTTGTAATATTAACAAATGGAAAAGCTCAATTGAAATGAAGATGATGTAAACTATCACTGAAATGAATGGTTGAGACTGATACTTTGTGGAAATCCGTTGTAAGATATTATGTAATGATACTTTCCATTTTTCTACATAAGCCTTTCTTTTAGTATTTTTCACTGCTCTGCAGTATCATCTGGACTAGCATTATTTTAAAATAAATTTTCATGTGGAAAAGTTCAAAGTATCCTCACTTTATATCCTAAATGATCATTCATATAATTACGTAAGGGTGTAAGTTAACAAAAAAATACAGGTAAATTCCCAGGACTGAAAATAAAGGGAAGCATAAAACAAAATGGACTAAGATATTGGTGATGTGGAAGGTGATAGAAGCCAAAAATGAAAAGGTAAAAATTTCACCTGACAACTACAAAATCATTTATGTGAGTAAGTTAAAATTAATTCTCACACCTGAAGAAACTCCTTATTTATTTTGAATAAAAGACAGAAGAAGTGAACACAGTTCCAAAGCAGGGAGAAATATTTACAAATAATAATTTTATTAATTTCAGGACCATAATTTTACCTGAAGTAAGCATAAAAACATGAATCAAAATGGATAAAAAAGCAAGTGTATAGTCAAATGATTATGTTATAATGACCGTATTATGCACTCGACATTGAGTCAAGGATTAGCAAATAATATTTCTGGAAACTTTTAACGATTTGTTGAGGATGCAAACCATTTATTTCTGTTCCATTTTCTTCGTGAAAAGATTAAGGATGGTGTTCCTAAATGGGAGAAGAAGTTCTCAATGCGTAATAACGATCGCTACTGTTTGATTTTTCTCATATAAACATTCATGAGATGGAAAAAGTGGTCCAAAAGAGTCTCGGTTCGCCAGAATAAAAAAAGAATAGATACATACAGGGTCGGCTATACTCTGAGCATAATTAAATATTACCCGGGCCGTTAGCATTAATGAGGTACTAAGGCAATGAGATGGATGTAGCGAGTATTTAACGGGGAAGAGATGTAGAAAACAGTGTAAGAGGGTAGAATGTTAGCTAAGCGAGGGAGAGGAAGGAAGATAATAGGATTATTAGATAAAATGAAAAGGATTAGGTTTTATTGTAAATTGGGGAAGACAGTGCTGGAAGGAAAGAGAGGCTCCCAGATTACTTCTTAAACATTCTATGAAAACCTATCTTCATCGGAAAATAATTCAATGTTAATAATAATGATAAGATACTGAGACCAATACAACTGAAGATTTGTACTACGAATAGAAAAGTCTTGAACCTTCCGTGACTTGTAGGGATATAATTGTGAAAGAAATAACACCTAGCATCAATAAAGATAATAAGATTAATCATTCATTCATTGATACACATCCATGCAAGTCTTGGAATGAAATACTACTTGTCTTTCATCTGCTTATAAATTAGACTGGGAAAGTATTCTTGAATGAGAAAAGAAGACCCCACAGTGTATCAACCATCTCTACTCCGTAAACTCGCTCTCAGACGCATTCATGAGAGGAAAAAAGCGATCCAAAACACTTTCGGTTCTCCAGAATAAAAAAAATAAGAAACATCCAGTGCCGGCTTCACTCTTAACAGACTTAAATGCGACCCGGGCTGTGAGCATTTAAGGGATGCTAACCCCCCCTCCCCCCAACTCTTCACCTCACCCTACTCTCTCACAGCCTTTTCTTCCTTCCCCATTCCTCTTTCCTTCTCCGAGGTCCTTCATGGGGGACCACACGCGTGGAACGACAACTAAGGCGAGGGATACGTGCCGAGAAACTGTGATAGCCGAGAATTTCAACCTTCTCTCCCTCACATACACCCTAGATAAAAGTGGAAATGATCGTCTCATCCCGAAAAACGTCCTTCAAACCTGTGTGGAATGCGGAAAATTGGGGTGAATATTCGTCCCGCACAAAAAAATAAAAGAGAAGAGATTGCTGAGGAAGTAATGGTTGAAAAGTGTAACGGCCCGGGAATTGCTGGGGGGAATGCCTTTGCAAAAATTTCGTAAACGTGGAAACAGCTGAAAGAGAAGTTAGGTGCTTATGTTTAATATTTTCAGCACTTTTTGCGCCCTATTAGACTGAATTCGCTCAAGTCAAATGATTATAAACGGAACAAAGTTTGGAATAGATGACAGGTAAAGCAGAAAAAATCCGAATATATCGATATTAAGTCCTCTGCACACTTGTTCCTTTAGTTACTCATCGGGCTGAACAAATATAATGATAAAACTGATACGAAGGCTTTCACACAATAAATTAACTAACTCAACAAACCTGAAAATACCCATAAAATATTGGAGTGCTATAATATATAACATAGGGATAAATGAAATTAATTCAAATCATTTTATATCTATACATCTTCATTGAAATGCATTACTTACCTACTCTTTATAGTTAACCTACTTGTCCCTTCTGTTATACCGACCTCGCTTAAGTCAGACGGTTATAATCGGACCAAAGTAAGGAATACATGACAGACAAAGAAGAAAAATTCCAATTATATAAAGTTTTATGCACATTCTTTGCTGTCTCTCTCAAGTTACTAATAGGATAAAGAGGAAGAGGATCTCGAGGATCTAATAGTTGAAAAGTGTGTAACGGCCAGAGAACAGTTGGGAAGGATTGACTTTGCAAAATTTTTGTAAAAGAGGAAACAGCTGAAAGAGGAGTTGCGCAATTATTTTTAACGTTTTCTTTTACGTTTCCCCCTGTTAGACTAACCTCTCTCAAGTCAAATGGTTATTATCGGACCAAATTTTGGAATAGTTGACAGCTAAAGTAAAGCAATTCCGAATATATAAAGGTCCTAAGGCCTGTTTACACGGTACATTAACACGTACGGGTTAATGTCTAAATGTATGAACGCGAGAATGAACGCCAAAACGCACCGTGTAACAACCCAACTTGTGCGAATGCATGCACAGAAAATAGAACCTGTTCTAATTTGGTTCATGCATTCATACATGTTCCGTTCCGGTCCACAAAAATCATTCACACAAACGTACATTAACTCGTACGTGTTAATATATCGTATAAACAGGCCTTTATGCACATTCATTCCTTTAGTTACTTATCGGGATGAATAATTATAAAAGATGACGATCTCTAGGACGTAATCGCTGAAAAGCGTAACGGCCCGGGAACTGTTGGGGGGATTTGCCTTTCGCAAAAATTTCTTAAAAGAGGAAACAGCTGAAAGATGAATTGCGTGCTTATTTTTAATATTTTTTGTACTTCTCCCCTCTGTTAGGCAAACCTCTCTCAACACAATGAAATAGTTATAAACTGACCAAAGTTTGGAACAGATGAAAGGTAAAGCACGAAAATTCCGAATATACAAAGGCCTTAAGCAATTCCTTTGGCTATTTATCGGGATGAATAAATAAAATGGAAGTGGATCTAGGAAGAAGACGTAATCATTGAAAAGTAGGAATACAGTCAAGGCACTGTGGGTGGTAAAGAAGAAAATTTCTGTCTTCAAAAAAGTCTTCAGCACATCCATTTCTTTAGCTACTCATCTGGGTGACAGAAATAAAGAGGATATCGAGTACGTAATTGATGAAAAATTCAACAGTCTAAGACCTATAGAAAGTTTTACCTCCGCAAATTTTCGTAAAAGGGAAAATGCGAGCTTATAATTTAATATTTGTTTTATTACTTTTCCCTTTTGTGAGACTGATCTCTATCCAGTGAAATGGTTATAAACGGACCAAATTTTAGGATAGATAGCAGGTAATGCAAAAATATTCCTAATAGATAAATTTCTTAAGCACATTCATTATTTTAGTGGCTTATGTGGATGAACATATAAAAAGGAAGAGGATGGACGTAATCGCTGAAAAGTGTAACGACCTGGGAGCTGTGGGGAAGGATTGCCTTCGCAAATATTTCTTAATAGAGGAAACAGCTGAAAGAGGAATTTCGTGCTTATTTTTAATATTTTTGAGCACTTTTTCCCCTCTGTTAGACAAACCTCTATCAATTCTCATGGTTATAAATGAACAAAAGTTTTGAATAGATAAAAGGACTTTAAGTTTTCTAAACAAAACTCTAAATTCTCCATTTTAAGAAACGATTACGCTACACCAGAGTGATTTTTTCGCATCAGTCATTTATTATTTTTAATAAATTTTGATCATAGAATGAATTAATTATGAAAAACTAATTGCTTCTGAATTAACCAATGATAACAATGAATGACGTACTCTCTCAAGATGCTTATGGATATTCATCACGTAGGTTATTGCGTTAGTTGAACTCAAATTTGACCTTAAAATTCATCTTCAAGGTAGAAATTCCGGAGATCACTATCTTTCAATTATGAATATTGGACATACTAAGAACTTTCGGAGCTCAGGGCCTACAATGAGAGTCAGCTAATATTGGAAGATAATATGAAAATGCCTGTTCATTCAAGGAACCGAGAAAAATTCATTCCCCACACAAAATGTATTTTAGTTATAACTGCTTAATCCCAACTAAACAGTCATTAAGATTAACTTCCACCCAAACAAAAATCCACTCCAGAATATTAAATACACCAAAGGATGAAGTACGCCATGAAAAAATATTTGACTTAGCCGGGATTCGAACCCGGATCTCCCGATTGCCGGTCTCCGCTCTGAGAAAATGGCTTGGTGGTGGAACTAGTTAACACGCCTGACCGGCAATCGGTAGATCCGGGTTCGAATCCCGGCTAAGTCAAATATTGTTTTATGGCGAACTTCATCCTTTGATGTATTTAACTTTGTACCCGTACGCGTGACTGCGTACAAAGACACTTGCTCCTGCAGTTCTTCAGAATACAAAATTTGAAAAATATCTGAGACATGGTGACAGGAGTAAAGGCCGCTATGCACGGTGTATGATCATGCTGAATGATCACATGACCATTCACAGGATCATGCGAGCAAAATAGAACATGTTCTAATTTTCACTGAATGATCATGCGCATGAAGGTTCATTCGCGAAATATTTCGTTATACACGGCAAATTATCATGCGTATGATCATGCTGAATGATCATGCGAATGAAATCATTCGCCGTGTATAGCGGCCTTAAGGATCAGGAAACAAAAATTAAATTAAAAATTTGCGCATGCGCAGTACCTCACCATAGTTAGTGTCCTTGGTAAACCTCGCCAAACGGCAATGTAATCTTTTAAAATGGGCACATACCTGAAATAAAATAAAACAGTAGTTAGTTTTCACCGCACTCTATATAATCCATGGAATTCTTAACAATAGTGCATAATGGCAATATCTAAAATCAATAAGATAAAGATACCCTCTATCAAAATTTGTTTTTAAATCGAAGTTTTAGGATTAGAATACCAAACTAGTGACTGATTGTCCGTACCATAACATACTAGAAAAAAATGTATAACTAACTACATTGAAATAACTAGGGAATACTTCCTCAAACTTCTGAAGGACTGAAAAATCAGGTAGGTATTTCAACTTTTTATGATGTTTCATGGAGTTTAGGTCAAATTGAAACCAAGTTATAGCCAACGTTTCGATTTATGTAAAATCATCCTCAGGGCTATGAAAGTGAAAACATGAACAATATGAAATACAAGATGACAACGATATACAATAGTTTTACATTAAAAAGTTACGATCGCGTTTTTTTACAGCAATATAATTTAAAGTATACACATATATATAAGAACAGAATATAATACACAAAAAATGTAGACATACCTCTTAACTTTGTACATATTTATTGATGTTATGTTACTAAGGTATTGCCACACCTAGTTACCATTAATTTTGATTGATTAAATAAAAATAAATTTTACTGAGGTTATCAATGTCTGTTTTTTATTACAACTGTTTTTTGTTTTAGATATGTAAACCATTTCTTTGAAAAGTCTTTTTTTCAATATAATGTCATTATCTAAAATTTCAGCGTTGTCAAAATCAAAAACATGGCCATTGCTTATGCTGCGGCTAGCAAGAGCACACAGAGTTATACCACCTTATACTGTTGATTAATGTTGTATCCAAAGGGTCAACCCCGTACCTTGGCATCCATCAACCCCTCACACAATTTCTAAAAAGAACGCTTGGCTAAATCAAAATGTATCTTTGGAAAATTTTCAATTATAAGATAGAAAGCTGAAAAGTAATTTTTTAAATTAAATTTAGGAAATGATTTTCGTGTAGCTTAATAGAAATATCTAAAAACAAGATTAAAAAATCTTGTAATATCCGAAAACTTTAAAACACTAAAACAAACCCGAGTTTCGCTAACATATTGCCTATTTATGGGTGGCACTGATACGCCGAAAAGTAGGAAATAGCAATGACCGGTTGAGATGTGGGTGCGTATTTGGATACATAAGTTGGAATAAATCTGAGAAATGAATGGACAGGATGCCGGAAAATCATAGATTAATCGTGCTTTATAATAAATTTTTTTCATCAACTCACGATACATTGAACTTTTAAATCAAGCTTAAAGTTCTCGCGGAAATACATCCATATTTACTCCATTTCAATTTCATAGTTTCCTTTTTATTTCCAGATGTATACGATTCATTCCAAATTTTTTTGTTAAAGGTATTTCAACGCGCCAGAATACGGATAGCAAAGAAGTCAACGAGACAAATGAAACAGTGAGTCATCACATGAACAGCAAATCGAATGAAAGATCAATTTTCGAGTTTGGGCACGCGACCAACGTTCGAGAAATGGGCCTTCCTGGCGTTTCTGCATATTTACAAACTTTTCAAAGCCAAGAATATTTGACGACAACGATTAAATCCGTTTCTGCGAAAGCAAAAGAGCCTCCAGATGTTTGTGTATGTACTTGGCAAACGAAGCGAATGAAAGAATTGATCCAAAAAAATATTTTTTTCTCTCTCAATTCGTTACGATGACGGGGTCTTACGAGAAGGAGTGACATTTGGTAAACCGCCGCGGGGAAAAAAATATAATATTAATAAAGCTCAATTCTTTTCTTTCCGCCCCAACACATCAGCTTACATCCGATTTTTTTCTCGTGCCCTTTCTGCAAGGGGATCGACCCGAGCGTGGGAGCAGGTGCTGCCCTCCCAAGAGGGCGGCGGCTGGCGGAGGAAGCGGTGACAAAAGACTCGCGAGGGGCGCATGGAGAAAAAAAAAGAGACGAGCGACATGCGCCGCCATCCCCTCTCTTCGCCTCCTTTCGAATCTGTCTCTCGTGATTTCCTGAAAAAAATAAAACACTTTTTGCCGCTCACGAAAGTGATTCGGGAAAAGAAATGGAAAACGGAACGTGCAACTTTGCCCCGCAGCTAGACAGGGCGACAAAAACTTTCTTTATATGTTTTATTACGGGCGAGGGTGAATCTTCGATTTTCCAAAGTTGGATATGTTGCTAATACCCCGTTCCCATAGCAACTGTCAGCACAATCGTTCAAGTCATGCATACAAGGCATCGGGCTGGTGTGGTGGCTAGAGGCTATTGGCTTCCCACCCAGTACGCTCGGGTTCAAATCACGGCGGTGGCAGAGAATTGTCAGAGACTGCCCGATCCCTTCTTGAATGTTGTGGGAGGTAATACTCCGTCCCTCAGTTGGGATGTGAAGCCGTTGTTCCCTCGGCGCCTTTCGTTAAGAGCAGGCTAATGCCGACACCGGGTTTCTCTCCACGTTTATTTCCATGCCCAACCCTAAGCTGTCGCTCGCCTCCTACAAATACCACATATTGGATGCCATATATCTTGAATATATCCTTATGTCCATATATCTTCTCATCTATATCCCTATATCTTGATGCCAACATTTTTATAATACCATTTATTAAACATTGAATATATTATCCATTATTCGTTGGATATCCATGATTCAAACACTAATTATAAAAACTATGCTGCCCTGAAGCGCCCAAAGACTGAACTCCAAGATCCTAGAGTATATGATGAAAAGTGGCTTGTTTCACAATGGAGATAGTAACCCTGTAAGTAGCAATTTTCATGTCCCATGAAAAAAGTGCTCTATTGTGGCTAGTTATCGCAAATGAACTGTTTTTCGCATTTCTATCACTTCTACTTCCTAGAGCTTCACTACTTCGAGCGTCGCACCGCCATATCATAGTGAAGAGACAACGTTGCAAACCTCGTCTAACGACTACAAAGACAGGCGTGCAAACTATTTTTTCCGCTTACACTGCTCTCGCTGTTATATGTACAGTTAGGGGCAGAGAATATTAGGCAAAATACTGACCGTGCCAATACGCCAATTGTATGATAGACAGGATGGAATCAGGTATCAGATCTACCCCGAGCCCAGAACGTTGTCTACGATATTACACTTGTCCCACAGTTTTACATTTTAGAGGTGCATTGAATATAGCATTACTCGGATAGAGAATGAATAATATTTAGCTTGAATTTCAACGGAGAATATTCCGAATCAAACTAAGAAATCAAAAAATAAGAAACAACCTGTGCTGTAATTAGCCTGAATAACGAGGTACTTGACCTAACAAAAGTTCCACAAATCTACCGCGTACAGGATTTTCGAATAACTTCCGAATTTGAGAACAGAATTCAGAGCGATTGAAAGCCTCCTATCAGTGGATACTTGACTTTCATAGTTAGTTTAGGCTTCGTTGTAACGTGAATAGTTATTTATAACTTTACTTTTCGCTAAGGAAATGAGAGAAGTGTGGAAAAAATTGACGACGGCATTAAATAAGTTAATATCCAATTACAATATAAAATTTTTAGCTATCTTAGTAATCTTTTCCCAAACTGAATTCGGAAATTCCTGATACTTTTACAGAGTTTTCCAGGAGGAATCTGCAATATTTCAGGAGGTAGTAGGGGAAAAAATTTGAAGCGTTTTCCCCATTTACATAAGTTCGCGACTTCTTAGTCACTGAGTATCCATGGCAACGAAAAAGTTTTTTTTAATTCAGGTTGCTGTTGCCATGAAAACAGTTTTCGTTGGATATCCAGTTTTTTTGATATTTTATTCTAAATGTCTCCGATTATTATAATCGCACATTTCCGTCCAATATTAATTTGTAATATAATGTCCTTAATGGTACAGAGTGTTAAATACAATGTCGAAAAGGCTGGGTACCCTATAAAAACCGTTCTTATGGTAACTGCAAAGTGCATAAAAATTCACATTGAGTATTTCACAGCTCAGTAGCTTAGGAGTTTCAACCTCATGTTTATGCACAAAAAAATGCTTAAAATTGTCTCACTTATCACCTTCTGAGGAATAGCAGAGCCCACCTTACACACCATGTATACGCGAAGAAAACATGGAATTTTTGTATCATTCATTCCTAAGCTCGAAATCGAAGTAGCGAAACTAAGTAAATCGGTACCCATTAACTGCACGAGGATAATCTATCGATAAAAATGTTGGCCTCTCTTCCGGGAAAAAGATCGATATTTGCAGTTAATCCCATTTATTCTATTTCTTATCTACGTGGGCACGTTGCTGCACTGGACGAATCCGACGAGGGAGAGAAAAACGTGCACGCTGAATCGTTTCCTGGAAATGCACGAGCAATTACGGCGGTCCCAATCACGAGCCTTGTGGTACACCCAATTTTTCCGACCGTGTATAACGCGACGCGGTGGTCGGACTGGCTTCACGCTCGGCATGGCAAAGGAGGGATTAACGGGCGAGGCTTAGCGAAAAGCGCTCAAAAGGACGGGATGATAGGTTTGGACGGAGTGGGATAAATTGAGCCGCAATTAGTGCGCCCTGAAACGCTCCAACAATCGCCGGAATGGAAACATTACGGACCCGTCGCGGGCGCCGGCGGTACTACTTCCCGGCGAAAAAGGGTCGAGCAAGGACGCTTGCCGGGGGCATTTGGCGTCGCTCTACGGCGAAAAATTTCCGCCTCAGAAACCCCCGTTCTGCTTCGGGGCAGTACAACATTACGATAAAGCCTCGAGGTTTTTCGGAAGGGCACTTCGTCATTTAAGCACAGAACTTTACACTCAAGGTTTTAATGATGAGTTTAGTAAACATACAGGTATTTTCACGAGTATAAAATTTAGAAATAAAAATTTTGAGGGGGATATTGGAATATATATTAACCTAACCGATCTCGATAAGGGAAATGCTAGGCATTTCAGAAACGTGATTTTCATGTTGCCTTTTACCCCCAGGACATTGTGACACTGAGGCACTGAAATTTGTGCGCAAAAAATATATCATTAGGCACATAGAAATATTGGCATTAACGTTTGTACATTAAGTCACCATTAATATCTTCCTTCTGCTTCAGAGCAGTGCAACACTTAGAATTGGAGGAATATATTGGAATCCTTGTAATGGATTTTTTGTGATTAATGGAGATATACTTTTGTTTCATGAGGTACACTACATTCATGTGGTTTACAATGACGGTGTTTCTTGATATTAACATAATAATATATATTATATAATAAAGCGAAAAACCTCAAAGGCAGCTCAAAAATACGAAACTCATTTCGTTGCATACGCCCTAGATATTAAGGCACTGAACTCAATGGACGTAATTATGAGTTAAGTAAATATCACATTATTTTTCGAATATTTCAGTGAAATGGAAAAGTTTTTTCTATGATACTGGAGTTTTGCTCTAGCATTTTTCATACTGATATCGATAAAGTAAATTTTGAGAGATGGTTTTTTTCATCTCAATGCAGCGCCATGCTTTTTCAGGAGAGTATTTCATATTTGGACATTCACTCCATGTCCTTGGGTAAAAGGCTGAAATTATTGTAGCAAGCCTAAAAGTATTTCCTCAGATACTCCAGTTTCAAAAACTTTTAGGACATTATTAAAAGGCTTGGCCTTTTATTACCGATCTCGATAGAGGAAATTCTGAGACATAAATTTTATCCTTGTAATAAAGCTCAGAGGTTTTCCAGGAGTGTATAAAATAAATCTTGAAATAGAGAGAGCATAGGTACACATTAAATTCCCTTCGCTTTGCGAGCTCTACGCTTTTTTAATCAAGGCTAAAATAAAAACTCTTGGAAACCTCTGATTTTTCAGTTCCGAGAAATCTTTGAGGACTATGTATCTATCTGTCAAGGCCTTACATTACTGATCTCGGTAAATGTAATTCTGATAAAAAGGTATTTGGATCTCAAATCAGTGCTTGGGTTTTGACTCAGAGAATATTCCGTGCATCAAAATTTACGCACATAAGTATTTCTACGAATACTTGGTTTTAAAATTATGCTACTATATTGAGATCTTTCTCAATATAATGCTTACTTCAAAAGGGGAAATTCTGAGAGATAATAGGTCCTAGGATTCCAATTTATCGTCGAGGATATTCGGAAGAGTTCGAATTTCGGCGTTCACGAAAAGAGATACAAGGGTGTGATAAAGAGTCAAGTTCCCACAATAACTAAATGATTCAACCCAAAGGTTTTCTTAGATGGGTAAGGGTAGAGCTCATTCCACGAAAAGTCAGAGGTGTGTAAATTTCACACAAAAAGATTAAGGGGCCAATCCCTATCCCTGGACAAGCTTACACTTCTTTTGATTTTGTTCGAGTGTTCTAAAAATTTATAGATATATACTCGGGATCCATCAATCAGAATGCGGAATCCATTGCGTCACCATGCTCCACGAATTACGCCTCGGTGTATTTTTACTAGTATGTCTCCACAAAAAAATTGAGGAGCGTATTGGAAGCTTACAGGGTCGCACTTCTTACTCGAGGCTTCTGGATGATATACGACGGAGACAGGTTTGAATGGAGCGAGTCCTGAGCGGGCAGGGGATTTTAAAAACCGTGTTGGAGGGAAGTAAGTAAGGGAGAGGAAAGAAGAGAATAGGACTTATGCATAGAATGAAGTCAGGTTGACCTTATTGAGAATTGAAGGGGGAAGTCCAAGTTGGGAGAGGAGAAAAGATGGGGTAATCTCCATAACGCTACATGTACAATGGTTAAAAAATAATTCCATACAATATCATTCATCAAGAGAAGTTTGGGAACAAGGCTAATTATATGAGAGGATGGCTTGGTGGTGTAACTGGCTAGCACGCCTGACCGGCAATCGGGACATCCGGGTTCGAATCCCAGCTAAGTCATATATGTTTTCATGGCGAACTTCATCCTTTGGTGTATCTAATTATAATTCATGCAAATATTCAATTTATTTTACGAATACTTCAGGCAGAAGCAATTTTTGAGAAGAATATTGGAATATATTTGTAGCTTATTTTACTTAATAAAACGCATGAAATAATATGAGATCGGTTTTTATATTTTATACAGAATCAAAGTATTCTACAAAGAGTTCATAATCTGACACTAATCCCCTGGATTTTAGATTGCAAGCTTTCAATGACGAATAGCGAATATCTGATGTATTTTCACGAATATACTTTGTATGGCTGAGGCCTTAACTTTGTAGAAATTCATTTTAGGGTTAGGAAAAAATAACTAGAAAGAAAAGCAAAGTTGTTATTTTTTCCTAATCCTTTTCACGAACACTTAAGATAAAAATTATACTTTGAAAAGTAGTAAATAATTCACCTTTTACTAATTTTACTGAACTAAAAAGATTAGAAAATTGGATTCCAGGAGAACTGCTAGATTTTCTACTATGATTTCCCGATTTTTTGCATTATTTCATATCAATTCGCGAAGTGCTGTCTTCAATCCTCCTATCGATAAAAAAAATTAATCCTTAACACAGATTATTGCAATTTCAAATTACCAGGATGATAAATTTTACTTTAGGTATGTCAACGAGAGAAACACTGTACACGAAATTCACGATAATTACCACAGCGAAGTGAACTTCATTCCAGCTACATTAACTGGAGACATTTACTGATTACGGTCAATTTGCAGCGAAAAATCACTCTATGTGGGCTGTGATGCAAACCTATGTTCCATGATTACGCATCATCTTTGTATCCCAGCTGAAAATTCACTTTGGAAATGGCCTTTAGAAGAGGCTTAACTGACTCAACGAATGTACACAGCGGATATCAGAGGATGCAGTAACGTGGAGACAGTAATGCAATTGGGGACTGCCCTGCGATGTGAAAACGGCCATTCCAAGCGACGTGTTGCAACGGGATGAAGTTAATTTGAATGAACTTGAGTATTTTAGTTTTGAAGGGGCGGAAACGAATGACGAATGCACGCGGGAATGTATCAATTCTCGCCAGAAGATACGTGATTCGAAATAAATGATTTTTTAATATGATATCAAAAGATAACCTTTACTTCGGGAGGATTGAAAAATCGATTTTTAAAAATATACCTGACCCATTGGAAAAAGTTGTGGAAGAGATAAAAAAGAAAGCCAAAAAAATTGAGACGCCTGTAAGTCACTTACGAATATGATTAAACTCAAATCATCCGTCCGTCAAATCTTAGCATTGCTAAGTCTAAAATGAAAATTTATCTTCAGATATCAACTTTTAAATTGTTAAAAGACAGCCTCAACCGTTACTTTAAGAATTACGATCATGATTTGTTCCTTTTTAGGCTTCATCAGGGGTGGCGCCGATATTAATCACCAAATATTCGCAGCCATGGCCATGGAGAATGAAAAATCCAAAAATCGTTTTTATTACTTTACGAGATAACAATAAAGCTTAACTGTATAATTACGCCTAATTTGAAGGTAATTGAGATTTTAACTCTATGTACTCTTATGATAGTAGGAGTGCTTTGGCCAATATTAGGATTATAACATAACTAAGTAGAAATTTTAACTTTTTACCAAAACTGTCCCTTTTTTAAGAGCTGTATGTACTGAACTATTTAATATACATAGCTAATTTAGGTCTCCTATTGTTAAATTTTAATTATCTAAAATAAGGTGCAACCGATATTTTACCACTTATACGAGAACGGTGAACGTAAACTGGCCATTCGATTTTTACGCTCCATGTTTTATTCTCTCTACATGTATGGAAAAATAGTTTAAAATTTTCTAAATAGGTTTAAAAATTGTTTGAATAAATAGATTTCGCAATCTTAACATTGATGTTCGTCCAATTCTCTCGTTTAATTAAGTTCAAAGACTAAATAAGCTTAGCTCAGTGGCTAACAAGTTGCGAATCCATGTATATAGGCAAAAAAAAACACTTAATTTTGTCTCCCTTACCATCTCCCGAAGTATTGCAGATCCCTCCTGATACTCCGCGTATCTGGTTATACTTATGAGTATCAGGGATGGCAGCAGATACTAAACGAAGTCAAAACCATTAAAATTTCAATTGTTTCGTTCCCGGAAGCGAAATGTAAAAACTAAACGTAATAGATTTAAACCTAGTGAGTGAAACTCAGGGTCGAAACGAAATCAGAGTCAAAAATTCTTCGGGTCGAAACTAAAGTAAAACTGTGGGACGACACGAAACGCAGATAATGTTTCGCACCGGAGGGACTACGTGCTTCACCTTCGAACGGTTTAGTTTCCACCCACACTCCGAGTACGAAGTTAGGTTGATTGAAGTAGAGGTTCGGCCTACTGCCATTAGATACATGGGGCACTCATATTTTACCACTGACAGTGAACGCAAACTGGCCGTCCGATTTTCAAGCTCAATTTTTCAACCTCCCTACACGTATGTCAAACGTAACGGATCGAAACTATTACCTCGTATCCCCCTCGCCTCTACTTTTGGGGTCGAAACTTAACTGTGAGCAGCGGAGTTTCGATTAATTTAGTTTCGTTCCCGGGAGTAAAGTTTCGTAACGGGTCGAAACTAAACTTCTTCGTGATTTTAATTTCGTGCAAGGACGAAACTTAACCTAGGTCTCGTATTTTCGTTTCCCTCCGGGTTGAAACGAAACACTTTTCCGTTTCTTTTCACTTGCTATCCCTGTTTTTGTGCTGATAAAATAAAAATACAAGCTTATTATATGAAAAATACGTTTATATCCGAAGTCATTAAAGGTATAAAACAGAAGAATTATGTCAGTGTTGAAAGATTATCAGAAAGGAGGAATTCAAGGATAGCTTAGTCAATCCCAATCACATATATCTTCGGATTGCTGATGCAGTGACTTATAATTGTGATACATAAAAAACTCACTTGATTAACTCGAGTTTCTGGTGTACCTGGTGCAATTAATCTACAACGGAGAGAAAAATGCAATACGACAAATTCACGCATTTATGGAAAAATCATGGAAATGTTTCAAACCGGGGTATCGTAACATGGTTACATTATTACGTAAAAATTTTACTATTTTACAAGATCTAGACCGTTTTAAATTAATCTGAACTTCTTTTAATTTCCATACTTGAAATTGCAGAGTTGTGTTTTTGTCTCCACGGTGTAGAAATTCCTTTTATTAACACCAGTGGGGTAGTCAGGAATTTCATTCAGGGGAGTTCAAAACCGTGGGAAATATTTGAAAAATAAGGCATTAATTAATTATTTTAAACTAATTTTTCATAATCTAAAGAAGTTCATTTGTCAAATAAATCTTTTGTAAAATCATGGTTTTTCAATATTTTCTTTTCTTTTATGAAGGAAAGCAACTGTGTTTCCATATTTTGGGGGAGGGAGAGGGTAATTGAAAATTCAGTGATTAACACGGAGGACTCTTTCAATTATAATGTGGGCTTTAATTTTTTTTCTTTTACGCAATAAGAACTCACTGCGGCTGGTCTTTCGCAGGGCAATGCAATTTCTAGCTTCTAGATCTATCAAGTTTGCTAATGAGATGAATAGTGTATATTTGATGGGATCTCACCCTTGCCATATGTATTCACGTAACATTGCGGTAGGACGCGAAATTATGAACAATATAGCTTAGCGAATGTAGGGTACAACTACCTACCCCCTGCAAAACACAATAAATGTGGCTGGTGTGGTATCGGTAAGGATTGCTACAAAATATAGATTGAGAAATTCATAAATAATTTTCTTATTCACGCATTAATGCGATCTGTTGTATATCTTCAGTTACATTGTTTGATTAATTACAACGCGGGTGATTACATTTTCTGATTTCATGCTTACGTTTCTTATAGTTAGAATACATGGAACTAGTTGCCTCAAAGCGCGGAAGTATGAAATCTCCGACAAGATATTTCCTCTTTGACTTGAACAGTAACTTTGAAGCATTGGTAATAACTTGGGTCATAAATAGAGGCAAGGTAGCAAGCCAGAGGAGTTGGGAGAACCATAAAAATACTTGAAATAATGACAACAAAATGGGTAATAACTTGATATATACTTTGAATAAAATAGAATTTAAACTGATAGAGGAGAAATTAATTATTCCCTGTGGGTTAGTAAGTCACTGCAGACTATTATGTGAATAAAATGACGATAATATTCCCTTTTTATGAAAACCATCGCGAGTGTTATGAGTCTCCAACATAAGAACAGTCATTACTTCGATTTCCAATATACAAAGATTGGCGTGAATTTTAATTTGAGTTATAGTAAAATGTGAAATTTTAGCTCTATATTTCAAGTATACCACTTTTTCCGTCAACTTTGAGTTCATATTAATATTCTCGGGAAATAAATACGGTCTGATTTCCATGGACAATCCATATGATATTTAATAGGTAAGATTTGGTGATTTTTAGCTGATTTATTGAGATTTTCACAAAAAAGTATGAATATGGGAAAAAGAACTTCCCAGTGCAATGTCTCTAACATTAGATGATCAAAGTTTGCTTCACAAGAGGGTACATGTAATCATGAACGTTTATGGTTTTCTTTTCTTCCTGCTGTCTTTTCAGGATGGTGGTTTAAGCTTTTTTCGATATTATCTTTTACGATTGGCAGTACTATTAAAAAAATTCTTTTTAAATTACTGGATATAACAATTACGGTATCGGAAAGAACTCGAATTTGAGTTCACTTTCTGGATATTCTGTTTCTCTTGATGCTTTCTTGGTTCAATCGCAGTTTCTAACTTTCCACTTAAAACTTTGTTGTCATCAGAAAAAGAGAACTTCGCAGTTATAGCGTCCTGCAGGCGACTCGAATAAAACGTGAGGCTATGCAAAGGCTCATGAAGATAATTTTTTTGATATTTATTAGGACCAGTGCCTATATTATAAATCCAGATTTCCATGTCCTAAACATCTGTGAGACTCCTGGTCTCACAAAATACTTCAAAATTACCGATTACCGAGTGTAGTTGAGATACTTCCTAACAGAGAATATAATATATACATTTTTGACGTTCCTTAGAAGCAGTATTGGGTTAAAATGTGTTAAATCCATTCCGTTTCGTTTCTATATTTCGTCCGGGGAACGAAGCTATTGAATTTGAATTGGTTTTGACTCTCATTTAGTTTCTATCGCCATCCCTGCACAAGACCCACCTCATGAGTGTGTTATTCATGCATAGTTTACGGTCTACGCTCTTTTCTAAGCACATGAAGTCGAATACACATCCAAAATTTGCAATCCGCAGATATGTGTAGCTCTCATCCCTAGCGTAAGATGATGGAGGTTCCGAAGGAAGGGGGTAAAAATAGAAGAGACGGTATGTGCTCTAAACTCGCCTCGTTGAAAAGTTTCGATGAGCAGTTTCAGTGGGGGTCCCTTTCGGTCGTAAACAAGTTTCGGCATTCTCTCCAAGTGCAGGTACGAGCGAAAGTGAGTGGGCCCATTGAGGAAAAAAGTATCCATGACAACCAGCGTGGGACGTAAAAATTGCGATGCTCGCTTTTTTTTCCGTCGGCGGTTCGTTTACCTCCCGAGAGATGGAGCCGGAGGCGGCGGCGGCGGCACCGGGTAGAAAAATAATGCATAAATTACTTTCGAGACGGGTTGACTACTCAAGGTTTTCCATTCGCCGCGGAAATATCTTCTTTCATTCATCCTTTCCACCCCTACTATTCCTCCGAAAGAATATCTTGATTTTATTAAGCTTATTATATTAATCCTAAAAATACATGCCCGCCAGAAGCATCACGAAGTGCACACTGGATTCCTATGTCGCTGAAATGATACTAATATTTTCAACTAAGCCATTTCCACGTTCCATTTTCACGAGAATGGGGGAATATGCTGTTGATAAGGATCATTTTAGGGTGAATGAATTGAATTATTTGAGCTTAATTATAAATAACAAATATGAGAGTTAGCGATCGCAGGAAAGGATTCATCAGTCAAATTTTGTCGTGAAATTTTCAATAAACCAACCATGCCTTTTTCTCTAAAAATTATTCCAAATTTAATAGTTAGCATCGTTTTATACCAGATAAATAATGACGTAAAACTAAACGTCAGTGCCAAAAACAGCAGGCCCAAGTAGTTAGCCAGTTTTTCAATTATTAAATGCGAATAGGCTTTAACAGTGTTTACCACTGGTTAGATTAAGGATCTTTGGGCAGTAAAATGTTTAAATTACATTTTTTAAACCTGCAAAAAAGTGCATTGACTCAAAAAGAAAAATTATACCATTGGCGATTTGGCATTTCCATCAAAATGTACCACAATAAAGGTTTCGAAAGTTAATTCAACAGATGAATCTTCTTCTTCTTCCTTCCAGGCTACTAAGCCTGTTCCGGCTCCACATCACCATCTTTTCCTTGGTCTTCCTATACCTCTCTTGCCAAATGTTTGATATTCCATTGCTTGTTTTGGAATTTTTTCCTTTGGCATTCGAAATAAATGTGCCTTCCATCTATGTTTGTGGTATTGTAGTTTGTCAGTGACTGCCTGGACACCCACTTCATCTCTGATTTGAGTGTTTCTTATTTTATCCAATCTTGTGTAGCCTTTTACTGATCTTAAAAATTTCATTTCCGATGATTCTATCAGCCTTTATTCATTCTTTTTAGGTACCCAACATTCTGATCCGTAGAGTACAGTAGGGACTGCCATCACTTTGTAAAATTTTATTTGTGTTTTTTTCTTGTTTTGATTTTCAGAGTTCTTCTAATTGTGCCACATATTCTCTGGAAAGTGTTCACCTTATTTATAATATCTTTTTCCTCGTCATATGTTACATAGCATCCTAAGTACTGGAAGTGCGACATTTGCTCCAGGACTTCATCCTCAATAACAATTTTTGTTCGTATCGGGTTGCTTCCTAAAAATGCCATAGTCTTTGTTTCGGTTTTTGAAATTCTCAGGTTGTATAGTTTGCTCAATTGGTGTAGTCTGTGCACTACCATCTGGAGTTTGTCCTCTTTATCTTGTATTATAACCTGATCGTATCTTGTATTATAACCTAATAAATGAAACTTTTTCACATCTTCCGGTTTACTTAAACACGCACATATCTTCGGTGTACTGAAGAAGCTAGTTCCCACCTGGACCGTAGAAACTGCAAAGTCCAAGTGCATAGGATATTCATCGCCTGATGATTTGACCTGTAATGGCCGCGAAAGCTTGCGTGACAAAGCGCAATACGCAGCTGCTCACGGAATTCGTCGGCATCAATGAATCTCGCTGCGAAAGTCTACGTTCCAAGCTGTGCATAGGATATTATCCCAAAGCTTCGCTAAAAATCTTCAATGAGTCGATTGACATAGCATCAAACAAGCGGAGCGAATTGCTGGTTTCATTTATGCAAGCATTCCGCGACAATCCGATCAAAGATTAGTGCATTCCTCCCAGACAAGTTGATATTATAAGTTTCCTGATCCAAAAAAAAACTTTATCTCCATAAAACGGTATCGCGCAGAACACATTAAAGCAAGAATTTGCCCCGGCGTAAAACTGACACATTATATTTGGTCATGAGATTTTAATGATCATTTTATGAAGAGATTTAATCAGAGCGATGCGGACCACACTTGGTGCAGTTCAGACAAAGGACTTTCGCTTCATGACCTTTTCGTCTCACACTTCGATCACCTATTGCGATAAAAGGTTATCAGAACTGCAAGGTCATTTTTGACTCCCAAGTTGTCTTTATATGCCTTGATAGTGCAATGGTGGGTCAATGAGGCCATGAAATACGCTGGGGGCTTTCGAAACTAGTGCATTGGGATTTGGTTCCAAAAAATTTGATACAAATAAGTTGACAAGAAAGCAAATTATTTCTCTGGCGGATAAAAGCCTATATTCAAACGAAATCTAAAATTAATTTGTTTAATTAAGTCAAAAGCTGAATTTTGTTCAATCAATGGGGTAAATTTAACCCTCATTTTGAATTAAATAGTCACGAAGGTGAAGATGTGTTGTCACCAGTGGTTTCATGGAACGCGTCGGTTAACAAAAGACATAATAGTCAAAGAACGCATTTTGCTGCATCACGATTTCTAAAGGCCGTTTTACACGGTACACGGAATTGCGCAGTCTGACGTACGTGTAAAGGCGCAATCAAAATAGCGTCGTGTAAAGCGGTGAATTGCTAGAACACATGCGAGAATGCGTGGATGCGAGACGGCAAATAGCCCCTGTTCTAATTTCGTTCATGCATTCGCGCAATTCCACGCCATTTTAGAAATTAATGCAGCTCTAACCTGCGCAATTCCGTGTACCGTGTAAAACGGCCTTTATACGAGGGCCATTTTCTTTCAGCCTCCGAGAGGTCATGAACAGGAGACGAAGTGATTGATAAAAAATTATTTCATTGATAAATGTTGAGCACACTTGTGGTGTCCTTTTGATATAATCACCTAGGCGATTGAAGAATTGTTTGTGCCTGTGGACAAGCTGTACTTTTACCTTCTTCATAGGATGTTGCCGCCAATGACTTCCTACGAATTTTGCCTTTGCCCTGAAGCTCATCGCCCATTTGAAAACGCTTCCCTCCTAGCCACTTCTTCATTTCAGAGTAAAGATGGAAGTCACACGACACTACGTCGACATTGCAGAGAAAATGTCCCATAGAAATTGCTCAAGGGGCAGTTGGCTACATCAGCGCTGAGATAACGGGCGTTGTCATGGATGTGAACGCTTCCGGAAGTCAGCATGTCTCTCCTTTTGTTTTGAATAGGAATGAACGTAACGTTTCATACAATTTTGCACTATAGCCATGGGGCATCAAAAAATTCTCTTTTATCGGTCTGTCTGTCTGTCGGACTGTCGCTCCGCAGCGTGCTCTTGGCCGGAGAATCAATTGAGGCAGTGTAGTGAACGAGATTGCGACTAATCTTAAATGAACAACTTACGATCCGAAATGATTTGAGGGTGTGGTGCGAAGAACGCGCAATTGCCCTACCTGCGCAGTACCCGCCTGTCGCTTGAATGGTGTTGTTGATGAGCTATCGGAGGTTGAAAAAAACCGCCCACGTATTCGTAAAAAAAAACAAAAAAATGTATTAAAATGTAAATAATAACTTGTAATAAAAAAATAGACGGAGTAATATTTCAACTCTAAAAAAAGTTAAGTGCGTTCCGGCACTGCTAATTTCGCCATAACGTCGCTGGTTTCGTCGAACATAGCCTAAGTCTCATTTTCAGGAAATGTTTACTGCAGGGATTGATATTCATCAAGCTTCATTTGCTGGAGAGTTTAACAAGAATTTAATGAGTATATCTTCCAACTGGGACATCTGAGTGACAATTGATATCTGTCATCGTTTATGGCGGGCCTAGTAATTTGTGTCAAAATTACCTAATTTGTGATCGCCAATTGCATGTCACCTGTATATCTCCATATTTTTTTAAATTTATATTCATTGAAAATGTACTTCAAAGAGTCAATTTACTGATAAAATTAATTGAAAACGCATCGAAAATACAATACTACTTCCTTGTAAATTGGCATACGGAATAATATTTCACTTCTAAAAAAAGTTTAGGTAAAGTGCATACCGGCAATGCAAATTTTGCCATGAAGTCACTGCTTGTCCCCCACCTCGCATTTAAATGGCTTCATAAAAGCTTCCACTCGCGTCCTCATCACTGGCGGATAGAGCGATTCAAATATCACGGGGAAATATACTAAAATTTGGGCTATTTACAGGAATTTATGTTTGGGACCATAAAAGCTACCAAATTCATAAATTTTCAATTATATTTCTCGCAATTGTAAATAATTACTCTGCCGTTTTGTTGTATTAGATCCGCCACTAGTTTTGCACCAACTTTTAGCCCCTTGATAGAAAATTACTTCAGTTTTTATCTATTACGTCAACTTTTTAAACCCTCTCAAACCCTAACCTGCTTCTGGGAGAAATCAAATTTCAAGACTTCGCATTTTAAGAAATTGAAAACATTCTACTCAATTATAATTATGGTGGCAGCTACATATTTCACCATTAGACTTTACAACACAAAATAACTCGCAGTTTAAATCTTTCCTGAATGGAGCTGAAAGTGTATACATTTTTGATGTTACTTATAGAAATATCCATTATCCAAATATCCATTTTGTGCCGCTGCTGTCAAAAACTGCAACGCAACGGGCGTACAGGCAGCGTTACCCAGTTGTTTATTGAATTAGGCTGGTAGCCGCTGGGGACTCGGAGGCTGCGCGCTAAGCTTAGAAAACCAAAAATGATGCCTTTAAACGGACATATACGTTTCTTGCGCCGAAATTTTACTGTTCTCTGCCGGTTGAGATATTGAGTCATTACTCTGTGACTTTGTTTCTCTCAAAACTAAAACAATGGCTAATTTCCCAGAGAGCGAAAATATAAAAAATTTGTTAGAAGTTGTTGCATAATCTTGATTATTTTAATTTTTAATTTAATTCGTATTTTCATCGTTAACAGTTATCATTTCTACATGTTTTTCTAAAACAATTCTCTATTCTTCTTTGAATTCATTTTATTTTGTATGGGCATTGTTATTTTTATAATTCTTGAATTTTATCTAATCTATTCCGCTCTTGAAATGCACACCAATATTTGATTATCAAAATGTTTTTGTCCTAATATGTTTTTTCTAAGGTTTCATAATCAGCACCAACCACTGCTTTAAGAAATGATGGTCACCCCAATTCAGGTATGCCTAAGGGGTACCTATATTCTACTTTACTGCTTTATTTATTGTATACATGTATTTTTGCAAATTATGAATAATAAGAATAAAATTGTTATTATATAATATCATGAAAATAGTTGAAAGGGTATGGTTTTCATAAGCGGTAAAACCGAGTCTCCACACTTTTGGTACGGACAGCAGTAGTGCCTCCTTCCGGCAAGTCTATAACTAATGGACTGAGAGAGAATGGTTGACTGAGACCGTGACACACGGATGAGTATGCACTCCTCAAGACACTCGGTAGGTCAACATCCTCCACCAGAATCTATGTAGAACTCCACCCCCAATCAGAAGGCACTGCCCAGCCGAAGACCCAGCATCGGATTACAAGCACCGACCCTTCTCCGGCTGGCGACAACGAAATCTCTGACGGAAGGACCATGTTAACGTCTCCATCCATTCACCAAGATATCAATAACCATCAGCGTCCACTTAAGACGACTCACCTGCACAGATATACGCATCAACCCAATGATATTCTTACCGCTCTTAACCACTTCATTCACTCCTCCAACTAATCGTTGCTATGAGACAATATCGTATTGACAACAGTGGCGTAACTATGGGGGGATGAGGGTATGGATCCCGCCCAAAGCCCCAGAAAAATTAAAAAAAATATTTTAATATATTGTCTAGTTTTAACATATAACTACTGCATTTATTTTAAGAGAAATTTTAAGTGCCAAAATGATGTAAAATGTATTTCCAGGCATGTAATTTTTCAAAAATTTTCCTGGACATCCTGGATTTTGCTCGAAGGGGGGCCTCACCCCCAGACCCTCCCAAAGAATATTCCTAGTTACGCCACTGATTGACAATACTGGAGCAGGCTCTTTTGCAAAGAACTTTAAGCAGTAATACGTTGATTTATTTATAATTACTCGAGTTTACATGGTCAATATGAATTAAATAAGCAGGAGAAGAAAGTACTTTACATATTCACAAAAGTTACTTAGTAATACTAAGGCGACATTCTGCTAATCATATTTCCCGTCATGAATCGAAAGAAAATGGATGGATGACAGAGTAAGCGGCCTCATTCCACAACAACCAATGCGATTAGGAGTTGCGCTAAAATTAAGCGTGCTCGTGAGGGTGTGAAAACAAATAAAAATTACAAAATTAATCTATTTTATCTCAGCTTTCAGAAAATGGACACTGGTTCTGTTTCGCGTATCACTCATTGAAGTCAACAGCTTATTCCCCTGTTATAATAATATATTCGTTAAAGGTTGGCAGCGGTAAAAAAAACGGAACTTGAGCGTAGGTATTTCTGCTAATAAATTAGTTAGTCAGCATGCATATTGAAACCGGTCATTTTTTGTGTAGGTAGTTTATCCACATTGGTGAATTCGCTGATTGGCTGTACAAGTGCAAAATCGGGATAACACTTTTTATATTGTTGTTTAGACTGTTTCAATAATTTATCAAATATTGATGAAAAATTTCTCGGGATTCCCACCGGGTGTGGTATTGGGTTAATTCTCCCAACGTTTCAATGGCTGAGTCTGCCATCATCTTGAGGGGTTTACTCTTAATGTACTTTTTTACGGTACTTATTTATTTATTCATATCCCTGGTTGCCGTTATTGTTGTGCGGATGGAGCGATTAATTTTGGTATTCCAGGTACTGCTCAGTTGGAAGCCTTTATCTTTGTTTAAGCTCTTCTCCTCAAGGCGTATAGATAAATAAAATTTAAAAGAAAAACCAATTTTTTTCCCCTTCAAATATTGTTTTCCATCGTTACATATCCTTTCGTGACACCTGGAACAGTGCATGAGACATCATAACGTCCGAGAGGAAGGCCGTGTTAACGTCTCCTCCCATATCCAATGATATCAATAACCATCAGCGTATTTCCCAGAACGATGCATCGGTTACCGCCCTACCCAGAGTACAAGACGGTTGGTGCGACCTACCGCCTTGGCTCCTGTCACGAGCGATAAGAAAACACAACGACCACCCGCCTGCATTGTTGGGCCTTCCCCTGTCGTAGTGGAGGGGAACATTTGACTGCTCCATCGTACCATCCACGCTTCGCTCATGCGGACGAAGGTCTCCGGGGTCCCATGGTTAGAAGCAAGGAGAATAAGCATAGAGGCTAAATTCCATTACATAGAAGAATGATTTCTGTTGACATTTCGGTCGCATTTCAATCAGCTTTCAAAAAATGTCCAAGACGCAATGATGAGTGCAATGCGATCCAATTTTTTCCAGTATTTTGCAGAATAATGTTCGTAATTGCGAGGAATAGCAATGGGGAAGTTTTGAATTTGATATATCATATCATTGTGTATATAAATTTTAGTAAATAGCCCTAATTATGCCATATTTCCCGTGAAACGTCAAAGCAAAATAACGCAAATAAAAACAAAATCAGAACAGAAAATTCCGTTGAGAAAAGCACACGAGCACTGAATAGACCCTACGAAACAGTTTTCAGACACTGTGAAATGCCTGCATAGGAGGGTACAAGATTGGAACGTTCTAGAATAGAATAGAAAATTAAATTTATTATTCTGAGAGAAGTGTGTCCCTTAGGGACATACATGGTTATAAATATAATTGAGTCAGAAATATTACAAAAATATGTAGATTTACATTATACATCGATGTCACAGAATGCGACTTAATATATGACAAAATAGAACAAAAAATACATATGTATATGTAATTATCAGCAAGACAAACGTTTGAACTCGTAAATGCGTATGATTTTATTGATTTTGGCACAATATTCAGTTAACTTACAACATTCAATTGACATGTAGCGTTATTTCATAGTATTTCTTCTTGAATTGACTTGCATTTTTAAATTTTTTTAAATCGCATGACAATTGATTCCATATTTCGCAAGAGGTGGCATAGAAAGACCTGGCGTAAATAGATGTTCGATACGTAAAGTTCTTCCATGCGGCGTGTTGGACATTTATTTGTTCTAGCATTATATTGTACATTTTGGTGTAAATGTGAGGGTGTAAATAAGTTCTGTCATTGCTAACTTGTACATAACTTCTAGCAAATGCAGTATTAGAACACTTCCCGAGCAAACTGAAGATCTTCATCGGAAGCTAAAATAATATTTAATTGTTGTGGCCTTTTTCGTCTACTGGGTAAAAGATTTTTCAATTTTATTGCCTGTTTACATCTTTCTCTATTTATACGTGTTTTTTCCATTGCAACGTCGTGTAATAAATATAGTAAAACCATTATAATGGAGGCTTCAGCGGTCATTAAATTTAATTAAGCATTTGTACCCGAAGACGGGAGCTGGAACGCGCCCGAAACTGTCGTCATCCAAAATTGAGTCAACGCGGAATTCACCCGGAAACTAATTATCTATAGTAAAACAAATTCATTTTACCAACCGACCGATTTGTCGACTTCTTGGTATATTTTTTTAACAATCAACAATAAAAAAAATATTTAAAATTATCCCGACTTTAAGCGTGAAAACTACTGCAATTAAAATTGGCGTTTAAAAGCTTACCATTTTAGATGCACATCCGTCTTTATTTTTCATTGTAGATTCCTTTTTCATGGATTCGCAATTGAAATTTCACTGTTCTAACCCAACTATCACTAGAAGCTACTTTTCTCATGGAGGAAAAAACCTTCCTACAACGGTTGATTATCGTGTCACCTACTCAACCCTTTGGAGTGTCTCAGTTGACGAAGCCGTATTCATGTAAAGCGAATCCGGAAGTTGGATTCGCTTACGCGGAGGTGGTCATGCCCCCTGCTGGCAGCCAGCCACCATCAATCAAGTGTGGAGCCAAGACAAGGGACGAAGGGGAACGGATTGATTTTAAAGACGGCCACCGCGTGATGAGTAAACCTGGGACCCTATCCACTAAGGCAATCTATCGAATAGTTCGTGGTCGGTTCCCGGGAAGACGTCATGATTTCGGAATGAGCTACCCACTTCGGTCCATCCGAACTTTCTGTTAAGGAAACTCGTCTGAGAGTGGCCGAAATGACGAAGGGTCTCGGAAAATAACTTTCCGTTTTCAAGAATCGAAAAGTAATATGCCAGCTGGTAAGTTATGGAGTATTTTTAACGCGAAAGTGGTGCTGCAGAAGTCACAAGTAATTTGTAATGCTGGCACGGTATGTGTACAAAAATTATGGGAAATGGATGATTATGTACGGAGTCAGGCATTAAATAAAGCTACAGGCGAAGCCAGTTGGAAGCGTTAATTCCAATGAAACAATTAACGCTTTTCAACAACGCAGAAAATTTAGCACAGCGGAAACATAAAACCGCTTCCGAGTGACGGAAACGGAATCGGAACCGTTAGCGAAAAGTTCGATTCCGAAATCTTGGAAACGAAAAGACGTAGTTGCTGGATGAGGGTCGGAGAGCCTCATCGTTCGTATCGTAGGCGGCATCAGGGTATGAATAAGAAAAATTTCTTTTGCTTCATGAATAATGGTCTACCGCTTTCATGGAAAGATCTACATGCCTAAACAAAAAGGACTAGCCAGGAGGAATACTGGGTGATACCATTTCACAGAGAAAAACATTTCTTATCAACCGATATACAAATAATGTCTTATTAATCGAGTCAATACATTTTCTGATATAATATAGTATTTTATGAAATCATAGTCATAAAAATTAAAATAAAATTGTATGCTGGACTTCACTTCGTGGAATTATTATATATCTATTATATTAATATACTTAAGACTTCAATTGACGCGATTGATCTGAATACTACGCGAAATACGGTAACGGCCACTAAACGGACAGAGGTACGACGAAGTGACAACGCTCGACCTCATGTTGCCTAGCCCGTAAAAACCTACCTTGAAACACTCAAATGGGAAATATTTCCACGCGCTATAATCCTGAGATGTTGCGCCGTCCGATTATCACCTGTTCCGTTCGATGGCATATAGACAGGATGTTCAGCATTTTCACTCACACGAAGACCTCAAAAAATAGCTTGATTCGTGGATATCTTCATAAGATGAACCTCTTTTCCCGCAGCGATATTTAAGTTCTGCCAGAAAGATGGGAAAACGTTGTACCTAGCGATGAAAAATACTTTGAATGGTTCATTTGTAGCATTTTTTTACAATAAAGTTGTGGTTTCATTAATAAAAACAGTGAGAACTTAGTTGCATATCTAATATAAAAATTATTTTTTTCTTCCACAGCTTTTTAATAATTAATTTTTTAAATATCTATTTTTCGCTTTTTATGTTGAATGTTATACTGCCATACAAGTAGGTTAGACGCAAAATGCTGGTTAATTTGTACATCAATGTATACTTGATATCCACGTCAAGGGCGTACCCAGGATCATAACAAGGGGGGCAAGCCAAGTTGTGACATTTTAGCACGGAAAAGGTGAATGAAAATAACATTTTAAGAAAATTATTATAGCGCTTTATTAGTTTATGAGATTATTTCCTTGGAAAAATAGTTTTATTTTAGTCACATCTCTTCAACTAATAGATATCATTTTTCGTGGGTTTAAAGAAAATTTGTTGAATACTTTCGTTTCAATTCAGTGCTGATTTTGCTTAAAGACTTTTGCGATTTATGCTTCTAGGGGGCGGGGCAGCTGCCCCCTCTACCCCTCGCTGGATACGCCCATGATTCACGTCACTTTTCGATCTTAGACCACCCTCCCCGCCGTGGTAGTTAATTCCTGTACTACCGAAAACAGCATCATTGACAATGTTGAAGTTGTTTCGGGTTTCCCACCGGATGAGATTTTCCATCTCTGCCGACGTTTCGATGGTCGTGTCGTCCATCGTCATCAGGGCTTGTCCGGTGCTTAAATGCATCAGCGAGGCCCGGGAGAAAAGGCGGGAAAAGGCGGACCAATCACAAGTCACCTGAACAGGAGCCCATACTATATTAGTCGATCACTCAACTCGAAGACAAGCCCTGATGACGATGGACGACACGACCATCGAAACGTCGGCAGAGATGGAGAACCTCATCCGGTGGGAAACCCGAAACAACTTCAACATCATCATACGCCGGGAAAACCTCAGATCTTGCATCATTGACATTTTCTTAGAGGAAGATTAAATTCTCTTGAAGTTTCAGAGTTGCTGGGAGATAATGAAGACACAATTCAGACACTGGGGGTAAACAAAGCAATGCAAGCAAGCAGGATAAAATCCGTCTCGGTAGATCTCTGCATAATGTGCCTACTTCTCACGGGACGGGTTAAGATCTCCGACACGCAGACAGATCACGGCGAGCGTCACGGTACATTGGATCGATTCGGCCGTAGCGGCACTTTGTAGCGTCCGATGGTATCTCATTTGCGCAGCCGCCAATGCAGGGGGTGATTAGGGGCAATCAGTACACGTCGTGGGGCTGTGTCATTTGCGGGAGGGAGTATAAACACGCATCGCACTGCAGTCGAAGCCACATGCTGGTGCGCTCGTAAATATCTCGGTTTTCAATCGCTTAAGTGCGCACAGCAAGGTGGAAATGGCCGATAAAGAGAGACGTGGAGGATAATCAGACGACGATCCAGCGAGTCTGAATCGATTCAATGAGCTATGAGTCCACGCAAACCAAGCACTCGCGTGGAAGCGTATCATTTCATCGTAAAACACCAATCATCTACTATACAGGCATCATTCCATTGTGAATAAGATGATGAGTTGGTTTTACTCTGAAGCTAAAAGATACTTTTTTAACTTATCCCTCTTTCACGATCGCTTTCACCTACTTGTAACGGCAATAGCGAGAAAAAAAGCCAAAGCTATTTCAATTCAAAGTAACATTTTCGAGGAAAAATTGCTGTTATGTCAATTTTTGGTGTATCAACATGTCATTTTTTATTTACTCTAATTAATTCACTTATTATTATTATTTTTTCTTGCATTTTCTTCAGTTTTCACTGAGTTGTTTTAGTGTAAATGGCACGGGTTCTCACCAAGGTAACTCTTTACTGTTGAATTGCGTTGAGAAATTTTCTCGTCATATGACAGGTTGAAATTATTACAGCCTTTTGCAATTCGATGTATGTATTTGGATGAAGGTTGAGTATTTTGAAACTGTTTTGTGTATGTTTTGGGATGATACCGGTAGCAGAGATGACAATTGGAGCTATATAAACCTGTTCAATATTCCATATTCATTTTATTTATATTGCCCAATTCTTGGTATTTATTTATTATTATTACTATTATTATTATTGTATTTTTAATTGTATAAATAATAATGATTTTTAATTCAAGGAATTATTTGTTTAATAATTTTTAATTTGAACAATGAACAACCTCAAAGCCAATAATGCGGCTCGTGGCACTTTCTCGGCTGAGAAGCAAAAGCCGATATACCCCCACGCGGCACTGAGGGGGTTAAGAAGAATTAGCAACATAAAGAGAAACCATGGGAAAAGGGAAATTTTAAAATTATGAAATATCCATGCATTGCAAACTATTTATACCTATAAATGAGCTTCCAAACATTGCTTAAATATCTGCAATTTATCTTATATTCATTGATAGTTAACGTAAAACAATTGAAAATATGTATTCTATATCGTACATAACATAAATTACATTCATTCAGGGACGCCGACTTAGAAAAAGTATTGGGGGGGCCCAAACCGGTGATCTTTCCCCGGGAAACTTTATAAGTAGTGAGTTTTAAGTTTTGTAAGCATTTTCGAAGTGTCATATGATCAACATTAGAAGCACGGTAACTCTAATCTCGATATCTGGACACTCCGGGGAAAATCGACAAGCCTGACACTTTTTCCTCACACCCATAACGAATTATTGAGGGAGCTCGGGCCCCCTCAGGCCCCATGGAGTCGGCGCCACTGCATTCATTCATGAATAAAAATCATTTACTTATCAACAAATTCTCTTGTTCAATTGAATTATATCCTTAATTGCAAAGTGAACTGATTTAATAGCTAATAATTTAAACTTTATGATAATTGGAAAGTTTTGTCAGACTTCAGCGAAATAATAGCCACCGACATAATTTGCCTTGGATATATGCTATTCATCTCAAAATTCAGTGACTGCTAATGTTAAACGACTGAAAAAATGTGTTTGGCTCGATTCATAATATCAATTATATCTATAACAATATATATAATTATATACATAACATTCATTCACTCATCTAAAAATTTTCTCTCTGTGTTGCAATGAATAATTAGATACAAAATGAACCGTTTAAATGGTAAAATTCATGATCATCGGATTTTTTTTCAAAATTTAGCGAAAAAACACCAACTAGATAATTTAAACTGAAATTCCGATTTAAAAAATAGCGTAAAACTGTGAATGAAATTAAAAAAAAAACTAAAGTAAAAAGAAAGGAGTTAATTTTTGTGGGTGCCTATTTTAACTAAGCACATAAACTTCTTATTTACGCCTTGGAACGGGCAATATTTCATCTACTCAGCGGGGAAGGACACAACCTCAAGATTATTATGTCTCCGATTGTCGCCGAAATGATGTTAAACTGTCTGAGGAGGTGGGCACAGAAGAAAAAAAATGGAAGAGATATACGACGGGGCCAAGTGTTGAATTGCATTACGCCAACGCTCCAGGGACGATCCGTAGACACGCGACAAATTAGGCACTTCTTCCGTCGCACACGCTGATGGTCGCAATAACAGTCGCGCAGTCAACACTCCCACGCATCGCGAGGAATTCATCATGATGAACACACATCCACGAACATGCTCATAACCCTCATGAACCATTTTATTTCTGCAGGCGTACTGTCGAGGGAAGAAAGTATCTTTTTAACCGTTAACTGCATTAATTTCTAAATGCATGCTAAAAAAATTTCCTTTTAAAACCCAGAAACGCTTCAATTATTAAATTTTTTATTTTAAATTTAGAAACATATGCGCCAATGAGAAGTTTTCAATGAGTATGTGTATCATATGCGATACGTATACATTTAATTTTTAAATACTTTTCGGACAAATTGCATTGTATTAACTTTTTTACAATTTTTTATTTTTTAAGGGAAATTTGAAAATGTATCACATATGATACGTGATGGTAAAACCCAGAAACGCTTCTATTATTACTTTTTTTCATATTTTATTTTAAATTTAGAAATATGTGCGCCAATGAGAAGTTTTCAATGAGTATGTGTGTCGTATGCGATATGAATACATTTAATTTTTAAATACTTTTCGGACAAATTGCATTGTATTAACTTTTTTTACAATTTTTTTATTTTTTAAGGAAAATTAGAAAATGTATCACATATGATACATGATGGTTTATTCAACTTTTAAATTAAATTTATACGTATCACATATGATACAGATACTCATTGAAAACTTCTCATTAATTTTTAAATGTTTTCCGCACATATTACATTTTATTAACTTATTCTACTATTTTTTTATTTTTTAAGGAAATTTTGAACATGGACGACATATGATACATATTTTTAATCAACTTTTAGGTTAAATGTACATATATTTATCACAAATGATACACATACTCATTCAAAACTTGTCATTGGCGCCCTTAATTTACTAATTACTTTCTTATGAGCATTACATGATCATACTGACTACTCTAGAGATGGCTTGAAGAAATCTTCAGGTTGTCATGCGGAGAGTGGACTTCCATCTACCGCTTCCGCAAATCTTTAATTTTTTAGGAAACATTTTAATATGCATCCATATAATAAATAGTTATAAAGACAACTTTTACATTGATAAAATATGCAGCACAGATTTAGCAATTTTCCATAAAAGGTTTTCATTTCGATGACTAATTGAAAACTTCTCATTGGCGACCGAACCTTTACTAATTACAAATATAGATATCACTCGGGTAAATCCTTTCACTACCTAGTTTCTCATGCGGGGAGCTGATTTCCTTCAACATAATGAGATGCTGATCCCCTATAGCACCTACTGACTTCGAGAACCACATAGTGTAGCGGCATGTCTGATACACCATTAGGAAGAATTATGCCCTTAAGAAATAAGTGTAGTGTATCATATATGATACAAAATGCAGAGACGGGTTAAATACGCCAAGGATAAACTTCGCTATGAAAAAGTATCTGGCTTAACCGGGATTCAAACCGTGACTCCTAGAATCTGTTCATTTTATCTTTGCGGGTGAACTGGAGTGGCTAAAGCAAGTGGGGGTAAGGGGAGGGAAGGTTTCGTGACACGTGACTTTCCCCTGGCCAATCAGCAGACAGTAGGCGTGGCCTAGCGCTTCGAAAATTCAGTCGCTCTCGTTCCTCCGTCGTGTTAAGACCGTTAATCTGCTTTATAGCTACACCAACTCACCCGCAAAGAAAAAATGACCAAAGAATAGTATAAGTTTTTTTACAGTACTTAAAATGGAATACTACCAGAGAGTAAAAGAATAAATTGTGAAATAATACCCTGAAAATGTCAAAGTCCATATTATGAAATAAAAATCCATGTGTTCTATGTAATAAATTTTAAATTTAATTTTATGCTTCTCACAGACAACACTTTACACCAAAAATAGTACATATACGCTATTTTTTGAATGAATAATTATGAATTGACTGATTGGGGTGAGTCAAGGCTCACCGGTACTACAAGTATGTAGCCATAAGTACATTCTAGTAATGGAATTGAGCGTTTTGGTGCGTCGTTGGCTAGGTCATTCTGCTCCACCACTCAGTCGTTTGATTCAAATCGTATATTAAAAGGATCATTACTGCACAATTCGTTAGCGTAAAATAGACAGGAGCTATTAAATTTTATTAAACAGACCTATTTGCTTTAGAAACAAATTATACTATTCAAATTAGACAACAAAGAGAGATTTAAAATGCCATTCTTCCCTTGTATTATTACGGATAGCAACAACTCAATTAATAGGATTAATGGCGTCACTCGCTAGGATGACTCATTGCATGTTTTTTTAATATTTCTAACATTTCATGTATTTTCTATAGGATTTACTAACCATTGGTAATTTTTTTATGAATATGCATGCATATTTTGCTACTATGCGTAATGTGTCTATGACCGTGCGGTGTGCATGTGGCGGTCCTCTTGCACGCAGCATGTAAGTGATTGGTCACCCCCTGCCAGGAGGTGGCTCGCAGGGTATTATGTAGATGTATATGTAAAATTAGTGGGATGGTCTCCTAGAAGGGATTCAAAGTATATTGAACCGTACCCGCGCGTCATGGTATTTGTCACACATTATCAGGATATGTCGGATGCTTAAAGGGCACCTACACTCATCACACTGAGGAGCTTGCTTCTCTTCAGTAAAGAGAAAGGCATGAATACTAGTATCACTATACTACTATTATTACTGCTATTACTAATATTACTGCCTTGGGCGCGGTCATTCAGTGAGATCAGCAGACAACCAGTCTAATGCGGCTTCGGATAGAAGAAGTCCACATGCCATGTGTCCCCATGAAATGAGATCTCCACCTTGCCTACGCATTCTCCAGGTGTAAAGCCCACGGATAATTTGCATAAAAGCCGCTCGGTCCCTATTTATGAAAACTCACCGGGCGACCGTTCCGATATTTCCGGCCTTTCTAAAACACGCCCACGAATCCGAGTCCACGCCATTGACAAGGAAGGCAGAGGACTGAAAAAAGATAATCGCACGAGCGAGCACCGAGCCGAAGGCTAAATCCTCAGTGGCTATAAATATATCCAGCAGTTCGGTTTGTCGACATTGAACTCCATTGATCAATATTCATGGATTATAAAAGTAACAAATATATCCAAATCCGAGTTAATGTCATTTTGACCCCGTTGTTAACTGTTTAAAACGAATTCCTATACATACTTATGTATCTGCTTGGCCAAATATCTCTCTTAATTAACTCTACATGGGTCATTCCAACTCAATTCAGGAAGCTTTTGACCCTTTGGGCCTCAGATTTTGATAAAGATTCCTAAATAAGAGCATATTTACCACTAACTAAATCCAACTGGTCCGTCTTGTGGAGAGAAAACTGTGTCATACACACAGTTTTTACGTATAACTTTTAAATAATAAATTTTACATATAACTTGTAAATGACAAATTTTATGTATAACTTGTAAATGATAAATTTTATACATAACTTTTAAATGATAAATTTTACATATGAGTGGGTGAGAAGCCAAGGGGTACAAGTGATTTCTTTTTTCGACACGGAGCTAGGTAGAGAAATTAGTAATAGAAAACACTCAACCCCTAATATAAATTTTAAATGATAAATGTTACATATAAATTTTAAATAATAAAATTTATGCATAATGTGGTGTGGACTTGAAGAATGACAATTTCGAAAGTCGATTTTTTTAACCCCCCAAATGCCCCAAAAAGTAGAAGCGTGGAGGAAGTGCGCAACAATGTTACAGGAAAGTTTCGACCATTTTACCCAAGACGATTTTAGAGGGGGTCGATTCCATGACTTAAGTCGTATCTCGTCTTAGTCACCCCAAACATTTATATGAACCAGTCAGTCAGTAGTCGAAAGTGTGTTTTATACAAGCAAGTAATTCCTCAGAAATATCTACGAAAACTCTGCAAAGCCATTATTTTCGGCTCATTTTGAAGAAAATACTAACAAATTCTCAGATGGAGCAGATTAGAAAAGAAAATTCCACAAGTTTTGATATTATAAAAATAAAAAAGCAAATGGGATTATGGATACACAGTTGCATGTAGTTTACTAAGTGTTACATTTATATTTTTGTCATAATGAAAACGTATCACAAATTTATTGCATCATTTGATAAGTAGGTAACATTGAATAAATTACCTAATGTCTTAATGTCATATGACCTATGTTTTAATTTAATTGATTATTGGGAGAGGAAGATTTTTGACACATAAATGATTACGCACTCATTTTTTAAAGAAACATAAAAATCCAGGAAAGAGTTCAGCGATTCCAAATCGATTTATCGTGGTTATCACTAACTATTCCCATGACAAAATATGCCTAGTTAGGAGTTAATAGCTAGACTCGACGCAGCTATTCTTCCAACATTAATCACACGATACGAATGGCTATCATAGAAAAGAATATTGATGAGGAAAGGAGAGGCATATCTTTCCAATTGAGAAAAAACTCCCGGTTACATATGCCCTAAGGCTCGGATGCTTCGAAAGGAACAGCCATAATTATTGACATCGACTTAAGGTGAAAGAGACCAAAGTCGATGGAATTCAAGCCCACGCTTCATCGTAGAATTGAAAGCATGAAACGATGTTTACCGACGAAAGAGAAATTGAGGCAAGTTACACAAACTAATCATTACGTTTCTAGCTGCAGGTGATTGGATTCAATTATTTGCCTATCCCCATAAAAATTGGAAATATTTCATATCAACCATCCAATATGGTCGTTATTCAAAACTATTTTCATCGTGAGTAATTACAAAAATATTATCAATAAGTAGACATTACTTTATTGATTAGAGTTTTTACCCTTCTTTACATTTCCCCAAATCAGGTATCAACGTTTATGCTTTAACATAGCTTACAGAAAAGAAACTTTTAAAACAAAACTACTCCAATCAAAACGTTATTATCCGATTGCAAAGCCATGGGTTCCCGAATCTGTATAAACGTCTGGTGTCCTAACACCCCCTGCCACACACCTTTTAGGCAGCTTGCGGGGAATTATATAGATGTAGATTAATACTAGCGGCATATTATCGACGCATATATATTAGCCGCATTACGCAAGGTTTGCACAAAGCTATTGCACGTAACTACATAAAGTTAAACATTATTTTCGGAGTAACATCATAATAGGGGAATATTTGTCTAGGATTTTTCCATTTTAATCTCGGTTGAAGAAACAGATCGCTCTTGTTTACTTTGCATTAAGATCGAAACATGGTTCGATCTTTAATTAGCAGTGTTCATTTGAAATCGAAATTTTAAATAAATATTTATTTAAATTGTAAATAAAATTTGGAGCAAAACCAGTACTTAATAATTTTGTGAAGACATATGTATATTATTCACAGTGTAATAAAAGTAATCGCAAATTAATTTGCCAATCGATTGGAACAACTTAGTAATCGAAGTATTTAGGGATGTCAGTACCTTTAATACAACTACAATGATTGGGGAGTTTAAGTTTTTCTCAGATTCAAATTTAAGAAAATAATGCGGTTCAATGCCCTCAATTGTTTTTCTCCAATCCTGAACTTTAACAAAATTATGTTTATGATATTTGAATGAATAATTCAAATCTATCCATTGATACATAATACCGAAGTTGACATGTGGTAAGACATAAAAATCTACTCTACGCTCACGAGAGGGAAAGGTAGCCGAGGTGCACGCATACCTCAGCTACCGCACCACCCATACCCCTTCTTCATCAACTCCCAGTCCCGCGCGAGATTCCGGAAACCACAGCATAGTACGCGCGTGTGTAAACACAGCTCGCACCTTCCGATAATCAATATCCCGCGCCATAAAGGAGGGAAGACAGACGGAAGGAACCGTTTAAAAGCGGCACCGAGCGATTCGAAAAAGTTGCGAAAGCAAGATAAGCAAAAAAAATTTGATTGCGGGCAGAAAAAAAATGGCTCGCAACGGAGAGAAGCCAACGGCGTAGGAGGAAGGATATTACTTTCCCTCATAAACACCGCAGTTCCGTGCGGATCTGATTTCCGAAGCGCGTAAAATTCGATTTTCCTTGGACAAACAAGAGAGTTTCGCCCGTTCGAAAGGGGAAGAAATAATGGTGTTTCGATCAACTGGTTTTTCGATATCGCCAGGCATAAAACCGTTCAAAGAAGGTGATTAATTTGATAACAGCTTTCGATGAAAAAACGAACCCTTTAACTTGGCTGCGAAAAAAATAAAAAAACTTTAGAGAACTACGTTACCACGGAATTTAATATTAATATCAAAAACATAATTATAAATTAAATTAAATACTTACTGCTGAACTATTTCATAATAATCCTGAGCTCATTTGGGACGACATATAATCATCCATAGTTCTGAGCAATTCTGATTTGCAAAGCGCATACATTCATATTTTCTTCGGGCATATAATTAGGATTTTTATTCAAAGAAATACCATAATATTGATCAACTGGCTTTTTGAAAACACCAATTTTACTACGATTCCATAACACGATTACAAATCCAGATTGATTGCCAAGGAAAATATTTTCCAGGAGCGGGCATCGAACCACGAATATTGGGTTAACAAGCCACTACGCTATCCAAGTTATTATCAATTTCAAATGGAAAGATTTTTTTAGAATCAAATAACAACTATTGTACAAAAGACTACAAAAGAATTACGATTCCATAACACGATTACAAATCCAGATTGATTGCCAAGGAAAATATTCTCCTGGACCGGGAATCGAACTAAGCATTTTGGGTTACCAAGCCACTACGCTATCCAGTTTACTATAAACAGCGGGTGCGAAATCGGCATTGAGAGCTACGTCAAACCAACCTTAGGATAGTTGACGATAATGATCAAATACAAGGGGACTGTATACAGGAGGCCCCATTCCATCCCATATAAGGCTGATTTCCTTTGCCATATCGGGCGCATTTTAATCGGTTTTCAAAAATGTCCGCTGCGCGGTGACGAGTGCAATGCCAGGGGCGCAGCCAGGAATTAAGGCTGGGGGGGTTTAGGTGCAACTAATACCGGGGTGTGTGGAGGTATGGAATACACACCAGGATAATCGGTAGGTGATAGATTAATAACTAGCGGAATTTTAAGATAAACGGTTCAAAATGGTGAGTTTTACGGCTTTCTGAGGGATATCTTATTAATCCTTACACTATTCTATTATTAATATCAATCTAATCAGGTAAAATGAATTGAACTTAAATATTTCTCTGAGCTTTGGGAGGGAGGGGTTTAACCCCCAAAACCATCCCTCGCTGCGCCACTGTGTAATGCTATCCCATTTTTTCATATATTTTGTACTTATTATAATGTTAGTAATTGCAAGGAATAGCATTAAAAAGTAGTGAATTTGATAGATCACATCATCATGTGTATAAATGTTGGTCAATACTCCAAACGAAGAACTTGCAAGGATTGTGTACAGCCAAATATCTCATGCATCGTATAGAAAATCAAAAATCTTTAACATGTATACTTACCTTTAATCTGAGTGACACATATTAATTAAACTGTAGTGTCCTGAAAATATGATATCGTTTTCAAACTGTTTTTCGCGTGCCATTTAGGTACCTTGATGCGTGACGTTATATATGCCTTTCCGTAGCAGGGTAGCCTGGCATAACAATGTGTTTATCAGTTTGAGACGCTGGAAATTGGATTTACCTTGTGATTTACATCTCCTGCGCTGTAATACAAGTTAAAAGAAGTACGCTAGCTGTTTTTACTTCACAGCAAAGAGAATTCTTGGCATGGAAGCTAGACACATTCGTGCGGAGTCAGGCAATCTGCCTGAAGTCAAATATCTCATAATGATGGAGTACTTAATAAGCTGTTAAAAGTACACATCATCAGAAATATGAAATGTAATGGCTTTGCGGTAAGTATGCTATTTACAAGATAAATGAATACATAAATTGTTTTCATGTGAATTCTGTAGCATTAGGTCGTCATTCTTAGCAAAGTTACGATAATGCATGAGACCCTTTCGTAATGTTTACATTATGAATCTTTATTCCAGATCAACGAGAAAAGAAGACGTTGAGAGCGCGATTGGACGTGCGCCATTACAAATATTTAATAATTTATGCTGGGTGAAGTGCGAGATTTGTCCGGAACAAAAAGTTAAGGCCAAAGATTATAATGTCACCAAGGTGTCCGAGGAAGCGTCGAACGAGCGAAAGCGTCGGCGTTTTATTTTCCTTATTTTCCGGTAGAACTCGGATCAATTTGTCCGTCAGCGACACGCGTGGCGACTTTTGTAAACCCATTTAAATGCGCGGTGGGTGACAACACATTAATAGATCGACTTGCGCATCCTCTTGCGCAATATTCGTAATCCAATACACTATCAAAAGGATTGAAAATGGTGGTGGTTATAATAGATTTTTCCCACCACTCCTCCTCTAAGTTCCCCCAACCACCATATTCCCCACTTCCATTCTTGGTCAAGGTCCAGTTGACTGTTAGTCCAACCGCTCAGCTGGACCGAAGAGATAAGCGTCGACACGTCCAATAAATATCACCAAATTCTCTCCCACACGTTCATAACACACTCCCACGCGCTCTTATGTGTCAGAGACGACCATGTGGAGCGGAATCGTAGATCTTAATGGTAAAATGCCTACAAATTACATATTTTCATTTCTGATGATGCATCTCATTTCATATTTCAACTCATTACATTCGGTACGCATTCGGAAGTTGGTTTCAAAGATTTATTGGCAAAAATACGAAATTATGCATATAGAAATTTTATAAAAGAATTAAAAAGTTCTGATTTTCCAAAAAGCAGTATAGAATGGACTAAAAATTAAAAAACAAAAAGTTTCAAGACCCGCAGAAAAAAGTGTAGTGCAGATAGGATTATATTAGAAACGAGTTTAGAAGAGTGAGTATTATAGTTATATACTTAGGTGAGTGAGTATTGGCATGGAGTATTTATATATAAGACCTAATCAGCACCCACACTTTATTCTCCGAGCGATGAAAATTTTATTTTTCAGTGCATTTTATATTGTTTTTTGTAAAAGTGGGATGGTTCAGCCATGCATGAGTCTAACATTGAAGTCAGCTACCCATAATTCACTTTTTGAAAAAGTAACAGCAAAGAATGAATTTGCTGGGTTCCAGCGGACTCCAGTATGCCCTTCTAGGGTTAATCACACGTAATAATCTAGCAATGTTCTACTTTTTAATGGTAAATCATGTAATCGCTTACACCAGAGCTCTTAAAGACATTTCTACCAAAAACTTTATAACTAACGCCATTTTTGAGAAAGGTAAACTATTTTTCCAAATGGAATTCTAGTTAATTTATTAGAGCAGAATTGGACACTTTTTTAAATGTCTGATTATTTAATATTGTATTGTTATCAGAATCAAGCAAGTTTGCAACACTTCAAACCGATGCGTCAATAGGAAGTGGGGTGAAAATCAATTACTAGGTTCCATCGATAAAACGCAAACAGAGGAAGCAAGTGAAAGAGCGTGTAAAAAATCATCAGCGTCGGCTTCAGCTTGAACCCGCGGGGGAACTAAAAAAAAACTCAATATAAAAACTCACTGCCCCATTTATTTGAACAGGTTAGAAAAAAGGAGAACCACAAGAAAATATTTTACCTTGGTGGGCGCATTACGGTGCATGAGCGCTCAGAGGTCTCACAACGTTAGCGGGCTGCTACGAAGCATATTCTCAGCTTCCCAAAATGGAAAAAATTTACTTGTGTGGAAAGTAGGGGCTTTTTAAAAATATTGATAACATTTATTTATATTTTGTTTATTTGTTCGCATATTAATTTATTTGTTTATTAATATATTTATTTGTTTGTTTATGTGCTTATTTATTTGTTTATTTGTTTTTTTGTTAATTATTTATTTGTTTAATTACTTATTATTTATTTATATATTATTTATTTATTCATTTATATACTTGTTTGTCACTTAAGAAAAATAACAAATTTTAGCATCCCAAAAAAGTTAAATAAGATAATTTTCATACTATCCCCATAAGGACACACAAAAATAGGCCTACTAATGTCGAACAGATGAAAATTGAAATTAGGATTTTCCGGCCACAGATATACCTCGAAGGCTAAAGCTCAGACAAGTAGCGACCTAATACATCGCTCCTAGAAAACACTCAACGCTAGCACGGAGCTTCTACCTAGGGGTCATATAAAGGGAGAAATTTCACAGCTGTTATGGTAGCGCTCTGAGTGGTCACTCCCCCAGAATGCGCCAATTGTTTGAGCCGACTGTTGGAGACAACTGTTTCTTCGAATTTTCCAGCACAAATAATTGAAATAAAATAGAAACATTTCCGATAATTTCACTTTTACGCAAGCAACTTATTAAATTAAATAACTATTGAGTATAAAATCAATGTTCAACTCAAAAAACTGGGGTTCAAAATGCAAGTTCACTTCGTGGAATGGTGGAATGAAAATTTCAAAAATAAACGTGGTAATATTCCTCACACCATTTATCCAAAACTCTTGCGATTTCGACCTTTTTAGGTCATTTTTAAAAGATAATAACGAATCGATGAGCCAGAATGGGCAAAACCGGTTTAGTGCTCAATAAATACTGTGTGGGACTATTGAGCATCTAAATGAAAATATTTTCGTATGTAATCTGATTTTCAATCCATCTACCGCGTTTATCAATTAAATTGTGACTTCATGTCAGTATAAACCATTGAATTCCTTCGCCATCATGCGAGGCAAGTATTTTATGCGTAATAAATAGTATGCATTCGTTACAAGATACCCACCACTGCCTTCTTGTCTCATTAAAACAATACGCAGATATTAAAACCTACACTTTCTAATGAATCATTACCGTAGCGGAATCTTCAAGCGAAATGCTCGTTCCCGAAACACAATGACGCGTGTCCCAAGGCATCATTCTAGCCCACGTGAAAGTGAATGGAATGATTTACGATGCACGTGTATCTCAGTATTCTATTATTTCGGGAATTAATGAAATCCCACATTTACAGCCCACTCTTGAACCCAAGGCGTGTTTTTAATATTTTAAATTTCTCCAACGCGTAGACGAACTTCTAGCGCTTAAATGACAGCGACACCAAAAAAAACAACATCGCGGGCAACCGGAGCAATAAATATTTCGATGGTTCTGACGCTAAGGGGCTTCCGGCCTAAAGAAAACAAGATAGAGGTCCGCGCGCGGTGCACTTCAAACTTTCCTGATTCATTTTCCTTCCTCTTGCGACACATGATGAATGAAAATGGGTCTACCAAGAAATATTTCAAGCTCCGCCTCCATTTTTACTCATTACCCTGATGTGACTTCCAGCTACATTAACCCAATAAGAAGCCCTGAACTATTATAATCAGAGGGCAGTCGGCATCACATGCAAGCCATTCGGATACGAGAGTAAAAAAAAAGTGAAGAATTCCCATGTCGATGTTTCGAATCACAGAACATCTCATTCAAAGAATCCTTGGGACTTATCTCACATTAGGATTAGCGGAAGCAGATGCCATTAATATAGATGAGAAGTGCAATTTATCAAAAATTATACGACGTAATTATCCCAGGACACAAGATACTAATGCACTCTAAAAATGCGAGAAGAAAATACAATTTCTCCCTTTTAACCAGAACGTGGGGCGTAGTATTTTTTTACTTTTATTGTAAATAAAGTTTCCCCCAAGTTCACGGCACCCTAATTTATACAGAGAAACTGGACATCTGAAGAAATGGACAATGCTGTCGCACGATTAGAGGTGACTTTTTCCTCTCAATTTTCTTTGTAGCTTTTCGAACATAGACAAAAAAATCTGAAGAAAACTTTAAAAACATCTTAGTCAAAATAAACTAACAAGAGACAGTATTAAAAGTTTAACTAAAACCATGACAAGTACCAACTTGTGTTATTTGAAAATAATTAGATCTTAACATGTAGAGCGTAGCTTCACTCTGGTTAGTTTGAGTGTAGGGATCATAGATAAATAGCATCAATTATGAATCATGCATGTTTCTGAATTTTCATGGTATTTCTGACAGCATGCATTGCATTCTCTAGCTTCATAGGCAGATTGCTTTAAAGTTTTTATATTAGATTATGTGGCATATGTAAATTACATGACGCGTAGTGCATGTTAGAGGAAGTAAATAACCGTCTGTTACATGTATGGTATGGAATTTGGAGGAGGCGACCGACAGCTGAGGTCATTTGCGCCATGAGGGAAGGGGTAGGTAAGGAAGGGTGGAGAGAAACCTGGCGTCGGCATTAGCCTGCTCTAAACGAGCTCCAAGGGGGCCTTGGCTTAACGTCCCATTCGACGGACGGAGTGTTGCGCTCGAAATGTCCTCCACACAACACTCAAGCAGGGATCGGGCAATCTCTGAAAATTCTCTGCCGCTGCCGGGATTTGAACCCGGGCCCAACGGATGGGAAGCCAACACTCTAGCAACCACACCAACCCGATCCCCTGTCTTTTACATGTTGGTGATGATTCATTCCCTGCATAACACCTCTGTAGGTGACATGCAGGATAGCATGTGGATGTAGATTCGCATGGAGAGAGCGCACTGAAACTTCTATTTTTATATTTTCATATTTTATATCTTCATATTGTTAAGCTAAATTTCTATAAATTAATGAAGCATTCCTCAAATTTGTTGACAATAATTTACCCAATAGATGGTCCTCAGTGATGGATTATCAATTGATGAGCATGCTTTGAAATTTTAAAGAAAATAACGCCTGCCTCGTTTCCCAGTAAAACCTGTGAAAATGTTGAATTTCTCAAAATTCATAAAACATTTCTCAATTTTATGGGACAGTAATTTACCCAATCGATGGTCCTCAATGATGGATTACCATTAGAGGAGCATGCCTTGAAATTTTCAAGACAATTACACCCACTTTGTTTCCCAGTTTAACCTATGAAAAGATTGAGGAGGTAGTAAGCTCCCTTGGCGAACAAAGGCTACCGTGAGGAATAGCTCTCAGCGCGGCGGGCGGCCAATCACGTAACTACTCAACGGGTGTGAACTGCCGCGATGAGGGCATTAAGGTGTATTATACGCGTTAATCACTTCACAACCGTGACGCATTGGAGCACGTAGGTGCATTCATCTCCGGAGTCGGAAGCCACGGCAACGGAGAAGCTGCATTATCATCTCCGCAATGGAGGCAGCAATGAGTCTTTTCTCTCTCGAGGGAGAAGATAAACCTTTTGAGGGACAATAAAGCCCTTTGCATTGGGGATAACTGATGAATATGAAAATACCGAAGATCCGGAAGACGATGGTTTTACATTCCCATTTTCAGGTGCCTTAATCGTTCATAAATTCTTAAATATATCCTCTATATAATAATTCTTATTTATATAGCGCTTTTCCCGCCAATTTTAACTATGAATACCGTATTCCTCCGAATATAGTCCCCCCCTAATTTTGAGGCTTAAATTTCGGGAAAAATTTAAAAAATGGGTTTGAATATAGTCCCCCCCCCCATTAACTTTTATCACGGGCATTTTTGGAAAAAAAAGGGGGGACTATATTAACACATATAAGGTATTAAAGAAGTATTGTGAAACAACGTCTCTTAGACAACTCCTTTATTGTTGCGTCGGCATATTTATCAAAATGACCGATTAATTTGTACGTGAAAATGATAAAAACAAGTTTTCAATATGTCTAACGCTAAATAATATATTATGATGAATTTATATTTTCAAAATCAATGGCGAAATATATTTTAATTGGCTATAATTTTAATAATGCTCTCAAATTAAAACTCCATAAACTCAATTATTACAGATTTATCGTGAATGGAATACAAGTAGGTATAAATGCAGTGTCTTTCCTTCGCTGAGGTGTTTTGTGAGTTATGCAAAGTATCGCCACAAAAATCATTTCAATAATTGTTCCATTGAGTTTCCAAATCGGTAAACTTCTTCTATAGAATATTCTCGAGAACTACCTATGCTCCAAAAATGAAGTCCGATTGAGCCTTGAAATTGTCTTCCAGTAATAATAGCCGCGATTATTCGGTACAGTACCGATAAGTACGCCGGTAAAGTACCAAACATACTACATCGATGCGGGTTTATATCGAGCATCCTCGGCAATGAGAAGCCGTGGGTTCATTAGCGCCCGTATGGAGACAGCAATATATCTTCCTCTTCTTAGACTTAGCTCCGACGCGCGAGATAAACTTTTGGAAGGGCAATAAAGCGTCGGGAAGGAGCGGCTAAGGTTGCTTAAGATTTCTGGGGCGCAATTAAAGAGATAAGCTAATAGGTGGACCTAGGTAGGAGGGTTTGAGATGGTTTCAGCGCGATTGCCACGCTCGTGAATTCCCTCGGGCACAATACTTCTCCTTGTCGACGCCGTATCAGGTGTCTGCCGCGAGCATTTGAGTAATTTGTGCACACCCTCGAATTCTTCCTCGCTCAATCCGAAGATGTATGCCCGCTCAGTGGAGATGAACGAGCCCATAAGATCATACTTTACATGCACTGAAAATAAGTTTAGTGACAAGTAAAAATTCTGATTAAATTTATCAAAATTTTCGGTTCATATGGAACATTGAATATTTAGGTAACAATAACCAGATCAGTTTGATAAATGCAGTTTGAACAATTATATAAAAATGGTCACAAAATGCTATGAAAAATAATCATAACTTCGATTAAAGTTACCAATCTCTGAAGCGCATCGAATTTATGCAGTTTTTTATACAAAACTCTTTCTTACCATTGACCAAATTATGAAATATCGAAATGTTCGATAAAATTTATCGAAGGCATTTGATAAAATAAATCAAGTACATAATTATTTTATTCAAAGTTGAAGTATATTTAACAAAACTAAACTACTTCCTATAGCACCAGTTTGATAGTTTTTATCAAATCATTATCGAAATGTTCGATAAAATTTATCGCAGGCATTTGATAAAATAAATCAAGTACATAATTATTTTAATCAACTTTTAAATATATTTAACAAAACTACTCCCTATCACACCAGTTTGATAGTCTTTTATCAATTTCTTTTTCCTTGTGGTTTATCACCAATTACGGATATAATCGACAGCGATAACCTGATAAAGAAAAGGTTTTCAGTTGTGTTTCATTATCCATACTTTTTATTTTAAATAAGTAGTTTCTATAAAATATTATTTAAACCGCGTATGCACATGATAGTAGCTAGAGAGAGCTTCCCGTCCTGTGGGTCCCGAAATTTCCTGGCTGTACTCATGCCTTTAGCATATTTCCTGACATTGAGAGAAAATAATAATGAATAGCGAATGTATTCATAGTAATCGGTAATTGGCTTAGAAGTAACTTCAGTTATTTTATTGGCGTGTTCTAGACTTATAATTGAATGACTATCCTTCTTTATAACAGTGATTTTAATATGCATGGTTTTACCATGCATTGTGATGCAAATGATCCCACACGATCATGCCTATATTGTTCATCACAAATTCAAGGTACAATCAGGAGTGCTACTGCTCAAAATTAAATGATTTGGATATTTAAACTTAGTCATTGTCCTACAATACTCTTTTAGCTACACAAAACTACCTACTTTTTCCTTGAAATCAAGCTTATATTACATATTTCCTGGACAATTAGTGAAAATAATATAAAATATTGAACTTATGATGAGTGGTGGAAAATAACTGAAATATTAATTCAATTCATATTATGTGAACAGCTGGACTTATATATGAATTACTTTTCCACGCTACTGGTGATGAATCGAGGATAAATAAACACGCAGGACAATTTCCGCCGGGTTTTTTCGTGAAACATAATTCTTTAAACATGCTACTGCCAAGATTGCTTCTTCTCTTTGTTGAAACGGAGTAGGGTTTTCAGTTATAATTAGATAAAAACCTAGTAACTACACCTTAAGGTGACGTAATCTTGTCAGTTCATTAAATTGAATATTCAAGCTAGTACTACCTTCAATTGTGCCAAAAATAACTTCAACACAGCTATCTCTTTCGCACTTCTGACGAAAAAATAACATTTTTCGCGGACACGCTTTCATCCTCGCAGAAAAAAAAGACGAGCAATGAACAAATGGGCGTTGGAGATGAAAGAGCGACGACGAAGAAAAAAAATGACGCGGTTGAAACAAAGTTTTGGACAAGTGTTCTTTTTTTTCTTGTCGCACGCGATTAATGCTTCATCTCGTCAGCACTTTGTTCCCTGAACGAAACATGAATTCTGGACGGACGATAAATTGAAATTATCCGTCGTTTGGAAATAGGTCAGCCAACCCAAAGCCCACATTTAATCTTCAATATGTCGTGTCGTGGCTGGCAACCGTCACAAGTTTCGGACGATGGCTTTATACGCTCATACGCAGAAACTTTTATATTTTATCGACAAACATTAGGGGATACGTGACTCATCAAACCCGTGCCACTTATGTTACTCGCGAACGGCTTTGAATCAGGACTGCGAATCTTTCTCAATGAAAACGTGAAGATAAAATAAACGAAAATCAAATAATTGGACTCTTTTATCCATGCTTCACGTTGAACATCGTTTTCAGAAGCTCAGTTTTATCCTTTTCACCTGCAATTTCGTGAAATTACGTTTTTTAGGTAATCATGTTGTAGTAGCATCGAAATAAAATTCCGCTAGTTTTCGTGGGAAATTTTTAAATAAATTTTTATATCTACAGAGACAATTAAAGGTTTGCTTTGTCCCGTACCCTCTTAATTTTTCCACACACACCCCCTACTGTGCGTGCCATCCTCGGAAATGCTCTATTGCACCTCTCTCATCTCTTTTTCCTCCAGCCCCTTCATTTATTCCTCCTTTGTCCCCCATCTCGGTCGCCAGAGGTCTTAACGACTACACACATCAACCTCGAAGTATGCCCTTCTCAAAACACGGCTCAACACTCAATCCCCTAGCCTGCCCTTTCTCTCCTTTTTCTCGGAACCGAACTACTGTTAAGGGTATTAACTGCATTCTAAATCCAGATGCAACCGAATTTACTCCAGCGTTAATGACAAAAGGCTCAAATGCCTCTCCTCCAAAATCCGTTATGACCACTTTATGTGACTCAGGACAACTGTTGTCAGATAGTCTTAAACATTATCCGCATTCTTTCAAAATGATTCATCTTAACATCCAAAGTCTCCCTGCTCACCTTAGCGAGCTCAGATTACTACTAAAAAATAACGACATACATGTTATTTCTCTTGCTGAAACCTGGCTGAAACCTTCAATGCCCACTAATGCCTTTGACATCCCAGGATATAGCCTTTATCGCAATGATCGTGTTAATAAAGGCGGCGGAGGCGTAGGAGTGTTCGTGAGAAATGATCTGAAATGCAAGGAAATTTGCAAAAGTGATCCTATTTATGCTAAAAGACCAGAATATATTTTCTTAGAAGTTAAAATTAATACAACTAAAATTCTTATTGGTTCAGTCTATAGACCACCAAAAACTGGGCATTTATCAGATTTGGATAATGTATTATCAAATTACACAACCGTATTCGAACATATAATACTGACAGGTGACTTCAATTCTAATTTTAATGCAAACTCCCGTGATAAAAATTATCTCCAAGGAATGTTCTATGGCTACAATCTTAAAATACTACCATTAAATGCAACTAATACGACGAAAACTTCTTCAACTTGGATTGATTTGGCAGTAACTGCAAACAAAGAAAAAATTCTCACTCACGGTCAGTTTCCTGTCCCTGGTATCTCTTCCCATGATCTAATATTTCTTGCTTACTCTATTAAAATGCCGAAAGCAAAGCAGACTATAATTCCTCATCGCAACTTAAAAGAGATAAATAACGATGATTTGCTTAGTGAAGCATGTACACTACCATGGTCCTCTATTGAATTCGTTGAAAAGGTTGAGGACAAAGTTGAAATTTTAAATAATCTTCTAACGTATCTTTTGGATAAATTTGCCCCGGAGAAATTGGTACGTATCTCTAAACCAAATGCACCTTGGTTGAATGCGGAAATTAAACAATCAATGTCAGCCCGAGACTTAGCCTTTAGATTTTTTAAGAGAACAAATGATATCAATGCATTCAACAGGTACAAATGTCTCAGAAATAAAACGAAGCAGCTAGTAAGGAATGCAAAAATTAAATTTTTGCATTCCTTACTAGCTGAAGCAACTTAACTCAATCGGCATAGGTAAAAGCAAGAACATTCCCAGCCCAACGAATGTATCCCTTGATAGATTAAATCAAACATTTTCACAGCCACCAAATGAAATTCCAAATGAGGACAAGGAGCGAGTCATACAAACATACTCCATCAAATCAGCCGCGACACATAACCATACTAAGAAGCTTACTTGGAAACCTGTGACTCAAATGCAAGTACACTCTGCGTTTAAGTGCATCAAGTCTAAAGCTCAAGGCTCAGATGGTATTCCCCTTGAATTCATTAAATCATTACTCCCATTAATTCTACCATACCTCACCAACATTTTCAACTCGTCACTATCACAAGATCATTTTCCCATCCAATGGAAATCTGCCCTAGTTAAACCCATACCAAAAAAGGGAAACACTCAAGATCAATTAACTTTTCGCCCAATTTCTTTTCTTTCAATCATTTCTAAGGCTCTAGAAAAACTTGTTCACGAACAAATCACTACCTTTCTTAAGCAAAATAAAATACTCAATGATTATCAATCTGGCTTTCGGCACGGACATAGTACCACCACTGCTTTAGTTAAAATAACGGATGATATGCGACGCTCCATGGACAAGAAAGAGATCACAGCACTCGTACTGCTAGACTTTAGTAAAGCCTTTGACTCGTTAGACAAAGACATTCTTGCAGCTAAAATCCATTGCATGGGTTTTTCTCCTTGTGTTGTTAAATGGATTACTTCTTATCTCTCTGATCGGAAACAGAAAGTAATTGCTAATAATTTGGAATCCTCTTGGATCCACCTTACTAGAGGAGCCCCACAAGGCTCCATCCTCGGTCCACTTCTATTCTCACTTTACATCAATGATTGCTCATCAGGACTTAATTGCAAGTATCACCTCTATGCAGACGATCTACAAATCTATTTGCATTCCACAGTCAATAATTTAAGCAATAGCTTGATGTCTATCAATGATGACTTAGCATACCTCCAAGAATGGTGCAATAATAACTTCCTATGCATAAATCCTAATAAATCTCAAGCAATACTAATTGGTTACCCAAGAATTTTAGCGAGAGTGCAGAGGGATAAACTGCCAAATTTACGTATCGCCGATTCCCCAATTTCTTTTTGCGATGAAGTCAGAAACTTAGGATTAATTATTGATCAAAATCTCTCTTGGGCATCACATGTAAATAAAATCACTAAATCTGTTAATCAATCACTTTATCCCCTATTAAAATTTAAATATGTCATCCCTACATCTCTTAAAGCGCAATTAGTATCTAATTTAATATTACCTTTATTTGACTATTCTGACATTGCCTACCAGGACCTTTCTCAAGAACTTAGTCTTAAGCTTCAACGTTCCATGAACAGATGCATTAGATTCATATTTAACTTACAATTATCGGACATTATAACCGATTATATTAATAAACTGTCATGGCTGAAACTTGACTCTCGACGCCGGCTGCATACTCTTTCTCTCCTATATCAAATTCTAAACACAAAAACACCTCCTTACCTATCATGCGAATTCAGGAGTCTTGACACTGTCCATATGACTAACACAAGAGGGAATCACAATCTTGTTATACCTCATCACCGAACTGTCATTTACAACAAATCATTTACCGTTACTGCATGTAGGGAATGGAACAATCTTAACCTTTCAATTAGGAACTCATCATCATTAGCATCTTTTAAGAGGAGGCTACACAAAGCACTTTTCACCTCACAACAAGTAGGTATACATGACACTGAGCAGCACCTGCGACAAAGTGATATGCATCACTGAATGCTTGTATATATATACATGTTATATTTTATATCTTAATTGCTTGTGTAATATTTGTGTATCCTATGTATCTCATGAACTATGTTGTATTTTGCATGTAACATGACATTAGCTTTCACTCAGTAGGTTTTCGCAGGTTTTTCACGCCCCCTTCTTGTGTGGGCGTTTTCCTGCAGTGGGTTTTTTCGCTGAAGGATATTACACCCTTATCCTCATGTTTTTTCCCACCAACTTAAATCTTTTTTACACAAAAATTTCACATATAGTTGTTTATATTTTTTGACATTTCACAAACAGTGTATATTGTATATTCTTGGTACTGTAAACGTTTGTCTAATATTTTATAATATGCTTGCATTGACGTTATCGAGGGGTTAGGTGGAAGAGGGGACTTTCCAGTCTCAACCTCGCCCGAATAAAGGCATTTTTTATTATTATTAATAGATTTATGTCTCATTATTTTTTCCTCATGCAGACCCTAGATTTATATTTTGAAAATTAATATCACATTATAACATTTGAATACATTTTTGAAATCTTTTTATTCCATTCAAACATCTACCTCCGCAAAGGAGAATTTCTGCTTTGAGGGATATATAATGAACCGATAATTTGTATTTTCTTTCATTTCATCTAATATCGTAATTGCATTTGTTGGAGAGATGCAGTTGATAGTTATTTCCATAGTACCAATTCTGTTGCACTAATGCTAATAAATTAGCGTTTCGTTTTCTATGTAAACTTAGCTCAATTTAGCAAAATACGTCATGGCATAAATTACTTTTTATAATTCAAGTATAACGAAATATAGGACATACTAATTACTGAAATGTACACAAAGCTACAAAATATAATAGTAAAAGTACCAATCCTTTGATGTCAAAAACCACGCTATTGGTACACTGCGTTTGCACCATCCACTGCATCTATTTTTTTTTTAATTTTATGACGCTTCTCAAAAATATGGTAATTCATTAATCAGTTGGTAAATAAATGGCTCACTCCATTACTTGAAAATAGAAACCTACTCACTAGAATTACAATTTGTTTAAGGCAGCAGTCCGGGATCGTAGAACCTTCGTGAATAAATTAGCGTATTGTTTTTTTGCAAACCTAACTCAATAAAAAAATTATTCATTGATAACAATTTATCTAATCTTTTGTACTATTAAATCTTCTACACCACATAAATGTCTACAAATCTAAAATAGTTCCATGATAAAAACAACAAAATAATTTATCCGCAATCTCAAGTCAATCTGCATACATTCTCGAGGTATTACTGCGTAAAGAATCATGCATTTACATAACACTAGTCAGAATAACCTAGCTGAGGTAACTACGTCAATCGACACGAAAATTTAGGCAAGACGTCTGATTACAATACAAAATCTCCAGGAAAATAAGAGTATGCATTTCTTTAATGCACATATCACGTAAGAACGGAGATCAATATTAGAACGAGCACCGGCTTATGATATTTTTTCTTCTTAATTCACAACGGAAAGGTTGAGTTTACAGTTATTGATAGCAATAAATTTTTGAGGAGGGGATATACATATCACGGTAACCAGGTGAAGTAAAAACTCAAATGCTGAATAGAGGAGATGTGGGTCATATAGCACCTGTAACCGGTAATTGCAAAGTTCGTCAAGACTTTCATCACTACAAATACATTCAAATACATGCATGAATGACGATATATTTCACTTGGTACTAATGGAGCTTAGCCTAGAGTTATTTTTATGAGTACCTATTTTCAACAGAGAGTAAAAACTGATAATTAGAATTAAATATCTAATAATAATTATCTTCCGATAGTCATTGACTCTAAATCCAAAATCTGTATTAGAATATAGCGTCACCAAGCAGATATATTGAAAGTAAAGAATAATAGTAAGAACTTTTTATACGTATGTATTGATATGTGAGCTTAAACGTAATTTAAGACATTAAGAAAAAACTGATGCGTGATCAATTAACCAGTGTATAGGTTTGAATACAATACATGGCTCTTTGTAGGCAGGGTAAATTCCTTGCCTGCTAAACAAGAGGATGTGGGTTCGAGTCCCGTGTGGGTAGGTTACCCCTATCCAGGGAATTACTGTTTGTGAACGTACATTTGTAAAAAAAATTGTTGAAAAGCCCCGATTTAAAGGCCAACAGCTTTTTCGGTGGTATGAAAATAAAAATTTAAAAATAAAATTGCAAAATATACATACATTACTAACATACTGATTATTACAGTGAAGTTATACTGGCATGAATAATATTAAGGTATCCATGAGATAATATTTTTACAAGCTCTGAAATATCCTACTCTTTATTTCTGTGACTATGCGTTCCCAAGGCAAATATGTAACATTCAGAAACCGTTGCTAATAAGCTACCCACTCATATATCATACTGAAGTATTTGCATCAAAAGAATATGAATTATATTTACAGTACCTTTGACCGATACGACGACGCACTGGTCGAAGAATTCTCGACATTGTATCACCCGTGACCATCCTTCACCCTAAAGACTGTCGCAAGAGAGAGAATAACTCGGAGCCGATTGTCCATTAAATCACTCAACACCAACATTGTTGAGAATTTGCTCCCACACATCTTATCTGAAGGTCGTCAACTCTGGTGACGGCCAAAGTAATTGATACCAACGTTCGCTAAATGTATACATTTGTTAAGGGAAACGAGAGAGCCAGCGGAGATATTCGCGTCGTAAAAATGAAACAGGTGGCTGTCTGGGAAACACGTAGGTGTAACCGGATTGGCTATCGCTCAATACATGTACACCACCCACGGGGAACCAACATTGCCACAACAGGTGAACCAAGACGAGAGCTTTCGAGATACGAAAACCGTCCGCTCTCGTTAGGTGGAGCTTAAAGAGGAACTTGCGATTGAAACTATTTCATTTACACATGAATTATAATTCACGATCCTAGATCAACTCATGATTAGTGATGGCTGTTTTATTAGAAAGGTATATTTAAGAGATTTGTATGGTCAAATATTGCAAGAAAAATGAAAAATAAAATTTTATGGAACTATTAAAAATTGTTTCGTTTAAATCCGATCGACTGTGATGAAATATAAATCATCGATTTATATATCTGAAAAATGAGACATAAAAATATTAATTATATTAGGAATTAAAATAGATCTTAACCTCAAATCAATTATCACCGCTGCAAATACATTCAAATGCATGCATTGATGACGATAGATGTCACTTGGTACTAATAGAGCTTAACATAGAGTTATTTTTTTAACCTAGATTTTAATTACGATTATTACAACATAAAATTTATTCCAACTATGTTTCGAGGGAATAACATCCATACCTAGGTCGGAATTAATTTTACAATTGTGGAAAGTTGCAAGTCCTTAATTTACTGTCGAAAAATTCCACTCCATCACTCTTAGACCTTGGGACTTTATTAAATATTAGATCAATTTATATTTCAAAAATTTACAAATGAAATTAAATACACACTTTTGTAATGGTTGTGAGGCTGGAGGCTTTCAAATGAGGTTCCAAAGAAGAGTGGTAAATATTAAGCAGATAGATCGTGTTAGTAATGAGAAAATTCAATGATCAGTGAGAGAGAAGAGAAATCTCTTGAAAACCGCCAGAAGATGACGAAACAATTTAATCCCTCACTTTTTACAACAATTTACAACAGCAATTTACAGCCTCATCATGGTATCAATGTATAGTTGAAATTATCGTTGTACTACATGTGGAAGGAAAGAACAGTAGATTTCGGCCTTGGATTAGGTACAGAGTGGGTGATTCAAGATTCAAAGCAGAAGGAATATGTGTAGTCGTTAAAACATCAGCTGACGGGACCATGGAGTGGAGATTTGCTTCTTACCAATCTTTAGTTTGAAGACTGTTGATGATTATGACATGCTAATACGTATTTACACTTCGCGTGCTACGGGCGGAATATTACGCCATCCGTCTTTTGAAAATTCGTAGTTCACCGTATTTTAACAAATTGGTACTAACCCCTAAATCAGTCTTGATACTTTTTAAATACTAGGGCCAAAATTCGATTTCACATTGTCCGCGGGGCCACAGTTCTCCACGTAACTTCGCAACCATATCAATTAAATTAAAACAAGAACAAATAATTTCAAACTGCAATAATATTTATGGGTTAAAATATTCAATTGATGAATGCGATTTTTGGCATAGTTTATTTTTGACGAGTGTGTCGGCGTGATACAATATTTCATTAGCGTCTAGGGCCCACTAGAAATTAGCCGACGGGCCGCATGTGGAATGAAGAACCTTGCTCTAAATGATTAAATGAAAAAGAAAGTGCCAAATTCATTTTTCAAATTATCCCAAACATCATTTCCTCTCATCAAAGGTTGGTATAGAAGAAAATACGCAAAAGTATTGAAAATAGGGCAGAAATTTGGTAGAGATCTATCTCATAGCACACATTGGTGAAGAAAGGTCGTTACATGCAAGGCATACATGCGCATTAAAGGAGACCTGAGTATCTAGCTTCACTAGGGAAAGCAAAAAGACGTAGATAGCTGCAGCCCATTATGAAGGGCAGTATTTGGAAATGCCAATACGTTTTAAGTGTTTTTTCACCACCTCAAGGTACATGCTGGTGAAAAAGCTCGAAGCACGCAAGACAACGATGAAAATACTGCGTATTACAGGACGGCTCCATATCTAATTTCACCAGGGAGAGCAAGGGTGTAGATGCTACTACATACATGTGTTCCAGGGCGGAGAAGATTAAGGATTAATAAGGTTATTATGGGTTTAAAGCAGAAGAATTACGCAGGCGTCGAAATATTAGCAGACTATCAGGCCACCCGGCGTTGCTCGGGAAAGAATTGGTACCAAATGAAGTGGGAAACTTGAAACTTACAATTCATGGTCACGTGGTAGGATTTTTAGGTACGGTGAATAGCAAAGAATGAGAAAAACGATTTCCATATAATGCGCAAGGGATCAGTATATAGTTTATATCCTGCTCCTCAATATTGATAATTATTTGCGTCCTCACGTGCGTATACCAAAAATTTCGTGTGAACGCATACTCCAGCAAAAAGGCTTGCATCGACAGGATTTATAGTTAAGTGTAGTATTATATGAGTTATGCTTTTCCTTTGATCAAGTTGTGAGATCGAAGTTGTGTGCCTATCCGGCAGGATGTCCTATCAGATTAATCGTATTACGTGACGTGAAAAATGGTAACGAGAAAACGACGCAAAATACACAACAAATACAACCATAAGTAGCCCTATAGTATTTGCGACCATGAGATGCAATAACTATGGTCGCAATCTGTGCAGCCATATGGAAACGCATGGCTGAAAGACAAACAGGCATCCTCGTTTATGTACTTACATAGATTGGACAACAGGGTAGTTTCCTTCATCAAAGAAAACGAAAGGCATTGATTGCGATTCGTTACCCACCATTAGTGTACTCATAATATACAAACTATTTGATTTTAGATACCCCAGTTTAGACGAATGTTAATGGTCCATTTTTATCCTCATTTGAAATAGGGCAGATTGGCGGCCATGCGATGGCACTTCACGTGACGTCACAGAGACCTAGATTCTGTAAGAGTAGATAGGAGTTTTACATCGTATGAGATTACCAATGCATGCATGAAGCACAGAGCTCAGGGAAACATCTCTTAATAATTACCTATTAAAATTGCCTAATGTCGGAAATTTTCCTTCGTTTAATAGGGTATTAATAATCATTATTTAACACTAGAACTACCGATGGAGTCATTTTGACTCCTCGCGATTTTTATTTCTCTCCCCTGACTATAATTTTCCGAATTCCGGCCTGCAATTCCGTGACTTTTATTCATTTTTGACACAAAATAAGGCTTTGCGATCAAAATAGTTCTAGAAAGTAAAATAGTACACATTTTTCAAAATTTACCTTTAACTACCAAACGGAGTCATTTTGACTCCCTAATGTATTTTGCTTGTCTTTTCGCCAAATAGTAATATTTGTTCAAGAGTTTATTTCTTCTTATGTAAATAATTAATTCAAATCTATCGATGGCTTAAATATATAATTATTTCGCTTTTAGGCCAATATTTGCGAGACTTTGAAGGCATTTCTAATTTTACGGGTCCGTCTTTGGAACTACAAACCATATGAATGTCCTCATATCATTTTATCTTGCGATAAAGTGGTGAATATGCCATTCATATTGAGTATTTTCAAATTCATGGGTTAAGAAGCCGTCGTGTCTGCCCATCCTCCCTTACCCCTCCCTTCTCCCCACCTGTAAGACTCGCACAGCACAATACTGTATACACCGTATTGTGCTGCAGTGCTTTTATTTCAGCCTTGACTACGTGGAAGTTGATTTTCAAACCTGAAGAAGTACCTTTGTATCCTTCCATTGACATAATGATGAACCAGGGAAATAAATCAGTAGAATGAAATAAAGTTACTGTCCTAGCATTGTCGGCTCTGACAGCGCTGGCTGTCGCGCGTCGTACAGGAAATCCGTGCGCTGTCCTTTGCATTAGTGAATCCAGTGAACTCTCGAGTGGACTGTAGAACTGTTGTGAAGTAAGGCTTCCATTTTTTCTGACTGGCAGTATGACCAGAAGAAGTAGGCTAAAGCGTGAAGAAGTCCTTTCTATGCTGCATTCTATACCGGAAGGTGAATTGGAATGCGAAAAGGAAGAACATTTCGTCTCTGACGAAGTCGAAGATTTTATCCCTCAAAACGTTTCTAGCTAGTCTGAAGATTCAGACAAAACACGTGCGAAGGATATGCAGTAATTTACATTTACTTTCCCTTTCATAAGGAGTTACAAAACAAAGATATTATATACGATTATTTATTATTTATTATTATATTTTCTCCTTTTTCTTGACCTTATTTTAATATATAAAATGATGTTTCCTGGAGTTTAGGTCAATAAATTAAAAGTTAGCAGCCAACGTTTCGTTTTATTTTAAAAACATCTTCAGGGCTATGTTAGAAAAAAAATAATTATGAAACAATATAAAATGCAGAGAATTAGGCAATATACAATATATATACATAAAAAAGGAGCAATCGTGCCTTTTTTTATATAAACAATATAATTAATAGAAATATATATAAACATATATATATGAACAGAATGGATTATACAAAAAATTTTGACATACCTCTAAACTTTGAATATATTTATTGATATTTGGTTTCTACGGTATTGAAACAACCTAGGTTACCATTAATTTTGATGTATTAAATAAAAATAAATTTTGCTGAGGTTATCGATGTCCGTTTTTTTATTACAGCAATTTTTTGTTTTTGAAATATAAACCATTTCTTTAAAAAGTCTTTTTTTCAATATAATTTCATGATCCAAAATTTCGGCGTTCTCAAAATCAAAAATATGGCCATTGTTTATGCTATGGCTAGCTAGAGCACATAGAGTTATACCACCTTTTATTGTTGATTTATGTTGAGAAATTCTATTTTTTAAATATTGCGATGTTTGTCCTACATAACAAGTGTCACAGTCGAGGCAAGAAATTTTATATATTATATTACTGTTTAGATTTTTAGGGGTTTCAGATTTTATTTTTGTGTAAATGAGCTTGTTTAGAGTGTTATGATTCTTGTGTGCAATTTTATAATTTATTTTTTTGAATACGTTCGAAATTTGTTCAGATAATTTACCAATATAGATGATTCCACGGTATGGGGATGTTGTACTTGCTGAATCATTTTTGTTTAGTGAATTTTGAGTACGTGAAAGTCTAGTGTTGTTTTTGTAAAGTATAGAATGAACAAGTTTTTTTGGAAAATGGTTTTTCTTTAGAATATCCTCAATTATTTTAATGTTTTTTTCGTGAAATATATTATCGCTCAAATTCAGAGCTCTAAATTTTAGTGCAAGCGCTACATTTACTTTATGTTTAAGAGGGTGATGTGATTCGAAATTCAGAAATCTATCCGATTTGTGTGGTTTCTTCCACCAATCCACATGAATCGAACCATCATGATTTCTAATGGTCAGCATATCAAGAAATGGTAGAGTATTGTTTTTTTCATATTCTATTGTAAATTGCAATTTAGGGTGGAAACTATTAAAATAATTTAAAATGGTGTCTTCCTTGATGTCATTGGGAAGTGCTAAATATAAGTCATCAACAAACTTGTAAATGAAAGGAATTTTGAAAGGTAAACTAGTAATTACATTGTCTAAGAGATGGTTCATCGTCAAATCAGCTAAAATGGTCGCTACTGGGGAACCCATGGGAACTCCATTTTTTATTTGATATTGACGGTCCTTATATTGCATATATCCTTGATTGACAGTAATATCATACAATTCAAAGAATTCTTCCTTGTTTAATATTGTATGATCAGATATTAAAAGCCAATTTTCTATAATAATATTGTTTAATAGATCTAGTGGGATGTTTGTAAAAAGAGATTTAACATCTAGAGAGCACAGTTTATGATTTAAGGGAATCGTTTGTTGTTTAATTGTATTATAAAAATGAAAAGAATCTTTTAAGTTATATTTATCTGAGGATAGATTCTTAAGAATGCAAGCAAGGAATTTGGCACATTCATAAGTTGGACTATTTATGAAACTCACCACCGGTCTTAGGGGTATGTTAGGTTTATGGTCTTTAACTAAACCATACAATTTTGGAGGAATACCGTTGTTTTTTGTTAATTTACATTTTGTCTTAAAATCTATTTTCTTTTCTTTAAAAAGTTTTTTAACCAGTGTATTTACTTTAGTTTGAAGTGAAGTAGTAAAGTTTTTATTTTTTGGAATCTCCGTATATATGTCATTATCATCGAGTAAACCATTAATTTTTTTATCATATTCTTCTCTATACATTATTGCTGTGTTATTAGTTTTGTCAGTTTTAAGTACAATTATATTTGGGTTATTTTTTAAAAAAACCTTTGTTTTATGCAATAGATTGATCATATTAGACGATTTAAAGTTTACCTTTTCCTTTTGAATGAAGTTAGTTATTATATTAGTGCATTGTGCTCTGATTTTGTTTCTAATTGATGAATTGTTCAATTCAAATATAATACTGTCTATATCTGCTAAAAGTTGTGTTATTGGAAAATCTTTAATTGTGTAGGGGAGGGCAAATTTTGGACCTAAGCTTAGAAAATTGGATATGTTATCCGGTATATTAATGTCTGTTAAGTTTTTAAGCCATACAGTATTATTTCTCTTTAAATCAATATCAATTAATTTTTTAAATTTATTAATATGTCTCAATTTTATCTGATTAAAAAATTTTTCAAAAAATTGTTTTTGGAAACTAATAAATGATTCATATAAAAACTTAGGAATTATCAAAGATAGTGCCTCCTTTTTATAATCGAGTTCCTTCAAAAGTTTGCGTAATTCCCAATTACAAATTCGTATTTCTGTGAGTAGTATGGATCTCTTAAATTTATAAATCATCCTGTCAACATCATTGGTAAAGGGATGATTTGAGTTAACCAATGCATGCGTACATTTCACATTTTGTATTATATGTGATGGAAAAACATTTGATAATTTACATTTCAGTAAAAATATGCTTGCATTCTTTTTTATCGCCAAATGCTTGGTAAGATTTGAAATTTCCTTTGCAATTTTTAAAGAAGGATAACCAAATTGGGTACGAAGATGGAAGTAAAAACCTTCGATACGTTCTAAATTTCCTCTTGAATCTCTTCTTACATTTTCCATTTTCGGAGTCCAGAAAAAATGGGTTGAAAATTGATAGACAGCTACTTCTCCAGCCCTTCTCCTTGTACTTTATATTGAAGTGTGAGATGACGATGATGTGAAATGATGAATAATATTTCTCCTTGGTTGATTAATTATTATTATATTTTCTCCTTTTTCTTGACCTTATTTTAATATATAAAATGATGTTTCCTGGAGTTTAGGTCAATAAATTAAAAGTTAGCAGCCAACGTTTCGTTTTATTTTAAAAACATCTTCAGGGCTATGTTAGAAAAAAAAATAATTATGAAACAATATAAAATGCAGAGAATTAGGCAATATACAATATATATACATAAAAAAGGAGCAATAAACAGTAATATAATATATAAAATTTCTTGCCTCGACTGTGACACTTGTTATGTAGGACAAACATCGCAATATTTAAAAAATAGAATTTCTCAACATAAATCAACAATAAAAGGTGGTATAACTCTATGTGCTCTAGCTAGCCATAGCATAAACAATGGCCATATTTTTGATTTTGAGAACGCCGAAATTTTGGATCATGAAATTATATTGAAAAAAAGACTTTTTAAAGAAATGGTTTATATTTCAAAAACAAAAAATTGCTGTAATAAAAAAACGGACATCGATAACCTCAGCAAAATTTATTTTTATTTAATACATCAAAATTAATGGTAACCTAGGTTGTTTCAATACCGTAGAAACCAAATATCAATAAATGTATTCAAAGTTTAGAGGTATGTCAAAATTTTTTGTATAATCCATTCTGTTCATATATATATGTTTATATATATTTCTATTAATTATATTGTTTATATAAAAAAAGGCACGATTGCTCCTTTTTTATGTATATATATTGTATATTGCCTAATTCTCTGCATTTTATATTGTTTCATAATTATTTTTTTTCTAACATAGCCCTGAAGATGTTTTTAAAATAAAACGAAACGTTGGCTGCTAACTTTTAATTTATTGACCTAAACTCCAGGAAACATCATTTTATATTATTTATTATTATTTATGCGATGTAAAATTGTGGAAGTACGCAAGCAAAATTATGAAGACTTTACTCTTTCCGATGGGGAGCTAGATGTATGAATACTATTCATTGAATAGCCATATTTTATATATCTCTCTATTGCAAGTATTTGGTCAAATGACTGGGGAATACCATTTTCTAAAATGAACGACTGGGAACCGGTTTGTAAAAATTTTGCACTATCTAAGATCTGATGAGAAATCAAATCGATTCCAGCAGCTCAAAGGTGTCAAGTTTGCCGTCTTTTCAATAGTGTAGGATAGATTCACAGATAATTACATTGATTGTTACAAACCTGATCCGTACATCACGGTTATTGAACAAATTTTCCCCAGTAAAATCAGGTGTATTTCACTCATTACATTCCTCCTATGCCGGACATATACGGCCATGAATATTGGCTAGCTGTTGACAAGGATAGCAAATTTCTTGGAAATGCCTTCCCTTATGATGGAAAAGATAATTCACTTCATGCAGATTGCCGTTTAGTAATACTGAAAATAATGCAACCGTTTCTGAAAAAATGGAAAATTTTACTGTAGATAATTACATTACCTTAGTCAAACTCGCTGAACAGCAAAAAAGCTAGGGTACTAGTGTTGTGGGAGAGGTAAATAAATAGAAGAGAAGTACCAAAAGAAATGAAATCACAAATATACCACAAGAGCATATACTCAACGATGGCCTATCCACTCGTTGGAAAATACTTCCGACTTAGTAGGTATTCATGGATAGTGTACAAGGAGACTAGGTTCCAAAAACATTTCGCGCAAGACGCTTTTGAAAAAGCTCGATACAGAGTTGGCTAATACTCATATTAGATCTCGACAAAAGCGTGGCATGTCCAATGCTGCATATTCTTCTAACGGGATTCTGCAAAAATAATATTTCCAGGCAAAACCAAGGAGCAAAAAGAATCGATCTGTTGTGAATTGTATGACCTGCCAAAAATCTTTGTGTGAGCAATTAAAATGAACGACAGTTCTTGAACTGTAAAACATCTTAGCCAAATGCGTGGCTTATCAAATGCAATTTTTACTGTATTTAATTATCTTCCCAACTTCCATTAAGCCTAGGTAATATTTTTAATCATTCAAACATGATTATAATGTGTTGAAATGTCTATGTTTGCTGTTTAATCCAATTCCTCTGAGAAAATCCTATTAAAACAACATAGCATGTAGGAAAAAGAATTTCAAAGCAATACTGTCGAATCTCGAATTTAAAAAAAATATATATAATTTTTTGTTTAAAACCACGTCTGAAATATTGCAATAATAAACAAAATCGATAAACTAAAGCAATGTATGAATAAAAACAGAGATAAACTGGAAAAATAAACAATTATAAGGTAGGAGTCAAAATGACTCCATTTGGTAGTTCTAGGAGGGGTGTCAAGTCCGGTATTTCTAGTGTTAAGCCAAGCGCTACCTGCTAGCAGGGTACTCTAAGCTAACGCCATGATCGGCAGCAAGCAGCCTCCATCGTAGCGGCGTTCATAGCCTCGCACCTAGGTGGCCTCACATAGCAGACCCCAGGCGTCACACGGGTTTTCCCAGCAATCATACTTAGCCGTCGCGACGGCTAAGTATGAATGCTGGGAAAGAAAATTTTCACTTTTCATTTAATCGCGGAAAATAGATATCGTCATTTAAAAATCTAAAAGCGTGAAATATGTACACCAGTAGTAATAATCTATCGATTTAGGCAACAAAAAAATAATAGGAAACCACCCTATTGAGAGGAAAGCTGTATCATACCAATCTTTGCACTGAAGACTGCTGTTGATGAAGAGCATGTAGGTAGTACATGTTAATAGGTTTTTAGCGTTTTTCAGTACCTTATAGGACACACAAGTGAAAAAGCTGGAAGCACGCAAGGCAAAGATACTGCGTATTACAGGATTCCTTCATATCTAATTTCAGCAGGGAGAGCAAGGGTGTAGATGTTGCTACATTCATGTGTCCCAGGGCGTAGGAAGACCTTGGCCCAGGAGAGGCATTTTACCCATGTGAGCGAACTCTGCTCCGATGGGATTAAACCCACTTGTCGACGCGCTGATACAAGAAAAGCTCAAGGCACAAACATTTATGCATCCCAAGGGAAAGATATGTCATGCCTGGAACGCAGATAGCTGCCATCTATTAGGATGGGCAACGCATAGCCGTATCAGGAAGCAAGTTAAGTAGTTACTATTTGTTGATATGAATACAGTCCTGTCTCTTTTTAAGGAGGTTATACCAAAGCAGTGTCTTAACTATGGGTTTATAGGTCCCCCCCAAAGCCTCATAGCCATATAAAATTATTTAAAACTATTGTCTGCTTTTGACGTATAATAACTGCATCTGCTTAAAGTTAAATTATAAGTGCCAAAATGATGTAAAATCTATTTCCAGGCATGCCATTTTTTTTAATTTCCCGGGTCGCATCCCTCGTGTGCATAAATAATGTCAGAATTAATGCTTCTAGCTGCAAAATATTTTTTCTATTATTACATAATATTCAAGAACCAATTAATATTTCCTTATTCCCTTTGACGGATAAATTTACTTCAAATGAAGAGTATGATTACTATATGCCATTTATTACCGAAAATAGTTTTACTTCGTACATTCCAAGTTTTAAGCGTTATATTATAATGATTTATGGTATTATTTAGTGAGTTAAATGTGTTAAACGACTTATGTAATTGGATGCCTGAGTAGGAATACTTACAAGTAACAAATATCAGGTACAAAGCCCGCTATTTCAATGTACACATGGATAATAACGAACAAACATAGTTATAAATTTTATTTTAAATCATTTAATTAACTAGTTATTTTTTTAAATTTAAATATCCAAAAGACACGGTGTCACTTTTGGACATGTATAAAATTTGTACACACGAAGCCACGGTGTTTATCAGAAATATATTCATACGTTTTTTAGTCATCTCCCCGGTCTAAATAACGGGCGTCCCAGATGAGCTTGCATTTGAATGCACTTTAATGAAGATGGAACGGACTAGACAGGTGAAATGGGCACTAGAGAGATTTGTATACTTAGGATGGACAAAAGCTTTCTCCTTGTTGAGCAGAGCACCTTTGGGAGAAGGTAAATAATTCATTCAGCAAAATGTCTTTTTTACATCTGCTACCTAGGCGTGACAGAATGAACCATTCGACTCCATTCACATCCGTATGAATAATCGCTCGCGATATAAGGTTATTCTACCGTTCAACACCCTTAACATCCAATTCAAATGCATTAGCAAGATTAGGATTTAGCTTAGGAACGAACTTCCGCATACCATCGCAACCAGAATTTAGAGACGATCTCATTAAGGTTCCTTTCATGGCTGACGAAGTGTGCCCACCCACAGCTTCCAATATTTATTTTTTTATTCACACACACATTGGAGAGGAACGCATGGACAAAAAATTAACTGGATAAAGGCTGACAGAGTGAAATATATCAACCTCTTTCCCCCATTACAACATCAAGCGCTGCTGGAACTTTTAGATTGCCTACTCAGAAGTCGCTCATCTCTCCTTTGCCAAAGTTTCATAGGCCTCTGATACAGGAATCGGCATGTACACTATACAGTACGACGGATTGAAAATATTGATTTTCGAGGAAAACCTGGCTCATTGAAAAAATGTGGAAGCTAGTGGCCCTTATTTTTCAAATTAATTTTTAAAAGGGATTCGATAATGTAATATTACAATATGAAAACAATCTTTTATATACAACAGATTTCCTCGCCACAATTTTTCGATAAACTTTGACGCAAACAAATTTGTTGTTATGATTTTCTATTAGTCTACTTTTACTGATCGCAGCGTCGCCAAAGGATTTTGGCGGTCATTTTTTGATTCGAATGAAGTCTGACAGAGAGAAAAATATCAACATCAATTTCAACCAATTTCAATCAATTTCACAATCAAATTCAACCATCACCACATCAAGAGCTCCTGGAAATTTTATATTTCCTTCTCAGAAGCCACTCATCTCCCCTTTGTCAAAGTTTCGTAGGACTCTGATGCAGGAATTGGCGCGTACACTGTACAGTAGGATGGATCGGATAGATTGATTTCGAGGGAAACCTGTCTCATTGAAAAAATGTGGAACTAACTCAAAATAAGGGCCAAAAATTTGAATGCGAAATGTTACAGCGATTCTCAATAGACGTATTCGGCGGCATCAACGGCCCCTTGCAAGAAAATATTTGCCAGCACTTCACCTATTTGCAAACGTTTAGACAAAAATTGACCCTGAAAAGCATATTTTGTCGAGAATGTACAAGCGCATTACATAAGCAATTGCAGGATTTTATATGATATTAAATTGTATTAATTATATGGTATTATATAAAACATACATTTTGTGATGTTATTTTATTCAGTACTTTTCGTTTTCCATTGCAAACAGCAATATTTTGTGTTGATTGGGACATTTTTGGCATTTATTTTGGCAAATCGTTGTTAAAATTTCGATAATAACTTCAAAATTATCAGTTCGACATAAATTACATCAATCGGTTTCATTAAAATCTTTCTCTTTTCATTTTGTATTTTCAAAATAGCTTAGCTAAATGTTGAACAGCGTTATTCTTCAGTTATTATTGTGTTCCTTTAACTCGACGTTTATTCAAGTTTTTCAAAATGTTATCACAAAATGCGGAAAAAGTTGATTAAAGTCTTTGTATTTTGATCTCAGTCGAAAACAGTTTATCAATTTTAATTTCCAAAATGCTTAAAACTGACTCGCTGCTGGTATAGTACATATTTGCTTTTCCTCAGTTAAATTCACGTCCCCATACAGAATACATCCGAACAAATTTTATGAAATTCCTGGATCGGATTCCGCTCTGCGCTTCAAAATTGGGACGCCATGATTTTTGTCCCTCAAGCATTTGCCAGCACAGTGAAATATTGCCGTGGACTCGTTGATAAATGCATTTAATGCATCAGCGAGCGTTGCCTTCGGTCATCACTAGGTTATTAATCGCGAAGCCGGGAGGTCAACTGAAAATCGCAGCTTACGATTCATTTTTTTATGTATTCCCAGAAGAGGAACGAAGCTCCATTTAGAATGACCCGAGGGGACGAAGAATGTCGTCAAATCGACCGGAGAAAATCACGAATGACGGACTCTTTTATTTTTTTCTTACACACTGATTACAGCATTCGATTCACAGCTGGAGACTTGGAGCAGAGGAAATGAAATAAATATTCTCATTGAACGATCTCGTTAGAGCGTAGACATGCAATAGTGAAAATTCCAGGCTTCATTACAACACGGGAATATAGGAGATTCGTTGAGTTTACAGGCTTTGAATAATATCCACGTTTCGGCATGGTCCTACGAATCCATTCATTGATGCTTTCGCAGCCTTCTTGTCAGTGGCGCCGACTCCATGGGGCCTGAGGGGGCCTGAGCCCCCTCAAAAATTCGTTATAGGTGTGAGGAAAAAATGTGTCAGGCTTGTCGATTTTCCCCGTAGTGTCCAGATATCGAGATTCGAGTTATCAGTGTTCTGATGTTGATCATATGACTCTTCTAAAATGCTTAAAAAACTTAGAACTCACTACTTATAAAATTTCCCGGGGAAAGATCCCGGTTTGGGTCCCCCAAATATTTTTTGTAAGTCGGCGTCCCTGCTTCTTGTACCAGCAGGTTATCGCTAAACGTTAATGTAAATTAGTCAATAGCGTGTATGCTGTAGCAGAAAACAGTTACGGAAGCATTAATAACAGTTATTTTCTGTATGCTACCATTTTTATTTTAATTTTAAACAGTCTCACTAGGGTATTGGAACGGTCTTCCTAAGGTTTGAAACCCTTCCCGCGAAATCTTACGTCCTTTATGAGAAAGTTAAATAAGGCTGGGTAAGTAAGAGTGTCTTCATTTTTTAAGTTTTATTATATTTTTTGATTAACGTTTATATTGTATTACTTGCTTATTTGTTTATTTATTTATGTGTATCTATGTAACCACCCGACCGAATTGCCGACTTAACTTTAATTTAATAATAATTATATATCCTTGGGATGAACGGGGATTGGTTCGTGAGCATATGAGAGTACATAGATAAAATAAGTAAAAAATGAGTAAGTAATACACTTATTTTCCTGAACTCTACTGCATCGTTTGAAAATTCTCTACGTCATTTTTAAACAATTTATTTGCTTTTGTCTATTTTAAATTAAGCGTAACTTTGAAATTAAAAAAAACCAGTGTCGTATTCAATTTTTCTCACGCACTTTGAAACCGTGCTTTGTTCGTTCTAACCATGAATCAAGCGGACTGCATAGAGGAGGCCCAATTCCATTCCATAGAAGGGTGATTTCTGTTGCCACTTCGGTCGCATTTTAATCGGTTAACAAAAATGTCCACGACGCGGAGATGAGTGCAATGTGATCCACTACTTTCCAATATTTTTCATTATATTGTATTTCATTGCGAGGAATAGCATTAAAAAGTAATGAATTTGATAGATCACATCATCATTGCAATGTCGTCCAAAGATTCAAACCATAATAAGAGGAACAGGAAAAATAACAAGAAAGAGCAATATTATGCTGTATACGTTATGCTTGGTAGATGACCAAGTTGTAAAGACTCAAGAGAATGAATAAATACATTACATGACTAGAAAATAATAGAAGGCAAATAAAATTGGCTGTTAGAAATGATTATGCCCAAGAAAAATACGTGATTATTAACAAATGACTCTATAAGATGGATGGATCTATAAAAGCACAGTTACCTATGCCCACGAACCAAAGGCAATGGATAAACATATTTTTGCACCTCAATACTTACATTTCATGCCGCAGTGAACTATTCTGTGATAAAATATGCCAAAATTGTGCAGAAACACGAAAGAAAATATTTTTTATCGAAATTTTGAGAAAATTTACCATCAAAAATCAGAAAATGCAATAATAAATTAGCCTACATACTTTAAATTCCAATTTAAATGCAAAAATCCAAATATAAGATACGGTCTCAGGCGTTACTTTGTGGAATTGCTTCATCATAGAATAAAATAAAATTACTTTGTTCTATTCCACATTTTATTTTAAATAGCACGACCCGGGTTTCAGGATCTAATACTATCATCATTACCTGATCATCAGAAAAACGGTCTTCAACATACGCTTATAACAAACGCTCAACAACTGGTCAAGTAATGACTTTTCACAAAAAATACATAGAACGCATTCAATGTCTGAGATGATAATTTCTGAGGTCACTCACGATTGGAATGCAAGCGTGATCCTTTCATTGTCTAAGCCTGAATCACACGATTATTTTATCCGTCCGCCGGAATGATAGCTCCCGCAAATACCAAATTGCCTTTCACCAGGCCCCCGCAAACAATTGAATGAAGATGTGTGGTTAACAACGGGCACTCACACCCCGCCTGGGAGAAGGAAAGCCATGATCTAAGCGTCTGAGGCCAGGCGACGATGAAAATCATCGGCCATATGGCCAAACGAATTGCTGCAATGCGAATGCTAACTTGCGATCGGAGCAATTGCCAGAACACCCGGCTTATGCACGGTTCGTCGGCCTTGGGGGTGTAACTGAATAACGAGGTCTAGCAGAACATTATTATCTGGGCACACCAAGGTCTTTTAAACAGATGTTTCCATCGTCAAAAAAATATTTTCTTCGTCCTAAACATATCGCACTCTCAGTATAAACTGCTCCGAAGATTCAATACTGAAAAATCTATGACAATCATGATAATTTGTGAAAAACGAAAGATTTTTAAATATGATTCTATGGACGAGTACCTAACGATGATAAGTTCTTTTTTTTCCCAAAATAATTCCAACGGCCAGAAAAAAGAATAAACCAACCCTTCAGAATTTGTTTGCCATGAAAAAAAGAATTTTTGAACGTATTTTACAGCATTTATAACAATACTGGTGGGAAGAACATGATACAGCTACATCAGAACAAAACAATTTGTTCTACCTTGATACAGGGTAGCTAAAAAAATGTACATAAAATTGCACTTGGCGTGGCAATAATATTTTCAAAATGACTTCGTCCATCCGTTCCAATGAATGATCTGGATCTGTGCCCCCGTGCCAGCCATTTTCAATATTTTGAGCTATTTATTAACAGACAACCTTTGATGCGAGGAATAGCAGTTTGTTATCATTTTAAAGAATTAATTTTGCTTTTTTCATTTATTTTTTATAGGTTAGATTTAGAAGCTTAAAATATTGTTTAAAAAATTGCAAACTACGATTTTTCAAAATACAGATATTACCCCCATCCCCTATGAAAAAATTGTATAAGCCTGTTTCAAATTTTTATACATTCTTATACATTACCATGGCAATGTATAAAAATTTGAAACAGGTCTATACATTTTTTTCATAGGGAATATCTCGCACAGTGTTAAATGAAACAATTATAATTAAGTTTTAATATTTGGCAAAGAACATAACGGGACGCGACTTCGTCAACAGCAGGATTTGTTCCTTCCTCCAGTCGCAGATAAAAATCAACATTCAGCGGCCTAGCAACCAGCCTTCAACCTCGGCAAGCACCTTGCTTATCGATCCCAACGATAAAATAATTTTACGAATTTCACAAAGGAGAAAAGGAGGGAAAAGGGAGTTTATTCAGAGAGAAAGGCAGGTAAAGAAGAAAAGGAAAAAGGACAAACTAAGGCGGTTGAAGTGAGATTTCATTGCGTGTAAGATGATTTTTTTGTTTTTTTAACAAAAATGTTCCACCTCAAGGTTCTGCCGAAAGCAGTGCCTTAAAATTTTCTCTTTATTTGATTCTCATAAGAGATATCAAAGAAAACAAATACACCAATCCTTGTGGGTTTCTAGGTTTCCTCGACACTATCTAGCAACCTAGTTTTTTATTTAATTTCCTTTAGGTACATATATTTTTTCTTGAAGAGCCAACTACCACATGAATTCTTTTAAGATTGGTTTAACAAAAAATATCCACTTCTGTTTTTGCGGTATCAAATTCATTGGCAAGGATCAGTGGTTGGAATAGATGGACGTGAAAGATAAGAAACCTATGAGAAATGGTGCTGAAGGATTTTTTTGAAATTTGAAGAAGAAATACCTGAGTTGATATTTTGGTTCACTCACAAATAGAATGCATGCGTGATCCTTTCATTACAAATCACAACCCCGCTCAAACTACCCGCAAATTCGAAGGCGCATACCGTTGGGTCGTTGGGTCTACCGACGCTAAATAAGAGATCTTTAAAGAGAGCACATGAAAGGAGCTCTGAACCCAGCACCTTTTTCATTTCCTTCCTTTTTCACCCCTTATCATTAATGCGGTGAACGGGACCGCAGAAGTGGTGTTTAACCTTTGAAGGAATGGATGAAAATATTTTGAATAAAACAATCTTTCAAAATGCATTTTAAACAAGCCCTAAACAACAGGAAAGGTAAACGGAGCCATATTTTGACTATGCAATCGACTCCTTGCCTCTTAATCGTGTGTCATCCATGAAAGATCCTGGAATTATTTTGGACCAAAAACTAAAACACATATTCATGCGATCAAATCAATAGCCATATCACTCTTAGGACTACTCTACCGGTTCACGGATATCTCCAGTACTAAGGCAATCCAGTCCTACTTCTCAACCATAGTTCTTCCGGTGATCACCTGTTGCTCCCCAATTTGATCAATTTCTGCTCCCACTAATCTTGCCGCCCTTAGGAGCGTTACAACTTTTTTTGCAAAAATTGTAAAATTTAGAAACCTTCGCGAGGCACCTACTAGTGCAGTTTTATCCTCTTTATCCCTCCCTATTCTCTCCCTTCTCCGACTTCAATCAGACATCACATTCATTTACAATACCCTTAACTCCCAATTCGACAGTCCTGACATTGTTTCCTTCCTCGACATTAGAGTACCTTCCCTCCGCACCCGATCTACCCCTTTACTCCTCATTCTTACACCCAGGATATCTGTAATTAAGCGCTCTCTTTTCCATTGACTTTCTTTTCTAATTAATTCTCTCCCGGATAATATTGATCCGTTTGCTCTCACAATTAAAAATTTTACTCGCCTGGCATCAGCATATTTATCGCATAAATACTGGTAGCTGGATAAATGTTTGTTGTTTTCTTTTTCATTGTTTTATTAAAATTTTTAATAAATAATTATTTATTTATTTAATATTTGTTATTATAAGTGCAGTTGAAATCGGCTGTCTTGCTGTATGTGTACCACTTTATTCAAATAAAATGAAAGTAAAATATCCTCCTTAACAACAGCACACACTTTACGCTATGCTCAATACATCAGATTATGTTGGTGCAAGGAAACAAATGTATAGAATAAATAGCTACAGTATGGATACAGGTTTGGAGTAATGGATGGATTTTTATCTTCCTTTCCTGTGAGACCAGGTTCAAATCTGACATTGGCGCCAATTTTCAAAGGATAACCAATCCCTACTTGAATGTTTTGAGTAGAGATCTTGTTGCTTCAAGTACAACACTTGATCCGTCGGATAGTTCTTTATGCTGTGGTTCCCTTGACTCCTTTTGCTAGGAGCTGGCTAATGCAAACTCCGGGTTTCTCTCCACCCTTCCTGCCAAACTCTTACCTAAGGCGCACTTAATCTAATCTGGCTGTACTATCCTCGAAATAACGAAATTGTTTAGAAAAAAAGCACTATAAATAATGGTAGCTAGAGAAAATGTAAGATATGTGTAATATTTCTAATCCTGCCGCTTGGACGGCGGCGAAATATACAAGAATTGCCATGAGAAAAATTCCCCTGGACCGGGAATCGAACCACGGACCTTTGGCTTTCCATGGGAATTAAAGACCCAGAGGCCAGGAAAGCAAAAGGTCCGTGGTTCGATTCCCGGCCTAGGGGAATTGCTTCTCATCGCAATTGTTGTATAATTTAAGATATATTTTAGTACACTGATGGAGTGAGAATAATCAGAGCGTTAGGGATACAATAATAACCACCCACGCCATTTTAAATATCTTAAAATAAAAGCTACCGATTGAATCTAAGATAGCACGATTCGAAGCCCGAATACATAAAGGAATAACAGTCATTATTTTCGTATATGAGAGTATAAGGATGATCTTGGAGGATATTTGATAAACATATCTGAAAATGTAAATAAGGTAAAAAATTACGATAAAATATTAAATAACTCAACCGACTATGGCTTTTGACAGGGGATTATTTGATTACGTAATGGCATCCTGATTGATCGACTTAGATCTTATTCTTGAAATATATCTTGTTTTCAAATCCAGTAGGCCCTCCATTTACGAGATTAGTTCAATCCGGAGGATCGATCTTATAAAGCGAATTCCATCGTTTGCTGAATCTGCATTATTTTCGGAGGAACCAGTTTTAACGGCATCTGCGAATGCTTATGTTTTTATTATGGTATCCTACCGATTAAGGTAGGTCTCCATAGAGTGCTTATGAAGCATTCTGGACAAATCCCCTTTCTTCAAGCACTTCTCTCTTCAATTCAGAATAAGGCCCCTTTTATCCTATCTAAAAATCCTATTAATTAATGCTTATGCTGCTGATTTAAAAAGTATTTCGTCAATAACTAAGCCATAGAATTGAATAATTGACGACATATTGTGTAAGTAGAAATAAACACCGCGAAGTCTGAAATTTTAAGAAGTGCCCACAAAATCAGCTCAGGTAAGCCATAAGGTGCTTAAGAAGCATTATTCGTATCGTACGTCGATCATTGTACACCGAGGGTTAATTTTTTGAATCAATTTCTCCAATTTAGGTAGCTTTATGTTCAATAATTATAAAGTTCGAGAAGTGTACTATTTCGAGATGTTTTGCTCATTAGAATAAGGGGTATATAATTCACCACCAAGATTTTAACACACTTTTAGTCTATCTGTAGCTCACTCACGCTACAAACTTACATACAAAATTTAAAAAAATTATTTCAACGAGAGAGTTCTTACTGGACAGGCATAAAAAACTAATACATATTGCACGTAATTTTTTTCCACTTCCTCATATTTTCTTTTCCTACTGAGGCCGATAATGCATCCACTTTACAACTGGCAACGCCAATATATTTCTGGAAAGAATTATGATCATACACAAGTTGTATTCTACAATTAGCAATTGAAACTCCTATACAAGTATATAGGTAATGACAGGTACATGGATTCCTGCTTTCAAGCGAGCTCATTGTTTCCCTAAGTAATGAGCAACGATGCCTGATACCGGGGAGGATTTATCATTGATCGTATGCGGTTGCGTCAGGCAGTGAACTAGGCTACAATCAACCTCAATGAGAGAGATATGTATACGATGGAAAAGCTCAATACGTGGATATTTTACCCGATATCAGCACTTAAACTCAACCGTACAATTTGAAACGCAGGGTTCATCCCCATGCAATATCCTCATTTTGACTGCGAGTCTCTACCTCTGGGAGTTCTCAAAAGCAAGTAGAAAAAGAATGGTGGGTATAGTTTCGGAGCAGAGTTTGTTAGAAAGAGAGATAGAGCCATATATATTTGTGCCGCTTGAAGTCGGCCTTTCACCTTGGAGCTAAACAAACTTCGTAAGCTACACAGGATTTTTCAGGAGAATCTGCAATATTTTAGGAGATGTTAGGGGAGACATTTTAAGCATTTTTGTATCCATAAACATGGAGTCGTAACTCCTTAGTTACTGAACTAAGGCAACCAAGGAGGTTGTAAATATCTGGAGGCGCTGTTTCCGAGTTTTTAGCGTGGTCAAAGTTCCCCTATCTTGGTTTGACGATTTTTGGACTTAGTCTCCGACTGATATTTTGAGGTGGCTAAGTTTTCTTCTAAAATTGTACTTAATTAAGTGGAAAATGCTACCATAATCATTACTATTTCGCCGGTGGTTGTCATCGGATTTTATCCATCGTTCGCGATACTGTATTAATGTATGAACTCTGTTTCTGTTAACCACTTTACTTGTGGGGATATCCTTGAAAATATACTTTATTACTGCAATTGCTTGATTTCCGTTGACTACTATAAAATTAAATACCAGTATAACAGCAGGTAAATGACTAGTTTACTCTCGTAAAATTTTATTTTCAGCTGAGCTGGTTACAGTAATTTTTCCCTGGGAAAAGATTTTTGAGTCATAAATTCGCGAAGACTAGCAATGAGATAATAAAATAATGTTTACATTGTGCGTTCCATAGGTTATATTAATTTATTAACGAGTTATGACCAAAAATTTCACCAAATAGTTAGCATTTACCCTTATGGGATTTTCAATGTTTTGGTCAAAGTGGGCGTGGCTTGTCCTACCCAAGCACCCCCATTCCGGCCACACTTCGCTCCACGCTCGAAATCAGTGGTGCCCCATTGAACGGTTACCATGAAAACGGTTTCTCCTGGGATCCCAACCTTTTCGACATTTTATTTAAGTCTGGATTTTGAAGGTCATTACATAATTTTGGTTGGACAAAAATGTGCAATTATAACATGGAGTAGAGGAGCCAAGGGCTGCAAGTGATTTTCTCTCTAAACAGAGTTAGGTACAGAAATTGATAATAACAAATATACAAAAAATAGGTGATCAAGGGATTCGAGTGAGCCTCTACTCTGGGCTGACTTCGAGTAGGAAAAAAATGCGCTACTAAGTATCCAGTTGACCTCATTTATTTTCTTTAACAAATGACTGTTCCTTACACTGTTTAGAAAAAAATCCCTTCAGCTTTTCACACCCTCAACTGCCTGAAACAATTTATCTTTGAGCTTAGTCAACCGAGACCTTTTAGCGAGTATTCAAATACGATTGCACAATCTCGTTCATTTTGAGATTAGTTATTTCAGACAATTATGATCGTACATTTTCCTCCAATCTTAATACCCTTAAAAATCCAGAGTATTAAATAAAATTTCGAAATGGCTGGATAAACAGGAAAAACCGTTTCCATGGTAACTGCAAAGTGCATCCAAACATATTTGCATTGCTATAGCTCAAAACATGAGTTAAAACAAAAAAATATGAGCCTCGATAGCTGAGAAGTTGCGACTCTATGTATATGGACAAAAAACGCTTAAAATTGTCTCAAAAAGCTCCGTCCAAAAATGCCCCGAAAGCTATTTCCTGCATTCTCGCATCGCATCTTTAATATTCGCATGTATTCATCGGAATGGCGTTGATTTTAATAAGAATATTGGGAAAATTTAGTCGTATTCCACGAAATATTTGCTCTAGAGACTTTATGAGAGAGATTTCTGGGAATTCATAGTCTGAGACCCTATTTGGATGCCGTCTCTTAGTCATTGCTGCCAAAGATAAAAATTTTGCACGAAAAAAGGCTCGCAGATACACAGTTAAAATCAAAATACTTTCGCAAAGGTAAAAATTAAAACTTGAAAGCATATTCTCAGCCCCAACTGCACTTAATATGAGGGCAATCATTTTAAAATAGTACTCACTTTTTCAGAGAAAGACTCCAAAAAAAGTTGAATATACTCTGCGTTGCCGTTTTTAGGATTAATATACATTGAGAACCTATGAAAAGTTATGAGAAATAAACATGATTACGTGAAAATGTTAACTATAAGAAAGCAGACGGAAGAAGCCAAAAACCAATCCAATGATTACTAATGAATGATGGCGATGGATAAAAGTAAAACTGAAATAAATGCTCAACCCTTTCTTGACAAAAATAAGCCATTTTTTGGTAGGAATTAACAATTTTGGAGAAACTTTCTATTAACAGCAAGTAGTATGAAAAAGATTTAGTTCTTTCCTAGCGCATTTATTAGTGGCAGTAATGTGATCCCGAAAACTCTTCACGCAGCAAGTAATGAGGTAAAGGCACCAAATTTCGTCCTCGGTCTGTTTTTGGCCTCTGGAAATCATATTTTTAAGTCAATCACCCCAAAAAATAAAACATCACCAAATAAGCCAACACATAATATCTAATTCAAAATTTATCAGAATGGACTTTTTATCTTTTAAGAATATAATTTCAAAAATAATCTACTTCTGCCAAAATTGAAATAGTGATCCTATTTTCGTCCCCTACCAATACATCTTGTAGAAGAGGTATTAACAGTTTAGAAACAAAGTAATTATAATAAAACCATGTTACAACATTTATTTATATATTTTAACGTTCATTTTTGGAGATAAAAAAATCGACGATATGGACCTATGAACAACAAAACTGACTACAATTACAAAGCAACCACAAAACTGTAATATTATTTATTACCCTTCCAAATTGAATTATTTTTTAAGTGAATTCTTTTTTAAGTAAGTATTAAATTGAATTCTTTTTTAAGTAAGTGAATTTCTTTTTTGTTCTTTGCTCTCATATTATACACTTTGGCCTCCCGTGCAGAATGAAACGTTTATACCATATTAATCTTGATCTTTGAATCACAATATCTATTTAATTTCTTAAAATGTATTTAAATTTATCAAAAACTCTAGCCATTTTTTACAACAGGCATAAAAATTTTAAAACGCTTAGTAAATAGAAACTCCTCTGTGGTAACAGCCAAAGTACACAGCCACGTGTTACAGTCATACGTGTGTGTTTTATTTCACAGCTCTACAGAGTTGATATATCCCTTCCACCGGGTCAAGCTCTCCTCTTTGAGAATTATCTCGGATGGCTCAAACGCACCCCTGGGAGTCTCTGCGCTTCCTTCCGAGGCTCGAATGCCACAGCGTACTGGTATTAGGAAGGGGAAACTGTGACTCCGTCACCCCTGGCAACACACTTGTCGCGCAGGGCGGCCCTTCGTTTGAAATATCGCCCTGCCGGCCGGACGCGATGCATCAAAATGATGGCACTTGGCCGTGACATCAGACCCACCGCCGACAGCCGCAGGCACGTCGCACGCGACCAGAATTCGTCCGCTTCATCGAATACAAGCGCCACGAAGCACAAGGCTTCAAGAGTGAAGTGACAGTGAGATTGTAGGTACAGTCAGTTCTGTAGTTGGGAAAAAAATTAGGCGGTACTCACCAAAATTTGCCAACAGCTGAACATGTATTAAAGCCGTTTTACACGGTACACGGAATTGCGCAATCTGACGTACGTGCGAAGGCGCAATCAAAATTGCGTCGTGTAAAGCGGTGAATTGCTAGAACACATGCGAGAATGCGTGGATGCGAGACGGCAAAATAGCCCCTGTTCTAATTTCGTTCATGCATTCGCGCAATTCCACGCCATTTTAGAAACTAAAGCAGCTCTAACTGCGCAATTCCGTGCCCCGTGTAAAACGGCCTTTATACATCCGGCCGCGATTGAAATGTCAAACTCCAACTATTATATTAGTTCCAAGTTGTGCCACGAGAGAACTCTACACCAGTAAATTATCATTTCCAAATTTGCTTTCTGATATCCATTGGACAATTTATAGTAGGGCTATTTTTTACAGATTTAAAAAGGTAGTTTAACAGGTACGCTTATAACGAGTTTGGATTTTAGGGGGTGCATTTACCGGCCTGACTAAAGCACTGGGAACAGTCACTTTCTAAAGTTGCAGAACAAAGTTTGGATGCGAGATCGTCTGCGAGAGGCGCGAATTCTGTTTCTAGAGGAAATTTAGTTTCCCTTATTACTTTTGATGCCATTGGCTACGTACCGTAAATATTTCGTTTACTCGTGAAGGTATATTCACTCAGAGGGAGAAATCGCTTGCAAATGTAACATTTTATTTCGATTTATTTTGGATTTAATGATTATTTCGTGTGAATTTACTGCCTACTTATCCCAGTTTTCATGTTCATCCCAGTTATGTTGTTTTGTATTTAACGCATCATAAGACCATAAATGGAAATATTTTCCGTGATGTAGTGGAGTAAATGCGCGGCTGTGACTGTGATTATCGCTAGACAGAGTCCTCGTCGCGGAAAACTATGATAGTCACTTTTTCAGCTCATTTACTCGTTTTGTATTTCTTGAAGGCTTCAAATAATTTGAAATACACTGCAGCAGCAATAAACATTTTTTAACGATAACAAGAAGACTAAATTAACTTGAAGAATGAAATGACAGTGAGATCGTAAGTACATCACATTACTAATGTGACGTGCGGAAGACGCTTTTCCGCTGTCCCTATAAACTATGCTTACCACAACCAGCCAGTTTACAATGATACATTTTCGTGCGTATTTTTTGTGTTGTACGTGCAGTGCGCCGTTTGTGTTAGCAGAAACTTACAAACTAGATGATGACTTAATTACATATTTGAATCGTTGAGTACATTGCTCTTTAACACACAATAAGTAACATTTGCAATTAATGAATTTTTCAAACTTTTTTATTTTCTCTTTTCATGATTTTTTTGTTGCAAATATAAATTTTTTACTTTCATTCTGTCATTTTATATTTTTTAAGCCTTAATTTCATTTATTGTTTATTTTTTCTAGGTTTCCTCGGCGCACTATTTACAGGGCATCCTTTTACCAAGTCTTTTCAAGTAATGTTTCTATTAGTTCAACAAAGGGCTACATCAATTCAATTAAGACGGGTTTAAGTTTTTTATGCCAGACGCTATAATCACCGATATAGAGCCGATTGACGTTGGAGAGATGTAAATCACTCCATAATATAAGCAGGAAAGACATTAAATTATCCTTCATAAGAGTATCACTTATAGTCCTCGAGTTCAAAGGGAGCATAAATCAGCTAAGAGTCCTATTTTTGCTATAATTATGGTCGAGACAAGGGTCAAATCAAAATTCTGCTTTTATACTAGAAGGCAAAGAACAAACCTAAGTATCAAAACTAACATACCAGTGACGGTATCACCTCTCTTCACGTTGATGTAATGTAGCCATGTGTAGTATTTACACTGTCGAGGACCCGTAAAAATTCGATCCTTGTCAAGGGGTCCACTTAATCGATTCATCGAGAGAGAATTATTCAGTCATCCCCTTTCAAAGGGCACTTAGTGGAGTGGGGCTTTCGCCTCGATGCCTCACGCGAGACAACAAATCTATTCTCTCTAGACGAAAACTATACCGAAAATACAGCAACTAATTCAACAGAGACCTAGGTACCCAATTTTTTACGTTAAACTTTTACCGCTTGCATAAATGAGCAAAAAGAATATGGTCCGTTTTGTGCCCGCAAAAAAGTGGTCCATCAAGTTCTTCATCATTGGGTAAACTTTCAATCATTCAGTCAAATATCCGCACTCTATCTGTACGGAGAAGACAAATAGGAATATTAATCTTAAACTCATTACGAAATAATCGCATTAAGTGTTCATATCTATTATCTTTAATTAATCTATGGGTTCTATCAGTTCACTCCAGATTTCACTAGGTTCTTCATATTCCAAGTGTCCATTTCACTAGCCAATTCATATTCCAATTCACTTAAAGTGGGCTAGCATAAAAAAAAGGTGGCCATAACCTCAAAGGTATTATTTTGAGATAGTAAGTTGAAACTTAGGCGATATTCTCAAATAAACTGTGCATAACTTGCCATATTATTTCTTTCCTGTGCCTTCACGTCAACAATATATTTGAGGTCAAAGTTGAACAAAATTAGCGAAAAACGACCACCCTCGATTTTTCCTGGCAATTGCCAACTTCATCCTCGGGCAGTAGTTTCATGAATAGCTTCATTAACAAAACTGTTACACAATCTTAATTAACACTTTTTTCTTAGAGTTAGGGTATTTTAAAGATTTCGTTTCATCATTAATGATAGATATGTGACAAAAAGCAGGAGCCTGTTTTCAGCCAAATTTTTACATAAACGTAGAGAAGTAAATACTTCCGCCGACTTCCGCCAAGTGACTTATACCACGTCGTTCTATGAAGCTTCTACATTGTGAATATAAAGTAAAATCCTGCAGCAACTTGTAACCCCGAATTTTACATTGTTTTTTCGAGCGTGCGGTCGACTCTGGCTCTGGCTGGCGGCGGCGGAGAGTACGGCGACGCGGCAAGCGTGGTATGCGATATGGCCACTATTCGATTGTAGCCCACTGTGTGCTGAAAAGAAATAAATATATCGGCTACCACTTTTTATGATCATTTTTTTAAGGGATTTCATCAGGGTCGGTGAATCAACAAATATTTTTCATTTTTCACAAGATGCATTTTTTAAATCTGTATATCAAAACGCTAAATTTTCTTACTTTTCTAATGTAACTCTGTATAGTGTTATGAATTGTAAATGGACATTAGTCTATATAATAAATGTTTTTATTATTATTGCTGTTGTTATTATTATTATTATAAATTATAAACCACTGAATCAGGAGCCGTTTACGAAACATATTCGCTCTGGAATGCAACGCATTGTGAGTGATAGACATGAATAGTAACAAGTAATATACTTAGTAATCGACTAATTGGGCGTATGTCATATGGGCGTCTAAAGTTTGAAAAAGTAGCCATAAATTCTGGATATAATAATAATACGCATGCATTTCATTTAGGCCGGCATAACTGTATCGAATATAATTAGAAATACGTTTTCACTTCACAGAATGTTTATTAAATATCCCTCAAAATTGCGGACAAAAATTCTTAAATTCCTACGCCCCATGTTCAAGCATAGTGCTTTGCGATATTTAATGGAAAAGTGGGCACTTATGAAGGCGGATGAGAGAGGAATGGAGGTATTCAAGATAAGGGTGTATAGAGAAGGTGAAGTGGATGGAAAAGGAACGGGGAAGTGCTGAACAAGGTGGGTGAGGAAACGAAATTTCCAGAGGAAATATGGAGAGGGACAACTTGAACGAAGTGAGAGCTGATCAGGGGGGTACAATAGCAGTGGCGCCGTCTCCATGGGGCCTGAGGGGGCCCGAGCCCCCTCAAAAATTCGTTATGGGTGTGAGGAAAAAATGTGTCAGGCTTGTCGATTTTCCCCGGAGTGTCCAGATATGGAGACTCGAGTTATCAGGGTTCTAATGTTGATCACATGACTCTTCTAAAATGCTTAAAAAACTTAAAACTCACTACTTATAAAATTTCCCGGGGCAAGATCCCCGATTTGGGCCCGGCATGGATAATTTGAGGCGTGACTTGAGACTTGGCGAAATTGTTTAATGTTAAATCAAAAAACTAGTAGATTTCACATTAATAGTTTTGCTTTCAGCCAGTTTCGTCACTGTTCGACAGAGTCGGGTCCAGGATTATTTTTCTGGGGGGACGGGGCACAAGGGTCTGACAGGCAAACGGTCTTCTCACACTTGAAATTAGAGACAAGATACAACAATTACTGTACGAAATTTTGTCTTTGTTTTAACATGAAAGTTATTAATATGAAATTAAATCGTTGATGCTCCATTATACACAAAACAATATGAACGTAATGATGACAGTATAAAAAAATGTGACTACCCCCCCCCCCCCCCCCCCCCCCCCCCCGTTAAATCCACCGTGCTATGCGACATCACCTGACGATGTAGCACAGCGACGAAACTGGTCTATATTATAATTATTTATGTGAAATCGACAAGCTCTTTTTTATTCACGAGGAATATCCTATTTACGATGGGAAATAGTTAAGGGTAATATGCTGAGCGCACCATATGAATCTACTATAACCGATAAATCATTATAATAATAATAAAGTTTAACCACATAGGATGCCTCCATATTTTACACCATAACTCAATAGTTTGATTCGAGGAAGCTCTGTAATGGTCACCAGCCCGAGCCCCCTCAAAAATTCGTTATGGGTGTGAGGAAAAAATTTGTCAGGCTTGTCGATTTTCCCCGGAGTGTCCAGATATGGAGACTCGAGTTATCAGGGTTCTAATGTTGATCATATGACTCTTCTAAAATGCTTAAAAAACTTATAACTCAATACTTATAAATTTCCCGGGGGAAGATCCCCGATTTGGGCCTCCCCCCCCAATATTTTTTGTCAGTCGGCATCCCTGGTCACCAGTGGTGAAGCTCAGGGAATTTAAGCGAGTATTCGTAGACTAGTCTGTTGGGGGTTCCACATTGTAGAGGACTCGTAAGAAATTCGAGATGAGTCGAGGGCTCCACTTGATCGATCCATCGAAAGAGAATTATTCTCTCGTTTCGTTTCAAAGGACCTCGAATTGTGGAGAGCGATAACAGGGCTTTTGCCACGATGCCCCACTCGCGCGAGCAAAAAGAAAAAAAAATCCCTTTGATGTTTGGATGAACGGTCTCTTCTACTCAAACGCGTCCTCCGGCGTAATGGCACGCATACCACGCAACCTTTTGCGGCGGTGGGAAAAAACTGCGGGTCCCCATTGACGAAGCCATGGCGGGGTAAAGAGAAAACTTGAAAGGGAAACTAGATGGCACTTGATTTGAGAGGTTGCCCACATTTGTCTCTCCCGGCGAGTCAAAGGGCGGGATCTGAATGGTTGGGTGGATTGCATTCATAGGGGACGAAGGTGGAAGAGCCATATCGTGTATCGTGTTCTCCACGCAGTGGAATGGCTGGAAAATGAGTGAAAAATCAGTGATGATTTTCAATTCATCGGTGGCGTAGCGAGGGGGGAGCCGTGGGGTCCGGACCCCCGAAATATAAAAGCACACTTCCTTTGCATCACAAAAGAAAACCAAATATTGAAAAATAATGAACTTACAAAATATTCCTTTGAAAAATGAAGTTTGTTCGATTTTGAAAAGTGTTCAAATTAGTTTAAAACACTCCACTTAGTACCCTGGTTTTCAAATATTTTCCCCCATTGTCTTGGACCCTCCCCTCCTCCCCCCACCCCCCACCACCCCCCCGAACAAAACTTTTGGGTACGGCACTGCAATTCATTAAAACAATTTGGTAAATGGAAGGGAAACATAATTTTTATTAAAGTCATGAATTTTGCAAAACAAGATCCTCAGGTCGGCCTCTAAATGTGTTGTGCGCTATTAAATGAGTTTACGGAAGTCGCCGCTCGCGTCGTTGACGGGCAAAGCGATCCGAGTCTTCGATTACGTTACTTCTAGGTCTTGTTAGGATTTTCTAAAAACCATCAAGCCTTCTAAAAATAGCAATTAATTAACCGTCGGGACAGCTTAGGGTGAGATATCCGGACCAATTCGTTAATGGCGGCGTTCATATAAAAAATTTTGTCGAAATGTGGGTGATTTAACGAGGAAATTAGCGTGGTGTGTGGCCGATTGTGGGAAAATTAAGTTGTTAATTTTGTAACGCGTGGTATCGTAGTCATTTTTTTCATGTCCCGGGTTTCTTCGATTATTCCGCCTTCAGCCTATAGCTAACTACAAGCAGTTATCCATTGACCCATTTGTTTCGAAGTTAGCAGAGATTTGCGTTGGTTTCCAAAAAACTATTGATTTTAGTGGTATAAATAATTTTTCCCTACAAACTGTTAATAATATTTATCGATGGCTAAGTTCTAACAACACGTGTCTCAAAAATAGCAACTTTTCAGGAGACCAAAATAAAACTATTTATTTTCTTAATTGTATATAATTTTAATTGAAATTAAAAACCAAAAATACATAAAACTGAAAAAGAAGCATAGATTTGCAAACAAAGAGTTGTTCTTTGCTTGAATTTTATTGTTTATTAACAGTATTAGCAGTATCACACCGGCAAAATTTTGAGATACGTGTCGTTAGAACTTAGCCATCGATATGGCTTTCTTATATCAAAAGTTATTGGAACGAAAACTGCAGGTATAACAAGCGCTCAAAGTTGGGCAACTCAAATTTACGCGCAAAGTGCGGGTACCTTTTTTAGAAAAAATTAAGTACCAACAGGAAGTACTATGAGGCCGCAAATATTTTTTAGTTAATTAATCAACCTAGAAACAAATTTTCTATCGTTTGCTATTTGTGGCATTGAAGTTCATTGCTTCGTTTAGACGGTAGAGCTCTTCAAACTCGGGTGCTTGAATATTACAAATGAGGATCTTCAAGTAGGCCTCTAATGTGTTGTCACCCACCACGCATTCAAATGGGCTTACAAAAGTCGCCACTCGCGTCGCTAACGGACAAATTGATCCGAGCTTCACGGGAAAATAAGGTAAAATTAGGGGTTTATTATTACTATAGTATTCTTACGATTAAGGTAGGTTTCCATGGAGTGTTCAAGAAGTGATCTGGAAGCCTCCCTTTCCTTCCAGCACTGCCTTCTTTAATTCACTGTAAGGCCTAATCCCTTTCAATCTATCTAAAAATCCTATTCTTTTCCTTCCCCTCCCTCGTTTCCCTAACATTCTACCCTCTAACGCCTTTTTCAACGTCCCCTCCCCGCTAAGTACTAACTCCATCCATACCTTCTGTCTCCTCCGTATCTCATCTAAAAGCTGCCTCTCCTCGCCAACCATATCCAGCACTTCGTCGTTCCTTTTCCTCTCCGTCCATTTCACCCTCTCCAAAAATTAGGGGTATTAACCAATATTTATATACATAATGATACAATTCATCAAAATAATTACCTTTAAATGCTATTCCTCGCAATAAAAAACATTATAATGCAAAATATAGTAAAAAAAAAAGCATCGCATTGCACTCGTCGCCGCGCCGCGAACATTTTTTAAAACCGATTAAAATGCGACCGAAGTGGCAACAGAAATCAGCCTTGGGATGGAATTGGGCCTCCTGTATGCAGTCCCCTTGCTCTGGTATCATACTTTTCTTTACAGACACTTCCGTTCTTCGCCTGTTTCCACCCTTCTCCCTCCGTCGCACTAGATCTACATCGGCGCCATCTCTCCGGTTCACTTGCGATCCCCGCCTCGTCAAACCTTCGCGGATGGGACGTGAGAAAAGGCTTCCTTCGCGTTGCCCGGCGTATCTCGTGCCCATCGGCCTTATAAGTCCAAGCGACACCGCCTCCGCATCGGGGCAGGCGGAGCGTGTACAAGATGGCCATTTCGGTCGCGGCGAGGAAAACAGGCGCCGAGGAATTCGCTTGCCCTTGTTCTCAACTTTTCACTCGTCTTCTCTTCACTGTGGGATTTACCGGAAGGAAGGACTGGTTCAGTTACGTAGAGCTTTCATCACGAAAGCTTCGTGCACTCTATCAATCTGTTGACTGAACTAGAAGTGTCCTCAGAATTTAGGTATTAAAGTAGGTAAATTAAAATAGTTGGTCGGTAAATTAAAATTTTATATACATCAAATGAATCATCATTACATGGGCGTACCTAGCGAGGGGTAAAAAATTTAAAGCTATAAAGAAATTGTTAACACACAAGCAAAAATCGAAAAAGTCTTTAAGCAAAATCAGTACTGAATTGAAACGAAAGTATTCTATATATTTTCTTTATGCCCACGAAATATTATGCATTAGTAACTAAAATAAAAATGATTTTTCAAGGATATTATCTCATTAACTAATAAAGCGCTGTAATAATTTTCTTAAAATATTGGTTTCAATGAGCTTTTCCATGCTCAAATGCCACAACTTCGCTTGCCTCCTCCTAGACCATGGCTTGCCCCCCCAGTAATGATCCTGGGTATGCCCTTGCATCATTAGACAACAATCCTGAGATTGGTTTGACACAACAATCCATTCTTCTCTCCTATCATTTTGTTCAATGAATTGTTCACTGAATTGTCCGCCGGGGAAGGTGAATTAAAATTTTATATGTGTCGTAAGTGAGAAGCAATGGAGTGCAAGTGATTTTTTTCTAAACATAGCTAGGTACAGAAATTGATATAAGAAATATACAAACTTGGTGGCCAAAGGATACGAGCGATTTTCTGCTCTGTGCTGACATCGAATGGAAAATGAAATTGTAAGAGTGCGCAACCTTAAAAAGTCGCGGGTCGCACGCTTTGAATTGCTTGTGGGTTCTTGCCCTTGGTGTCGGGAAGCGAATAATCACACACGAGTATTTTAAGTTTTCAACCCAAAGTTTATTTCCATTAAACCCAATTTCCAAATCAATTCAAGCAAAAGGCATGGTGTAATAGTGAATATGTGCGTCCAGAATAGCTAAATTTAGAGCATTACCAAAGTCTCGGGAAGGAGAGGAGCTGCTGGTGATGGCACGGGTGGATAGCGAGGCGCTTAGGTCGCACGGGCCATACGGCCCGTGCTTCGACTCCAACTGGCGGCTACATTGCTGCCTGACCGCTGACGAGTGACCCGTGACAGTATGAGTTACTGAGTGAGTTCCTGAGTGCGTCCTGAGTGCCAATAGCATCTCCACCGTGCCATTATATAGGGTGTGGAACCAGGATGTTTTCGTCCAAGTGGAAGGGGAAAGGAAGGGAAGAGGAAGGTTAGGCGTTATTGAAAGTGAAAATGTGCAAATCCCGAAGCATAGTTTTTCATAGCTAGCCATTCTGAGAAGTCACACAACAACATATTTATAAATATTTTGGAAATGGAAATCTTCCATTTCCGGATCGCTACAAGATGCTCGACTAAATATCTAGTTGATCTCCGAAGAAGCCGGTGATTTAATGTTTTAAATGATACTTCATTTCTCACTGTAGGTGCGGTATTAACGGAGCATATGCGAAATGACAGAAAAATGCCTTTCTGTAATATTATATATACATGATGTATATAATACGAATGATGATAGCACTTGTTCTCTCGCGTCAACCTTCATGATGAACTAATTAATTTAATTTTAAATTCAACATAAATAAAAAGTGGGTGTACTTATCACGATTACTACACCAAGTCCAGTCACCAAAAGCTTCATTAGGATTTTGTTTTACTAAGGAAGAGGAAATAATCTACACTCAAGAGGACCGGCGCTATTCGTGGGAAAACTTCCATAAAGTCATTTCGAGGAAAAGAGTTTTGACGTTATAAATTGGATACGCTGCGTTTGACGCGAATTCTGCGGAAAAGGATATTAATTCAGAAACTTCCGCCGCAAACGTCCGATGCAGGAGAAATATTTTACTATACGAAATCATCTTTTAAACACCTTTCAAATGGCGAAATATTGACACTTCCGACATATTTCCGCGAAGTCAGAAATGGCACAACAACTTCTACATGAACTCTTAGCATCAAGTTATAATAACAACGTAATATCCAAAATATATCTAGGACTATTAGTATTAGGAGAGAACTACATATTTCGTCAAATAAAAGCATTAAAATCGCAACTTTTTACAGGTGTAATGTAAGTTACACGAAGGATGAAATTCACTAAGAAAAAATCAGTTGCATTAGCTGTGTTTCGAATTCATCTACAAATTGCCGGAATTCGCGATGAAAGAAGATGGTGGTTATGATAAATGGCAACTAACTGGAATCGGAGATTAAGGGTTCTAGTCCCAGCTTAGTCAAACTGGTCTAATTGTGAATTTCATTCTCGTTCAAATAACGTTTTTGTGTTTGAGTAGCTCAACACGAAATCTGTACGGCTTCATGCTGATGAATTAAAAACAGTAGGTAAAGAGGTTTCGATGAATCGAGCACTCAGGAGGGAGGCTTTGGATGTTGAAAAGAGTGTTAGAGGGTAGATCGTTGGGTTATAGAGGGAGAAGAAGAGAAAAATGATTTTTAAGTACAATTAATGGGAAGTATAATGAGTTAAAACCAAACTTGCTAATACACTCCTATCGATGTTCGATGAGTAGAAAAATAAAATCTACAACTAGATACTAAAACAATATTTCTAGTAACCGGTAGTGAGGAAATGAGCAGGAAAAAATTTGAAGAGATTATTGCCATGTTGGAGTTAAAAGAAATGGGTAGATAAGCCTAAACCACACGATAATTTTATCCATCATTTCCGAGTGATCATAATCGCGATCACTCGCAAATGATCGTCGCCGGCAATTGTTTTTCGCGATCATGATCGTGATGAGGATTCCCATAACTTTTTTCATCACTCGTCCGGTCGAAAACAGTGTTAGAAGGGAGAATTTTCCGCCGCTGAAACCGTCACTAAAACTACACATTAGCCAATCAGAACGCATTCCAGTATGGAGCGATTGCAGCGCAACGTTTGACAATCGTGGGAACGATATAGGTAAACAAACACGCCATATATTTTCGAGATGTAGGCCCTATGACAACGAGCTGTGATATCGGAAGTGATGCGAAAGGCGACGGCGGGAGTGACCGTGTGATTCAGAAAAATGATCACTAGAGCGATCGCTTTTCCCGTCGCGAAAAGCGATAGCTCTAGTGATCACTTTTCGTGACGAAAGAAAATGATCGTGTGATTCAGGCTTTAAGAGTCTGACCCGGAGTGCAGCGCTTTACGGTGAAGATGCAAGAATGCGAGATGCACTAAAGAAGGAGACGAGGAAAGACTGGAAGGAATGTAGAAAATGTAGGAATAGGGAAGAATTGAGAAAGCAAAATGTACGGATAAAAGAGGAACGACGAAGTACTATTCATGGTGGGTGAGGAGAGGCAGTTCATAGGTGACGAACGTAGGAGATAGAAGGTATGGATGGAGCGAGTACTTCGCGGGGTGGTGATATTGAAAACAGTGTTAGAGGGTATAATGTTGGATAAACAAATAAGAGGAAGGAAAAGAACAGGATTTTTAGATAGAATGAAAGGGAGTAGGCCTTACTGTAAGCTTTAGAGTACTGTTAGGAAGAGGAGGCTGCCATAATTCTTCGTAAATACTCCATGGAAACCTACCTTAATCGGTAGAATACTTTAATAATCTCCGAGAATCGAAAAGGGAAATCGGTGAAAAAAGGGAGGTTGAACTGCAAGAATACTTCGTAAATACTCCATGCAAACCTACTTTGATAGAATAATTTACCTAGAGCATCACAACAATCGAAAGGAAGACTAACCTTGTTATCTCATCATCTTGCAACGCAATATCGTCAACAAGATTCATATTTCTCCTGCTATTCAAAAAAGCCAACTATTTTATCTCAAAGTAAACACTACCGGCTCGTTCAGCACGAAGCAGTATTCTTCGAGGCACCGAACCCCTACTATTGTCCGTAATAAAGCCTTCCTATCCATTTCCAAAATACCCCTTCATTATCTACCGCTATGCTTCCTGATCTCATTATACAATTTCTTCCAAAAACAGGCCAATTTGATCCTTCGGTAGAGTCTATTTTGACCCATAAATACAGCTTAAGGATTGATAAAATACGAATGATAAGGAAATGATGGCCACGCTTCCGGATGATGGGATTGATAAGACAAAATTCAAACCACTCATGATACAAATATTGCCAGGTATACTTGTGGGGGGTCTATAGCCTTACGAAACCACATATTCCGCTTTAACTCAATTAATTGTATGCCTCTACACTATAATATCATGAAACGGCATGGTGAGGGTCTGCAAACCTATTATTTAGGACTTCGTTTACCCTAAATTTTGATAGCAAGCTAGGGGTCTAAATGCACTTCAAGCATAAACTTCTCCAGATTCCAAGAGAAACCCGGTAAGGTTCATTCACCTAGGAACAATGCCACGTGAATAACACCACGCGTTTATCAAATAAAACATGAAAATAATTAGATATATATACGCAGCAGGATAAAAAACATTATCAACAACCGAAGCAGTATTGTCGACCAAAAATGCCATCCTTCACCATTCAATTATTAAATGAATCATTTCTATTCGATTTGATAAATATACTTACAATTCAAAATATAAAAATTCCTCTCCTTGACGATCTTTTTTAATCCTTAAATTAAAATCACTTGAAGTTAAAAGCCTTAGAGAGCCCTTTTTTTACCGAAATTTCTGAAAAATTATACATCCTCCCTCAGAGCTTTGGATGCATAAATTGAAGAGTTAAAAAAACTATAACATTATGAATATAAAGAAACCAATAACACTCATCGCAACAATTTAATTATATAAATAAATTTATGACTAAATTGCCTAATTTACAGTTCTTAACCTCAAGAGACCAATGTTTCAACATGTTATAAATACTTGTTATTACTATCGCATGGCTAAAGATAAAGGTGAACCTAATACCATATCATTTTACTCCAAATTTGTACGAACAATCGTATTTTAATTTTCATTAATTCAAAATCCCATTTAAATAATGAGAAGTGCAGGAGGAGGATTGCTATCATCACACATAGAACATGTCACAGCTTCATGGCTTTGATTATCCTGTGCCCAGTTATGATGCATCACCATATTAAATTCGACTAAAATATTTCCAACTTCGTTAATTACCTATCTGTAAATTCAGATACATAACCTTAATTACAGAAATAGTAATAACTCTGAGGTCCTACCCCATAATGAGAAATGATTTTATAAAATGTTTCAGTCGAAAAGCTCTGCTACCTTGATGGATTAATGGCATTTAATTTAAAAAATGGAATTCACGATTTACTTAAATTAATATTTATTTATATTGGCACCGAATCCATCAAAATTATCTTTCCAAGGGTAATAGCAAAATATAGTTGCTGCACAAGTCTTTGCCTTTAATTGATTATTTTACTAAAACTTAATCATAAAGTTATCGTTATTTCCAAAGAGAACTTCATTATTCAATATGTTTATTAAATATATATATTTCGATTTTTTCGGGGTCAAACTTATTTTATAGTCATTCCCTCGCAAATAAAAACATGATACAAAAAAATAATGAAAAACTACAATTTAATTTAGGACGAAATTTAGTAATAAACATTTTAATACTTTCGGATATCAATGCCTCAATTATTTTCGTTGTTAATTAAGAATTACATTGTAATTAAGAATGGTAGACATAATACCACAATTTTACTCCTAATTAGTACATATTTCTTATCGATTAAATGCAAACCCTCCTTCAAATGAAGAGTAATATATTTTTTGAGAGCGTATTGACAATATTCTGAACTCTAGCGATACGTCTGAACAAATCAATTTCGAGTAAGCATTCCAATACCTACCTGGATGAAATATCAAGCCGAACCAATATTGGCTGTTTTAAAGGTGTCGTTTTTACTTTTAATAATCAGTGAAGACTAGATTCTTGGAGATACAATTCCTGCTAGTTTGAAGATATTAACTCGGTAACGCCTGAATTAAAAATTTCATCCCAACTTTTTCGTAATATTTAATTTTAAAATCTGATTGATTAGATGCAAATTTAATACTTTTAGCACAAATAGTCTTAAAGATAAAGCCTGGTACAAAGTGGCTAGGCCCTCGGGTCAAAAATCGAAATTAAATAGGCGTTAGTAATTTCACATTTTAATGCCAGAAACGTTTTAAAAAATTTCTATTTTGCACAAAAAATTATCAAAATTACTCAAAAATGTCAAACCTTGCTTAAAAAATCAAGCTTTTCTGACAAACGTAATTATAAATATGCTTATTAGTTTTAAACTCTCAAAATCCCGAACAAATTACAATAAATAACAAAAAACGTTCGTTTAGTATTGCACTACCAGGTACCGCTAGGCGTTAACGGGTTAACCAACATGGGAGAAGATGCAAGCCTTGATCCAAGGGGAGTTTTCCGGGTTTCAACCAGGGATGTCAATCTAAATTAAACGAAATTCATAACCACTAAAATTTCAATAGTATCGTTCCCGGGAGCGAAATGTAGAAACAAAACGGATTTAAACCCAGGGTGGCTAAACTCTGGGTCGTAACGAAATCGGAGTCTAAACCACTTCGGGTCGAAACTAAACTAAAACTCTGGGCCGAAACGCATATAATGTTTCGCACCGGAGGGACCACGTGCTTCACCTTCGAACGGTTTAGTTTCGACCCACACAACGAGTACGAAGTAAGGTAGAATGAAGTAGAGGTTTGGCCTACCGCCATTAGATGCATGGGGTACTCATATTTTTCCCACAGACAAGAAAACGGTGAGTACAAACGGGCCATTGGATTTTAAAACTCAATGTTTTAACCTCTCTATCGTATGTCAGGTGCGGAAACGTGGACACTGAGGAAAGAAGACGAGAGAAGATTGGAGACATTCGAGATGAGGGTATGGAGAAGAATGGAGAGGGTGAAATGGACGGAGAGGAAAAGGAATGACGAAGTCCTGGATATGGTTGGCGAGGAGAGGCAGGTTTTAGATGAGATACGGAGGAGACAGAAGGTATGGATGGAGTTAGTGCTTAGCGGTGAGGGGATGTTGAAAATGGGGTTAGAGGGTAGAATGTTAGGGAAACGAGGGAGGGGAAGGAAAAGAATAGGATTTTTAGATAGATTGAAAGAGAGTAGGCCTTACAGTAAATTAAAGAAGGTAGTGCTGGAAGGAAAGGGAGGCTCCCAGCTCACTTCTTGAATACTCCATGAAAACTGACCTTAATCGGTAGAATACTAATAATAATCGTATGTCAAACGTAATGGGTCGAAACTATTCTCCCTTATCCCCTCCATTCAACTTTTGGGATCGAAACTTAACCATGAGCAGCGAAGTTTCGATAAATTTCGTTTCGTTCCCGGGATTAAAGTTTCGTCCCGGGTCGAAACTGAACTCCTTGGTGATTTTAATTTCGTGCGGGAACGAAACTAAATCTAGGCATCTTATTTTCGTTTCCCTCCGGATCGAAACGAAACATTTTCGTTTCGTTTCACTTGCAATCCCTGGTAACAACCCTCCCTTGAGACTTTAAAAGAGGCACCAAAAATAAGTAAGATGGCCTCGATAAAAACTTTTCATAAATCGTACTTATCGTACAAAATTACTGTATTAGAGTCCTAAAAATCACGTTTTCAACATCAAATTCATCCGAAAAATTTTCAGGGGAGGACCCTTTTCCATATAACCCAGAAGGGCCCTGATTTCTATCGAAAACCACTTCCCCAATTTCAACATCCTGGATACGCCACTGGCCTTCATCATTCAACAGTCGAAAAACTAAAATAGCCCTTTCTTACCCAATAGTTTTTAGTTGTAAAATCACATCTTACGCCATGGCATCCACCACCTTTAACATTTTCTGGGTGGGAATCTGCTATAGGCAAACAAAATAATCCAAAAATCTAAAAAGAAGAAGAAAGGAGAAAAAATGTAATTTACATAATTTCAAAAGTTTATTGCAAGTATTGGCTAAATCCACCAAAAAATTTAAAATAAATTTTATGTACCTAATTAAAACAGGTTATGGCCATCATATTTCCTCAATGAATACATAGCGGTAGATTAAATCTTATGTGCATGAAATCAATGGCAAAGATTAATACCCATCGTTGCAGATCTTCTACTTTAAGTGTTTAAATCAATACAAAATTTGCCATATTAATTTCATGAATATCTGAAATTTTATAAATCAATTTTTTTATAACATCGAATTATTATTTAACAGTGATACCTCACCACATCACCATGTCGAAAAATCCTTTAGCGTTTACATGAAATGGGTAGGTACTTTCGTAAGTTTTCTTTCCGTAAGCGTCGAAGAAAGTATGCGAATTCGCTTTCAGCGTATCTTTTTTTGCCCTGGGCGTCATGATTGATCTAGAACAGCGGGGGTGTGCGGTAGATGAGTGGATTTATGGCGTGGCCGGAGCAGGCTGTAAATTCGCCCGGTTATATTCGGATTCTGAAAGCGAAGAGAAGCAGTAAACAGTTGCCTCCGCGGAGGCGTTTCCCCGCGACTTCTTTCAAGTCGCAGCTGATCAAATATCTCACGGATCGATGAGAGGAAAAGTTATTCGAGGAGACGTAATTGATTCAAACCTTGAGAGAGTAAAAGGACTTTCTATTCAACGTCATCAAAGTAACATACAGGGAAGGAACTTTGCCAGAGGCAGCTGCAGGTGCTATAACTCATATCCGAGAGTAAAATTGCGGAAATTTGTTGAGCTTTTGACGTGGAATAGGAAGTTCAAAGGTGTAACGTGTCGTCATATAAAATATAGTTTTAGCGAATATTTTCGCTTGATTATCCTCGTCTCTTCCAAAGGTTTGAATAAGAACATAATTTCTCCACTTGTTCAATTGATGGTACTATTATTTTATATATCTAGTCCTTCGTCATTATCTTTGCACTTCAAATTAATCAAATATATTTTTCATATTAAATCCATAAGCGGCAATGTGTCGTGATATTAGACATAATTTTGCCAGATAATTTCTGGGAACAATTATTTAACAAAGGACATACTTATTCTTGTCTCATTCTAAGGCTTGGAATATAAAATTACTTTCTTCATAAGCTCACTTCACTACTAGGTGCTGTAAATCTCTAGTTCTCTGTTATGATTACTGCAATTCAAATTAATTCAAACATAAAGCACTAAGCCACTGGCCAAAGAGCATGCATCAAAACATTATTCAATAAAATCCATAGGTAATCGTCAAGAATTTTAATTCGTGTTCATTACGAACGTGAAAAAAACGGCAAAATTGCTCCAGCCAAATAACTTCATTGCGCCTTTATTTTATCCCTCCAAATATTGATGGACTTGTTGGTAGGATTCCGTAATTTCAGCTAATATAAACAAACATCAGACAGAGGAAAAGTCCACTGGTGACGTCGGTAGTCTTCACCGAACCTTAATTTAACAATTTTAGTAACATGCGTTTACATAGTAATTATATAAAATCCAGCGACTTGACTGATAGATTCAGAAGAAAAATATTCACTAAAAACCTTCCCTTCCCTTACATTGGGACTTCTGAACTATATAAAATCATGCAAATATTTCCTAATAACTAGGGAGAACTTGGAAAATATTTAATTCTGGTACGAGGGAAAGATAATTATGCGGCTTTTTGCAGAGGCATGGACGGCTAGGGTAATGCTTGCGTGTGTAGGATTATATGGAGTGAGGGCTGAGTAATTTTCCTTCTCAAATTTTCTCGTAAGAAGAGTGTTCGTATGGGGGGAACGAAAAGGGTGTTTCGAAGCAATTTAGAGCAGAAACTGTCCGGCTATTTCACATATTATCCGCAGTGAAACGACATAAATTCATATCTTCCACCCCGATGTCTCATTTTACCTTACAACACCCGGTCACTGCCTTGGACAGGAGATTGAAATAAACGAAAAAAAACAAAGGCGGGCATGAAACTAGCTGACTATAACGACGGTGCTGCGGCCGTTAAGGCCTTTAACCGTCGCTGGATCCAATTTTCTCGAAATCTTAACGACGTGCAATGGACGTAACCACGGAAGCGAGAGAGAGAGGTGGAATATTCGCGATCCGTTAGTCTTTTTATTTCGCGTCATAGCGACCGCACCGCCCCTCTCGGCAATCCGAGAAAACTATTCCGTTTCGCTGTTGGACCTTTGGAGTGCGGGGGCGTGTGGCGCTATATAACTCCCGGGCACTTTATGGCCCGATGATAAAATTTCACGGACGGCGTTGGACGCTATTCTCACAGATTCTCTGATGCACCACTCCTTCTCACTGACTTGCTTCGAGTTTGGATGGCTAAAAATCACCCCTTTCAGTTCTGATTTAGATTCGAAGATACGGCAAATTCATTTCGGGACATATTCACACTCTATTTACGCCATTTTCTAAATCTGGCACTTTACGTCAGTGGCGGATTTAAGCCCTCCCCGAATATTTGTCAAAATATTTTAATTGACTAGTTAAATAGTTTTTGTATTGTTGCAAAAGAGTATAGGGACTTTATATACAAATGCATGGCTACAAGTCCCAAAGAGAAGTTTGAGTTGCATTCATCGCAGAGAGTAGCACTCCCAAACGTAAAAAAAAGCCCCGTTCTCTCGGGGAATATACCAAACTCCCTGCACCCAGGTCATGACCCCCCTAATTTTTAGGCTGAATCCACCCCTGTTCTGGGTAGTCAGAAATGTAGAAAATTATAAATGCTGAGCATAATAAATAAAATCCTTTAATACCTAGTGTTGAGGGGTGGGTGAGGAGAGGCAGCTTCTCGAAGAGATAAGGAGGAGAAAGAAAGTAAGGATGGTGCGAGTATTTTGAGGGGAGGGGATGCTGAAAATGATGTTAAAGGCTAGAATGTAAGTAAACGAGGGAGAGGAAGGAAGAGAATAGGATTTTTAGATAGAATGAAAGGGAAAGAGGCTCTCCGAATGCTTCATAAGTACTACACAGAAACCTATCTTAATCGGTAGAATACTGTATTTTATAAATAAAATACTGAATTTTGAATTTCAACTTTTATCTCAGATTTCGGTCACTACGTACCTACCTTGAGAGCTTTCAGCCTTCTTATCTTTCTTCTTTTTTTTCTCTCTCTCTCCATTTTCCCGCTCACAACCCTCAGCCGGAGGTGCATTTTACAAACGATATGTGACGTCAGGAGAAAGAGCTCTTTCATTGCTGCGTTTGCATTCGCAGCGTCTGTTGCGTTTGTTAAATGTTTAGGTAACGTGCGACAAATGATTGTTACGCGGTCAATTTTTCTGCCTAAAATGGTTTGTCTAACCGTGAATTTGACGGCATGCAGACCGTGAAAACCTGGAAAAAACCGTGAATTTTATAACTTATTTGGAGATTTCTTATACAGTTACTCTTGAGGGTTGAATAAAGCAAGCGACCGACCTCCCCTCTGGGGACAGAAGGCGGAAATTAACGCCCCAATAATATCACTTGCCCGCGTGGCGGCGCGTACGTTGGGAGGAGGGCAGGGAGAGAGCAATTGGACCCCATTTAACCATCTCGGTTATGGCTGTCAAGTGGGGCTGTGTGTCGCTCTCGCGCCATATTATGTGTCCCGTACATCCATTTGCATAATCCGGGGCGAAACGGAGAACAGAGTTCAAGCGTCGACCGTCTTTTTACGAGCGACACAAGGAAATAAATAAGGCAAGGAGTTACTTCTCGCCCGCTCGGCTTTAAATCAGACAGAGAGGAAAAGAGGAAACGGCCCGATTTTATCATCTGCGAGGTACAATACAATTCTCTCGCTATTGCCTCCTAAACTGTCCTTTCTGTGACGAGTAATGAGATGGCAAAATTCAAATAAACCCAATTACATTGCATTACACATGACTGAAAAGTTTTGAGATGTATAAATCAAGGTATGGGCTGTTTGTTCTATATGCAGTTGATACAATCAAATTGGAAAAGGCCACTAGTTACCACTGCCTAACGACATGGCGTATCGCTATTTAAAACATGGTTTCCTGATTCTGGTGCTGAAATCATACAGTCAATTAAATAATTTGGATAATGTCGGGTAGGATAGAGCGATATCGACATTAAAACCGAAAAACTTTTCACGAGAATTCTTTCCCAAATTGTTAAAATTAAATTTATTTTCGATAGTTATCCTTTTAAAACGCATCACTTCACATAAAATTGCCAGTTCACGTGGTTTGCATTTTCTGGGTATCCAAATAGAATTAATCTTTTGTGTGTCCGATAAGGACAAGGCCAGATAAATTAAAAAAATACCACAAGAGGCATCAGTAATTCTTGCAACGATAGGAATCATATTTACGATATGATTCGCAGTGTTGTTTATTAGCTTCATGCGATACATATTCACAACCAGGCATGGGGGGGGGGAATTTATATCGCGGTATTATTAACAGCTTCTTACTATCCATGGCAACCACAATCACTTGGGGCCCCGAATTTTCATTGTCTCGGTCACGTGCCACGCATATAGCATCGCTTAGTCCCTATGGAGACACCAACAAAAATTCCGAGTGCGTAGGCGTGTCAATATCAATGTTTGAATTGTAATGACCCCCACGTTGGGCGCCGCTTCGGAATGCACTGGACGATCGCTTCAGTGGAAGGGAAGATAATTGTTGGATTCCTCGGCGTCTCCGTTGACAAAATACCTAAGTATTCATAAGCATACTCTTCCCCGCTGGGCAAAGATTTGAACCCATCACATGTGACTCAGCCTAGGGAGGTGAGGAACATGGAAGACTGAAGCGAATGCTCTCTAAAAAATATTATGAGCACAATTTAAAGCAAACTAAATATCCCCCTTGCAGTATTTTATCTCTAGATATTAAAAACAATTCCTTTTGTTCTTCTTACTTGATGACAATAATATTGCCGGTCTCGTTATCGGCGGGGTAAAGTCTATGCCTGCCACACGAGAGGTCTGGGGTTCGAGTCCCCCTATTCAGGGTATGGATATTCGTGTACACTTTATTGTTAAGCTAAATACACCGATGTAAAAGTTCAACGATGCTGATTTCGGTGGTAAAAAAAAATTAATAACATATCCACGGAAATCACCTCTACAGATTATATCGATATTTGCTTTGATTAATTCACGGCATAATTGTTGGCCATTTCTTTTGAATTGGCGACTGTGATAGAGTTCGAAAAATAAAGAGACCGATATTTTACCGTTTTTCAATCGTTCGCCAAATTCTCGGGCTATTCGAGGAGAAAAATTGGCATTTAAACACTATCATATCTAGGAGCACGCAAGCTTTACCACCGCGAATAGTAGTAACTCAGAAGTAAGAATGCTAGGAGATACGTTCCTTAGCACATCTCATCCTTAATGTGACTGGATCTAACGTAATACCTCACCACTGATGTCAAACCATTTTTATAATCACCTTGAGAACTCATTCATGACCGGGTTTTAGGTAGTTTATCGTGGCTGCATGCGCGAATCTCAATGAATCATGTGGCGTTAGTAGTCGTATGCAATGTCAGCATGATCAAGTTCAAGGTCGTGAGAGACCTTTATGAAAAAATTTTGATTCTGGGACAAATATTTTGTGCCTAACACCGGTCCACTGGTTCCATGCTCAAAGATCCGGAAATAAAAAAGTAACTATGCATATGCAACCGAGAATGTAACGTTTCTCTGCTGGCATTTAAATTTTACTGTGAAGGCGAGCATTTGGTTCATTAAAAACTGCATAATTGGCAAATACTTAATAGATAAATAACTACTTGATGTGTCAATAAGTAGCAGGATATCTGCTCTACTAACTCTGAAAACATTTTTATAGTTATAACAATAAAATTGTTACCAGCATTAAATATTGCACACAAGGAAATTATGCAAAAGACAATGTACTTTCCAGAGGTTTTGGATTATTTTTAAAGAGAATTGCCCGTTTCTTGAGTAAAATGGATTAATATCATAAACTCCTGATTACGGGACACATTAACCAACACGAGTTGTCTAAATGGCTGACAATGAGATATTTTAAGGGACCAAAACGGAACGTGTACGAATGCCTGAACAAATTTAGAACAGATTATAATTTCTTTTCCTGCATTCGCACTGGTTGGGTGGTTACACGGTACAATTTTTCGTTCATTTTCGCGTTCATGCACTCAGGCGTTAACTGTTACGAATTAAAATACAGTGTAACGAATTCTTAAGCAAAGGCTTCACAACCCTCATGTTCCAACGCATTGATTTCCCAATTAAGAGATTTCCATGCGTAGAGTCGACTTCATTTTTCGTTCCCTGCTGACGGCGGGTATCCGTGAATGTTATATCTATTCGAAATTAAGGCCGCTGACAAGTCCCGATGTGGATTAATGACATCAATTCCAAATGTAGCGACGGGTGAAAAATTTTGTTTACATCTAAATTGATGTATAGAATTGCATCCATCAGCGTCGGTTCCAACTTCGCTTCACTCTTGCCTAGGAAACTTCTTCCTCTCTCTCTCTGATAAAAGCAACCCATTTAAATTTGAGGGACGAGGAAACTCGTCGTCGTTTCCTTAGAGCAGGAAATGGATTTCTTGTTTACAACCAATAAAAGAGGGACGATCATAAATAGGTTTATCGGTTAAAGACGCAAGATTGATATAAACGTAAACTACGACGAAAACAACTCATTTTTTATCAAAAATAGCTTTGAAATTAATTTTGCACCAGTAATCACTTCTTCCAAATATGTCAAGGTCCAATCCAACTCTACTTAACTATGAAAAATTACACGAGGACGACTTTAATTAAAATTTTATGTACAGTTAGTCTTATTATTTAAAAAACCAAGCATAATGCCAGAGCAAAGGAAAACTTTTTATTCGAATTACTCATACCACTATTGATCCAAATAGTACCTACAATGACCTACTTCATTTACACAGAGCATGAAACGCATGTCTTCTTACAAGAAATATATAGACGATCAAGAATATGTTTACAGGTAAATAGCGTGTACTATAATAACTAAATAACCTTTTACATTATACAGCTTAGATTTCCATATCGCACAGGTAATCAGTGCGTCTCAATGAATCTAAGTTTACACTAACTCATAGCTATATATCAAGGATCAATTCATCAAGGATCTCTATCAAGGCTCCCTTAATTTCAAACTTCTATTGAAAAAAATACTGTACAGTTTAAGTCCGCGAATTATACTCTCGAGTGTTAGACAAAGAAAAATAGAAGATTACACCAGTGTTAATTTCCTATGCAATTATGGCACACCATAATTGATTTAAACGGCTAATTACGATATCTACGTACTCCATCTACGTAAAATGACATCTGACCGCTCGATGGATGATACTAGGATATGTTTCTCATATTTCCGAATCGAAACTGTGGCTATTATTTTACAGGAAACTGAGGAACGATACAAATAAGTATATACACTAAAAAGGAAGATATATCGAAACGTGAACTACAACTAAAATAACTACGTGCGCGTACAATTTTTTTTCAAGTAGCTTATAATTAAAGTGCTCATTCGATGCGTGTAAGTCCTTATTAACGGTCCTTATTAAGGATGACTTTAATTGAAAACTGTACCGAGAGTTCAAGTCAAGATTATTCATCTTAATGTAGGGCAACAGCAAAGAACTAGGTGACTTGGATACTAGATTTTCTACGCAAATAATACCATGATTGACTGAAATAGCAAACAACGGTCGACTTATTTTATAAGGAGCAAGTTATGGTTCTTATATTTACGGGAAATTCAGAAGAAATCAAAAATATTTCTATCAGTGAAAAAATAAAAAGATGACAGACACGCAAACTGCAAAAATCCTCCATAAATATTTTAAATAACTTTTAAACAAAACCCAATTTTTTCATACTTAAATCAGCACATTTAAATGGGAATAAGAAAAACCTTTACCAAACTATTACTCCTGAAAAAGTTATCGATGAATCATTTTATTCTCATTTCAAATCCCAGATTTATATAGCTGAAAGTGAGATAGCTTCCTTTGCACTAAGTTATTAGGGAAAATATTGCATGACAATATTAATTAATAAAGTAAACAAGGGGAAAAAAACTTAAATTCTCCTCTAGTTAAAAATAATATAGTTAGAATATTAAATTTCTAACGGGAACTCCAGCCTAATATTTTGCCATTGTAATTTTATTTTACCATAAAGTGCAAGCGAGAAGTACCTCTGTTGGATTCCTAACGGGGCACAATTCAAATTCACTATTCAGACATAAAATAAGAAGATTAATTTATAATTTAAAACCAATATAAATAATAGACTATGTGACAACAGTTGACTGCTAGATGGATTGGAAATAAAAATAGCGCCAGTACATAATGCAAATACGAAGGAGGTATAACGGTATTTTAGAACTAGATTTTTTCAACAGGAATTAGATGACCAGAGAACACGCCAATCAAAATTTAAATTGTGATTCAAATATGGCTGGCACTAGACGAATAATGCCTGATCCATGGGATGAAAAAAATCAACAATATAACATGGAATGATGCGGTATAGATACACATCAATTTTTCATAGTAGTGATGAAATAACACAAATTACGGTCATTGCAGAGAAAATCAGTGAATGACTTACGTTCGAAAGATATATCTCCTCCATGCGTGAAAGTATTTCGTTAAATACAATACGTATATAAGTATTTAAAATAAATGTTCAATTAATTCATAATAAATGGATTTTTAACACAAGGTATTCCTTACGAAAACAAAATTATCCTTTATAAATTCGCTAGTTACATTCGCATTACACGTTGACGCAAACTCATTCAAAATGATGCTTGATCAAATTCATTTTGCTCCAACACAAATAAGTGAAAAATTAATGTTCATAGCTTAATAACTTAGATCATTTTCTCAGTAGGCATTATGGATAATTCTGGGGAGAATACTCTGGTTGCAACATCAGAAAAATTTTATCAGGAGCGTTCTTTGAACCACATACCGCTAAAAGAGCGTAATTCAAAATATTCGTTTCATGATTGAGTAACTGAGGTGAAAACATAAATAATGTGACGTCAGTTGTGTGGGTTAATAGCGGGATCACCTACTAATATGACCAGATGAATAAAGCGAGATAATTCCTAACGTATATGATCGAAAATTTATGACACCTCACTACTTTTATTAATCATATACGACGGTTACCAGAATTTTACATTGAATTATATCCCATATTTGAAAATAATTACGCATTATAAACTATTTACGTGAACCATATATAGGTATCACAATATATAAATGTACGTTGCAATTCCTTTTCTTCTTAGGATACAATATTGTTCTCTATCGGCCGCTTTTAGGTAACACTTATGAGGGGATCGTTATGTAAAAATTTAAAGAAAAGGTTAGTGAAGTGAAGGTGAAGTAGTCTCTATACTTCACCGATATGACCGTTTTCGGGATAAAATTGCATCTTTCAGACCAGCTTTTACTAATATTTCGTTCCAATCTGCTCATTTTTACGCCCACTACCAAACAAATGAATGCCTCCAACAACTGGTTCCACCTCTTTCCCCAACTTTCTCCGTTTCACAACCGGTAGCATGTCTTCTTCCGCATCGTCTAGTGAGGCCCATTTTATCTAGAAATATTCTGAGCTGAAGTGCAGCTAATATTCGTTCTTTACACCCGGCGCTGAGGGGATTTTTGATAGGCAAATAAAAGCTTGCAAAGTGGCAACATAAATTTAGCTCCAACGGGACGAAATAATACCTATATTTATAATTATATTTTATGCATTCTCCATTAATATGTTTTTAAACACAAGAGCTTCCGCATGAAATTTTAAAAAATTAACTTTATAAATTCGGCAAAAAATATAAATTTATTATACGTTGAGGTATACTTATTCGCAAATGGTGTGTGTGTACAACGAATTTGATGCATGCTCCATGCATTGATTGTGATTCATTCATTCATTGTACTGAAACCCTGGGATTGTTTTAGCTCTCCGTTTCAACATCTTACAACTCAATATTCACGCTTTAACGTAATGAAAAATAATAATAATAATAATAAAAATCAAATAATAATTATATAAAAATATAATAAATTACTCTTTGATTACATTCATGTCTTTGATTACAAATGGTGTGTGTGTGTACCAGGGCCAAAAACAAAATTCATTCTCTTTTTACTCCAGAACCCTACGTTGGAAACTATAGCATACCATAATTCTGTTATATAATCATATTGGTGTGCCATATCGTGGAAGCCTCCGTAATAATATAATCATATTATAAGGGAATCTTCTACATAGTCCCTTTGTGCCTAATTATCTCCCACCTTCTATGTCCATTCAACATGCATTAATTAAGATTTAAGCCCTGATATCTTAAGCATGTTCCTCTCCATCAATTATCAGATGCTTATACACCCTCTCCCACTGTTACAGTTTTTATACCACGAGGGAGACAGTCATGAATGCACGACCGTCCTCTATCTGAGACTCGTCGATTGAAGAGAAAACTAATTAGTCAGTGCTTAGATCCAGAAATCCATAACTATTCTATGCCTTAATTAAATCAATATTCATCCATTACACACAACGCTGCGGATATTTTTGATAAGCCATTTAATGTGTGAAATAATTTTGTCTGTGTCCGTGATGCATAAATTATTATGTCTGCCTTATTTGTTCCAATAATTTGTCTTTATTAGAAATGTACAAGAACATTCTTCAAGAACTATTATTGATCCCAACTATTGATCCCACGCCATCGCGCAGAGATATATAATATAAAAACATGAAAATATATCGTAAGTTTTCAAAGAATAGTTTTAAAAAAGAATTGAATTCTAAATCTTTTGATTTATAATCTATTATGTTTATAATCTATTATAAAATCTATTTTGCACATTCTCATTCACTCTATTTAATATTTTTTGGCATTTATTCAAGTTCTTTGAGTTGTATTTTTTCTTATGTTTCATTTATATGTTGATTACGCCAATGTATTTTTTTGGTTGTTCATTTAACAATGTCTAAAGGGCCAATGAGTCCACGAAAATGAAATTTAATTATTATCATAAATCAAGCCCCTACGGTACGAAAAGGGGCATCTTCTATGTAATACCCTTGGTTTTCATGATCTTCCCACGTCTATGTTCGTGGAACATGCATGAAGTCAGTTGCATGCTCCGATATCATCGGCGTGTTCCTCTCCACCAATTACTAGATGCTTCTACACTCCCTGCCACTGTCAATAGTTTTTACACCACAGGGGTGAAAGTCATGAATATACACTCGTCCTATTTCTGACAGTCGACGATTGGAAAGAAAACTAATGAGTCAGTCCTTTCGAAAAAGCGGAGCGGCCCTGATTTCGATCGGTGCCGAAGTTCTGAAGAAACCGACGCCCGACGATGCGATGTTGTTTTCTTTTTTTTTCTTTCCCCCCATCTCGACGGGATGACAAGGGCTGAAAAATGTACGAGCGATAATCTTCCGTTCGCGTTTGGGGGGAAAAGCGAGGGAGCGTGGAGAAATCCCGCGCCGAAGCTGACACACATGCATGCGAGGCGATAATGGGTGAGACTGGGTGCTACAACGAATTTGATGCATGCTCCATGTATTGATTGTGATTCATTCATTCATTGCACTGAAACCCTGAGATTGATTATCTCTCCGTTTCAACATTTTACAACTCACTTTATTTTTACATTTAAAGATACATTCACGCTTTAACGTAATGAAAAATAATAATAATAAAAAGCAAATAATAATTATATAAAAATATAATAAATTACTCTTTGATTACATTCATGTCTTTGATTACAAAATTGAGTCTACCGAGCTCTGAGGAAGGTGGATGTATACCACCGAAAATTTAGTTCTGTGAGTGTTTTTTTTATCTTTTTGTGTCCTGTGCTTCTGTCCAACCTGAGATATTTTTATGTAATATAATAAATATGATATTATAATAAATAGAAAGGTAGAAAGATGGGCCCAGAAGGAATTATATGGACGACACATCAATGACCTCAATCAACCATATGTTGATAAAATCTCATCAAGCAAATGGTTGTCATTGGGTGAACCTTTAATGTATATTTTTGTGTGTGATGAAACCTATTAACCAAGCTGGTAATTTTCATTTTATATTTTTGTCTAAATGTACTTCCTGACTTTATGTTACCACCCGACTTCATGGTCGACTTGTAACAATTTATGTAATAATAATAATAATAAACTTAATGGAGAAACCAAAGGGTTCATGATTGAAATGCAAGACCAAGTTCTCCGCGCTAAAAATTATTCATAGTATATCCTGAGAGATAAAAGCATAACAGATGACAAATGTAGAAGATGTTTTGGCCTCAAATGCAGGATAATCATAAAATAATGGTGCGGTTTCAGTAATTCAAAGAATAGTTGGTGTGAGGTAGCAGTGATTTTTTAGAGGCTACCCTTTACCATTATTATTTCATTAATTTTCATTAATTAGAAGTTTTAGTAGTAGTTTTAATTAATTAATATTACCTTTATTATCAAGATGGAACTCTGAGGTCTACACAAGTCATTCTTCGTGAAAAAACAGGTCGAGCGAGAGTAATGAGTCTTAAGAGAAGTTGGATCGACGAAGACGAGGAATAGTAGGGTGGTAGTAGGGATAGGGTAGCAGTGATTTTTCAGAGGCTACCCGATCCCTTTATTATTTCATTAACTTTTAATAATTAGTCATTTTAGTTGAATTTTATATTAATAAATATTATTATTATCAAGATCTGAGGTCTTTACCAGTCATTCTTGGCGAAAAAAGACCGGTCGAGTGATACGTCGATAGGGTGGCACGATACGATAGATAGATAGATACGTCAGTGATTTTTCAGAGGCTACCCGATTCCTGTATTATTCCATTAGTTTTCATTAATTAGTAGTTTTTGTAGTAATTTTTATTAATTAATATTTTTATTATTAGCAAGATGGAACCCTGAGGCCTGGTCTATTTGCCGGCCACGGTGGCGGCGGGGGATAAGTCCTCGCCTGCCAAACAATAGGTCCAGTCCCGCCTGGGTAGGTCTCCCGTATCCAAGGAACGGTCGTTTTTATACGTGTAATTGTTAGGTTTGTTGAATACCCCGATATAAAATGGCCAATGATAGCTGTATTCGGTGGTTTGGGAATAATTTTTTTTTTTATTTATAAAATTATACCATTCATTATTCGCGAAAAAAGACTGGTCGAGTGATACGCCGCCTTAAAGAATCTGGCCGGACGAAGATGGGGAAGCGAGAGAAACACACAATAGCTCGTCACAATGACATTTTTCCCAATGTCGCAGAGAAGACCCCTCAGGATATTCCCGCCTGAAATGGATCACGAGCGGAGCAGCTCCCTCTATCTAGACCCCCCTTCTCATGCATAATGCAGGGCCACGCCCCCCAGAGGGCCTTTTCTCGCTCGCTCGCTCACAGGGTAAAAGGGAAGCACACGACGCTACCCTGGTGGGAAATGGGACTTATGAACGGGGATGGCTGTTAATATCTCCCCCCACCACCCCAAACTGAGAAGCGCATCTGTTGGAATGCTCACCCTCAGAGCGAGGCAGTAGCCAGAAAAGTGTTTCGGAGTGGTGGGGGGAAGGAGGGGTACGAATTCGGAGGGGGTTCAATTGGAGGGATAAAATTATGAGGATATCTTCCAAATATTTTGGGGGTTAACCTCTATAGCCCTAAAACCGTATAATTGTTACGGCTTTGGCACAGAGCACTTACAATAGATAACGCGCAGTAACCAAAAGCAGAATCGTAGGAAAAAATTATGGAAAAATACATTGCCTTGCCAATGCCATAATGGAATCGTTATAAAAAATATTGGAATCTATACTTCAACTATAAGTAATAATGTTTTATGAATGTTATTATTAATTTTAGCTATTATTTCAGTATTTTTACAATGACAAATGGAAAAGTTAGCAAAGAAAACGTTAATTACTAGATTTGGATAACCCTAACGATTCTTTTTTGTGAGTATTAATTCAAAAGAAATAATTAATAACTATAGATATAAAATCCAACTGAAAAAACACCAAGGAGCTATACTCTATCGTCTTAGACAACTAATCAGACCCATTAAAGCACAAATAATATTATATGAGATGGAAATTCCAGAGCTACTACCGAATTGACGGCTTCGGAGGCGGCGAGGTAAAGTCCTCGCCAGTCAAATAAGAGGTCGCAGGTTCGAGTCTCGCCTCGGTAGGTTGCCCCTATCCAGGGCATGGTTATTCATGCACAAATTATTGTTATCTTGTTGAAAACCCCGATGCAATAGGCCAATATGTGCTGTTTTCAGTGGTATGAGAATGAATATAACATATAAGATCACATCGAAAACCATCAAAACTTGTGTTAGGCAAATGTACCTCACGACTTACGTTATCTTATGATTCGTTTTACTGCTTAATTATAAATACTGGGATTTCTACTAATTTATTGTTTGTTGGAGGCGTATCCATATTTATATCTGGGTTAGGTGCTAATTTTGAATTTTTTTTAATTATTGCTCTTTCTACATTAAGTCAATTTGGTTTATTGATGAGAGTCCTATCAATAAGGTTTTATAACTTTTCATTTATTAATTAATTCCCTTTTTAAGGCTTTATTCCAAGTAATAGTTTTTTCATTGGCATTTTCATTTTCATTGGCAAGAATCAATGGCCTTAGAATGGCTCGTCATCTACTTCTCCCTATACAGCCCATGATGGGGTACCCAATGCGAAAATCCATTATTATTTATCACGCCATCAGAAGGGCTTGCGCTTTCCCGACAGTCACTTGTTTACCCCGAAAAACTCGGGCGGTGACTTACCTCCTGTATTTTTTAATCATTCTTGTCCACGTCCCAACTCTGCTCTGGACGGCAGATAATATAAACAGCCGAGAGGGAATCTTTCACCCTGTTTTACGCTTCCGATATGACCCGCAACTTTTCTCCCTCTGCGGGTGGGGTTATGGGGCCGGGTGGTGTTCAAAATCCGTGCCGAGGCCACTCTCAGATAAAACGGGAAAAAATTATTTATTCCCTCCCTTGAGGCTCGTCGAGTGGCCGTCGCTTATTCATACACAGATCTGTTTGATACACTCGCAGCGGCGATGGAAGAGAATGAATTTAGAAGGTGATCACCCGGCCACGCCCAGCATGAACTGTAATTTATGGGCTCGGGAGGAAAATGAAGAAAAATATGGTCTTTTAAGCCGATTCTTATTTACTTTCCAGGTGCTGGGTGAAATTTTCTCGCATTTGTATGTATCCATGTTTACATTAGCTCTTTCTAAGCAGTTTAATTTAAGTATTCAGAGTCACCAACAATTGTGCGACCTATCCGCAGAAAAAAAATCATACGCTATGACCGAGATTCTATTCAGGATCCCCCTATTTCCGGTCGAGTGCTTTAGTCAGTTAGTAGAATGAATTTAGTAGCTGATTATCCGGCCATGCCCCGTATGAACTAATATCAATGGGCTTGGAAGAAAAATAAAATTGTAAAAGAAGGAATAAGAAATCTGTTCGAATCAAGTTAAGGTTAATGATTATTTTTCTGTGGAATTTCCAATGATTTTTATTTTTCAATGATTCTTATCGAATAATTAACTTTTTAAATATGAATTATTCACCTAACCAATTATAGTTTAATTGTTACTTTAACAGTAATTTATATCTTCTTTCAAATTTACTTTCAATATCCAAATTATTAAGTCGATACTAGAACTATCACCGTCCTTGTTTATTTAGGGTCTTACGTCTTTCTGACATACGTATCGTGACCGATACCGTTTAATTTTTTTTTCATCGTAGAGATCGTTGATTCTCCCTAGGTTTTTTATACAAAGATTGAAAAGATATCTTCACCCGTAGTGGCGATGGAAGTGAATGAATTTAGAAGCTCATTACAAAGCCACGCCCATTATGAATTGAAATTTATAGGCGCGGGGGAGAAAAATGAAAAAAAATGTTTTTTCCCTCAAAGACGGATCTAGAGGCTGCCTGACCTCCATTTTAGGGCTTTAGGATTCCAGAAAACGGTGTGCCTCCATTTGCATAATGCGAGGGCTTGGACTCCGGATCAGATTTCTCGACAATATCTTGGGAATGCACACACATGACAATAACGCAGCCCTTAAGGCTTCCATATCCAGCGAGCAAACGCATTCCATCGACCATTCATACGGGAAAATGCCATTGGGCATAAAATTTCAATCCAGAATACTATAACGAGGATGTTTTTCGTTTCGTATCTATGTTTGACTTCGATAATATCGAATAGTGATCCCATTATCATCATAATGCTTCATCATATTTGGAAAAATAAACATGAGAATCAGTAAGTGCGACACTAAAAATCCCTTGTACATAAGATTTAGGAGCCATTTTTGATAATCATAAAGCCACGGTGATTACGGTAGAGAATCCGGAAAAATCTATTCATCCAGAAATAAATATGAATCGCTCATAGCCTTCTCATGATAGCACTATTGGGACGATTTATACGATGAAAAGAGCTTAAAAGTAGATACCTAAGGTTCGTCAAAAAATTGATTTAATCTTGAAAATCAATATTCCCCTGTCCGCTTTCATTCGAATAGATTCCATAAAGAATCCTTTCCCTCAAAATACAAAACCACTCAATCGAACACTTGTGGAGGACATTCGGTATGCCTTCCAAATCACTTAACTTTTCTTCTCTTTTCTCACTTGATGGAATTTCTTTTTCGCTGATTAATCGTGGCCTATTTTAGACTGCCTATCGGAAATTTTATAGGAATCTAAGTCGGTGGTAGGAGGTAAGGAATATAGTGTACATTAGGGTGCCTCGATTTACCACTTCTTTCGGAGCGAATCGTAATATGCGGTAAAAGTTGCGTACCCGGGAGGATATTGCAAATATGATTTTTTTTCCAAATCGGTCAATACCTTCTGTTCGCCATTGTGTCTTAAAATTTCGAAAATCTCAACAAAAAATTATAAAAATGAACACATATTTGTACTTTGTTATGTGCACTGTACATAACACAGTACAAATAGTGTAAGGAGCTTGACACAAAATGAAATAATGAATCGAGCACAATGATGTAAAAATAAATTTTCAAAGGACGTAATGTATGTCCAAACATTAAATTGGACATATACTCTATTCTTTGCATATTTCATTTTATATGAGGCAATATGATTACACATAGCAAGGTACAGTCTTGCAGAATCTAAATCCTCAATATTGATCTCAAATCGATTTGACTCCACAGCGGTAAAACTGTAATGAAGAATAATAGGACAGAAGGATAGCATTGAGCTACAGATATTTGGGTCTCGGGAAAAAATGAGAAATTTCGTCATTATTATGCGTAGAAATATTTGGAAATAAAAAAGATAAGGACGGAAAATGTAGAAGAGGATATTTATACAATTATGATGAAATTAAACAATTATTATTGAAATAGTAAACGAAAAAATTTCATTAATTACTATTTAAAGGACTAGATGACAGAGAAAGAAGTTCATACGAATTTATATGATTTCAAAGAAAATCCCACAAAAACGTAGTAGAAGAATATTTTTTCATTAGATGCTTACACTGATAACTTTTACACTGGCAGTGATTTCCAACTACCTACAGCAACAGCGTACAGAATGAATTATCGATGCAATAAGGATTATGTCATCTCTCTGTATCAAACAACAATGGATGGAAAACCAAAGGTTCGCATAAATATTTCTTTCAATTTACGCTTACCATCATATCCCCTCCATTAATTGTGTTTTAAGCTTCATACCCACTATTTTCATTCATTTTTAACCATTAATGTTTTCTTGGCTAAATAAAGTGGAATTATTATTAACAGTGATTTCCATTTGAATAGTGATTTCATGCGTTTTACAGTAGTATAAGTATGAGCACTATCGTTCATTATCTCACTACATTACACTTATATTGTAATTTTTACATGGATAATATATTTACTTTCATCATTTCTCTAATGCACTTATTAATGATAAAAAATGGCTAATTAAATCGGTATTAAACTATCATTTTCATCTTGAATCTCGTTTTTTTCGATTATTCATATCAAAAGAAAAGAATTTTCTGGTATTTTCAGATAATTTCATCCAGAAAGAAAGAAATAAACAGAGTGTATTAGTCATTGCTCGACCGATAGCATCACGGTAAAGCAGTCGTCCAGTTTTCAGCTTAAAAAACCGCAATGAAAGTTCGTTCATTCATTAGAGCCGCATGTTGAAGACTTTCAACCCCCGCAACGAGAAACAATAAGTCACATTCACTCCAGACAGCAGCGATATGGAGGAAAGGAAGAATCCTGTCACTGGCAATCAACGTCTCGTCATGACTTCTCATTACGTCACTCCATTATCGCCGCTGCGCGTATATCCTCGTTTGAGAATACTTTTTCAGCCAACACCATGGGGTGCTTTGTTGTCTCAAAAATTGCCGATATACTAGGCGCATTTTTTAAAGTAAGTACCGCTTTGAAATGATACTTTCTGTAACAATTTTATTTTCACGAATAAACGTACACTTTCAACTACATTTTCATATACCTAATTCCATTTGATATTAGGCACTTATCGCATCGAACAACAAGCTTCTGGATTCCGTCATTACAGAAAATTGCCGCCTCCGTTCTTACTTACAAAACGCGCCTTGTAATAGGGATGAACGCTCTTTATGAATTGACGATCAAAAATTATTCTATAAAATAACGTTAACTGGCTAATTTCATCGTTAATTTTCGTGCGAACTCGCGTTTTATATTTTAAAATTAATGTGACTCCGTTGCGGGACGGTTCCCGAACTGATATTTTTCATTGCTGACAATTCCAATTGGTTGCTGATTTTGTCTGGCCTTAGCAGTGTCCCTAGGAAATATTATGCCGAAATATGGATAATAAAACCAGAAATGAGATATATGTGCAAGCGGAATACTTATGTATGCTATACCGATAAATACTTTGGAGGTTAAATAAGTAAAAAGGCACTAGGGAACATACACTGAATCAATAACTTATGAGAAACTAACAATGAGAATAAAACTAATTTATTGCAAGAAAACTAACTCATTTGCTTTATAATTTCATCTACAACTAACTTGAGACAATTTTATAGAAAACTTACTTATTTAAACTAAAGTTTTAATTCGTTAAATTTAGGTGATTCTAAAACCCTAGCCCAGGGTTTAACCAACAGATCATGGGGAAATTTTACCCTAGGTCTTAATTTCACAGAATAATCATACATAAAATCAGATAGGGACTCAGTATGACCATGAAGCAATTTTAAATTAAAATTAAAATAACCTGAGGTGTGAACCACTGACTTTTGCCAAAATCCAAGACCACGCGATGGATTTGATTGCCTGATATCTTCGATAGTCTCTTTGGATGCCGCATATTTTTAGTGAATATATTATTTCCACTACATTTAATGCTCACGAGATAGGTGTAGAAGCCTTAGTACAAACGCATCTTTAAGTTACACTCGTACTAATACACCCAGAGCAAAGGCGGAATCCCACTTAAGTACGCGATAGTCTTTACGCGATAAACTTTCGAGAAATCAGTTGTTAGCGTCACCTCTGTTTACCCTAGTGTATGTACTCTAGTGGCACTACTTACTAGTAGGTATAATTGGTTGCACAATTATTTTTACTATGCATATTTTATTTTGATATCGCTTATTTTTAGTGCATGTATATAACACCGGAATCTCACGGAAGCTAGTTTTTTTTATAATATTTTCATAAAGCTAGATTTATATGCAATTTATGCAGTCATCTCTCTCTCTCTCTCTCTCTCTCTCTCTCTGTCCTGCTTTACTACTTGTCGCATAGTAATGTGAATAGTTAATGAAAAAGTGTAAAAAAATTTAGTTCCTTCAGCTGGAACTTCATTTTCTTCTTCACTTCAATTTGGAATGTCAGTATTCGATTCTAAGCACCAAGCCGCGTACGTTTTCCATTGAGTCATCTTAGAGCTGAATTTACACAAATTATTTTACGAAAATTTCTCGACATTTACTGTTTGACATTCCGTACAAAAGAATTACGTAGACGGAAATATCTTGGAAGTTACAAAGCTCAATATCAATTATCTCACTCTGCAAGCGTCCTGCAAAAACTTTTAAATTTTAGCTAATCAATCGCTTGAAAAAGGTGAGACAAAAAATTTACATTCTGCTACTTTCCTTACGTACATTCTTTGTAATCATATGAAATACTCCTGAGTGAAATGAAGCAGCATGAGTAGAAAATATAAGGAACAATCGCTTGTGATATAAAATATGCATGGGGGATTCTTAAATTCACAAGGACTTGAACTTATTTTCACTTTGCAATCTCGGTTGTAGAAACACAAATACATACAATAAAAACAGCAAATATAGCAAACGTGAGTTTCCAAGATGCTGTAATAAGGGATCATGGAGTAAGGTTTGAAGGAATAGAAGTATACCTAATTTCATATTAAAACTGTGCAAAAGGTCCATTTCATTAAAATCAACAGCACTTTGTATCATTATTAAAGAAAATATTATCAATGGAGCAATGTTGATAATATATATAGACTCGATAACAGAAAATTATTTATTTTTTGATTTGGTTTAACTTTATTGGATGTTATAAAAGCGAAAGAGAAGCAAAATCGCCGAAAATTGAAATGTTTGCCTGCTCTAGCTTTGATTTAAAAAATATGCCTTCATTTCGCGATGGAAAATGACAATTTTAAAATGAGATGAGAGCATTGCCGGAAGCATTGGAGCATGGTTGGTCATTATCTCTTTTCCCTGGGTTATTATTTTTTTAATGCAAGAGAATTTTCCGCTGGGAATAATTTGTTGCATTTGAGCCAGAGGGATATAGATAATGATGTCCCATTCTCGTTTATTTCAGCAATAGCAACGCATACCAGTTCTTTCTAAAACCCTTCATTATAAAAATGAGGAATTTTGTCATCTAAACTAGGGTAGCAGTAATTTCGTCTCTGTATTACAATGTTCCCTGCTATTTGTAGACGTACGATAATGAAAAACCATCTCCCTTGAGAAAATACGATTGTCTGAGATATGATTTAATTACAATGAATTTCAAGACACAGTATGACGGAATAATACATTTTATTTTGGAAGATATACACGTGTAATGGGGTTCTTAAAGTTCGTATAATACGAGGCACCATTTTATACAGTGTTTTTAGTATCCTTAAGTAGTGCTTTGGTTCCATAACGTTGAACGAAGAAGGCAGTTCCGGAGAATGGCATCAGGCGCAGCACCTAGCGCGGCGTAAGCTTCAGCGGTGACTTCTTTGAGAATCCTTTATTAATCGTAATCCAAGACAAGGCTATCCAATAGGGTGGTTTCCTATTATCTTTTTACTGCCTATATCGAAAGATTATCATTCCTTGAGTACATATTTCACATTTTTAGCCTTTTAAATTAAGATATCTATTTTTCGTGATTAAACGTAAAGTGAAAAATTTCAAGCGCGCGAAAACGCGACAGCTAAGTATGAATGCTGGGAAAAGCACGTGTGACGTCTGGCTGCTGCTGTGTGAGGCCACCTGGGTGCGAGGCTATGAACGTCGCTATGATGCAGGCTGCTTGCTGCCGAGCATGGCGGTAGCGTAAAGCACCCTGCTAGCAGGTAGCGCTTGATTTAATAAGGATTATTAATACCCCATCAAACGAAGGAAACTTTTTCGACCATAGGCAATTTTAATAGGTGATTATTAATAAATGTTTCCCTGAGCTCCGTGCCTCATGCCTATATTGGTAATCTCAGATGATGTAAAACTCCTATCTACTCGTATAGAAACTAGGTCCCTGTGACGTCACGTGGAGTGGCATCGCATGGGCGCCCATTTGGCCTTTATCAAATGAGGTTAAAAGTGACCATTAACATTCGTCTAAACTATGATTTCTAAAACCAAATAATTCGTATATTATGAATACACTAATGGTGGGTAAAGAATCGCAAACAATGCCTTTTGTTTTCTTTGATGAAGGAAACAACTCAATGCGGAGGGAATGAGAGACACCATGCAAGTAGGTATAGCTTGAACGATTATTCTGCGTCTTCGAATGCGCCATAAGTGGTTTCACGTAGAAAAGGTAAATCAAGCTGACGGACAAAACTGGGTCCTAATCCGCGTAGTCCCTTGGGCCAGGGGCGGTCAGCCCATGTCAACTGGTCGGCGATCGCCGAGGGCCCCGAGCATATGGGGCCCCCAAAACGCTCGCGTCTATCGTGTATCTTTATGAAAGGTGTTTAAAAAAAGACTATTAGACTATTATATTCCTAGGACAAAAGTTTTTTTATTATAAAGTTCTACTTTTTCATTAAACGCTTCATTTACAACATACTACGTGAGAAAATATCATACAAAAAATAAATTAAATGAAGGTTTTATAAGATTAAAGAGAACGTGACGCTTATTTGAAAGAGCTCTTTGAAAAGAGGATTTAGAGATTTTTTAGATTACAGTGCAATTGCAGGGAACGAATTCACTAAATAGTTAAGAGAACCATAGTAAATTATCGCAGTTTAAAACCTGTGAAATAGTATTTTTTCATAGCTTTTATCTAATTTTAAAGAGCCAGAATAGCGTCAAAATCCATTTCCGGGCATTCACTTTACTAAAATTTTCCGGGGGAGGGGAAGCCCGGGATGAGGAGGAGGGCCCAATAATATGAGTCCTGGCCGAGGGCCCCCAATCACCCCAGACCACCCCTGCCTTGGGCTGATGACCGTTTCAGCAGCGTGCCGGAAAGGTGAACCCAACTCTCTACTGGCTGACTGGGTGAACACATCATTATGCACTTCCTCTCCCTGATCACCGAAGCATTTACAGCGCCAGCCATCGGCGGATGAAGTGCACAACGGAGGAACTCGATGTCATCGAAACGCCTCACCCACATAGATAGGCCGACATTGAGCGGGAAAGGTATCGATTCCCGATGCAAACAAATGAAGGCGTGCCGCCGAATTTTTCTTTCTCTATCCTCAGCCGCATGATGTCATCGACGAAAAAGCCTTTCGGGGCGGGTAGGAAAAAAAATGGAGGAGGAGAGAAAAAAAAGCGAATCGGGGCGCGAAATGTATGAAGTGGAGGGGAGTGAGAAATGTATGAGGTGAGGGGAGAGGGGAAAGTGGATGAATGTAATAGGACAGAAGAGGGAGGGATGAATTGACCGGAAATCGTAAAAACCGAGAGATGAGAAAAGAAGAAGAGGAAAAGTAGGCTATGGTAGGGAGTAGAGAATTAATGGGAGTGAATGGAAAGGAGTTCGTAACAGAGCGCTGTGAGGATCAAATTTAGAACTGCTATCGGCGAAAAAAAGGTAGAACGTTAACCTTTAAGCATTTTTATAAAATTATATCTTAAGCCTGAATCACACGATCATTTTTTTCGTCGGAGTAAGTCACAGGAGTACGAGGATAAAATAAGCTTCTTATTTCGTCACCTTAGATTTAAATATTAATAATATTACTAAAAAATATAATTTTTGGTTTTTTTCCCGGCGAACAATTGCAATTAAGTTCGAATGAATCCCTTGGGTTGATCCAGGAACCAAATGAATCCAGTGAATTGCAGGAATCTAATTAATCCAATCCAAGAATCCATTGGATTCCTGAATCCCTGATGATGGGCTAGTTGTTCATCGAAATGTTGGAAGGAGATATGGAAGACCTGACCAAGTGCGCAACCCGAGAAAACTTCACTGCAATTACTAATTAAACAAGTAACAAAATAGAAAATTGCTCGATTGCTCGAACAAAATAGAAGATTGCTCAAGCTATTAATGTATTTTCACTCTGGCGATCTGTGACAGTACACTAATGAGTTGAAAGTCATCTCGTAATTGTCCAGGTCAACAAGGTCTACTCAATAGTATTTTGGTGGAACTTTTAAATGGCATTACTGTCACCATGTGTTCAGCAGCCAAACACAAACGTCTCAACGCAACGAAAAACTTCGCCACTGAAGTTCAGTGGTTGATAAATAACTTCTATTTTTTTTCGCTTCAAAGTGTGATGACCTTTTATCATCGAATATCCCCACAACAGAGAGAGAGGAATCGAAAAGTTATCTCAGAAATTAAAATCCATTTCCTTTGTAGATAGACTCCGAAATCATTCAACGCCAATAAATAAATGATTTGAGGATCGGCTATCTTTTGTGAAAACTGACCACGGATGGTGCGTATATATACTGGAGAAATTTCGAAGAACGGCATTCGGAAGATCCCCTGAGGATGATCAGCAAGTCGCGGATCGAAACGTCGGGAAACATGGACGACTTCAACCGGTGGAAAACCCGAGAAACTTTCCTGCTATGTTGGGATGCTTTCTCCACCCCCCCCCTACACTACATATCATCATGGAGCATGTAGAAATTAAGGGTGGCGAAAACATGAGAGAACGCCTCCATGGGAAGCGTTTGCTGTTTCCCCCTCACCGTGAGGCTTCAAGCCAACGGGGGAATTCCCTTTTTGGAACGCTGCCCGACGGAAGCAGTGGTTTCTTTCAACGGCTTTGGTAGCGCAGTGGTGTGGGGTTTGGGCGGTGATGACAGAGTGCCAAGAAAGCGTGCGCTTCCGCGGAGAACGCGTGTCAACGCCAAGCGTGCCATGTGCTCCCTCGTCTGGCACGCGTCCCTTCCCTCGACCTCAAGGTCAAACTCTCAAATACCTTCTTTCACTTTCACCAACGACTCGCGAGGTATGTGAACTAAATTATCACCACCGTCATTACCCTTTCACAACTTGGAGGGAAATAAGTAAAAAGCTGGACTCACCATGGGGAAGCTGGAAGGAGCGATCACAAATTCCAAATTTGGTTCAAGAAGCAGAAAACGGACAGTTTGAAGAAATGCTTCCAGCATAGAGGAATAAAGGAATAGAATGACCTACCTCATTGTTTAAGATCTTCTTCACATTATATAGAAATTTTTAAGTGCAATTGATGTACAATTCTTGGTTGATATTGTGATTCTTTAGGGAGCGTTGAAAATTGGGTCATTAGACAGCAAGTTTCATTTGCTAATATTTTTAGATATTCGTATCACTGTACTTTTTGTATCCATAGTTGTACTTTCTGTTCCTTCACTTTTCTCTAAGCGAGGTAGGCAATAGCAACTCTTACGAAGCCTCGGTAGCGCAGTAGGCAGCGCGTAAGTCTCATAATTTTAAGGTCGTGAGTTCGATCCTCACCCGGGGCATTGTTTTTGCCGGCTTCGATGGTAGCGGAGTTGAGTCCTAGACTGCCGAACTAGAGGTCGCGGATTTGAATCCCTTCTGAGTATGTTGTCCCTAACAAGGATATGGAGATTCGTAAACGTTTTATTATTAAGTTCAGCATTCTTTCGGCCTGCATCCGCGTCCGTTGTTGAAGAACCACAACAGTTTCGCCAGCTCTCCTGCCAGCGTCCTCAGGTGAAGGAGGACGCTGGCAGGAGTTCCAATGAAAAAAAAATTAATTCATTGATACGACGCATTTTTACGCTTTCATTTCATTATGAAGCGGTGGTTCAAAGCTGTACCACATTACTGGACGCACCAGTTCGTACAGCAGCTGTTTTGGTAAGTTCCTTCACCTGAGGACGCTGGCAGGAGAGCTGGCGAAACTGTTGTGGTTCTTCAACAACGGACGCGGATGCAGTCCGAAAGAATGCTGAACTCAAGTAATCACCGCAGAAACCTGCGTACGAACGTTTTATTATTAAGTTAAAAATCCCTGTGTAAAAGGCCAATTGTGCTGTTTTCGGTGGTACAAAAATAAATTTAAAATAAGTAAATAAATTTATTATATTCGCATGCTACCAGCAGGATATAGCCTACTTGCAGCAATATGTATTTAATAAAGTAAATAAATAACAAACAAAGTTGGCGTGACTTGATTTTCAGGGTGATTCAGAATGAAATTTAAATGAGAGACCTTACAAGTTCCACTGAAAAAAAAACTTAATTCATTGATACGACGCATTTTTACGCTTTCATTTCATTATGAAGCGGGGGTTCAAAGCTGTACTACATTACTGGGCGCACCAGTTCGTACAGCAGTTGTTTTGGTAAACCAATGGCCTGCATATACATTTACGATGCACAGTGCAAGCCAACACCAGGGTGAGTGGCACTGGTATTTTAGCAAGCATAACTCGTTACTTCAAGCAAAACTAACTCATGGCGTAACTCGATGTAGGATAGTCTTTAGTTGACAAAAGTTTCTATTGCTGGGAACCAGTAGTAAGGAAGATAGTAATACACTATTGAGAGACGTATTAACTATAGTGTCTCCTCTAAAATCTGTTTGACGATTTACGTGCTGTTTGTGCTGTGATCGATGGAATATGTCATGGCTTGGTCCAGGGGCATATCCAGGATTTCTTTCTGGGGGGGGGGGGGCACAAGGATACCTCTTAAAACAAAATGAACGCAATGATAACGGTACCGTATCAAAAATCTTGCATATTTTTAAGGGTCTGGGGGGGGGGGGGGGACACGTGCCCCCGTACTCCCTCCCTCTAGATCTGCCTATGGCTTGTTCTGGTTCATAATATAGGATGTTTCAATGACAAGGTGTCTATATAACAACCTAGAAGTCGTACTCGATTCGTACACAATGTCACATTCATACAAAAAATAAGACGGGTAGCGCGAGAATGTTCCACATCTTCAAAAGTCTAATTTTTATTCTCCATCATTCCTGTTAGCCCATTCACGCCTCTGGGCCAAAGAGGCTGGCTTCAAGAGGTCGGAGCAGCGGGGTCGCGGTGCGACCGGCTGAATGCACGCAGAGCGGAGCGGACGTTGGTGTTGAGGCGACGAAAAGACAGGCGGGATTTTCATCCTTCACGGCCCGTAAAAAAAATGACAGACGATAAAAAAGGCGTACATATATATATATACATGTATATATATTCTCAGCCATGGACCCATGGACATGTGGCGGATCTTCTTTGGCGGAAAAAATATATATTTTCGCTCATTCCCCTCCGGGATGGAGAACTTTTTTAATACCAAACCAGGCGTCTTCCCTGTTTCCGGGAAAACGTTCGCAGAGACTGAGAATCGAGGTAAAAAAAATGACTTCGGAAAACAGATCACCAGAAGGAGGGACAGGCCGTGTCATGCTGGTTAGATTTCCTGGAGGCCTAGCCCAGAAAAATACTCGATATTTACGATAAAGTCGTTTTTAGCTAAAAATCATAGTGAGATAGAATTCAAGCATAGAAGTAAGCAAACAATCCATCAGATGCTACATATTGAGTAGGTACGTTTCTCTATGGAAGCGAGGCTTGGACGTTGAAAGCTGCAGAGAAGTCAACAGTGGAAGCATTCGAAATGTCGTGATACTGTATGCTACCGAATAATGATGAAGAAAAAATGGATCGAGCGATTAAGTAATGAGGAAGTGCTAAGAAGATTGGGGAAAAGAGAATCCCTCTAAAAATCTTAAGGAGAAGATGAGAAAAATTAGTTGGCCACATTATGAGAAATGATGGCCTGATGAAAACAATCGAAGAAGTACAGGTGAAAGGATAGAAGGGCAAGGGACGGCCCCGAATGAGTTGCATAGGACAGGTTATAAAAGATGTAAAAGAGAAGAAATACGTCGCTATAGAAAGGCTAGCTGATATGAGAGTTGATGGATAGTATCGTCAAACCAATCTTAGGATTGAGTAATGATGATGATAATAATGGCATGCTGATTGCAAAAACGTCCAAATATAGCTAGAATAAAATGCTGAACACGAACACAAATCGATATCGATTGCAATAGCAATTATTTTCCTGGACCGGGCATCGAACCATGGACATATTGCTCACCAACCCAATACGCTATCCAGACTACGATTAATATCAAATTGAATAATTTAATTAATCATATGACAACTACTGTGCAAAACTGCTGCAAAAGGACTAAGATTCCCGAACACGATTTTAAATCCAGATTTAATGCCAAGGATAAATTCTCCTGGACCGTGGATCTAACCACGGACTTGTGGGTAACCACGCCACAATGCTATTCATATTACTATTAATTTCAAATTAAAGGCTTTTAAGGAATCAGATGACAACTTCTGCGTAGAAGATTACAAATGGATTACAATTCCAGAACGTGACTACAAAATCAGATTCATGGTCATCGAAAATATCCTCCTCGACCGGGCATCGAAACATAGACCATTGGCTTACGAAGCCACTACGCCACTCATATTACTATTAATTCTTTTTAACCCAGAGCTATTTCTGGGAGAAATTAAATTTCAAGATTTCTCATTTTTTAAATGTGTAAATTTTCTACTCAATCATAACTAATGTGGCAGCTACATACTTCGCCACTAAACTTTACAGCGCAAAATAACATGTGCTTTAAATCTTTCCAGAATGGAGATGAAATTGTGTACATTTTTGATGTTACTGAGAAGCGAAATTGGGTTAGAACGGGTTAATAACAATATCAAAAGTATATAAAACGTAAAACAGACATTAAAGGAACTTTGAGATATGACAAGGGTCAAGTTCAAAGGCGTGAATGTCGGGAACGTACTTATCCGTTGAGCATAGAGCTCGGCCTATATATTTTCGCGACGATACTCGTTTAAAACTTAGTTATAATATCGAAATTTCAATCTACATGAAGGGACCATGGCGGCTAAGATAGTAGGGCGTTGGGCAACTGACCGATGGGTCCCCGGTTCATATCCAGGGTGAAACTTTCGGACACCCCCGCACCAAAAAAATAATATTCCAAACGCGAGGTTGCCCAGCGAAATGGATTATCTCTGAATGCGTGAAATTCACACGCCTGTGGCCTAGTCTGTAGCGAGCTCTTCTCTCACCTCTCCTAAACATCCTTCGGATTTTATCACTAGTAAGTGGCCGGCAATGAGTGATGGAATACCTTCATATTAACATTTAACTAAGTCTAAAATCCAAATATTTTGTATCATAATTTTCTCAAGTGTAATATTTTTCATTTGAGATACAATCAACAATTGACCAAAGGAAAAATTATAACGCCTTACTTAAACTATTTTCAAAAGTTTAGAATATTTTCAGTGACTAAGTAACTTAGAAGGGTAGTTTTCTTTTCATTTATTGTCAACACCTTGAAAATTTCAAGTTCGTAGCGTAAGTTTTAAAAGAACAATTCGTCGATAAAAACTTTTCTCTAGTTGTAATATTTTTATATTTGAGATACATGCCAATGTTGGTCAAAGAAAAATTTTATCGCTATACTTTAACAATTTCAAATAGTTTAGAATATTTTCCATGACTAAGGAACTGCATAGAAGGGTAGTTTTCTTTTCGCTTATATTTATTTATTTATTTATCACATCCTCCGTAAACAGCACATAACGGCCTTTTACAACGAGGGTTTCCAATATTAACAAAGCACAACACAAACATCCATGCCCTGGATAGGGACCACCTACCCAGGCGGGATTCGAACCCACGACCTACGGTTTGGCAGGCGAGGACTTTACCCCACCGCCACCGAGGCCGGCAAGTATATTGTAAACACCCTGAAAATTTCAAGTTCGTAGCGTAAGTTTTAAAAGAACAATTCGTCGCAAAAAAAACTTTTCTCTAGTTGCAACATTTTATATTTGAGATACATGCAAATGTTGGCCAAAGAAAACAATTTAACGCCTTACTTTAACAATTTTAAATAGTTTAGAATATTTTTCATTCTTTAGGAACTGGGTACTAGGATAGTTTTCTTTTCACAACTACTGCTTACCCTGGAAAGTTCGTAGCGTAAGTTTTGAACGAAGGATTGGTCGCAAAAAAAAACAAAGCTCGATCAACCTAGAGAGAATAGCGCGTACCCCCTTAACCTTGGAGGAGATTAAAAGGAGTTTGGCAAAGTTTTGCATATCCGACGTATACGTTTTCCAGAGGAAGGGAGCGATATAAATCACAAGAGCCTAAACGTGACCCACTTGCGCAGACGTATATGAGACTGGCCGCGCATTAAGGTCGACGTCAAAAGCATCACTTCGGTGCCCTCAAACATTTGTCCATGACTTCGGGCGAGAATGCGGTCGGCCGGCGAAGAGGAGCAGGAATGCGAGGAAACTGAGCGACTTAAAGGGGATGTGCCCATATACACATGGTCTCTCTCGCCCGCTGGAGGGGAGAGCTCCGCTGACCAGGGGCGGATACAGCATCAAATAGGGTAGTTTCTTTGATCAAAGAAAACGAAATGCTTTGATTGCGATTCCTTACCCACCATTAGTGCCGGCCTCGGTGGCGCCGGGGTAAAGTCCCCGACTGCTAACCTATATGTCGCGGGTTCGAATCCCGCCTGTGTGGATTGATCACCATCCAGGGTATGGATGTTTGGGATTGTCAATCAAGTTAATTGTAAGAGAGGACAATGCTGTCCTAAATTCGCTTAAAAAAAAGACAATTATTATTATCAGTGTATTCATAATATACAAATGATTTGGTTTTTTTAAAGGTTTGATTTGGTTTTATTTTAGAAATCCCAGTTTAGACGAATGGCAACGGTCAATTTTAACTTCATTTGAAAAAGGCCAGATTGGCGCCCATGCGATTCCACTCCACGTGGCGTCACAGGGACCTAGTTTCTATATGAGTAGATAAGAGTTTTACATCGTCTGAGATTACCAATGCATGCATGTAGCAGAGAGCTCAGGGAAACATCTCTTAATAATCACATATTAAAATTACCTAAGTTCGGAAAGTTCCTTCGTTTGATAGGGTAATAATAATCCTTATTTAAGCCTAGCGCTACCTGCTAGCAGGGTACTCTGCTACCTGCTAGCATCCTGTGTCGTATCAGCGCTCAAAGCCTCGCCCCAAAGTCACCTCACACGGTGACAGCTGGAACCAGAAATACGTCACAAGGACTTTTCCCAGCATTCCTGCTTAGCCATCGCGTTTTCGCGCGCTTGAAATTTTTCACTTTTCGTTTAATCGCGATAAATAGATATCGCTATTCGAAAATCTAAGAGCGTGAAATGCGTACTCCAGAATTGCCTAATCTTTCGATTTAGGCATTAAAAAATAATAGGAAACCACCCCATTCAATTATTTTTATTTGTTGCGCGAGATAATGAGCGCCAATCGGTAAAAACAAACAGTAATGATAGTTACTTTGCACGCACTACCTTTCCCTCGGTGTCTGGGAAGAGTTTTAATTTAAACTATTTTTTTATTTTTAAGTATGATGTATTCAACCATGGGCGTACCCAGAATCAAAACTAGGGGGATGCAAAACTAGCTGTCGTCGTTCAAGTTGTAACTTTTTAGCACAGAAAAGGTTAATGAAACCTAAATTTTTAAGGAAATTATGACAGGAATTTATTAGTTTTTATAATTACCTATTTGCTTGAAAAAAATAATGATTTTTATTGTAGTTCCATGTCTTACACTAATATCATTTTTCTTCAAAAGGAAAATTTGTTCATGACTTTTGTTTTTAACTAAATTTATTTTCGCTTCCAGGGGGGGGGGAACCCTTGGCCCCCTTCCTGCCCCCCGCTTGTGTACGCCCATCGATGCCGGCCGGATAAGGGAAGGGTTACTGGCCCAATATAATTCCCAACAGATATCGCCTTCCGTGCGGAGTTCAAATCGGGCCAGCAATGGGATAACGAATCCTATATAAGATCGGGACGATATTGTTTTTCTCTCATTCTCTTGTAAACGCTCCCAGTATGAGGATTGAAATGTTGAGTGAAAAATGTATTCAACGCAGCATTTCCTGAAAGGAACTCACCGCGAGATACCTTTAATTTTCCCTCTCACGAGTTGCAAAATCGTTACAAAATCATCACATATTCGTAAACAATTGATAACGCAGGTACAAGAAGACCAACAATAACAACAATGTCAAAATCACCCTCGTACGGTCAACGGATGATTAGAAAATATTGTTTCATAAAAAATACATTAACACTTGTTGTAGTTGCGGTAGACGTATAAAACTTAAGGTCAATGCCAAAAGAATACTACACTATGCCGCACATAAATTTGGTGAGGTTAGTAAAGCGCGTTTAACATTGGCCAATGTTTAAAGTTGAGGCTTACTTAGAAAGCCTTAAAAAACCGATACATTTTTGTTTATGCACTAATATCTACATTTAACTACTAAGGAAAAAAATGTCAACCTTATTAATAAACGTGAAATGTAAAAAAAGGAAAGTAATGACACAAATTTCGAGAAAATAGCTTAAAGAGTATGGTTTTTATAGGCGTTCAAACTAGTGTCTTCATACTTTTGGTACGGACATTAGATATTTATCGCACATTTTGCTCCTCGTTAATCTATGCTCGGGTGTAAGTATCTTCGCATACTTTTTCTCCCGATTAAAATGTCCTCGCTATGATCTTTTGTATCTAACATCACCATGCTAACTAGATAAGGAACTCGAAATTTTTATCATTCCTTCGAGAAAGGTCCATATTTTTTCTTGCATATGGAATGGAATGCATTAATTTTTCTTGTGCAACTAAGACCGCAGATCTCCTATCCAAAGCAAAAGATAGAGTTCCCGCAGAAACCCAATGCTGGGTATACCAAGTTAATTGTAAATGTGGAGGTGCATATATCGGGCAAGCATGCAGAGCCCTAAAGATTCGTCTCCAAGAGCACCAAAGAGCAGGAGCGCAGCTAGGAATTAAGGCTAGGGGGGCTTTTAGGCGCAACTAATACTTATGGGTGTGGGGGTATTGCATGCCCACCAGGGCAAGCAGGAGTTGCGGGTGCCCTTCTCCAAAAAAACTTGAAGTATAATGGTACAAAATGGCGAGTTTTACGGCTTTCTAAGGGATATTTGATCAATCCTAGTACTTCTACAAGTAATACTGATCCAAATAAGTAAAATGGATTAAACTTAAAAATTTCTCTGAGCTCTGGGGGGGGGGGGGGGGGCGTTTATCCCCCAAACCCCCCCCCCCCCCCCATCGCTGCGCCACTGCCAAAGAGCCACAAGATACCAGCAACTGCGCCTCTCAGCCAAAGCTGAGTAAACCTGGAGTGAGCCCGCTCACAACGTTGACTATATGGCAACGTAAACTTAACCGCCAAGGAGAAGATATACCATCCATACATCATTGGGAAAACGAAAGAGATAATGAAATCGATGAAAACCTTCAACAGGAAAGACGGATACAAACTATCCAACGAATGGAAAGGAGTACTCAAAAAGAAAAGGGAAAAACCCAGGGAAGATGTACCAATGAGAAATCTTTTACCTCCTCTATCGACCAATGAGAAGACGCCAAACTCCGATGAATATATATAAAAGACGGTCGAAACCACATCTCTGCACTTCATCGGCCTGAAGAAGCCACCTACTAAGCCGGCGAAACTGTCGTCCACGAATATAGACACACGCGATGTATATCCCGAAAAACACTCCGCTGAGAGGCAAAAATTGATGAAGCCCCTGGAAAATGTTTTAGCAAATAGTAATGATACGCCTAATATATGCGATTTTTCGAATGAAAGGATATTTTTATATTTAAAGGGACATTTTAGTCAAATTGCAATCACAAAGACATCAAACTCTACAGTGTAGATTGGTGCTGGATTAATAAAAATATTTTTGTAACATTTCTTTCTCCTTTTACGGCTAACATCAATAGAATAATATGATAGAGATCCTTTCACACGCTAATAATCAACAAATGAACGTATACAACGCGGCTGACGCCACATTCACCGCTATTTTCGCTTAACAAAAATGAAAATATTATAGGATCGACCATAAATTAGAGTGCATGGTCAGATAAAAAATGTAAACATAAAAAAAGGCATCAATCAACATATCAACACTGAAAATTACCCAAGATACTTTAGTAAAAGAAGAACTCCATTTCCAAAGTATGTATTTGCGATATATCACAAAACCAGCCCGATAGGTCATGCAATCAAGAGCGTATGACAGCAAAAGTCAATAAATCGGAACCCGATAGCCTTGAGTTAATTTTTTTCGATTTTCGAAAGACAAAAGGGATTAAAAATGCGCGGAATTTCCCAAAATGAGAAAATTGTCACGAATTTTAATTTAAACGTCATTTTAAACCAACGAATTTGGAGTTATGCGCATAAATCGAATTCCTGTTATTTTTCTTCAACTCTTTATGCAAAAATTCGTCGCGCAAAAAGACAGCGGCATTAAAAAATACTTATATGAATGGAAATTTTCAAATTAGTTAGAAAAAAGCAGATTTTGCATTTCAGAGGAAGGAATGACGATGAAATGATAAAATGTAACCTACATTTTGCAATATAGTCAAAGAAGAAGCTTTGACTTCTTTGCAAGTGTAGCGAAATCACCAAAAAACACAGCTACAGTTCATGTCATTAGAAAATTAACTCTTTAAGGTGAAAATTGAGAAAAAATATGCTATATTCTAGTATAAAGTATCTTAACGTTTTCTCTCCACTATCAAAACATTTTCGCAGAGAATTCGTTGTTATCAAGTGAAACTGATGGGCTCGTCAGCTGAACCAGAGTCACTATTGCAATGGTAGCACTACTTTATGCAATATTTTCATTTAAGTAAAAAATGTATTACAATTTCACATGGTAACTGAAAAATTTAATCAACCGACGGTTGATATTCTTAACGTTAATTCATATGGTCCTCAAATGCTGTAGAACCTAATGATAATGGTAAACGAAGATATCGCATTGTCAACAATTTATTAACCGAGTGCAACACAGTACATTCTCAGGTACTAATGGAAACTAACTTGCTAAAGCTAAAAGCTAGTTTCTATTACTATCTGAGAATGATTTTATAACGCTTGAAACTCGTGAAGTACTCGGTTAATAAACTGTGGACAATACGATATCTTAATTTATCATTGTCATTAGTTATGTTCCATGACATATCTCCAAATAAAATCGACTGTAGAACCTAGGTATTCCTATCACAATATATATTTTGTCATAAAAATAAAAAAATGAATCTTAAGGCAAAGGTTCTTACCTTAAGACATACCTTCTATTCCAAATGAGAACTCCTCAGTGTATTGGTATCCAATAATTTTAGGGAGAATCCATGCAGAAAAGTTGAATCACAACTTACCTGAAAAAGAAGAATTACAGAACAGTTAATTTCTGCTGAATACGCGAGTATTGCACAATGAGGTTCATGTTTTTTTGGATCGCAATGTTTAACTGTGCTAAATATTTCTTATGCATACAAACTTGACTGGTGTTCTCCCAGGTATATTGTCCCCCACGGTAGGCGAAATGTTGCATTTACGAATCGTAAGACTAATGAGTCATGGAAAATAAAAACAGAACACAAATTGCCTTCATCTTTAAATCGCATTAAGATCAAAGCTAATATTATCTGTTTATTACTTTCAAAAATTGAAATAGAGCCAATTTCTGTGTTAAGGTTGGCATATTCCCTCTAGTATTATTCATTAATCTAATTACGTACTATAAGATACGACCTTAATTATATTGAGATTTAAAAGTGATGTTCATACTTTTTATCTGTCAATAATGAAATTGATGAAGAGATGAAATAAATAAAAAATAAAACATTTTAATAAAGAGGTTTTTACAGATCATAAAATTGAGATTTTAACCCACGCCCCTTCAAAATAAATATTTCCGTGTAAGACAGTTACCACATCAACGAAATAAATATGTTTTTGCAGAAAAAAATAGGAACATGTATTATATTGAAGATTTAAACAAAAGGTTACGCAAAATCCTGTGGGAAGACAAATTTGAACAAAGATTTTACCGCTAGCATTGTTTTTTTTTCGAACGACGAAGTGCTCGATATGGCGAGTGAGGAGAGACAGAGCTTCTAAATGAGGTGAGATACGGAGGAGACAGAAGGTGTGGATGGAGCGAGTACTGAGTCGGGAGGGGATACTGAAAACGGTGGTTGAGGGTAGAATGTTAGGTATTCGAAGGAGGAAGAGTATAGGATTTTTAGATATAACGAATGGGAGTAGGCCTTATTGTGAATTGAAGGGGGAATGGCTTGAAGACAAGGGAGGCTCCCGGAATGCTTCTTAAATACTCCATGGAAACCTACCTTAGTCGGTAGAATACTTAAATAATTTGTTCTTATATGCGTGGAAACAACCCTTTACCTAACGCAGTTCAAATAAGAGTAGCTGTAAATCTATAATCGAATCCAATTTTTTCCCATTTGATTTATTTCTATAATTTAGAGATAGATTATAGGTTTATTTTGGGTTAAAATATATCTATAATCCATCTCCCGAACGACAAAAAAAACATGGGTAAAATGGTTTGCGTTTAATTTGGAGTAGTTCTAGATTACCAGCACTAAAATCCTCTATCTCAGGGATGGCCTACCAAAATCATCTCGCGGGCCTCGTTCGAAATTCATCAAGACTCCGCGCGTTGCGTTTTAAAATTATAGGTCCTCATTTTTTATTTAGATCCGTTTTAGCCACTTCTATTAGGAGTGAAATATTGAAGCATTATGAATTATTGCTATTTTATGGCAAATAAAAGAATTCAACTTTGTTAGGTTCACATGCATATTTAAATAGGCACAACACGGGTTTCATAATAAAGTTACATCTTCAGGTGACCCTAATCAAACTGAACATAGCATTGTTAAATCTTCAGGTGATCTGAATAAAACTGAACATAACATAGTTACATCCACAGGTGATCAGAAGATGTAACTGTCATGAAACCCGCGTCGCGGCCATTTAAGTAAACATATAAACCAAACAAATTTTTATCCTTTATACTCCATAGTGGAAATTTTTCACATAGCTAAGCCTGAATTTATCAGTTATATTATAATTTTTTATCGTTATTTCTTTCAAATGTAATTAATATCGTAAGTCGGAAAATGTTTAAGGCGGGCTGGCTACTCCTGTATCCTTTTCATGCAATGAAATGATTTTCTTCATCCGGGACTTAAATATGGGACTTTCCAAGACTATACCGTCATTTATGTAACCAAGCCGTCTAAATACCTGCCGGGTCACACGTACTGCCATTTTCGCTGAGCGAAAACAGCGACAAATCCCTTCGATGGAACGTGGACGGTGAATTAATGAACTAAGGACATCGCGGCACGATCTTCAACTCGACGCGCCCACGTCAACGTACTCCGTAGACGAAAAATACGAGGCAGGAAGGGAAAATAACAAGTGAGAAACGGTATGGCTTGACAACGGTGTTTATTTATTTACCGGGCATTGTTTAAGAAGGGTCCAAAATAGAAAATTCCATCGTCTTCTTTCTCTGTAAGGCGGAGCCTTGTCCACCAAACCTCTCAAAATATATACATTCGTCCCTTTATAGATACTGCGATGATCTCAGCCGATTTTATGTGACCTCAAAATAAATAAAGTCAAGGAATTATCGTGGGAACTGAAAGATATCATATGGTACAATTTCCAATAACAGAGGTAAATAGTTCGACTTGTTTCCCGAAATTCCTTTCCAAACGTTTACAAAGACCAAGAAGATAAAATAATGGTACGGTATTCGGAGGAGGCGACCGACAGCTTAAGTCATTTGCGCCATGAGGGAAGGGCATGGAGATAAGGGTGGAGAGTAACTCGGCGTCGGCATTAGCCTGCTGTTAACGAAAGGCACCAAGAGGGCCATGGATTAACGTCTCATCTGACGGACGGAGTATTGAAATTGAAGTCTCTTCCATACACCATTCAAGCAGACATCGGGAGTCTCTGAAAATCCTCTACCACCGCCGGGATTTGAACCCGAGTCCACGGACAAGGAAGCCAACACTCTAGCCACCACACCAATCCTATCGCCAAACAAACCTACTTCACTTCTCTGCATAATCTCCGTTCACTTATAAGCATTTTTCGTACCGCTGCACAAGTTCTTTATCTTAACAGCATAGAAGGCCGCCGCCTGATAGTTGAACAAATTGCAGTGGCGGTTACGGTCGTAACGTCTTAGTTACTGAGCTTTAGCAACGTATGTACTTTTCTGTTACCATGAAAACGATTTTACATGGGTATTCAGCCTTTCCGACATTTTATTTAATACTCTGGATGTTCAAGGACATTAAATAATGAAGGTTGGACAAAAATGTGCGATTATAATTTTCTGAAATGATTGATCTTTCAGTTTAATTAAACAAGACCTTTGAGCGAGAATCAACAATATGATTGCGCAATATCATTCATTTCGAGATTGAAATGCATTAAAATGTTTTCGTTGCCATAGCTCAGTAACGAAGGAGTTGCGATCCCATGTTTATTGAAAAAAATGCTTAAAATTGTCTCCTCTACCACTTTCTTTAGCATAGGAGATTCCTCCTCAAAAATCATTATATTTTCACCAGCTGCCTAAACAGCTTCACCTTCTCCATTCTGAGCCTTTCCAGAAGCATCGTCTTCCTTGCTTGTGGTGCTATTCGAAACCGCATGGCTTTGGTCTCACTTTAATTAGCTTTCAGGCTCTATCTCTCTCAATGTTTACAAAATGCATATCAATCAGTGCCTACAACACTTACTCCGACTGATTAGCCGACGCCTGATCATCCGCGAAACTCCCTAATTTAAACGCGAATTCTCCACTTTCACTATAGCTATTTCCCAAACGCCTTCCTCGACATTATCTCGGCTACAATATAGACCAATATTGACGCTAAAAACCCTCGCATTCCAATTAAATTCGAAACCTACTTCAAATCAATCGGAGATATGCTTCGTACCCTCACGTTTAGAGAGAGAGAGAGCACTGGTGCTCACGTCCCAATCATCGTTAATATACGAATCCATTACCCAGATGAATTCTCGGCAATCAATAGGGCCTCCTTCTGTGAAAGGGAGGTCCTCACTGATTCTGTCCGAATGCTCGGAATTGAACTTTCCCTCGAATTCGCTTTCATTCATCCATTCATTCATACAAAATAGCCCATCTCCACCCTCCAACCACCCTTATCATCTAAATGATAAGAGAATAAATGCCCACGTTGGAATGAACGGGAGAGGCAAATAAATTCGTATAAAAGAAAAATAATCTGCACAAAACAATTAATTTCTGATTATATATCATTATTATTCCCTTTTTAAATAAATTTTATTAGTAAAAATAATAATAAATTGTTCCAATTATTATTATTACCTTTATTTTTTATTATTGTAATTATTATTATTATTTTCAGCCGAAATAGAGGTTTCCATAGAGAAATCCAGTTGTGTATATCCTTATGGTTTACCATGAAAATGTTCTTATTTAAAGTTATTTGGGCTATTAAACTTTGGTGTTAAACGTAAATTTCCATGTGAAGAGTATCACAGTTATCAATCAATCACTACCGATAACATATGCATCGTTTTATTATTAAAGTATTCTATCGATCAATGTAGGTTTGCATGAAGTATTTGAAAGTTTTCAGACAGTCTCCCATGACTTCATGACCTTCATTCACTCTTCAATTCACTATAAGGCCTTCTCACTTTCATTCTGTCGAAAAATCCTATTCTTTTCCTCCCTCTACCTCGTTTTCCTTGGATATACTCTCCTCTAACACAGTTTTCAACATCCCCTCCCCGCTTAGTACTCGCCCCATCCATACCTTCTGTTTCCTCGGTATCTCATCTACAAGCTGCCTCTACTCACCCACCCTGACCCGCACTTCGTCGTTCCTCTTCCTCTCCGTCAACTTCACTTTCTCCATTCTTCGCCACACCCTCATCTCGAATGCCTCCAGTCTTCTCTCGTCCTCCTTCCTATGTGTTCACGTTTCCGCACCATAAAGAGCTACACCCCAGATCAGACTCTTAACTAGCCTTTTCTTTTAACTCGTAAACAACGATCCACTCAAGAGTTCCATCCTGTCCATGAACGCTTTCTTTACTAACGCAATTACCTTCCTGATACCCACACTGTCGTATCCGTTTTCTTCCAATAGACTGACTTCCAAATAGCTGAATCGCTCTACCTACTCAAGTCTTTTCCCACAAGCATTTATCTCTAGTATCGGATTCCTAGCTCTTGATGGTTTACAAAACCGCAAAACTTGCTCTTCTTCTGATTAATTTATGATAATAGGTAATTGATATTTATCATAGGTCGTATTTGAAACATAGATCGAGTTGAATTAAACATACTTTTTCAACACGTCAAATTTATGGCCAATAATTACCCTGGTATATCAGGGTTTTAGTAGCTTTAATGCTGTTTCCGAGGTGCCAATTTCAATCACTCAATCATTCAACCATTGGGTTGGATTGAAGGCTAAAAGGCTAGAACTCGCCCCGTACTAAGCCGCAGACGTTTGAAGTTCTCGCTTTTAGGGTGGGAGGGCATTACTTTTCCTTAGCCATGTCGCACTATGGGATGGTCGAGGGAAAGGACAAAACAGAACATGGAAAAGTACACAATCTTTTACTTAGGGCTATCCGCAGGCTTTACCCGATATTTGAAGCCGGTACTCTTCGATCAGTGACCCAACGCTCTACTAGGCCACCACGCTCTCAAAAGCCTATTTTCGACTAAGGTACTCTTCAAAAACGTCTGAAACAATGTTTTCATGAAATCGATAAATTCCTTTCTTAGATACTATCACCAGCAAGTACAAATAATTGTACCGTATACCTTGGATCCCTTTATAAGTGAAGAAGGATAAGGGAACCCGTAGTGCCTCCTTGTGGGACACCGGGTTCACTAAAAAATATCATAATAAATTCATTTTATAACAATTTTCCTGGATGTCATTTGGTGCACAGGTGTATAACGGCATAAGTGTATCTTGGTGAAATAATTTTCAGTTCTATGCATATTATTTTAATATAAATGACTATTTTTCAAAAAATTATTTATCCATGTACATATTATTTTAATGTGACTTTATGCAATGTATTTTAATTGCATTTATCCATACTATAATAATGGAAAATAATATAGTTCGGGAAATTATTTATAAAATTATTGTAATGAAGATTATTCGTTGTAAATTGCAAAATTATCCTTAAAATGTTCAGGATAACTGTTATTCTCATAAGAGTAATGAGTAAAAATAGAATAACGACTTTTTTAGGGTCGCAAGATAACACTTAAATCACATGAAATCATATGGCGTAAATAACTAATTCCTTTTTTTCCAATTAGGCCAATGCAGACGCTTGGTTTCATCCGTCACTCTTCCTCATTTAACCAAATCGAACGTTCCCTAACAAACCCACCCACAAAACCCTAAAATGGGGCGTATGACCTCAGCTATCCATCGCTCCAACCCCAAATATAATCAACGGATGAATCCAGAACGCCCCCCCCCCCCCCCAAAAAAAAAAAGATGATCCAACAGCACCAGAGCAGCCATGTAGCCAGTATCAAAATGTCCGTCTTCTTCCCTGCTGACAGAGTCAAAACTGAATGGTTATAAATCGTGTTCAGTCGCCTATTTGGGACAAGCATATCAATGGTATCATTAATACGGATGAACGGAAAATTTGTGCGTGATCCTTTTTTTTTATTCGTTTATTAAATCCGATGGTGGTGAGGCGAACAAGCCGTTCAGGGAAGACACTCCTCGCCCCCTTTCGGATATCGTGGAGGTAAGGGGAAGGATTTTATACACTATCCGTGCATTTTCCCATCACCCAAGCACCATTAATCTCAATCACGTCGAGTGTGCGCCCCGCTTGATGAACTGGACTCCATCCGCGCGGAGCTAATCGTGTTTACACTCGGATGCCTGCGAAATAAAATGGCATCGTCAACGGGCGGACGAACTTGCACGCGCGGGATTGCTGGTTTTCATTTCTCACCACCAAGGCCAACGCAGTCCTCGTGCTAGAGTACGGATAATGAACGCATGTAGGAATACAAGCATGGACAAGCTGGAATACTACACTATAAGTTTTATAACTTATAAAACTTATAATGGAATACCACAATGTTAATCAAGAGTTAGTGAATTGGGTTCACTACTACACTGTCATTGATAACACATGCATTCGTAAGCAAAACAAAAATTTTGTAAACGTAATTAATAGCTTATAATAAAAAAAACACACTGAGCAATATTTCACTTGTAAAAAAAAGTTTAGGAAAATCCGTTCCGGGAGTGCTAATTTTGCAATGACACCACTGCCTGAGCTATCGGTAGCCTCCTCCTAATACCTACCCACTTGAGAATATCAAGGATAATTCAGGACAACTAACACATTGGCTTCTCGATCGGGGATTTTATTTATTTTTTGCTAACATCGAAAAAGTCAAGAGGGGAATCATTCGAAATATATATTCAATATAATGACTGCTCTCATTAAAATTTCAAACACTTAGCAGAGTAATGGAAATGGAAATGAAAAACTCGCCATACCTCACCACTGGACAAGTAATGTGGGCTCAGGGGAGTTCTGCGGTGGTACAACACCCCAGGGCCGGGACCCAGCAATCGTGCTAATACGCCCGATCACCCGGGGAGAAAGAGGACAGGAAGGAAAAAGGAAAGAGGAGCCGCCGCGATACGAGTCCGACGACGCCTCTTGGGTAGGGAAAGGGTTGGAAGTAATGGGACGGGGAAAAAGACCTTACCGCTATAGAAGCGAAATAGCGAAACCAGGCGAAGCCATTACTGTGCCAGCGATTTTAGAGGATTATCCTATGAGGAAGAATAATCCAACGATCAAATCGCTAGATACCTCACCACCGGACAAAGAGAATGAGGGCTCAATCTTATCTCCTAATCTACGACGAGCGAAAAATCGACTTTGCCTAATTATAAGGTGGATGAGGTAAGAGTCGTTGCGAATATCTTACCATTGATGAATGTTTTCCTCGGTGATTTAGATGAAACCATAAAATATTCAACGAACTACAACAACAAAAACATTAATACGACTGGTTCCATTTTTTACAGTGTCAATACCAGGGAATCGGGTTGGTGTGGTGCCTTGAGTGTAGGCTTCCCACCCGACGGGCTCGGGTTCATATCCCGGCGCAGCGGTGTTAGAGAATTTTCAGAGACTGCCTTGAATGTTGTGAGTAGAACATTTCAAGCGCAACACTCCGTCCGTCAGATGGGACGTTAAGCCGTGGTCCCCTTGGCGCCTTTCGTTGAGAGCAGCCTAATGCCGACGCCGGGTTTCTCTCGACCCTTCCTTCCATTCCCTTCCCTCATGGCGCAAATGACCTCAGATGTCGGTCGCCTCCTCCAAATACCATAGCATAACGCCAATACCGGCTGGTTCTCTCAATAGCAATATCGGCCACACTAAATCTTTTTGAATGCTGGAGTTAACCATTATTTCAACAGCAGTCGTGAATGACTTCCAAATCATTCCGTCTCCATTTATTCTCGCATGAAATTGGAACTTTACTGATATCATGATAACTTTACTAATATCTCTGATAATGATAACTTTACTGATATCTCTGTCTTCATGGCATGGCTCATCTACATCCACTTCCTTCTACTAATATTAAAATAGCTATATGCCAAGGTATTTCTTGCATATAACCAAGAGATAACTTTTAATTAAATAAATGGTTTGAATAAGTTTTCTGAAATTTCTTACTTATGTAAAAAACTGTTTGAGACGACGAACTCGAAAAAAACAAACTGTTACTAATTCTGTTTTCAATTAAACTACGCTCGAAATATCATTATTCATGTAAATCATATGCTCGTGCCATTCTTCTATGATAACTCTGTATTTCAAGGTCGAGCAGAAACAAGAAATTAAGATACTCATTTTTCCCATCGAATAGGTAATTATTTTATTAAGGTATTCCACCGATTGATGTACGTTTCCATGGAGTACATGAAAAGCTGCAGGCAGCTTCCCCTTCCCTCTGGCAGTTTCCACTTCCCCCACCTACCACCCTTCAATACCATTTCGAGTACTCACCCTTCCCTGGATCTTTCAATGCCCATCAGATCATTCAAGAGGCAGCTTCGAAAAGCCATCTTCTCCCTTTTTTCTTTTTTATATCCTTTTTATAGTTTATATTTGTTAAAGCTGCAGATTTTATGTTTTGTATTCAATGTAAAGGCCATTTTCGCTGAGTTTGAATAATTTAATAAATAAATAAAATAAATACTGCCCCCTTCAATTCACTAGAACGCCTACTCCCTTTCATTTTATCTAAAAAAATCCAATTCTCTTCCTCCGTCTCCCTCGTTTACCCGAAATTCTACCCTTTAACACTATTTTCAACATCCCCTCCTCGCTAAGTATTCGCTCCATCCAAAAACGGCTGTATATCTTTTTAGAAGCTAAGAGCAGGTTTAAACCCACGCCGGGTTTCTCTTCACTACTCCCTACAGTGCTTATGGCTTAAGCTCAGTGATGCCAATGACACCACTTCCGAAGCTGTCGGTAGCCTTCTTCAAAACCTACCCACTTGACAATAACAAAGATAATTCAGGAAAACTAACACATTGGCTACTTGATCAGGGATTTAATTTATTTCTTGCTGAACATCGAAATATTCAAGAGGGGAATCATTCTAAATGTGGTACTACCAAAGAATGAAGAAGATAATGGATCGACCGGTTATGTAATGAGAAAGTGCTAAGAAGAGTGGGAGGAAAGAGAATCGTTCTAGAAAACCTTAAAAAGAAAGTTGTCAACATTATGAGGCATGATGGACTGATGAAAACATTCGCAAGAAGGACAAGTGGTAGGGGAGAAGGGCAAGGGCCGGCCATAAATGAGTTATATGGAACAGCTTATAAAGGATGTAAAAGAGAAGAATTACGTTGCAATGAAAAGGCTAGCGAATACGAGAGGGTAATGGAGAGCTGCGTCATACCAAACTTAGGATTGTTGACTAATTATGATGATGATATCTTGTGACGTCGAACTATTAGCCTGTCTTCAGGCTAACTACAGCAGTACTAGTGGCATTGGATATTGCCTGCAGGAGCAATGAGAAATAAAACTGTGACCTTACTAAACACGGCCCTAATAGAATCGTAAGGTACGAGGTCAAACGGCTTAATGTTTTCACCCGAATACCGTTGCCATTGGCTACGAGTCCCCCCAAATTAAAAGTTTACGGTCGCCACAGGAGGAAGCAAAGTGGACTTCATTCGAGGAAATGAAATAAACCGAGAAGCTGATGAAGTAGGGAGAAAAGGACGCGAAAAAGTTGACAGTCGACATTGATGAGACCGTTTCGCATTGAGTACAATAGAACCCACGGTTGCCACAAGTATAAATATTAAAATTAGGGATGAGCGATTCCATTTCTTTTTCAATTCCGATTCTTTCAAGTCGATTCCCGATTATGGATTCCGATCCCATCGATTCTAATTCATTATAAGAGGTGGGATATTGATTTTGTCTGTAGCTTTGCTGTCATAAAAAAATTAGGATTTGAATGGATGAAAATAACAAAAAATTAAGCTGCTCAAAAATATATTTATCACAAATAGCGAATTTACATACTAGTCATGTTCTCTCAGCTTTAGGATCGTTATGTAAGAGTTTAAAGAAAAGGTTAGTGAAGAGTTTGATCTGGAGTGTAGCTCTCTACGGCGCGGAAACGTGGACCATGAGGAAGGAGGACGATAGAAGATTGGAGGCATTCGAGATGTGGGTATGGAGAAGAATGAAGAAGGTGAAATGGACAGAGAGAAGGAGAAACGACGAATTACTGACATGGTGGGTAAGGAGAGGCAGCTTTTAGATGAGATGCGGAGGAGACAGAAGATTTGGATGGAGCGAGTACTTAGCGGGGAGGGGATGCTAAAACGGTGTTAGAGGGTAGAATGTTAGGTAAACGAGGGAGGGGAGGGAAGAGAATAGGATTTTTAGATAGATTGAAAGGGAGTAGGCCTTACATTGAATTGAAGGAGGCAATGTTGGAAAAAAATGGAGACTCCAAGATAACTTCTATACAGATAAAATACCATAAGTTTGTATAAATTCAAATAACGGCATTCTATTATTTTTTAAACAATTGAATGGGAGCAGAAAGGCATTGTTAACACGATACGGACTTTGCTAGTTTACTAGGAAATTCCTGTTTTTCCTTTCTTTCCGAATGCGATGGAGTCTCCTAGAAGCTAGAATGGAAAAGACAGCCTGAGTGAGACAGCCACGATGATTCAGAATGGTATATTGCCGCGAAAAAATAAAAGAGTGGCAATGGTTAATTAGCGAAACTGTGAAAATGTAATGCCTTAAAATAACCTTATATTTTTAAGTAATAATAAAATCTCCCACTATGGTACAAATTTTCCTTTAAAGTTTTAACGTTGCATCACTGTTATTACTTTTGTTAATGAAATGTAAATTATAAATGTAAAATAAACAATATACCATTCAATTTCTATTCATAATATTAAATTTTTGGCTTGTTATATGCTGCTGGAACCTCCTGAAATGTATGTATGTATATCATATGTATGTATGTACCTCTTTCTGTAAATCATAAATGTGATATAAATGTAAGTAAACAATAAACCATTTAATTTCTATTCAGAATATTAAATTTTTGGCACATAATATGCCGCTGGGACCGCTAGAATAATGAAACCTTCTGAAAAGCCCTGTAACTTAGAAGGAACAAGTTTGTATAAATTCAAATAATTCATTCTCTCACTTTTATAAAAAATTCCATGGAGGCAGAGAGCGATTGTTAAGACGATTTAAGCTAGTTTACCGGGAAATTCCTGTTTTTCCTTTCATTCCGAATGCGACGGAGTCTCCTGGAAGGTAGAATGGAAAGGAGAGGCTGAGTTAGACAGCCCTGATGATTCAGAACGGCACGTTGCTTCGCTCCGGGCATTTCCACGGAAATTCACTCACACCGTCCGGAGCTTTCCAAGCTCCACGAAAACTTTCATTCGCCGCGAGGCCTTTTAAACGGGCGTTTATCCGCCGGAGGGACACAAATTGGTTTTACGCCCTTTCTGTTGTCCCCTACACTCTCTCCTCCTATTATTCCAGCCCCTTTTTTTCTCCTTCTCTATCTCCGCCTCCCTTTTAGTTCGTTATCGCAGATCGCGTGTGAAAAACAGTTTTGGAACCCTCAAACGGGATTGGCGAATTATACATGAAGTGCCGTATTGTCTGTTGAAAATGCCTCTAAGCGGCGCGGCCCACGGCTGGAAAGCAAGTAAGATCGGAAAACAATAAGAGTCGAAATGGCCGATTTGGAACAAAATAAGTTAAGTAGGGGAGTAATATTGAAAAATTATTGCGACTTTCCCAAATTTCCTTTGTACAATTCAATGTTACCACTTGTTTTATCTTCGTGTAAAATTAATTCAGCTGAAAATAATGTAAAACTCACTAGCAAATAGAACGGCTTCAGGGATAACTGTGTGAACATTTTCGATTGTGGAAATAAAAAAATATAAACTTGCTAATTACACTTTAAAAATTTATAGGCAAAACACGACTTGGGTTTCAATGCCAGATTATTCTGAAAGTTGAAAGTGGGTCGAGTTTTCATTACTATTTTAAAGAGCGTAATTCGAAAAAGTCTTTATTTCTAGCTTAAAATTAAATGATTGTTATCACGCATTTTCCTTATTCTCGTTCCTTTATTTCGTTATTGTAGATTACATGTGAAGAACAGTTTTGGAACCCTCAAACGGGATTGGCGAATTATACAAGAAGTGCCGTATGCTTTGTCTGCAGCAAATGCCTCGAAGCGGCGCGCCCACGGCTAGAAGTACAAATAAGATCGGAAAACAATAAGAGTCGAAATGGCCGATTTGGAACTAAATAAGTTAGGTAGGGTATTTATATTGAAAAATTGTTGCGTCTTTCCCAAATTTCCTTTGCACAATATTGTACAATTCAATGTTGCCACTTATCTTTTCTTCGTATAAAATTAATTCACTTGAAAATAATTTAAAATTAACTAACAAATAGAACAGCTTCAGGGATGACTGTGTGAACATTTTTGAATGTAGATATAAAAAATTAAACTTGCTAATTACACTTTGAAAATTTATGCGTAAAACACTACTTGGGTTTCAACGGCATATAATGCAATTCACTGAGACTTGGAACCTGGATCGAGTTTTCATTTAAGTTTTAAAGAGCGTAATTCGCGAAAGTTTTTCAATTTCTAAATAAATTGAATATAAAACCAACTAAAGAATATTAATGAATTTGTAAAATACCAAAGCTGTTTTTTTTTCAACCTCTGATGGGTCATGAACAGAAGACGAATTGATTGATTAAAAATTATTTCATTGCTAAATGTTGAGCACACACACTTTCGGCGTAATTGCCTCGGCGTTTGAGAAATTTGTCGTGCCTGTGGTCAAGCTTTACTACACCTTCTTCATAGGATGTTGCCGCCAATGACTTCCTACGAATTTTTCCATTTCCCTGGACCTCATCGCCTTTCCTCCAACCCTCTTTTCCATTTCAGAGTAAAGATGGAAGTCACACGGCACTTTGTCGTCATTGCACGGCGGGTGATCGAAAAGGTCCCATTAAAATTACTCAAGAAGTAGTGGGCCTGCATCAGCGATGAGATGACAGGCGTTGTCATGGATCAGAACACTTCCAGAAGTCAGCATGTCTCTTCTTTTGTTTTGAATTGGAATGGACGTAATGTTTCACATTGTTTTACACTCTAGCCACATTTCATTAAAACATTCTCTTTTATCGGCATTACGGTCAAGGCTGCACAGTGGGCGAAAATCGAAAAAAGCTGGCCAAAACCCAATTTTTTACCATTTTGTATTGATCCAAATGTTACATTGTATTGTTCTAGAATGCCTAGATATCCGAATCCGTTAACTCATATTTATTTATTTATATTCTTTTTATGAATATTATCCTTCAAAAAGTGACAAAAAATCGCGAAAGTAATTCCAAAACTACATTGTTTGCACAATATCTCAATGTCTGTTGCCCTAGTGTGCCAATAAAACAAAAGTATTGTTCTATGGGCGAATATATAACGCTAGTATATATTTATTGGATAGTATTAAGCTATGACTCCTGGAAAATGTCAATTTCCGAATGACGATTATACTTACATCAATTCAAAATTAACTGATTTTCACTTAATTTTCAACTAAATCAGAGATAAAATTACTTATCTCCGCTTATCTGCGCAGAGATATTTTCATCAACAGTTAGAGTGATGTTATTTTAAGTCACGGAACAATAAAATCCTGCGCAATCTTGCAACTTTCCGATTTTTTCGTGGTAAAGCAAAGCGCGCTGAAGCCATTCGGCGATTTTTCTCGCTGTCTCTCCGTAATGCACACTTGGCGTGGGAATCAATTGAGGCAGTGTAGTTAATGAGATTGCCACTAGCCTTAAACTAGCAATTTTGACAGAATTGACTTGAGGATGTGGTACGGAGGACGCGCAATTGCCCTACCTACGCAGTACCCGCTGGTTTCTTGCATGATGTTTTTGATGAGGGATCGGAGGTTGAAAAAAAACGCAATCTTATTATGTAACTAAAGATATGTCTGAGAATTACTGGGTTCATTCGACTTTTAGAGGTTTACTGATGGCATTTGTTTGAATTTGCATATCGGTACATTTTTCAACGTAATCCCTGAGGCAACTCAAAAAAGTATAACGAAAAAAATGTTAACAGTTACAATTTTTTTAATAATAAAAATGACATAATTTCAAAGCTCAATCAGCTTTTGCTACATAGTTTCTACGAAACGAGAAAACGCCCATCCCAAACTCCTGAGTTCATTTTTATGAGACATCATCTTATTTCCGTTCCAGAAATTCATTTCCCTCAGCTCATAAAAATGCGCCGCTGTAAAAACTTCACATTCTTCTCAAGATTCGCCGGCTATCATTTTAAATTCATGACCCAAGAATCAGCAGGGAATACACAAATCGAATTCGCTCATAATTAATATTTTCTCTTACATTTTTAATGGAATTTAACAAGTTTGTCATTTTTCGCTGTGAAAGTGTGTATATCGGGCTGTATCAATCTATAAAGATGCGGAAATATGCAAATATAACGGACCATAATAAGTTCGCGAATGATTAATATTTTCTCTTGCATTTTTTGAATGGACTTTCACGAGTTTGTCATTTTTCACTGTGAAAGCTATAAAAGTGCTTAAATGTGCCGCCATAAAGGATCATAATGTAAGTCATTCTATAAAATAATGCAGGGGTAAATTTCTTTTCGTTTTATTTCGGAAAGACTGCTGAACATTGGGGCTGAGGGGAGATAGCTTCTAGATGAGATACGAAGTTGTGGATGGAGCGAGTATTGACTAGGGAGGGGATGATGAAAATAGTGTTAGAGGGTAGAATGTTCGGTAAACGAGAGAGAGGAAGGAAAAGAATAGGTTTTTCTTTAGATAGAATGAAAGGGAATAGGCCTTACTGTGAATTCAAGAGCATGAAAGGAGGGGCACTGGCAGAATACTTTTTGTATACTCCATACAAACCTACCTTAATCGGTAAAATACTTTAATATCTAATAATATTTCCGAATGAAGGCCAGTTGGAAGAGGTATATGCGGTATCCTGCAATAATTCAATGTGACAATTCAAGATGAAAAGAGCTCTTCGTTGCTAACACAAGCAGGGAAGTATGATATGCGTACGAAAATGGAAACTCTATCTCACCACGACAGAAAGAATTAAAAAATCCATGGATTTTTTTCTTCGAAAATAGCTTGCAAAATTCGCGACGGATCGAAAAAGAGGAAAATACTGACGGAACTCTTTATTTTTCAAACTCTAAAAATCGGCATTGTAAAAAAGAAGTTATGAACGAGCCAAATTTCCAATCAGCAAAACTTTTCAAAATCGAAGGAGTATTCATCAAGAACCACGATGGAAGAGTAATTGCATTGTTGATAGACTCCACAGGTGGGGACGATGGGGACCGAAAATCTACATCGTGACGAGACAGCGGACCGAGGCATCTTCTCTTAGACGTCAATGACGCGCAATTTTCCGCTTCCTCGTGCACAAGACTTATGGCATGCAATACCGGTGATAGACTCAGTCGGAGGTAAATAAACTCCCGCATTGCAAGATAGAACTCTATTTGCTTCCCTGGGAAAGTTCACTGACATCCTAGCCATCTGTCTGTGAATCACCTTTTCCTAGAGACAAAAAAACTCCCTCGGAATATGCCGGAAGGATGCACAAAAAAATTAAAACCAGTGGTAGATTGCCAGTAGTTTAGACGAGTAGTAGATTGTGGACTGAAGTACTGAGGAAGTACTTAAACGAGTGGGAGAAAAGAGTAATCTTCTAAAAGCCTAAAGGAGAAGACGGGACAACTTATTTGGCCACATTATGAGACATGATGGCCCGATGAAAACAATCGCAGAAGGACAGGTGGAAGGGAAAAAGGGCAAGGGACGGCCCCAAATTTCTTACGTAGGACAGGTTATTAAGGATGAGAAAGAGAATAAATACGTTGCTATGAAAAGGCTAGCGAATAGGAGAGAGGAATAAAGAGCTGCGTTAAACCAATCCTAGGTTTGTTGACTGATGGTGATGATGATGATGATGATGAGTAGATTGCCATCTCACGCTAGATAACTTCCTACTCTACTTAATTCTACAAAGCTAAAGTATTCGATTCATTAAATTTTCCATTTTCAGTATTTAATGCATTGCAACCTTTTAGTACGCCTCATTCTTTTCTCGAGGAAATATTGAAATAATAATAGAAATACCAAAAATATACCAGGTCAAAGAAACTGTTGAAGACGCCTACAAAACATTTGAAACATTACATAGTGAAAAAAATAAACTGAATTTAACTTCAAAGAAAATTTTTGAGACATCTTTTGCTCACATTTTTACTTTAAGTAGTTGCTTATCATCGCTCATTTTTCAGAATTCAAAATTGGGACATAAGTACTTTAATGATCGCTAAAATTTGGAATATTTTTTAAACGAAATATTTCATTTTTATGCAAAATAATTTCAAATTTAACTGTACATATTAATATTAATTATATGTTTTCAATTTAATTCATTAGCAGACATTTTTAAGTGACAGATTGTAAAGAACTAAAATTTAATGAGTTTCCCAGAAAAATATGGCAATTTAATAAGTTACTAAGAGCAAAAAAGCGTGATATATATTAACTGCCATCGGATATTTTTTAACTTTTCAAGGTCAAAAAAAAATGAAAGTTATCAATAGGAGTATGGCACCTACATGCTGTCTAAGAAATATATGACAATTTCATTATTATTTCAATCGCATTTCGTGCATGATCAAGGAAAATAATCAATAATTATTTTTTTATACATGGTAACAGCCAGTGGCGTAACTAGGAATATGCTTTGAAAGGAATGGCATAGCCTGACGACCCCCAGGCAATGGGGGTCATATAAAATTTTAAAAAAATGACATGCCGAGAAATACATTTCATAACATTTAATCATTAAAAGTTTAGCTTCAAGCAGATGCAGTTATTGTACGTCAAAACTAGGCAATAGTTTAATTTTTTTTATTTCTCTGATTCTTTGGGGGTGATCTATCCCCAAATCCCCCATATTTACGCCACAGGTAAACGAGATTATACCTAATACACTCACATTCATTTGCTGCTCCACAAACTTGATCGTAATTTCTGGTGGCATTGGAATTAAGGCGACGCAATTTGCTTCATTTGTCTCCTGACCAAACACCATTAGATCTCTAATTACACCATGGACGCATCGGGCGTTCACAATAGTCTAAAAACTGAAGGCACCATCGCATAATACAAATCGCCTTATCTGATAGCAAAACGCTCTTATGAGTCAGATATTTTATTGACGTTTTCATCATTTCCGTTAAGGAAATCTTAAATTACTTGCCACATTCTGCCATTGCCATCATTATATTTTGATTAAAGTGAAAAAACGAGCAAAGAAACCGTACAAGTCGTCAAGAGTTCATGTACTACATTTACGTTGATAGTGATGTAATTTTTGCATTAACAAGGGATTTTCTGAGGAAAGCACTCAGCAATGGCACGGTAACCTGTTAATTTACGGTATTTTCGTTTGTTTTATATTACGTTTGGCGAAGGCTACTAATAGTGATGGAACCTTTCTATCACAAACGAAAGATCTTTGGCAGATTCTAATTTAAAATTAAATTAAATTACGAGATTCATATCGAAATTTTTACATGGTATCCAAGTGTAACAATATTTTAATAAAGTTTAAGGAGTAACCGTGAAAAAACTTTTATTCATTAATTGCTTTCTTATTATGTGTACTATTGAAAGCACCCAAGCGATGAATATCCGTCAACCTTAAAGCTAATGGCAAATGCAATCACCAAAGCACTTCACTTCAACTGTAAGTGTATGACTTGATGGAAATTTCCGGTGACAAGTGAATTAAGTTGACGCACGGTGCTTCATTTGCCTTTGTCTAAACACCATTCGATTGCTAATTGCATGATGTTCCCGACTGTTTCACGTGCGACCACTGCAAATTTACGCACTCAAATGAGGTTGGCAATGCGTACATATATGAATAATTATTCTTATTTACAGCTAACAAATATATTATTGAACCCTCGCACTCGATATCGGTCGTGCATCTTGCTCGGAGAAAATATTTCAGCTTTCATGATGGTAAATACTTGAGGGTTAAATTCAAATCCAAACTTGATTGGGGAATGCACATTGATCAGGTGGCGGGAAAATCATTTAAAACTCTGCATTGAGTGATGAGGAATATAAAAGAGAGTAAGAAAAACAAAGAAATGGCCTACATAACTATGGTTCGACCTGTATTAGAATATGCTACTTTGGTGTGGGATCCCCTTTGTAAAAATGAATCTTTGAAGCTTAAAAATTTTCAGCGAAAGGCAACCGGGTAAACTCTAGGGAAACATAGAAGGGAGGACACTGTGACAGCTATGCTGGGGTTTAGGATGCAAACCTCTAAAAGTGAGAAGAACCATAAATACCTGTACGTTATGCGGGGTTTACAAAGCCTTTACAAAGAGCGGGGTTGGAAGGGAGTTGTTGTAAAGCGGGACTCACCCTGCTGCATCACAAGACAGATCAGAAATTCAAAACTAAGTTCAAAAAACAGAAAACAGACATTTTGAAAAAATACTTCCTACATAGATAAATAAATGGGGGGAACGACCTACCTGCAGTTGTTTTTAAGGACTTCCCAGCAAATTCCAAAATTTTTAGGAATTCATAATTTTAAGAGTTGATAATTTCTTAGTTGATGTTCTAGTGGTTTATTATGGAGTGTTTGAAATTGGGTTTATTGGGTCAATATTCATTTGTTAGTTGCATTATATTAGAATTAATGCATTTTTTACTATAGGTGTCTTTTCTGTTTCTTACTTTGGCATTAGATAATAGCTGTCTAGCTATGTCTAGACTTGTTATTTATATGTGTAAATCTAATGCTGTCATCAGGTAATAGCCTACTTGCAGCAATATGCAGTAATAATAATATTAATAATAATAACATTGATATATTATATTTAATATTTCTTATGTATTGCAATTGCCTTATCATATCTCAAATTCTCAAGAAAATATTCAGAGTTCATTTATTGCAATAAAAATTAAGTTTGGTGCATCCTGACATTTATGTACTGGAGGAAAAGCAGAAATAAACAAAAACGATTTTTGTATTCTGCTCTTGAGACAAATATCGAAGTTACAATATCCGAGATCATATTATGAGGGCTGGCATTCACAATTGCCTTTGATTCACTTATTTTTACTATTTGCGACTATTTTATGCTATAAATACTACTCACTTTTGATTTCCATTGACACTGTCCCTTGTCTCAGCGGTAACTGGTACCACATGAGCTGTCTGAGGCTCACATGCTAAATTAATAATCATTGCAATCACAATTTTGTACAATTTTGAGTGATTTGGTTGTACATATAATTTTCCCTCACTTGGTAATGATAAGACTTGATAGAAACCAGTCGCTATGTCCAAAGAGTAACTTAACTCAGAGCGATGAAGGTAACTGTGTAGTAACTGGAAACAGATGCCAACATGACAACCTCGAACGTTAATGGTACTATGAAGAATAGAAACAGCAAATATAATATTTATAAAGTGATTTTATTAAAATTGTCCTTCCATCGTCATCATAACTAGTCAACAATCGTAAGTTTGGTATGACAGAGTTCTCCTTTCCTCTCTCCTATCCGCCAGCCTTTTCATAGCTACATATTTCTTCTATTTTACATCCTTTATAACCCGTCCTCCGAGTTTTAAATTCTCCATCCTAAAGTGATTTTATTAAAACTCCGAAGAATAACCAGAGTTTTAATAAAATCACTGTTTAACCATTGAATTTTCTAACTATTTCCATAGTACCAATAATGAAAGAAGTTATCATGTTGACACATTTTCTCGTTACTACGCAGCCATCTTGAGTGCTATGAGGCAATTTACTCTTAAGAGAAAGAAACTGGTTTCGATTTCAATTACAGTCCGAGAGGAAGGATAATCAGGGTTTTAACAACATAAAATTTAATTTTAATATGATAAAATGGAAAAAACCGCTATCTTTCTAACCAGCCATCATAATATGATCTCGGATTTTTTCAATTCAACCTCGGTCTCAAGAGCGGAATCCAAAAATTTCTCTTGCTTATATCTGCTTTGAGTTTTTCTTCAGTGCATTAATGTCAGAATGCGCTAAAGTTTATTTTTATCGCATCGAATCAACGCTTAATCTTTCCACTGACGGAAAATGCAACTCACTTTCCATTGCCACTCCGTAGCCTGATGGAAATTTCCTGTGGCGAAGGAAATTAAGATGACGCGGCGTGCTTCATTTGTCTCTCGATCGAACAACATTCGCTCCCTAATTCCGCGGCGGACGCGTCGAACGGTCGCAACTGTTTAAAAGCAAGTGGCAGCTGCGTAGCATAAACACGAGGATTCAAATGAGCTTTCAGCCTGGGTGAATCCAAATTGCCTCCTCCTCCTACTCGCCGATGCATTCCGCCGCGCCAGACGCATCAAGATGCATTCAAGTGCATAATTGACGGATAGCGGAAGGACAAGGGCGTCGAGTGCGTCCATTGAACTCGTCCGCGAGTGGAGAGACGCTAGGCTACCCTCAATCACCGTCCCTTGACTCATTGCACTTCACGCAACCTCCTACTTTGGAAACGGAAGTGATTTCAATGCGAGGCAATAAAAACAGGACATCGCCCAATAAAGTCCCGGTTTCACGGCCCTAAAAATTTACCACATGGCCGCAAAGATTCTTTGTTAATCGCAGCCGCCAACAGCGAAAATTTGTATTATGATCAGAGATTCAAGCGAGTATCGCAGAAGTAATTGAGCTACAATAAATAAGTTGGGAATGCAATTCATGAATGAAAGTAATTTCACAGGTACTTTTTATTAAAATGTATTAATAATATTGTTAAATTTGATAATCATATAAGAATAATAATAATGATAATAATTTCGTTTATTTTGGTGAGCACTGAGGCCCATGAGAAAATAAATTTACAGCTTTTAATATTTTCAGCATTGGTACATAAATAGAAGAAAAGAATGCAATAAATAGAATTTCACACCAATGCATCCTGTGCAGATCGCCACAGTTTAACAATATCGATAGGCAGCTTGTCTTTGATATAATTTTTAAGTGAAATCTGCAAAGGATCTTTCATTTGTGATGGAAAGGTTCCACCATTCTCGGTAGATTACGCTAAAACATAATAAAAAAGCAAATGAATATACCATATAATCAAATTGTTAACGTGCTATTAATGGGTGCCTTCATCAGAAAATTCCTAGCAAAGAAAAACCCAATCAATGTAAATGCAGCGCATGAACTTTTGATAGCCTCTGCGGCTTACTTGATCGTACTTTGATGCTCATCAAAATATAATTTTGTCAGAATGTGGCAAGTTCTTCAAGAGTTAACGGAAATAATGAGACAGTAAATAAAATAATCGCCACACAAGATGAGAATAGCATTTGCAATCAGGTAATACCAATCACGCGATCCTTTTTCCCGTCCCTCATAATGATAGCTCCAGCGATAGGGATCCAGGGACGAATAGAGTGATCGCTTGACCCATCATTTTCTAAATCACACGGTAATTCCCACCGTCCCTTTTCCTATTGATTTTTCGCCACATTCTGTATTGACAAGAGTCGTTCAATTAAAAGGCAAGCGTAGCGTTACAGTCGCTTTTAGAACCTTGCGTTCTGATAGGCTGAAGGGTATTTTAAGCCACGAATATTACAAAAGAGGACCCTCAAGTCGGCCTCTCAATGCGTTGTCGCTCACCGCGCATTAAATTGGGTTTACTAAAGTCGCCACTCGCGTCGCTGACGGACAAATTGATCCAAGTTTCACAGGGAAATACGGTCAAATTAGCGGTTTAAAGCGTAATTAATATACAAGATGTTGTGATCTATCTGATTTATAAACAGCTCAGTGCTATTCCTCGCTATTAAAAACATAGTATTGAAAAATAGCAGGAGAAAGTGGATCGCATTGCACTCATCACCGCACCACGGACATTTTTGAAAGGCGATTAAAATGCGACCGAAGTGGCAACAGAAATCACCCTCCTATGAGATGGAATTAGACCTCCTCATTGCAGTCCTCTTGGTTTCAATTATGGTTTCAGCCGAGTGATGGAAAAGGGGATGGTTATTCCATCCCTGTAGCCATCGCGAGAAATGATCGTGAGAAACGATCATTTTTGCCGCCATTGCTGGAGCAATCTCTGGGGCTGTCCCTCGAATTTAATCCGAGCAAATGCATGACGCTACATTTCTTGAAAAATTCGTCCAACTATAACCATGTTTATGCAGTGGCTGTTATTAACATAAAGGCAACAGACGAAGTGAAGTATCTGGGAGTTACGGTAACCTCGAACCTCACGTGGGGAACACATATAAAGAATTTTTGCGGCATAGCCCTGAAGAAATTAGGATTCGTCAAGCGTATTGTGGGAAGATTTTCGGATGAGAATGTAAAAGAAAGGTGCTATTTCGCTCTCGTCCGACCGCATCTTGAATATGCAGCGAGCATTTGGGATCCGGTGCAGAAAGACATAATCCGCGATTTGAATAAAATACAAAGGAAGGCTGCGCGTTTCGTCAAAAACTGCTACGGGCGTACAAAAACCATTACCTAGATGTTAAGCGAATTAGGCTGGTAGCCGCTGGAGACTCGGAGGCTGCTCGCTAGGCTTAGATTGCTTGAACAATTGAGAATGGATATCTTTAAGAGCGACAAGGAGAGCATAATATTACAGCCACACTATATTTCCAGGTCCGATAGAAGCGATAAATTAAGAGAGATTTTTTGCCGAACGGATAGATATGATACATATGGGAATTCGTTTTTCCCCCGAACCATAAAGGACTTCAATAAACGCTAGTCCCAACTTCGTTGGAGCACTTCATTTTTTTGCTGTAAACTGTTGGTGTCCTAACACCCCCTGCCACACCCCTTTTAGGCGGCTTGCGGGGTATTATGTAGATGTAGATGTCGATGAAGGGATGAAAAAAATGATCGTGTTATTTAGGCTTCATTAATAAAAAAAGGTAATGTATTAATTTATACGCGAATTGATAGCATATACAGACTGTCCAATTAGTCTGTACAACTGTGAGTCATTTTTTAACTCTAATTTTTGTAACTCTAATTTTTGTAACTTTGATATTCATGAAAATTGGCATACTTATGGAGAAAGGGCCTATGTTTGTTGACTCTAAGCGAAATTTTACAATTTGGACATTTTGACGTCACACAGGGGGTCCAAACCAAAAATTTGAATTTGAAAAATTTGAATTGCGTTATGGGGTTACAATGTTAAAAAAATCGAGATAGAAATGAGTCTGAATTTCCTTTGCCAAGATGTCGACCCAAGAAAACCGATTTAAAAAACACTTTTATTTACGAAAATTTAACTGTTGACCAAGTAAGGTCACAGCCAAGGCCATAGGAGTTGTTTAAAAATTACGTACCAACAAAGGTGTCGATCCATAGGTTTTAAAGGGTTCCCAAGTCATTGGTGTTGTCCAAATACCCTATGACCAATACCAAATTTTTGTTCTTTCAGCTTTATTAGCCTTAGCCTTTATATCAAAATCATAGGCCTTATCATAAAATATTTTACACTTAGTCATGGGCGTTTGCATTGCATGTAATTCAATTTTTTTTTCTATTTTAAACCTTATTATTAAATTTACTTTTACGTACATTCACCAATCTGATATGTGTAAGAAAAGAATAATTCCTTGATTGATCTTTGGTTATTTTAGAACAAAGCAACTCATGTAATTACTAATGAAAAACGACGAAAATAAATTGCACATCGATGGAATATGAATTTAGATGCAATATCGTTTACTAAATTCCAATTATCGTAAAAGATAATTCTAAGGATAAATTAATACTGTCTCACGATGACTCACAACAGCCAAAATAGCAATCTATAAAGATAAAATTCTTTTAATATGGAGTTTTAGAGATTAAGTAAAAGGCCCTCTGCGAATGATGCAGTCGATCAAGGAGTTTTCCTCATACTTTAAGGGTCTTCATTATGCGGAAAGGTTATACCAGTTGAAAAAAACTGACTTGGCATTTTCCATGCTGATATTCTCGAGTCCAACAATTGGTTCCTACAGCTAAAGGCCATTTTTAATTACCAACATTCATCATCAAACCTTTAGATAACCGTTTACATCTTCTCATTTTCCTCTAATTGGACCAAACTGTTTCCCTCTTAAATTGGCCCTCACTTCGACTTCCCTCGTGTATTTCTTAATGTATTTCAGCCTTGTTAATCTTTAAACGTATGCGGTATCATCAAGAAAACGAGAGTAACGAACTTAAAACAGCAAAGCTTGATTTACAGCGTAATAATATCTGCGGAACAAAGTAGCAGATTAATTACCCAAGCATTGATTCATTTTCCTCTTTAAGATAATCGCAGGCATCTTTTTAACACGCGATGGGAGAAGCAAGAGAGAAATTATCAGCAGGATAGCTCAGGCGAAGAGAGCATTCCATCAAAAGAAATGCCTACTATAAGCAGGAAAATTAAACTTATAAGTAAGGATACAGTTTACATTTGCAGCATGTTTCTCTACAGATGTGAGGCATAATTAGCGACACGGAGAACATAATATTAGAGCCGCATTATATTTCCAGGTCCGACAGAAGCGATAAATTAAGAGCGATTTTTTGCCGAACGGAAAGATATGGGAATTCGTTGTTCGCCCGAACAATTAAGGACTTGAACAAATGCTACACGTAATTTTGTTAGAGCATTTTCTTTTCATACGTAGACGGCTGGTGTCCTAACACCCCCTGCCACACGCCTTTTTGACGGCTTGCGGGGTAGTATATAGATGTAGATGAGATGAACAGTAACAGCAGCGGAGAGACCAAAGCCTCGGAAATGTGGTGCTACAGAAGAATGATGAGGATCAAATTGATCGAATGAGTAAGTAACGAGGAAGTCCTAAGAAGAGTAGGAGAGAAGATAAGCCTCATGAAAAACCTTGATAAGAAGACGAAACAACCTGATGGGACACATCTTGAGACATGATGTCCTGATGAAGACAATCGTCGAGGGAAAGATAGATGGCAAGAACGGAAAAGGAAGACCTCGAATGAAATATGCATTTGGAACAGGTAAAGAAAGATATGAAAGAGAATAAATACGTAGGCAGTGTGGCGGATGCATATGAGGGGCGCAGGGGGCGCGCGCCTCCCCCTTGCGGGGCCGCCTTCATTGCCGAAAATTGCAAAACCTCATTGGCAACTTTTTTATTTCATAAGATGGCATTATCTTGTGATGGCATCAAGATGGCATTATCAAACTTGGCGATTCGCACGTGGAAACAATTCGCAAGATTCAACATGCTTTTGGGGAATCTGCCATGAGCAGTACTCGAATAAAAGAGTGGTACAATCAAATCAAAAATGGTCAAACGTCAGTGGAAAGTGAATCGCGTTCAGGCAGGACAAGTCAAGGTCATGTTGACAGTCTTCTTTGACTCTAATGGAGAGGTGCATCTTGAGTACGCACCACACGGCCAAACCATCACAAAAAAATACTGTCTCGAGGTTCTTCGTCGTCTACGTGATGCTGTACGGTGCAAACGACCGAATCTGTGGGCAACAAATATTTAGCAGCTCCACCACGACAAAGGACCTGCCCACTCTGCCCATCTAATTATTATGTTTTTTCAATAAAAATTCTTTTCTTTTGTTCGCGAGTTTTCTCGCTAAAAGCTACACTCCTCTGTTTCGCCAAGCTCCGTACTCCCCCGACATGTCTCCCTGTGACTTATGGCTATTTCCTAAGCTGAAAATTCCGTTGAAAGAAACTCGACTTCAAGAAAGGGAAGACATTAATTTTAAAAGTGGCAGAAGCGCTGGGTGAAGAGTGCGCATCACCAAGGAGATTACTTAGAAGGGGATAGAAATTTGTAGCTCTAGTTCAATGAATACACTTTTAATCAACAAAAGTCCGATACTTTTTGAACAACCCTCGTGTACTGTGGGGGAGCGAGGTAGCCAAGTTATCTGAGAAACTTGCTGATGATCGAAGGGTCTAATCTATGGAAGGATCTAGAGTTCTAATTCGGGGTCAAATCCTTCGGCCTATTCCGAAAATAAAAAATGATTTTCTGTAAACTGATTTCGCACGCTGCTATGGGAAACTTAAGCCTCCAAATTTTTCAAGCTACAATCACTTTCTCAGATGAAATTTTATTGGTATAACCTATTCATCAATACCGGGAACATCAGGTTTTGATGCACAGAGCTATTTTTGACATCACTTTTCATCATTCTTAGTGTTATCAATGTTTAATATCCAATTTGATATTTGAATGAATTAAATATTACATCACCTATGGGGAGATGATGTACAGTGATGACGGCAAAATTAAGTTGATATCTTTTTACAAAAAAATAACATATGTTACTGCTTGAACAAATTCAACCGCAAAAATTTTTCCAAGCTACAATTACTTTATCAGATGATAGTTCATTGGTATAACCTTTTCATCAACACCGGTAATATTACATTTTGATATACAAAGCTTTTTTTGACATCACTTTTTTATCATTCTTATTAGTATCAATTTTTTATACCCAAAGTGATTTATCAATGATAAAACTTTTACCTCACCTAAGGTATAGAGAGGTTAAAGTGATATTGATGAAATAAAACGTATCTTTTTCACTAAAAAATGACATATGGTGCTTCATTTCTGGTGATATCGAATTTTGATACACGGCGCTATTTTTTGACATCACTTTTTCATCATTCGTAGGGTTATAAATGTTCAATATCCAAATTGATATTTAAATAATGAACCTTTTACATCACTTACACGGAGGAGATGAGAAGTGAAATAAAATTGATATCTTTTGGACAAAAAAATAACGCATGTTTCTGCTTGGACAGGGTCAACGCCCCTGATGGCACTGATTCTTCCTCCGTTTTTGGTCTCCTGGTTGAAGGTCGTGATTCAATTTGTGAGATCAATTTTTCATTATTCTCAGTATTATAAATGATAAATATCCAAATTGATATTTAAATGATAAAACTTTTACATCACGGAAAAGAGGTAGACGTGATATTGGTTAAAAGCTGATTTATTATTGACTAAAAAATCACATATAATGCTGCTTGAGCAGATCAAACGCGCCTTTGCATCAATACCAGTGATATTAAATTCTGATGCACAAAGCTATTAGTTTACATCATCCGTAGTGTTATCAATGTTAAATATCGAAATGATATTTAAGTGAATAAACTTTTGTATCACCGAAGGGTGGGAAACGTTAAAGGGATGTTGACGAAATATAATTGATATCTTTTTTAACTAAAAATCGACACATGACGCATCAGCACCGGTAATCTCATATTTTGATACAGAGAGCAGATTTTTTTACATCGCTTTATCACCATTCGTAATGTGATCAAAGTTTAATATTCAAAGTGATTATAATTATTCAAAATAATTAAATGATGAAACTTTTAAATCACCTAAGGTAAGGAGAGGTGAAAGTGATATTGATGAAATTCAATTGATATTATTTTGATTAAAACATAACTTATGATGTTCCTTGGCAGATTATACGCCCCTGATGGCAAAGACTCTTCTGCCGTTTTTGGTCTCCTGCTAAAAGGTCATGGTTCATTTTTTGACATCACTTTTTCATCATTCTGAGTGTTATCAATTAATATTGGTAATGAAATGGTATATTTTAGACAAAAAAGGCTTATGATTCTTCTTGGTTAAATCCAAGGCTTCATTTCATCGGTACCGGTGATATTAAATATTGATACAAAGAACTATTGGTTGAGATAATTTTTTCATTGTTGGCATTGATGTCAATGTTAAATGCCCAAATTTATAATTAAACAATAAAACTTTTACATCATCAAATGAAGGAGAGATACAAGTATTATTGATGAAATAAAAAAGGTATCTTTTCGACTAAAAATGGCATATGATGCATTAACAACGGTGATATCATATTTTGATACACAGAGCTTTTCTTTCGACATCGCTTTACCATCAGTCTTAGTAAGTTCAGTAGATTCAGGCTTCAATTGGTGGACGTTAGCCATATTTAAATAAATAAAATATCGTAGCACTTTTCCACAAGAATTTTTAATGCGTACAACGCGTTTCGGCTCACTGAGACATCATCTGGTACAAGACACTTCAAAACATTTGAAAATCCCTTTTATACCCTTGAGAAAGGATTTTTAATACCCAAAGTGATACATAAATGATGAAATTTTTACATTACATAAGAGAAGGAGAGGTAACAGTGATATTAGAGAAATTGATATATTTTTGAGTAAAAATGACATACTGCTTGGGCAGATTCAGCGCCCCAGATGGCAATGACTCTTCTACCATTTTTGGTCTCCTGCTAAAAGGTCTTGACCCCGTCTCCGAATCCCTCGCAGCATCGATTCAATTAGTGGCTCAAAACGGCACCACACCGAATTTACGACGCCGCCAAAACGACTTCACACATCCCACCAATAGGAGCGAAAGCGTGAATAAAAGAAATAAACCATCGACCTCTTCCGAAAGATGTACGACTGTGCCGCGGAACCATTCTGGGCCGGTCCACTCATCTTGATCACGGAAGGCGATATCGTCGTGTGGTCTCCCCAATTTCATTTCGTGCGGAAGAAATAGTCGATGGATGGCTTATAGCACCGATATTCGTGTCGAAATTGGCCCGGGAACCACACCGATCGTGTGGAAAGGAATGGCAGGACGCGATGTTGAGGAGAAGGGAGGGTTTTTTTAATATCCACGGACATCTTCCGCAACATTGTCTCTCACTTGGGCGAAAACGCAATTCATTAAAAGAATTTAATAAATGGAAGAGGATATCCTAGCAGTCATTACGAAACAACGTTCGTTTCGGAGTAGATGCTGAAGAAAAGCAAACTTGAAACATTTCCGCCAAATATATCCATATAGCTACATCCTACCATTCTGAGCATATGAAGAAAACCATGGACATTAAGAACGGAGGACTAGGGGAAGACTTGAGGCGTTCAAAATATGGGAGTGGAGATGAATGGAGAAGGTAAAGAGAACGGAGAGGAGGAGAAACGACGAAGAACTGGACATGGTGGGTAAGGAGAGGAAACTTCCTTATGGGATACGGGAGGAAACAGAAAGTATGGATGGAGCGAGTACTTAGCGGAAAGAGGATGTTGAAAACAGTGTTAGAGGGAAGAATGTTAGATAACCGAGGGAGAGGAAGAAAGAGAATAGGATTTTTAGATGGAATGGAAGGGAGTAGGCCTTACAGTGAATTGAAGAGGGAAGTGCTTGAAGGATAGGGAGGTAACCAGAATGCTTCTTCAGTACTTAATGGAAACCTACCTTAATCGGTAGAATTCTTTAATGATAAAGACAATCCGCACTCTTTATTTCTGTGGGATTGTCACAAATATGCTGTTGAATTTTGCAATAACTTAATGCATGCATCATTTTATTTTCGAAGCCAGTCGAAATAAGCTCACCAACGGAAAGAGACAGGTGCGAAGCAAAAATTCAATATGGGGGTCTGCTGTTGTAAATCACATGCAAGTATTATAATAGTAAACTGGAAATGGCATTACACAGATAATTTTAACTTTCCTTCATCCAAAAATAAGCTAGCCCTTAAAATTCATCCTTTTTATCAAGGTCACCCGTAGAAAATGAACAAGATGAAAATGAACAGCAAGTCATTTGTAGTAACAAACAGACCAAGGTACACATTATAAACGTTGTTTTCTTTACATGGGGCCAAAGTTATTTCAATCACTGCCTGATAAAGTTTTAAAAAATATTAAATCCTCAAATAAAATTTAAAAACTTGCCAAAGACTGGCTTTTCTTTCAAGAAACAATTGAGCATTTATTTTGATGTTATTTCTCTAAAACACTGAAGTATTATTTACTGTATTGTTATTTTCATTTATTGGCATACATTTTTGTTATTTGATAGTGGTTCAATTCTGCTCCTATGACATTGGAGACCACCTAAATCTCCTCCTCTTTGTTATTCAGCCATAAAATAAAAATGTAGTAGTAAATAAATTTACTATTATTATTGCTTTAGATACTGACCTCGTTACCACCCAGTGCAGCTCTATGGCTATTAGTTATTTGTTACTCTCGAGAAACAATGAGATGTACCACCAAAATAGTTCGCTAGATTACCTACTACGGACGGTTATAGGAGAAACCTACCTAAGTATCATCACAGACGCAAGCAGAAAGTTTTCTGAGCGGAAACGGGTTCAAAAATGACAACATTCCCGCTTTTCGTCGTATACACATATCCTGCACTTTTTATACGCCAAGACATAGATACACCATACAGTAGTAGAAAATAGTGTCCCTTTCACTTTAAATAAAAGCAGAAATTAGAATGATGCGGTACGTTATTCTATAATAATATTAGAATATAATCATGAGCATGAAAGTACAAGGTTATCTCAACGTCGGCGAAATTCTTTTTCCAATTATTTTTTATTTATCGAACTACGCCGAAAGCATGCCTTAACTAAGAGGATGTCTGGAAAAAAAACCTCGATGACTGTCTTTGTTTTGTATTTGGGGTACTTCACCCATACCATAAATCTTAATTAATTTAAAGACTTCGGTATCTAAAATGGAAAACTTCAAGAACAATCTCGAGTCAATCGCAAGTGGGATATTTCTCTTTATCAGAGGAAATATTCCCGACTTCCTCTGAGCACATTAGCTATAATCTATCTCAGCTCCTTTCTCCTTCATTCCCGTCAAGATTTTTTTACATTGTCCTAATTACGCTTCCATTAATTACCTCTCTAAAATTCACTATCTGTTAACAGTCGTCAGGCCATCAAGTATGAATATTTATTAGGCCCCTAGTCATGAATATTTACCCAACCGCCTTTTTGCTAAAACGATGTGATCTTTTCCCAATGGTGAATTATGTATCTATCTTTAAAATCATCATCATAGCAAACTAATAGATTTTCATTGATATTTTATAAAGTATAAGCATTCATAGGACCAGAATCATTTTCCGCAATATTCACAGCTTACAGCACATTACCAGAATACCAAGAAGAAGTAAGAGTCAATCTGAAATAGAATATTGTACTATATATGAGGAATTATTCCCGACATCCTCTGAGCACAGTAGCTATAATCTATCTCAACTGCTTCCTCCTCCATTGCCGTCAAGATTTTTTTAGATTATCCTGATAAAACTTCCATTAAATACGGCGCAAAAAATCGCCATCTATTGACAATGAGACCAACTAGTAACCCTATTCATGAATGCTGATCCTACCGTCTTTTTGGTGAAACGACGTCATCTTTTTCCATAACTGAAAATTATGTACCTACCTTTAAAATAATCGCCATAGAAAACTAATTGTCTTATTTTGTAAATTATAAAAAAATTATAAGGCCGTTCCATCGATATTCATAGCTTCATTAGCACATACCAGGTAGACATCAAAAAGAGCCTCGACTCCTTACGAACAGGAATATTATTCTTCATTAGAGCTTTCCGTCATCCTCTGCGGACGTTAGCTATAATCTATCTGAGGGGCTTTCTCTTCAATTGCCTTAAAGATTTTTTTACATTGCCTCGATTACACTTCCATGAATTACTTCTCAAAAATCGCTGATTAATAACAATTAGACCATCCAGTAAACCTATTCATGCATTTTGACTCTACCGTCTTTCTGGTAAAACGATGTCATCATTTCCCATAAATAAATATTCTTCCTCTACCTTTAAAATCATCGCCATGGCAAATCAATAGTCCTTTCATTGATCAAATGTTTAAATTATATGGAATATGTATATAAATTATAAGGAATTAATATATTTTAACAGCAAGGACATTGTTCCAGTGATATTCACAGCTTAATGAGCGCATTACCAGTAGGAAATCAAGAAGTGCTTCGCGTTGATCCGAAAATGAATATTGCTCTTGATCAGAGGATGTCTTCCTGCACTCCTCTGCGGACATTAGCTACAATCTATCTCAACTGCTTTCTCTTCTATTCCCTTAAATATTTTTTTACATTGCCCTAATTACACTTCCATTAGCTACGTCACAAAAAATGCGATCCACAAACTCTCCCCACGGCTAGAGACACCGCTCATCTTCAATGAAAGTCAACGAGTGACACTAACGTGAAATATTGAGAGGATCAGAAATGATAAGGGAAATAGTCCCTTGCAAAAGGAAGACCTTCCCATTAAAACGAGGATGGCGTCGGAACTCGAAAAAATAAAGTCAAACTTCAATTCCGAGAGGGTCTCAACGAATGCTGGCGTGGATAATGTAATTAGTGCGCTGTTCGCCAGTCATTTGTTCGAAAGAACTGCCGCTCTCCGCACGAAGAGTCTCGCTTCGCTTCACCCTTCGGTGCGCGCGCCGCCATGTTGCTCCCTCCAATCTCCGCGTTGACGGTGTAAACAGAAACCGTGCATTAACTTGAGGCTTGACATCCGATAAGCCGAAGCTTGCCTCTTGTTTGTCCCGAGGGACGTTACCTAGCGACATCCCTGTTGCTGTCCGTCGGGTGGGTTGCCAGGAGCAACCGTGTTTGCCCCGAGTAATGAATGCAAATAGACGCTCTTGATTTGATCCGCCTTTTCTGAAACTTTGGCGACACATGAGGAGCATCGAAACTATTAAAACAATGCTTAAAAAAAAGACGGAAAAACCTCTCTTTTACGGACCGCAGTGGTTCAGGAAAAGGTGTCCTTTATCGGCATCCAGTGGAACTTTAATTCATTGGTTTTACCGATAATGAATTCTTTATTGAAAATTGATGCCGTTTGAAAGGAATAATTCCTGCCAAATGTAAAAACTGGAAATTCAATCAGAAAAATTGGTGACTTTCAATTTAAGAGAGTTATTGATGAAATTTTAACCTATAGAGATGCATTTAACGCATATAAGAGGCCATACTATCAGTCTTTTTTACGATTCTCGGGAAAGCGATCAGGACTAAACTGAATTGCATACCTTGTAAAGAGGATAAAAAAATTCGTTCCTCAACAGCTAAAAAGGCTTTATTAGTAGAAATTAGAACTGTAAAAAGATCCACATAAGGTTAGGGAGCAATAAGACTCTTATTCCCGCACAGAGAGGAACCATAAGTTAGCGGCTACAGCAGCCAGAGGTTTAACGTTTCCTGAGGTATTCTTCATTCAATTTCCCTCATTGTTTATTTATCCTCACTGGTTTGACCACTTTTACCCTTCCAATTTACCCTATCTTCTCCTAGACTTCTTCTACAGTGGAACTTGGTTCAAAGAGACGTTCAAAGAGACGTCATCAAAGAAACCAGGAGATTTTTAACGTTATATCCGAGTGCCGTTATAAAAAAGCAGCCTTAAATCTGAGTGGAAGGACAAAGTAAAAACGCAAATGTTCTGCTATATACAACACTGTTTATTGAAATCTACTCGTACATTGGAATATGTATAATAAAAAAACGTTAATAAAAAAATGATATTCACTTCTACACATGGTTTCTATGAACTTTGGGACATAATATAATCACACTACCACTTTTGCAACCTATGAATCGCAAATTTTTCACGCTATACCCGAGCTTCGCAATATTTGTTGACGATATAAACGGGTTTTTGTGCAACATAAAATGTTCAATTTCGGCTGGTCTGCATAAAATGTGACGTTAAACCCGAGTTGGCGTTACAGCCGATGCCGTTATAACAAAGCTCCACTGTATATACGAAAAGAGGGTATTTTCCGTTGAGTCCACCCCCAACGAGCGAAAGAGAGTGTTAATTTGTTCCCTGCGAAATTGTGATCGCTTTACCGACAGCGACGCGAGTGAACACTTCAGTAACTTTTTTTAACCCAAAGCTACTATAAAAAAACTCAACTTGAATATCGGACATTTAAAAAAAAACGTGCATTTTAACCTCGCTTAAAGAACTGAACTACTAGTTATTTTAAGTTGCAACATTAAAAGATCAAATTTCACGCTCTGGTATTTATGAAATCAACTTCTTCCGGAGAGATATCGTGGAACAGAAAATTAAATGATTCACAGAGATATCGTACTGTCCGCTTAATTTAAATATTAATGATTGCAAGCCAATGGAAACACGTTAATCGCCGTATGTTAAATTAAAATGTCGTCGTGTCTTTTGTTTAAATAAAAAGGGGGCAGTACGATATATATGTGTATCATTCTGGTAATTATGATTGATTCCTTTCGGCCGTATTCATAGTTTCCTTAGTAAGCTACTAACGCCCAAGTAGCGTTCTAAGTAGTAGCATACTAGCAAAATGGTATTCATAGATCGTTAGTAAGGGCTACTAAGCTTAGTATGCTACTATCTTAGTAGCCGGTTCTTAGTCGCCCTCCGGCCTTGTCTAAGGGAGCTACTAAATATGGCGGACCGTTGTGGATGATCGAACTCCGGTTTTATTTGTATACTGCTATAGAGTTTTTATGCATTTGTGCCAAAATGGAATACGAGAATCCATTCTTCAAGTAAGGCAGGCAACGTATGTAGTGTAATTGTTGACAGGAATTGAAAGTTTTTCGTAGCTGCGAGGAAGCTACGACTTGCAGTGAACTTGTGCCTCTAGTGTAAGTGAACACAATTTGTACATTCAATGCGCCCCTAAGTGAATTGATTGCATATAGACGATGAAGTAAAGAGTGAAGTGACAAGTGAAGTGATTTGTGAGTGTATGAGCTACGACAAAATTATTTATTTCTTTCATACTGGTTTAACCATTTCGATCAAAGGTATCTACTAGCTGTTGCGAAGGGGATATGTTTCATATTTGAAGCAGTTGTTCTTTAGGGATACAGCAAACGATTATAAATTTTCATTCGTTTGTGCGCTTTTAATTTGTGTTTGATTATATTACTTATTCTAGTAATTTTATCGTGAGCTTTCGGCAGTGTTTACATTCTGCGTATTTCGTTGCGCTGTTGTTTTTGCTTTGGTTACGGTACGAGTGATAGTGGAGAGTGAGATTGGAAGTTTGTTGATGTTACAATTTCTGGTTTAAAAATTTGTTTCAGCCTATTTATTTCATTGCCTACGTAATGGTAATGTGAAATAGCATCAACTGATTCTAAATCATTAGTGATGAGTGGGAAGTGAGATGTGAAGAATTCTTTCGGACGTCAACGAGTGCAAATTCTTTTGGTGCGTGCAGAGTGATTGGAAAACTCATTATCATTGTTTACTAGATTTACGTTATAATGTTTTAAATTAAGTGTGAGTCAAGATTTTCATTGAACCAGTTGATTAAGAATGTACGGATTATAAGTGTCATAAAGACAGCTCGTGAAATGTGAAGTGAAATGTTGTGTGCGTTGTAGTGCTATTTGTGATATGATCAGCAATAAATAAGTAAAACAAGTTACGTTAATTATGCTTTGTTTTTTACATTAACCACCTCTAATAAACTATATGCCGTATATTTCCGCACGCTGTCAATATTTGAAATATTTAAATGTAGCGAAACAGATTGTTGTTTCCTTGACTAACATTTTAGTAGTAGCAAACATATGTTACTAATTGCTCGCACGTAGGTGTTTTAACGTAATAAATGTGTATCATTTACACATTTATCTCAACGTTATTTTCTTAACGTTTCATTTCTGCATTGCAAAATATTTCGTTTCTACTCCGACATTGAGGTGTATTTCTGCTTTCCGAATACAGATATGTATAATACTGACGTTGCTAGTTATGTTTTTCCATACTAATCACGCATACACTAATGGAAACAAATATCGGAAGAGCAAACAATACGCAATGTATATGATCAATAAATATACGGCCGTTTGTAAAGCAATAGCTGCATCTCAAACATACAAATGCTTCGGTATTACTCATAAATCTACCCTTTCCCAAAGGTATTGCATAATTTTTAAGTACAGCAATCAAAAAATATGTCTGAGATGCGATATCACATCGAATCATCCATTATGAAGTAAAAATTTCAATGCATTTTGCTGAGTCAATTTCTTTTGTTTGATAGTGTTACGAATTTTGCGCGCCGCGGAGGAGTCAGATGCAGTGTTGTCAAGCGTAGCCTAGCGGGTTGAACCCAAATCACTACCGAGTATCGGCTGCTGAGCTGGCTAGTAGCATACTAAGTTAGTAGCTCTTAGTAGCTCACGTAATACAATCCATGAATACCATATCTTAGTAGGCGACTAAAAGGTCTTAGTAGCCGACTAAGTTAGTCGCCCTACTAGCGTGTTTTAGCGGAAATCTATGAATACGGCCGTTTGTGTTTAAAAGATGCCGACATGACACATGACAGATTTTCAGGTTTGATTTTTTTTTAATCTGAAAAAACTTGGGAATTAGAAAGTGATAAACACATTTAAAGGCACGATGGTTGGCAGCAAATGTAGCACTCATAGTTATGATCACTGGGCAATAATCCTCAATCCTGAACCACGCGATCATTTGTTACGTACCTCTTAGTGATCACTCGATCGACCGCTTTCCGGGACCGGAAAAGTGATCCCTCGAGTTATCATATTTCTGAATCACGCGGTCCCTCCCGCCGTCAATTTTCGCATCACTTCCGATATCATAGCTCTTATGTCGTTACCTATGTCGTTCCCACGATTTTCAAACGTTGCGCTGCAGTTTATGCATTCTGATGGCTGCTGGCTGCTGTGGGGTTTCAGTGACGGAAAAAGCGAACAGAAGAGTGATGAAAAAAGTGATGGGAATCCTCATCATTGGAATGAACGCGAAAAACAACTGCGCGCGACGAACATTTCCGAGTGATCACTGGAGTGATCACTCGCAAAAGATGAAAAAAATGATCGTTTGATTCAGACTTGAGATTGGTTTGACGCAGCCCTCCACTATTTTCTCCAATCAGCTAATGTTTTCACACCTACGTGTTTCTTCTCTTCCACACCCTGCTTTACTTGTTCCATATATTTTATATTCGAGGTCTTCCGTTTCCGTTCTTGCAATCTACTTTTGGTGCATGCAGATGAATTACGTGAATTTCTTACATTAAGGCAGACTTCTCCCCGGATGAAGCCATGCATGCAGGGTAGGTGGACGAGTTCTTTTACCTGGAATACCTCATACTTCTAGGATTTTTATTCTGGGATGTGCGAAGGACTCGCCTACGACTCTAGCCCAGTACCCTTCGATCATTAAACCAAATATACCACGCTACCCTAAAACGTATAAGCCATGGAAGTGAATCTCGTGAAGCAAGATTTCCATGCTTACAGAGTTGCAAGGAAAATTTAAAAGATCATCATCACTGGTACTTTTGGATTATGCAGATGATCCTCTCTCTCCATTTGGTCACGGTGTCTTCTCCCGCATTCAAGTGTGTTTACCATTTTTCTTTTTTTTTTGTATAATCAAAATATACTGTTCTTAAAATTCCTCTATATTATTCATTTAAACCTTAAAACATATATATTTTTATGTCACTTATATTGAATATTTTGTTGAATTGATATCAAAATATTCCATTTTTATAATTGCTCATTATAATTTCTTCTAACTTATATTTTTGTGTAGCTGATAATGAATATTTTCCAAAATACACTCGACTGTTTCTGATAATAAGACGATACGTAATTATTTATCTTTGCTAGTACAGGTTAACCTAGAGAATTAATTAACTCTTTCCTTTTAAACGCATTCATTCCTGTCAGTGCACAAAGCCACGAAGCGGGAAAAGAGTTAAAAATTAAACATTCAGAGCCGTTATACAAGGCTTTCAGGGGGGTAGAAAATCGTTGGGTATTCGAAAGGGGTTGTTTTATGAGCGCAGGTAGGTTCATGTGCGAGAATCGCCTTTGCATCCTGCTTCCTTTCTTTCCCCGTGCCAGAGACGGCATATCATCGCGAGGCCGCAGCCGTCTTGGGGCGTCTATCGCCGAAGGCCGTTCCTGCCGCACGAGCAGTCGGATGGGCGGGCCCCACTTTCCCTGAATATCAAACAGGCAGCCGGGCAATTACAGGAGGGCGGTCTATGGAGGGAATGGAGTTTGGGGGAAGCGAGCACAGTGTCGGGGAAGCAGGAATAGAATAGAGCAAAGGAACTGCATAGAGGAGTCACCACTGTAGGGTGCCTTGTTTTGCCACTTTTTTAGGAGCGAATTCTAATACTCGACAAAAGTTGCGTACCCGGATGGGTATTGCAGGTATGATTTTTTTTCAAAATCGGTTAATATCTTCTGTTCGCCATTTTGTCTTGAAATTTCGAAATAAAAAAAAAACGTAAAGCATTTAAATAACTTGAATATTGTTTGAGCGAGCACTCATTTTTTGCAATAGGGTATAACATTAGGCTTTCCTTGATATTTTAGATCAAATACATCAGCTACATTGCCTTTACTTATCGAGAAAATGACCTTTTGTCGTGTTCCCGAATGCAGTTTTGTATGGAAGGCAACCCGCAACATGCTGTCTCATTTTACACTTCGCATGCAATAAATGAAGCGAAATAGAGAGATGTTTTTCAGTCAAAAACGTGCAAATCATGTCTGCAATTGTCAAAGGTCTGGGATGAGAGCACGCTCTTTTATGCCATCGCCGACTATATTGACCATATTTTCGCGTAGTACGAAGATATCACAGAAGTTTCTATCAAGGTATATGCCATTTGGAAAAAGGGATCTATTCCAGCAGTTACGAAAACCAGAGTATTTCAACTCATCTCACGCTGCATGAAGAAAACAATAGGGAAAATAAAATCATGAAGAGTAAAACGTAAGTTCAGAAAACATAAGATGACTTGTTGAAGTCTTTTTACTAAGGAGACGACGAAACCATTTGATATAGCCTTCAGCAAAGTGTCAACTTTCCTAAAAGTGTCTTTCATGAGGAAAAAATGCTTCTTTCTTAGATTACCATAGTCTTGTGGATCAGTAAGGCAAAAAAGTCAAACTTCAACGAAATAGAGTGGTACCGCACCATTCTGTCCCGTTAAAGTTTGACTTCTATGTCGTCACATTGGGTATAATGATAGGAAAATCTCGAATCTCGATTAAAATGAAAAATAAAATTTTAAATTAAAAAAAGGTCGAGGGAATCGAGATCGAGTCATAATCTTCAAGTAACGATCCAAACTCGATTTTTCTACATCGATCTTGACAATTAAATTTTATCTCAGCAGCGTCACTGCCAGCCTCTGATAGCATCGTTCTTTTTGCGCTCCCATCCCCACCAGCTGATGGCATTTGAGAAAACTGCTTGATGAATGCACCTCCAAGATTTTTACCATATGTTGGCTCAGTGAGCCGAGACGCGTCGTACGCATTATATAATTTTTAGAAAAGTACAACTAGCTTTTATTTCAATATGCTGATTAATGTTTTGCCAACCTGAGCCGTCTATTAGTTTATTTTTGAAAGTGATGGAAATAATTCCACTCCCTAAAACAGAAAAATCAGAATTTCAGCATTGACGTCTAATGTCTGCAAATAAGATGCATGTATATCATCATCATTAGTCAACAATCCTAAGATTGGTGTGACGCAGCTCTCCATTCCTATCTCCTATCCCCTAACCTTTTCATAGCGACGTATTCCTTCTCTTTCACGCCCTTTATAACTCTGACCTCTGTAACTCATTCGGGGCGTACCTTGCCCTTCTTCCCTTCCACCTGCCCTTCTACGATTGCTTTCATTAGGCCATCGTGTCTCTAAATGTGGCCAACTAAGTTGTTCCGTTTTATGCTTAAGATTTCTAGGTGGCTTCTCTGTTCTCCCACTCTTCTTAGCACTTACTCATTACTTACACGGTCAATCCATTTTATCTTCATCATTCTTCGGTAGCATCTTATTTCGAATGCTTCCCCCTCTTCTCTGCTGCTGTCATCGTCCAAGCCTCGCTTCCATAGAGAAAAATACTCAATATATAGCATCTGATTATTTGTTTCCCTACTTCTATGCTTATACTCTCAGCTGTAAGAAGATTCTTATTTTTGCAGAAAGCTCTCTCCGCCTTCGCTATTCTACTATTTCTTTCTTTCTACTATTTCTTGCTTCGTCCATGTACTGTCGTCGTCGGGCAAGTATAATAAGTGTAAAAATAGAAGGACGTGGAAGATATTTTTTTAACTTTCCATCATCCAAAAATATGCTATTTCGAAAGATTAAATCCTTTTTTATGCTGACAGGAAATACATAGATCACATTAAATTTTGACTGGTTACCTCCCAGCGTAGCCACGTGGCGGGTCGTTGTCAAGAAACTGTTTGATGGTTGCATCTCGAATATATTCAAGAGGATGACTCAAGATGACCATTGCAGTGAAACACCTAAACATCTTCAAAATCGCAAGCAGGCATATCGATGGCTAAGTTCTAACATCACGTATCTCAAAAATACCACCATTTCAGGAGAGCAAAAAAATCGATTAATTTCTTTTACGTGCACACTGAAATTTAAAACCAAAAGTTCATAAAACTGAAATAGAAGCATTCATTTGCACATGAAGAGTTGTTCTTTGCTTGAATTTTATTTTTTTTAATGCTGTTACATTTTATTTAAGATACCTGTCTCAAACCGGCCGAATTTGAAATACGTGTTGTTAGAAATTAGCCATCGATATTTCTGGGAGGAAATGGGTTAACCGGCTTTCAAAAATGTTCGCAACGCGGCTATGAGGTTATAGCGATCCATTTATATTAAATGGCCAATATGAAATGCAAAAAATCAAAACAATAAAAAACAAACAAAAAATTATTGGAAAGTTATTTAATTGATAGACCACCATCAAGAAATAAATTCCCCAAGGCCTGAGTGTGTGAGTTCTAGGTTCCCACGCGGAAATTTGTTCCTTTGAGCAAATCCGTGAGTGACGGTGTGCCTCTTTTTAATTTCTTTTTTCGTCTATTTTATTAGCGTCAGAGGGTCACTGGCGTAAGAGGGAAGCTCCGTAAATCTGAGTGGTAATGTGCTTGACACCTTGTCGGAAAATTATTCCTTTGGCAAATTGTGCTAGGTGAGTGAGTGTGCTTGCACGTTTGTGTGCGTTCTTGTGTTTTTAGTTTGAAGTTTTGAATTTCACCCCACCACCATTATCAGTCTCAAAAATTTGCCAACCCCTTGACTAGGATACTACGCTCTCACGCCATAAAATACAGGAGTGCTAGTATGCATTGACCATAAGTTTTCTCGGAATGAGGCTAGACGAAAATTAATTCATTTGAAATCGTAAGACGTTAAGTTTCCGATTTCCTAAGATATAAGAAAGTGGCTCCTAAACATGGTGCACTAGGCAGGCTCATTTCAACTATCTGCTTTTCTACACAATACGTGTGCGGATTGAATTTTACCTTTCATTTATGGAAGATTCGTTTTCGGGCTTTCTATTTATATTCTTCAAGTTTATATTCCTTCCGCATTGTTACAATTCTCCTTTACGGCGGGAGAAAACAATGAGAGTCATATAATGGTAAATAATAATTCTCTTTGAACACTCGTAAATACAGAGGAAGGGAGTCATGTAATGGTGAATGGTGGAGTTCGGTCACACGCGTTGTTGCTCCCGATTTTTGTCTTGATACTAATCAATTTTGTCTTGTATATGTATTAATTTGATTTCTGAAGTAATGGTACATGTAGTCGCTTCCGAATTTTCTTCGTGAGCAATTACCTAGGACAATTTTGTCTTTAATTTGTGATAATTTGTTTTTTTTGTAATAAAATAAACGTTTCATCATTGATCAAATCCATCGTTAAAAAAATCGGCGTCAAAATCAGATTTTAGCTATCCTGTACGTGCTCATGAGCCATTAGTTCAGATGACATCCTTCCTACGTAATTTACGCACTAGATGGTGGGTGCACTACTCCATAGTAAAACATCCGTGTACCATTAGATCCTTCAATCACAATAACGTTGCGTTCTCGAGCATGCCCAACACGATCGGAGCGAGTCTGGAGTACTTCAGCATCGTTTTATTCCAGTAGGTACTGTCGGCAAAATTTCGCTGGCGCAGCGAATGCTCTCAAGCTAGAAGTGGACCCAGAGGACAGTGCAGAGAATAGAAAAGAGGCTAACGGAAGGGTCGCACGGAGGAAAAAAAAAGATGTGGAGGAGCCATCATCGCCCATCTACCGAGAACAAATGAGGGACGATCGCCGCTTTGCGGAAGATACTACTACCGTGGACGTGCCTTCGACCACCGAGTAAGCGCTTTAATATTCGCCGCTAATTGATAATGAAGGACGTGCTTACGGCCCTAAACCAACCTCACCACCGCTACCTACTGCCTCATCAACTTTGTAGTGTCTCCTTGCTCTTTTCATAGCGTACCTGCCGCTATCGGAAAGGCTAAATTGATGTTTTTTTCATCGTAATCCCTCCCACAGCATGTGAGCCTAGAGCAGTCTCTAAGAGGAGAAAGTTGTTTCCACAGCAGTGCCAGTATACTGAAGGAAATATTCCTGCTAAAATCAATTTTTCGAGAAATCGATTTTGAATCGAAATTAAAAGCTTGAGTTTTCCATAAAAATCGAAATTTGAACCAAATGATCGATCAATAAAAAAATCACTACCAACTGCCTCTTCTCGATTAAAATCTATTTTCGAGCAATCGATTTTTAATCGAAATTGAAAAGCCCGACTTTTCAACTGAAATTGAAACTTGAACCAAACTCGAAAAAATCGCTATCCACTCCGTTAAAAGTCGATTTTTAGAGCAATCAATTTTTAATCGATATTATAAGCTCAATGTTTCAACAAAAATCGAGCCTATCGATTTATCGAAAAAATCAATACCCACTGCCTCATCAACTTTTCAGTGCCTCCTTGTTCTTTTTATAGCGTACCTACCTCTATACGAAGAGTTAGAATGTCGTTTTTTCATCCTAGTCCCTCCCAGACCACGTGAACCCAGAGGAGCCTCAAAGAGTAGAAAGTTGTTTCCACAGCAGTCCCGGGATCGTGATGCAAAAATGTCGGTCAAAATCTGTTTTTCGAGCAATCGATTTCTAATCGAAATTAAAAGCTCCACTTTTCAACAAAAATCGAAATTTGAAAAAAATCGATTAATCAAAAAAGTTGTCGGTTATTTTTTAAATATATTTAGTATTAAGAAAAGAAAATCTATTGTTCATTTGATAAACACTCAAAATATTCAGATGAGCAGTAAAAAATCCCAAAAAATATACACAGAATACATTATATAACATAGTAGCAAACATTTTTTAATGCTTGCTCATTTATATTTTGAGATAACCGTTTGGAACCATTCGACTTCACTAAAATTTTTAAGAAACGAGATGTTTTCTTGATAATCGAGTTTTTGCCTATCCAATTTAACCGGCCTTAGATAATAGTCTTTCACTCGGGGTGGATGACGTTTTCTTAGGCCGGTAGGACAATCAAAACTCGATTTTCCATTTTAATCGAAATCGAATTTTCCATTACCATCAAAGTGGGCACTCGTAATCAGACTTAAATCAATGCACTTTATTTCCCATAAAATTTATCATCTAAATTCAGCTTATAACAAAAAATTCGTTATTTACACAACGCCGTTGTTGGAGCGATATTGACATTGGGTATTCCTTTCTTCCATGTAAACCTCTCTCATTGTACACATTAAAAAAACAGAATTTTAATTCGTTAATCAAACAAAATATCTTGCAGAGTGAATGAAAAATGTTAAACACAATAGACTATTAGATACAAACGTCAAAGAATATAGGTAGTAATGTAGTAGTGGTAGGTCTAAACATTGAGATCCCTCTTGGTAGATCACCAATGCTATAGCCAAATATATTCTCTGCGAGAGGTTTCAAGGGAAGACGCCGGCAGCAAATTCCGTCAAAAATTAAGAGTATGAGTTGATCATATCTGTTAAAATAATAATTTGGGCTTTAATTTTCAATATAATCATGTATTTTTCGGAGATGAATTTCCAGAGAGATTTCGAGACAGGTTCGTTACGTGTAGGCGGTGTCGGCCCAATCAACACCCCAGGTTCCTCGAGAGTCTGGCGGGCGAGCCTATTATTTCCGAGTAGGCAAGCTTCTTGATGAGCACACGTCACGTATTGATTGAAATGAAGGCATCAAATCCGTGGAAAATTTATGACCTATTTTTTTTAATTTCTGGAAGCCTCACTATTCACCGAACTCCAAGTAGGGTGTTGGCTCGATGAAGGTCCGTGAGGTAGTAATCGGCTTTGAGTTATTTTCTCCCTTCACCGCTCGTGTCGGCGGCCATAAATTTCCACGCCGGCGAACCTTTTAATAATAATAATAATCTTCGATGCTTATTTTGTCGGCTCTTGGCAACGCCTTCGGTCGGTCACTTCCGGTTTAAAGGCTGACGAACTTAAGAAGGAATCTGTCCTTCGTGTTACTGAATTCTGGTGGTAGACTGCACTGCATTCTGCTACCACTTCTACTGGCCTCGGTGGCGGTGGGTTCAAGTCCTCACCTGCAAGAGGTCCTGGGTTCGAGTCACGCCTGGGTAAGTTGCCCCAATCCAAAGAACGCATGTTCGCGTACGTTTGAATGCTAACTTGTTGAAAACCCTCGATGTAAAATATCAGGAGTTCCATTTTCTGTGGCATGGAAAATGAAAATAAATTTTCATTGAAAAAACAATAAATTTCGTCAAAATTTCAATAAAGGCATTCGTAAAATTGCCATAATTGATATTTCTATTATACCCCTATGTTTAACCTACTTGTTTTATTTATGTGTGCTGTTTTAATTTGAAAAATATACATTTGACAGGACGTATCATTCCCGCTGAATGGATTGCTTCTTCGCGGTAATTTATCTGTTGATAAATTAACGTTTAACTTTGAAATTTCCATGGCATTTAATGTCTACTTATGCCAACGTTTAATGGAATTTTATATAAAAATTTTACCTCAGTATTCTATCGAATGCAAAATTTTCATATTTAAGTCAAAATTAAATGTTGACCAGGGCCTATTCCATACACCCTCAAGAATTCCAAATGAAAGCGTAATTTTTAAATATGGAACAAGTCACGGAAAGAGACAATACAACCGGTAGAACTGGAGTGATCTAGATTTTTATAAAGAAAAAGAGCATTCGTAATCCACGTGCCTTAAGTGACCATTGCCACAGGCACTTTCTTTATTTGAAACTATTAAAAATTAAGAATTTTAAAGAAGGAAAACTTCGGCCATCTTTAATCTAACCTCTTTTCATGTTCAATAAAGTGGTTTGTCTACCACTGATTCTCTCAATAATTATGGTCTATCTGCGCTCTCTCAGGCAGGCCGCACCCATTTGATGATATGGGCGAGGAGTAGAGAGATTGTATGGACAAAGTCAACTTTCTTCCGGAGAGAAATTATGGCTCAGTATATTGAATGGTAAACAAAGATATCGTACAGCCAAATTGATTTTTTTTCACAGCTCTACTACACGTTTTTTGTACTACTTGCTGTACTGTTATTATCAGGTACTGTACCTGATAACAATTGCAAACCAATGATGAAAAATGTGGTAGACTTCGTGAAATTACTAACTGGAGTTTACGATACCTAACTTTGTTTATCATTTAGGTTTTAAGAAGGTGAAACCTCAAACCATCAGCTTATTTATGAAACTAAAACGTGTATAAGTGTTTGCTAAATAAACCAAAGATATAACCAAACTAATCAAGATTGTACCTGACAATGACCTAACGGTTGAAACGCGTCGTACTTTAAATAAACCCGTGGAAAAGTGCCATAACTTTCTGCACTATTTTTCCCACTAAATCGTGCTGAAAATTACTACATCTGTTTGTATCATAATACAAAGAATTTTCACAAAGTGACCTCGTCAAAAATCGATCTAATAACTATCAAGTTGAGTTTCCATTGTTGGCACCTACTTCTGGCTACTGCACAACCGCCTAGAGAGAGTTCTTTTCTGATATTTAACTGTGAGAATGAGACGCGTGTAGGTGCTCAGAAACAAGGCTTTTTGCTCTAGGCGTCGAAGAAGACACCACTGGATATTCTCCCACGCCCCGACAAGTGGCCACGCCAATTCCTTCCACGTGGACTTCATACTTGGATCGGCTTTCCCGTTCGACACCGACAACTCGAGACTCGATGGTGACGCCCTTTCGGACATGCGAGCCGTCAGGAACATTCGGACATGAGTCCGTGGACAGCTCCGCCGGGATCGCATTATACCCGATGTCCAACTGGGGACGGACAACGAAAACCTCTTTCGCCGAGGAGTCGAAGGGGACACGCCCCCACACAGATCAACAGCCCGGGAGAGACACTTCAAACGGAATTTAAAGAGTTCTCACGGAGAATAACCCAAGTGCACAGCGTAACTAAAGAGGACAAATACCTCCGGTCTTTTTCTGTAACGAATTATTATTATTATTATTAAAGTACTCTGCCGATTAAGATAGGTCTCCATGGAGTACTAAATACGTGATCTAGGAGCATGCCTATCCTTCCAGCACTGCCTTCTTCAATTCACTGTAAGGCCTACTCCCTTTCATTCTGTCTAAAAACCCTATTCTCTTCCATCCTCTCCCTCGTTTACCCAACATTCTACCCTCTAACACCGTTTTCAACATCCCCTCCCCGCTAAGTACTCCCTCCATCCATACCTTCTGTCTCCTTCGTATCTCATCTAAAAGCTGCCTCTCCTCACCCACCATGTCCAGAATTTTCTCGTTCCTCCTCCTCTCCGTCCAATTCGCTTATACTCACCAAAAACGTATGCCAATTAAATTAAAAAGATTGATGGCAATTTTCCACAGATATATTTAATAATGTACGGCTCGTTTTGACTGTCAGGTTATTCTCAAGTACAATGTGACGTCAATTCTGAATGAGAATCTTCGTGGAGCATAAACCGTATGAATACATTAACTAAAAAAAAGCTCAAAAATAAATAAAATTATATATATTTAAATGTTGCTATAGCAAATACTAATCGAGTGGTAAAGTTATTTCTAAGTAACCAACTTTTAGCACGGGAATGTCAACTTCATTTCAGAGATTTTGAGACAAGAAAAACATCACTTTACAAAATCTGAAGTGTGACAACATTGTGCCTACCTTAGAATGACCTGGTGATCGAAACGCGTCGTTCATTATTAAATAACTTTGGAGGAAGGAAAATTGCCATCTCTATTTTTAATTAAATCCGGTCAAAGTCATTGCACTTCACGTCGCCTTCCTAAGTTACTCTTGTGCTAATACTAAATTTGAAAATGTTGCCCCTTAAGGACTTAACTAAGAAAGAGACCACAATAAATGGTTTCGTATAAATTATAGACCTGTATTTACAGAGAACGCTGAGCATACACTATAGGTATAAGCATTTATGTACATATATTTACGCAGAATATAATCTATAAATAGTTCACAGAAGTATGCATTAATTTCATCAAAAGTAACGCCTATGCATTACCTACCATTGCACTTTTCTTTATCACAACCGAGAGCCTGAATTGATTTAGACCAGTGAACCATCTCTTTGAAAAGTCTTTTCTCAAATTAACCTCAGGATCTAAAATCTGGGCGTTGTCAAAATCAAAAACATGGCCATCGTTTATACTATGGATGGCAAGAGCTCACAGTGTTATACCACCTTTTATTGATGACTTGTGTTGTGAAATCCTGTTTAACAGCTGTAATAAAAAACTGACACTGAAAACCTTAGCAAACTTCATTTTTATTTAGTTAATCGAAGTTAATGGTAACTAGGATTGGTAATAGCTTAGTTACCTACTATCGATAAATATGTGCAAAACTAAGATATGTCAAAAATTTTGTGCATTCTCTTCTTATTTTTTTATTATGTTATTATAAAAAACTCTTTTGTAACCTTTATTTTGTAAAAATATTGTACATCATTTAATTTTATTGTATTCTCATGTTTTCATTCATAGCCCTGAAGGCCTGGTTACACGGTGCATTAACCCGCACGGGTTAATGCATGAATGCGTGTCTGTTTGCATGTCTGAATTCATGGACGTTTGCGTGAACGAGAAGCATGAATGAGCGGTTACACGGTACATGCGTTCGCACAAGTTTTCACACATTTTCTCGTAACGCGAGGCGTTTAGTTTTTGTTGCCACCAGGTGGCTCTGTTAAGAGTTCAACTTGTGCGAATGCATGAACGAAATTAGAACAGGTTCTATTTTCCGTTCACGCGTTCATGCATTTGTACATTTTGGGGTGGTTACACGGTGAATTTTTGCCGTTCATTCTCGCGTTCATACATTTAGACATTAACCCGTACGTGTTAATGCACCGTGTAACCAGGCCTTGATAAAGGTTTTAAATGAATTGAAACGCAGGCTAACAACTTTTTTGCATTATATATGACTTATACTCCAGGAATTATTTAATCGTTACTGCAACTATCTTTCATTACAATATGTCGAACTTCCAATACATCACGCCTGAATCGGTTGAACTTGTTCAAGATTGAGTCAGGTTCTGGAAAACGGTCCTGAGACCCACAACACACAAAGGGTATAGGGGAGGGCTTGAATCGCATCCGTTTCTGAAATGCTTCGCTGATCGGACGATACTGCTACTGACGCGTCCACTCTTCCACGGAAATTCCATCATATCGTCTCCTTCACGTCTGTCTCCCTCTCTCCATTGCCCTCAATTTACTGATGTTCCTCCTCTTCCTGCCTTCTATATATAGTGGCGGCCTTGCACGTCAAAGACTCCTGGAATCGGGGATGCTTCTCACTGGAGCGGAAAGAGGGAGTTATTTTTTTTTGTTTCGCAGGGGAATGGGGATAGCAGCACCCGAATTATGGGTGCCAGAGACGTTCAGTGGGATTGACTGCGTGACGGGCGGTTGACAGCGGGCTGGCGGCTGAGGACTCCGACCCCAGCCGGGGGATGTCCGACTGGGTGATGGAAAGGGCTATACGAGAGCAGAGTTCGGACCCTTTTGCTGTCTACGACGCCAAAGTAACAATTTCCTCGAGACGTCTCCATTACGAAACCTTTCAGTCACGAATCTATTTGTTCCCTTCTTCAATTTTCTAAGGAGCACACTCTCCACCAATAGGGTGGTTTCCTTCTTTTTTATTTAAAAATATTATTACTTCTGGAGTAAGTATTTCACGCTCATAGGTTTTTAAATGACGACATCTATTTTTCGCGATTAAATTAAAAGCGAAAATTTTCAAGCACGCGAAAACGCGACGGCTAAGTATGGGTAGGATGGGTAAGACGGTAATGCTGGGGAAAGCCCTTGTGACGTCAGGTTCCGGCTGCTGCCGTGTGAGGCCACCTTTGTGCAAGGCTATGAGCGCCGATACGATGCAGGCTGCTAGCAGGTAGCACAGTAACATGCTAGCATGTAGCGCTTGGCTCAAATAAGGATTATTAATACCCTATAAAACGTAGGAATCTTGCCGACCGTAAACAATTTTAATAAGTGATTTATTAAGAGACGTTTCCCTGAGCTCTGGGCCCCATGCATGCATTGGTAATCTAAGCCGATGTAAAACTCCTGACTACTCGTGTAGCATCTAGGTCCCTTTGACGTCCCGAGGAGTGGGATGGAGTGGCAGTGGAGGAGTCGCATGGGCGCCAATCTGGCCTTTTTCAAATGAGGTTAAAATTGACCATTAACATTCGTCTAAACTGGAATATCTAAAACCAAATAATTTGTATATTCTGAATATACTATTGTCGGTAACGAATCGCAGCCAATGCCTTTCGTTTTCTTTGATGAAGGAAACTACCCTTTTGACTGATTGTGAGTTGTATGACATTACAGAATTTCCAGAGACTACCCCACGCCAAATGGATTGCTTGTGCACAGCACCAAGATGGGGCATACATAATTGGCAGGTTTCGATGATGCAGCCATTAAGTTTACCTAGAGGTGATTTAAAGTTATGGCTAGCTTCGGAATTAGATCATTCTCTAAGCTAACCAGAGCTTTAAGCCAACGCCAGGTAAATCTGAAGGCTGTATCATCTTATGCTTGGCGCTAACCAGATATTGTAAAACCGGCTCTTAAAAGAATATGTCAGCCTCGGTGGCAGTGGGGCGGCCTACCATACCAAGTGTCGCGGGTTCGAACCCCGCATCGATAGATTGCCCCAAGCCAGGTCATGTGTATTGTGCTGTGCTTTCAGGGGTGATTGAGATAAATATAAATAAATATTCTTTGCTCTAAGGACTACTTTTTGGAATAAATACCTCGGCGATACACGAATTTTCCGTACCCTTGATTAAACCTAAATGCCCATTAGCATTCTAAAAGTTCGATCAATTTTATAATTATTGTTTCGAAAGAAATGTAATGGGTAAACTGAATTTTGATCCAATTTTCCCTGAATGAAATAGTGAGGTTACCGCTTAGTGTATCACAAGATTTGGATAGCTATTTTTATAACAGCCATACCGTTTCTCCTGAGCGCCTTTTATGCGTCAATAACTTGATCGAATTTCCCAACGAAAAAACTGGTGTGAGTTTATCTTTAAAGGAGCAAGCGGGTAGCCTGTGCGGCGGCATTTTGACGCCCAAGACCCGAGCCGACTAAATATCCGAGTCCCAAAGCTAGACAAAGGGTTTCATTCATTAGGAACGTCTTAGCTTGGATCAAACTCTATTTTTTCCTCTTTAAAGCGTTTGGCATCGCAATCTATAGGTCTATGAGATAAGAGTTGGTGGGAGATGACGTAGCAGTTGATATGGGAGTATGAAAAAGTAAACCGGCATAGAATCGCCTTTTGACCGCTGTCCTTCCGATACAGGCCTGATCTAGAGAAGCAATTGATTCTAAGGAGATGTCTTCATTAAAATACAGATCAACTTTGTGGTTTTCTCATTTGAGTTTCAAATAATTGCATTTATTGCTGCTATCAATTACGCCCACTCTATGGGAAATTACTTCTTATTTCGATGCTTTGAAGTTGTCTTATATCTAATAGAAATGCTAATGCCAACATTTCGATTTGATTATAATCAAGCACTTGCCCTTATCAAAATATCAAGATCAAACTTTCATTGATAGTATTTCCCTAGGCGTGCCCATGGCCAGTAATGATAAAGTTACGAAAGTAAAGAGAGCACATCTTAAATCTATTCAATTCAGTACTTGAATTCAGTACTTACATTACATTACAGTACTTGAGAAAAATTCAGTAATTGAATACTTAGTATTTTAATAGTTAAACATGAAAATTATTTAAATTGATACCTATCCAGTAACTTACGATATAAAATATCCTCCATAATCAGATCGTTATGGTGATAATGAATGCTAATACCGTTATCGAACTCAATTACTGAACCTGTTAACATAATATTTTACAAAATTCTTACAATCAAATTGTTCTCATAAAAATTTATAATGTATGTATCATCATTATAAAATTTCTTTATCAAGAAAATACGAATCGATTCATCCGAATCTCTGAAAGCTAAAATCATTGTAACGGTGTTGGCAAAAGAAGTAGGTACCACCTATACTACTGAAAAATTGACTTTCTCAGCGAAGAAAATTACTTGCTTTATCTGAACGTTCCACATGGATATTGTGACATACATTTCGTAAGTATCCTCATCGCAGAAAAGTGCCTTATTGTAGCGCGTGTTCCATTATCTTCTTATTAAGTCCTTAACAAGGGAGGCAAATGACTGTCGTGTGTCATTTTTCCAGCGGCGAATTATACCGCGCGAGAGCAAAACAAATTTAATGGCAAAATAATGCACTGCGAATACCATTAGAGAAGTTGCATTATGGTGGCTGAGGTACTAGACGACGAATAAGCTGATTTAAAAACTCAATCAACTCTAGCCATAAGGAGAGGTTCTCAGATCGTCGCATCGTTTCCATAACTACAAAATGATTCTCATAAACTGATGACATTTTCAATGCATTACTCGTCGTGGTCAATTTATGAGCAAATGGCAAAAAGGTAGCAAAGAGAAGACGGCAACTTTAAATAAACGGAAATGCATCAATTAAAGCACTCATGTCGCTTTGCAGCTTCCCGTAATTGAAGTTTCCATTAACATCGCAGCGACGTTATGTGACGCGTCAACGTTACAGCCATTCGAGTGCCAATTTTCGTCCTTGCAAAATCCATTCAGTGACGGCGAAACTTAGTTTCCGCACTCGGAGCTTTAATGGCTCCATAAAAGACCAGTGGGTCTGACTGAATGAGGGGACTCGACGCATTTTGAATCTAGTCTGCCGACTGCGAATTTGATCGCCAACCAGTCCCGTTTAGCATAAAGACATCCGTCTTATCCCACGAGTTGAAATCAAAATTCCAAGGACGCATTGTTGTATTAATGGTTATTCATGAGCGGGAGAATAAAATACGTGAAGCTAAAACGTATTTATTGGAACTTAAAATAGCTTCATTTGCATACAACCTGTATCTTATAAAAGATCTCGGATTCTAATTAACAACAAAAGATTTTTCTTTGACAGTTCCAGTAAAAGCCAGACATAAATCTCATTTAACAGAAATAAATAGCATCATTGTAATGATTTGGAGTTTTGTTCATTAAGTTGTAACTGTATAATCTAGCATCCGGTCGGTTCGAGACTTAATAAAATGGAATAGAGTTAGAGATCATCGTGGCGGCGTCGCTAGATGCTACAGCAAGAGTAAAATTTTATTTCTCAGTAGTGATACCATATAAGGCTCCGATGCAGCTGTCAAATAGACTAAAAATTTCCTTCCTAAATCGAGGATTATAGAAGGGGGATAGAGGATTGGAATGGTTTACCGGAGGAAATGTTTTTGAACCCTTCCCAAGTAACGCCAAGATATTTATGACAAAGTTAAATAAAATTAAATTCTTAGGGCTTTTCCAAAGGTTTATTTGTTTAATTTGGTGTTTTATGTTTTTTCCTTTGGTCTTCATATACTCTTGTGTGTTATGTATTGTGTAAAAATGGATTTTGAGGGATTTTAATAATTTATTTGTACTTAGTATTTCATGTTTTGTATTTTGGTTTTTGTCTATTTTTGTGTGTCATGAAACCTATTGGCCAAGCTGATACTTTGCATTGTATACGTTTGTCTTTATATATTTTCTGACTTTAAGTCCACTACCCGACTTTATGCTCGAATTGTAACAATCCCCGTGCCCCCCCCCCCACACTAAATCCGCATATGTGCTTGTGAACTCCTTGCACTATCCTCCGCCTACTTCCTTATTTGTACCTCTATAAGTGAGATAGGTCATTCTGGAACATTTGTAAATGAGAAACTGGGTGGGTGAGAATCAGGGGCGCCGACTTATAAAAAATATTGGGGGGGCCCATATCGGAGGTCTTGCCCGGGGAAGAGGTTAAATTCAAAGTGTGTCGCAGCACCGAAACACTACCATGATTCACACCACTTGATTCAGTTAACCCTTTATAACCCAGAGCTGCTTAAGGTAGAAATCAAATTTCAAGATTTTTTATTCTGAATAGATGAAAATTTTGCACTCGATCATAATTGTCAAGGCAGATAAATATTTCGTCATCAAAATTTACACCCCAAAATAATACGTAGTTTAAATATTTCCTAAATAGAGCTGAAAATTTGTACATTTTTGACGTTGCTTTGAAGCAACATTGGGTTATAATGGGTTAACCTGCTTAACATTATAATTATTTGTTTCCGCACACGTTGTTGAATTTATTTTAAAAGGTAACTATTGTCAAACATGGGAAATAAAAATCATCAATATATTTTTGTGATTTCACAAAGCATTATATTACTTAATTATTTTCTTGAATTATTGAGGGGGCTCCGCCCCCCCAAAAGAATCTTTGAGGGGGCTCGGGCCCCCTCAGGCCCCATGGAGTCGGCGCCACTGGTGAGAATCCTATGTAAACGAGAAAAAAATTGCTGGTACCTTGAACATACACTTATCTAGGTTCGACTTTATTTATATCCACACGACCAAAAACAGCGCTCTCTGGCCTTTACATCAAGGTTTTCATAACATTTTAACAATTAAACGAACAAGATAATCCATGCCCAGGCGGGACGCGAACCGGGGACCTTCGGTTTGGCAGGTGAGGACTTTATCCCGCCGTCACCGAGGCCAGAATTGTATAATATAGTCTATAGCAATAGCTTTTTAAATAAATAGAGCCGTAATTTTCCGTTTTTTTATCGCCCTTTCGCTGATAAGTTCATGACGTCAATAACTCTGGTTGAGCGGCTGGCCGCCGCGCCGCCTCTCAGCTACTTCCCATCCCCGCGCAACCATCTCATGTGGCTCGTTGTCATTAACGCTCTAATGAGCGATTCTTTCTGTCAAGGATCGGGTCTCTCCGAACGACTTAATGAACCTGAACTTTAATGACGTCACCAACTCATGGAAAATGGGCGGCAACTTTTTTGTATTTTTTTATTAAAGTTATGGGAAAATGGCTGAAAGAAGAAGACTTTCTTACGTCACGACTAATTTTTCCCTTCTATCCACCGAATTGAGCAGGTAGAGCCAGCAAATCAACTATTTGGGCAGCTCATTAGAGGAAAACGGATACAGTAGTAAGGAAATTAGAAAGATGATTGCGTTAGTTAAGGTAGCGCTCTTGAATAGGATAAAGCTTAGATAGGAGAGGGTCGTCATGTAAGAGTTTAAAGAAAAGGTTAGTGAAGAGTCTGATCTGGAGTGTAGATTTTTATGGTGCGTAAACTTGGATACTTATGAAGGAGGATAAGAGAAAGTGGAGGTATTCGAGATGTGGATGTGGCGAAGAATGGAGAATGTGAAGTGAACGGAGAGGAGGAGGAACGACGAAGTGCTTCACATGGTGGGTGAGGAGAGGCAGCATTTAGATAAGATACGGAGGAGACAGAAGGAATGGATGGGGCGAGTACTTAGCGGGGAGGGGATTTTTAAACAGCGTTTGAGGGTAGAATGTTAGGTAAACGAGGGAGAGGAAGGAAGAGAATAGAATTTTTAGATCGCATGAAAGGGTGTAGCCCTTACTGTGAATTGAAGAAGGAAGTTGTACATAAGAAAGGTGAGAATGTCAGAATGCTTCTTATGTACTCCATTTAAAACTTCCTTAACCGGTAGAATACTTTAATAATAATAATAATACACCGAATTATCACATTGAATTGCGATTTTGGAACGGAATAAACGACCCGACTAGCATCTTCGAACCTCGAAGTGAACAGTTCAAAGACTGAGTTAATGAGCCACTCTTAAGATGGGTCTTTCTCGTATCTTACCAACTTCCTCATTTGGCTTCTGACTCATGTTCTTTCACGCCCACAGTAAAGGGCGGGGCAGTAATAAAAAACAGTCCAAATGTGTACCAAAGGTTACGCTGGAGCTCAAGGTTATCTCATGGGTCAATCATCAGCGGTCTCAGTCTTACACCCTTCGGGCTAGAGAACCCATATCACCCACTCAAAGAATCCCATAGCGTCACTCGGTATGAAATCCAAAGCGAAAGAAAGCCCACAATTTCAAGAGTAAACTTCATCACTGCTCGTTAAATGTTTACTTTTCTTTTTGTCTTTTTGGTGATGACGTTAAATATAGTCAATCGCGGTCATAGGTTCACGCTAAAAAATGCTTTGGGAAAATACGATAAGAATCATTGGCACTAGTACTTCTGTGCAATGAATCGTGCCGTATTGATCTTATAACCAACTAATATTAACACACACAGCATTACAAGTATTACTCGAACAATATGACAAAAGTCAGTGGCAGTAATAGCGCCAATTATTCTTATTGTATTTTCCTTTGTTGCATCGTAGGTCAACAAAGGCTATTGGAACCAGGCACCGCCAATCTAAAATATTCTTGATTTACACCGCCAATCCAAATTATTCCGCTCCGCTCCGAGCATGTGATATGGGCTTCGCAAGCCTGCGGATATAAAATTCTTCGGGTATCTTGCCATGATTATGGATTATTTCAGTGATAATCAGAAGATATAATTTATGGCAATGTGCATTGCCCATATCTCCTATTTTGAAATGGTTTCATTGGATAAAAAAAGTCTTTAAAAGGCGTGTGGCAGGGGATGTAAGGACGCCAGCCTTTTACATACGAAAAGAAAATACTTACACTAAATTTCGACTAGCATTTATTCAAGTCCTTTGTGGTTCGGGGGATAAACGAACTCTCATATCAATCCGTTCGAAAAAATATCTCTCTTAATTTATCGCTTTTGTCGGATATGTGAAAATTTTATCAAATATTATTGGAATGTATACCAACATTATACTAAAACATTTGACAGTCGGACTCTTCAAAATCGCGAGTAGTTTAAAAATTTAGTTACGGTTATTTTCTGAACACACCTCGCATATTATACTTCCATAAGGTAGTCATCTTCAGAGTAAGCAGTTATCGTAGCATCGTAATTCTTAGGGTGTTTGTAGCGAAGGCAATATATTAGATGAAATTGATAGCAGAGCCCGATACTTAGTAGAATTCTATTCTAAAAATGAAATAACTTAAGGGAGCCATCAGCCAGTCCTAATGACGCTAAAATGCAGCCATACATGATGATTTGTGAAGTAAATTAAAGGGGCGAGAAGACAAGGCTACGAGTGATTTTTTTTTCTGACCAGATTCAGGAACAGAAATCGATAATAGATTCAGGAAAGAAATATACTAAATCTTTGTGGCCCATGGATACGAGTGTGTCTCCATTCTGTGCTCATATCAAGTGGAACATCAAATGCTCTAATAAATATGTCATTGATTTCGTTTTTTTTCCTTACCCAATTTCTCTACCTAACTCAGTTCAGAAAAATATCACTTGTACCCATAAGCTTCTAACCTCCTCAATAACGAGCCGAAAATCGCAGAGCCCATAAAACAGGTCCAACATTAGAGGAGCTGCTGCAACAGCAGAGGAAATAATTAATACATCTAAACATTTTATCCTACTACAGGGGCATGTATACTAGGGTGGGCCGAAAAAAGGTTTTTTTTCCTGATCAAATTTGCCCTATGCGGGAAAGTTGCGAAATGATATAAGGATCTCGCACACAAATAATGGTATTTTAACTTTATTCTTCTTCTTCTTCTTCTTCAATTTACCGAGAGTACAAAAACATTTTCATCATCTCTTCATAAGTGGGCAAATCATTACCCATGAAATTTTCGGGTGCAACAAATATCACGCACTCCACTCCACACCTGGTACGCTTTCCCTCTATTATAACCATTGCGTCAATCCTCCCGTAATCCTTTGGAAGGTTGGCTGGGGGTCACGGGTGGAACTCGATGGTAGCCTCTTCCTCGTGGTGAGTTCTGGGTAGTTCCTTTACGAAACTAGCAGAGAGCTACTTTGTGAAATGCTTGTTGTTCAGGTTCTGTTTTTTCGCAGCCTTGGCTGAATTTCTTGTTGAAAATAGCTCCACAGGTACGTTATTCGCCATTATGATTGATGTTAATTTCAAATAATTTACCTTATATTTACTTTTTGTGGGATTATTTACTACCATATGATGACTTATTTGATAAGAAATGAAATTCAATCGAAATAAATATTATTTTACCTGCAATTTAGCCCCCAAAATGGAGTTTTAGAAATGTAGGCAAAAATGAGTTGCGTTGTGCGGGTGGTCTATACTCTAATTTTTGTTGTTGTTTCATAGACATTCATAGACATAGACAAGTTGTTAATTCATAGACATTTTTTTAACCATAGATTTTGTCAAAAAAACTTCAAATTTCATTTTAATAAACTATAAACATGTATCCACTCTTTGATATTATCCATTATCCCATATTTCCATAAAATTCGTCTTAATAGTCGTTTGATTGTGAAATCAGCCTGATTTTTGGCAAAATTTTAAACTTTAGAGCTCGGGCGGCAGTGGTTAATATTATCCGATTTGAAAAAAATTTTGTGTGCGAGATCCTTATATCATTTCGCAACTTTCCCGCATAGGGCAAATTTGATCAGGAAAAAAAAACTTTTTTCGGCCCACCCTAATGTATACCAGCATAATAAAAAAAAGGGTTGGGTTCGTGTCCCAAGGAGGCCGCATTTTTACCCTCTGTATTCAGGCTTTTTCCATTTATCACATCTACATCTGCATAATACTCTATGAGCCACCTCTAGGGTGCAGAAAAATTTCCCGGGTTTTCCACGTGTTAATTTTCTCCATGTCTCCCGACGTTTCGAGCAGCGACTTGCTGTTCATCCTCAGGGGATCTCCTGAATTCAGAGGATTCCCTGAGCATGAACAGCATGTCGCAGCTCCTAACGTCGGGAGACATGTGGAACATGAACTGGTGGAAAACCCGAGAAACTTTTCTGCACTTGATGCGCCGGGAAAACCTAAGATCTTCTACGATGTTCGGCAGGGGGTGAATCAATCACCAGCATGCAGCATACAAAAGGATTCCCGCATGTACACCACACGGTCCAAAAACGTTACGCACACTAACAAATTAAACTACCACATTCATTCAAAGGCAAAACTTGCCAAATAGACATAAAGGTTTTCTGTCGAAAAAGCAAGAACACACAAAACATGCTGTTAGAAATAATAACAAAATTCATAAGCATGCATTTAGGTATACATAAGTTAGTAGGCTACAAAACTATTCATCTAATCTATTTGTGAGTTCTAACGCTGCCGTTATAATCTCCTATTGATCGTGGAAAAGCAGACATTCTAAATATGTCTGCCCCAGTTTTCCACGTCTATTTTCCACAGTACCGTTCTCCTCGACATTATTCTATTTTATGTTCCTATCTCTTTATTTCCTACTCTATGAATTGTGAAAGGTGACATAAAAGCGTTTTCAGTATAAGGTATATTGTATGTATGTAATTCTTATGCGTTTATGTAAGAATGTTAGTTATCCATGTGTACATTTTTGGAAATATCACAAATGAATGCAATCGGTAAGATAACAAATCATTGAATACATAGAAATAAATTTACTTTTCATGTATGTTTACACCAGACCTGTACAAAAAGTGTTAGATGGTAGTCTCAAAACTATTGAATAACGGGTACCTATATATTCCACAATTATTTAAGTGTTTTCTAATGTAATATATTCGAATATAAATGGAATAAAGTTATATTATTATTAATTTATTTGTATGCTTGCGCCTAAGGCGAAAATTATAAAAAATGTATTTCCCGTTATTTTCTTAACACATCTCGTAGGTGCGAAAGTGAGATGGACTGAGGGAGAGAGAAAAAATACTCGTAATGAAGTGGAGTATGGCATGTTGGGCGAGGAGAGAGGAAGTTGGGTATTAATGGATGAAATTCAGAGGAGATGGGAGGTGTGAATGAATATTGTAACGGAGGGTGCTGAAGACCGCGACAGGGTAAAGGGATTTTGGGGTGCATTGGGATGGAAGAGAACATGGTTTATGGATGGGTTGAAGGGAGATGGGATAAACTAAAGGTGTAAACAGACACGGGAAAGAGGTATGTAATAGTGAGTGTGTCCGCTAATTTTATGTTAACCAACCATAACAAGTAAATTACCTGTTGTAATGCTCATTAGAGTATTCTATTTACTAAATGATAAAACTCATTGTACTGTCAACTGGTTTATTAATAACAACAACGCGTTTCTACCATCATGATCATGTCAAATGGAGAAAAAAAGTGAGTTTTTGTTTTCCCTGATGATAAGCGTCGAAACACGTTTTTATTATTTATAAAGCAGTGAACACCGCAATAAGTTTTATCATTTTATCGAGCATGCTGTTCCTCCATATCTCGCTAAACTTTGTTGAACTCTATTGATTAAGGTACGTTTCCATGGAGTATTTAAAAAAGTATTTTGGCAGTCTCCCCTTTCTTAATGTACTTCCCTAATCAATTCACGTTACGGCAAACTCTATTTCAATCTATCAATAATAATAATCATACTCTCTTCCTACATTTCCCTTGTTTACCCTACATTCTTCCCTCTAACACTGAAGTACTTGGAAAGCATTATGGGAGCCTGCCCTTTCTTCATATACTTGCCTAATCCATTGACAATACGGCCCACTCTCCTTCTTGTTTATCTAATAATCCTATTTTATGTTGATGGAGACTTTCGCGAAGTGGTGCAGCATGCGTAGCGAGGTTTTCGGGTTGACCTCCGCGTCGATTCATCTTCACGACGACAGTTTCGCCGGCGTTGCACCTGGCGTCTTCAGGTTCGAAGTGTTTGATGCAGGTTTTTGCCCGTCTTTTATTACTTTCCCCGGCGCATACGAGAGGCTATCGAAATAGCGAAAATATCCACATTCAACAGGGAGGTTAGCTATTCGCTCTCAAACGCCTGGAAGAGACTATTACCCAAACGGACCAATCAGAACGCACCTAGCCAAAACCATGGCCTGTCGTCATTAAGATGAATCGACGAGGAGATCAACCCGAAAACCTTGCCAGGAATCCTATTCTCTTCCTACCTCTACCTTGTTTACTTAAGATTCTAGCCTCTAAAACTGTTTTCAACATACTCTCCCCGCTCAGTACTCGCTCCATCCACAAGTACCTTCTGTATCTCATCTAGAAGATGCCTCTCCTAACACCCACCATGTCCAGCACTTCGTCGTTACTCCTCCTCTCCTTCCACTTCTCCTCCTCCATTCTTCGCCAAACCCACATCTCGAAAGCCTCCAATCTTCTCTCGTCCTCCTTACTAAGTGACCACGTTTCCGCACCGTTAAGCTCTACACTCCAGTTCAGACTCTTCACAAGACTTTTCTTTAAACTTTTACATTATGATTCTCTCAGAAGCTCCTTCCTGTTCATGAACGACTACTTTGATAACGCAAATATCTTCGGAACGTCCTCACCACTGTATCCGTTTTCCTGTAATGTGCTGCTCGAATTTTTGAATTGCTTGCGCTACCTGCCCTAGTTTTTCCTCACCGACTTTTATCTTGAGTCTCAGATTCCTAGCTCGCCATGCTTTCCAAAACCGAATGACCTTGGTCTTCTGTGTAGCCTGTGATTAATCCTTATCCCATACTCCTCGCCTCGCTTGATGAGGATGTAGGTATATTATTTAAGTATACCGGGACTAGCCACGGTGATAACTTTTTACGGAGTCACCCGCAATGCACAAATAGTGCGAAAAATCCATAGAGGAAAAATCATTCGCCTTGACCGGGATTCGAACCCGGATCCCTCGATTTCCGGCCGAGTGCTTTAGCCAGTTAAGCTACCGAGGCGTCATTCTCCCCTGTGGAAATTAGTGGACTATACCGGACAAGGTGGTATGGACTGCTGAGCATATGATGCGACGACGGAATTACCCCCCACCAATTATGTAGGGTCGACTGAGAAACGCATGTAGGGGCCTCTCGTTATGAAGGAACGGATATGTACGGTCGACTGAGAATATAGCCCTTAATCTCAAATTGCAATCGACAGATTAGATTTTAATAATCATATAAGGAAGTTAGATTCCACAATAAACATTTCTGCATAGTATAACAAAATTTCAACTTCTTCCATTTTCTAGCCTAGGCTAGATTTCCCGAACTAGAGTCACTAAATACACGCATAATGTACAAATAAGGATTATGTGATTATGGAAAAAATGAAGTTTGCTCAAAAAGCCCTCATTGTACGTATACTATGATTTAATGTTATTATAAAACCTCTCGGTGCAAAAAATAAGCATAAAATTGTGATTTAGGAATCAAAACCTTCAGCTGCGTCTTTAAGAATGGCAAATCTCTGGTAACGATTCATACTTATAATTATCCTTAAAAATATGAAGAGGTTATCTTACAAAGTAAATTTTATTCCGACATCAAAATTATTAATTTCCACACCCAGTTTCATACACAAATGAGAAATGACTGACTTAAATATTTTAGAAAAATAAAAATGCCGAAAGATTCAAAGCTTGGGTATATTTGTATTTCTCGGCTAAAAATGACGTAGTCAATTTTTTATTCACCAGAATAAGACTGAGACTGAATTTATGAGGCTGGCTAATGGAAAGGAATATTAAAATCATTGAAGCCCTAAATTTAAAAGTTCCCTAAGGTTTTGCTATTTAACTATATTCCCAATATATGGGTATTTGTTGCGACAAAGGGAAAATAAACAGGCAATAGGAAATATGTTTACCAGATGGAGTACCCTATTAAAATCAAATAAGAATCCAATTGCCTCACTTGGCCCTGCGCAGAGTATCCATTATGTTTTGCCATAAAATAGTCCACTTTAATGAGAATTCCATTAGCCTCCATTATAAAACTTTGTCGAGGAACTGGTATGCATTAGTGAAATTAAATATTGACGAATTCATCACGCCAAGTGGTTTTTTGCAGTAACCAAATAAATATTTAAACAAAATTTTAAAAGCATCAATCAAAATAGAGAAAAAATATAATATAGAACGCTGCAGATTTGGGGACAAACCAGACCATATTTTGGAACAAAACGCCTGAGTTCGATTTTATCGGCAAATCGCCAGAATATTACACTTTAATAAATAACTTATGGAAACATCTACCATACCAAAAGTGCGAAATAACTCACCCTATGATGTTCTACAAAACTTAATTAATCCCACCGTAGGTTTCAACTACTAGTTATCTTGTAGCTGAAACCCAGGGGAAGAATAATTAAGTTTGTGGAAAATTACGAAGTGAGTTATTCTGCACTATAGATATGTTGTACCAAATGAAGCCTGATCACTTCATACATATCTACCATACCGTTTAATTACCTAGTATTTTTCCCTTTCAATGGATGCATTTCAAATATATTCATTAAATTAGGGAGGGCACTTCTAATAAAAAAGAGGCCACAACAGTGTTAGAGTACAAGAGGAATGTGTATTTTTATCAGAATACCTCACTGAAAAAATTTTAGCTTATTACTTGGCATTAACATTGAGCATAGTCTCTATAAGTCGATTATGAAATATACCTTTTTTAATACCTTAAATTTAAGATATTTCATTCAGTTTCTAAAAATCAATCAAAGTAATAGAGCAATACAAGCGAATTTAGGACCAAGTCTTCGGCTTATCCTGATACCAGTGGCCTCCCTCGCAAAAAAAAAACAAAATACTAGTTTTTGAACACTCAAAATATGACTCGGACAATGGTTTCCACTGTAAATGTAATGTTTTTGAGGTTACTATGAAGGCATCACTAACAATAAGTGTCCAAACCATCGTTGTTAATTAGGTTGGAAGTGTGGAAAAGAACAAAATATAATTTTGATACCAGTGAAAGCAAGCGAATAATTTGTACGCCCGAATGATAATCGCAAAAGGGGTAAGGGTATTGAAGCGATATTCTCGGTTTTACACCACGAGTATCAAAAGCAGTTCCAGGGAAAGGCAGTGCTAGGGTGCCCACATCTGTCCAAAGTCTATGGTTGACGTCTCCACACCAAAACAAACGCGATGCCAACCCGCTCACGATAATTTCTTCTCAATTTATTCTGCGAAATATCTCTATACCACAACTGCGGGCGCAATTAGACAAGCATCTCAAAGATAAGCCTATCGAAGTTGACTGCTATGGTCGTCGCTCAGTAACAATATACATTAAAAAAGATTATGTATGAGTAAATGAAGATAAAATGAGGTATCACGTGTCTTGACTTGGATTAAAAACTGGTTCTTTTCATTGGCTAAAAGGCATGTTAGAGCTTTTTTGTCCCCTTTATAGCTAGAATCTACCTTAATGGTCTTGAGGACTGCAATTGTTTTATCAATTTTACCCACTTATCAATGGATGAGCTTGATAGTTAATATTTCTCTTTAGTTACTTGATCAAAGCATGCAAATTTTCTTATGTGAAATCCAATCCATGTTTATTACATATTGCACTTCAGCCAATTTGAAAGTCTATCCAGCGCATCAATCGGTAAGTGGATGACATGGATGAAACATATGTTATCCTCAAGGCCAAAAAGGTAGCTTCTAGTTAGAAAGGTGACGAAACGCTCTAGTATCTCTTTTGAGAAATGTAAAGAACCAGCTTTGAATTCAGGTCAAGAAAAATGAGACCTCATTAGAACTTCAATTCCTCATAGAATATTTCACCCACCTACCCTTCTAGAACGTTGTGTGGCAATGAATGGTGGTACAGATAGGCACGCAGACGTAGCATATAATTTCACTTTTCTCACAAAGCAAACATACTGATAGTTGCGGCACTTTCTAAAAGCCTTTATAATTTTCGGTGGATCTATTTTGATTATATTGGGTTGTCATTATATCAATTTTATTCAATAACCAAGGAGAATTAAAGGCTGCTAATAAATAACCAAATAAACAAATGTTGCGAAATACCTATTTGTGTATCCATTCCAAGTAGTTACAAAAAGCAGGAACTCACCTGAAATGAAAGAAAAGTAAATATTATGCAGTGAAAACAAAATTCAACAGTTTGAACAATACATGTTAATAAAATGTGAGCGATGATAGCATTGCTTTCTCACATGTAAAAGCAATTTCTTCCTTTATATTGCAAAAATGTAATTCCACTCGTAATGAATTGTTTTAGATTCTGAAGTAAAAAAATTTTTTTTTCGTTATAAGCCATTTATGAATACGTATTGCTTTCAATTGCAACATAACCACTGTAACATACGAATTTTAATTTTAACGCTATAAAATACGCTTTTACTACAAGGTTAATACAATCAATGTTTTCATTGTTCCTGGAAGAAACTCTTATGCTCAAGAAGGCGCAAGATAATTAATGAAAATGGATGGTCTTCTATGTACTACTAAGCATACAGAACTTGTGATGGTAAAGGATTCGATTACACTGATCTGAAATGCTAGTTTAATTTTTCCATATGAGTGAAAAAATATATTTTCGATGAAATAATACTCAAGGTGGTGTTAACTAAATTTTAATCACACCCAAAATATTTCAAAAGTTCTTCCAGTTGTAAAAGCAGGAGACGTCATCAAAGAAATAGTTCAGTAGGTCCTCCGCGAATATTACAAAAGAGAATCTTTACGTCGGCCTCTAAATGTGTTGTCAAACACCTCACATTCAAATGAGTTTCCAAATGGTCGCCACTCGCATCCCTGATGGACAAATTTGAACCGAGTTTCACGGGGAAATGAGACATAATTAGGGGTTATAACCGAAATTTATATACATATTGATGTCATCTATCTAATTCATAACTTTTCCATGCTATTCCTCGCAATTAAAAACATTGTACTGAAAAATATGGATCGCATTGCACTCATCACTGCGCCGCGGACATTTTCGAAAACCGATTAAAATGCGACCGAAGTGGCAACAGAAATCAGCTTTCTATGAAATGGAATTGGGCCTCCTCTATGCAGCCTAATGTACCTAATTGACTACATGGGTACTCAAGTTGCTACGTAAGTACCTGGTCAAGAGGCTTATTTGGTCCCCCAAAGACTTCATGAGTACTCAAATTTCTACATGAGAACCGACTCACTTCATTAAGTAAGCGCTAAAATGACTGCATTAGTATTCAAATGGCTACACAATTATCTGCTTAAGTGATTTGGATAGTACTCAAATGACTACATGAATACGCAAATGACGATATGTTTACACAATTCACTACATTATTACCTACTTAAATGAATTCATGGGTAATTAATCACACGAATACAATTAGAACCAGACGATTCGAACACTAGATACTCTCTACACGGAGCAAGCGGAAACGTATGTCATGACTTTTGCTCGTATACAAACTAGGATCCAAATTATTGCGTCGGGCGCTTTGTTCCGCCTAGTTTGGTCCCTCAAAACAATTTCTCGGTTCACTAATATCAGCCAATATCCGTTGCCTTCCCACGAGTAAAGCTTGAGAGTAATTACAACGGTTGAAGGACCTTCCGGAGGACATTTGACTCGTAATGAAGTCTGTAAATGAGGAAAATATCCGATTTTTAAAAATGAAAAACGCATTTGAGCCGTATGACACTCCCCTAACGAAAGCTGCTTGCTAGGTAGAGCGTAGGTATACTATAATTTTCAATAATGCGTTGACACCCACGAATCCCACTTAATTGATGGGGCCTGGTCGGTGAAAACTTGGAAGGTTGGCACATGAAGCAACCTGCATCCTTCGCCTTCACGGCACCAAGAGCTGACGAGGACGGACGCGGACGCGACTAAGATACCAAAGCTGGAGTTAATCCCCGTCGGAATAATGATAGATTGTGTCATTAAGTGATTAAGCCACATCAGAATTAAGTTTATGTCGTATTTTTTAGATTGACTATCGGTTGGTTCTTTTCCACCCTTATGTGTTATAGATGAGCGAATTACACTGGAAGTGCTTATTACATTTGATATAATTGCTTTCCCTGGAGTACGCGTTTTGGAATTACGGTTGCTTCATGTGCCAGCGTTCCAAGTTTCCACCTACCCGGCCCCATAAGTTAAGTAGGACTCTTGGGTGTCTATATATTATTGAAAACGATAGTGCAAGTGATTGCAAAAACTTGCTACCTGCCTGCTCTCCACCCCTCCTTATGAAACAATTTTCTCGGGACCGGGGATGACTTATGCTACGAGTTACCCGCAACAAGTTATTAACATAGAGGCAACAGTGGAAGTGAAGAACCTCGGATAACCTCTAACCTCTCGCGGGGAACACATATAAGGAATATTTGCGGCACAGCCCTGAAGAAATTAGGATTCGGCAAGCGTATTGAGGGAAGATTTTCGGATGAGAAAGTAAAAGAAAGGTGCTATTTCGCACTCGTCCCACCGCATACATATGCAGCGAGCGTATGGGATCCAGTGCCAAAGGACCTAATCCGCGAACTGAATAAAATGCTGAGGAAGGCTGCGCGGTCCGTCAAAAATTGCTACGGGCGTACAGACAGCGTTACCCAAATGTCAAGCGAATTAAGTTGGGAGCCGCTGGAGACTCGGAGGCTGCTCGCTAGGCTTAGATTGCTTGAACAATTGAGGATGGATATCTTTGAGAGAACACGGAGAACATAATATTAGAGCCCCACTATATTTCCATGTCCGACAGAAGCAATAAATAAAAAGAGATGTTTGGCCGAACGGATAGATATGGGAATTCGTTTTCCCCCAAACCATAAAGGGCTTTAATAAATGCTATTCGTAATTTCCTTAGAGCACTTCATTTTTATGTGCACACGGCTGGTGTCCCTGCCACATGCTTTTTAGGCAACTTGCTGGGTATTATGTAGATGTAGATGAAAATAACGGGAAAATGTTAATCAAAGCATTTTCAAAACTCTCGCAATCGGCAGATCAGAAATGTTGGTCAGCCCTGTTTATGGGTCACATATTTCTTCTTCCAGTTGCGTCACACTTCATTTTAGAGTCAAAGGTGACTTCATTCCTGCACGGCCCAATGCTGAAATAAAAAATACATCGATAAAAAATATTCATTTCGGTAGCGCAAATTTCTCTCGCAGCTTGAAGCGTGCGACAAGAACTGCGGTTTATATTGGCCCAATGCAGAGGGTAATCGATCGATATGACTCGGCTAAAATAATAAAAAATATATACACTCTCGCGGATAAAGCAATATTTCATCTGGGTGAACGAACGAAAGATGCCCATATAACCCAATCGAGTCCTTTGATTCGGCCACGTTAAAGTTGAAAAGCTTCGGAGAGGTTTTCATTTTCGAAAAATCTAATTTCCTAAATAAAAAACGACCGATTAAGGATTTGAAAGGCATGTAAAAAAGAATAAAACCTGAACCTATGAAGCAAAAATTATATTTTGAATATTTTGGCTAATCTATTACGAATGACATGCACTAAGCTTCGATATTCACTGGAAAAAAAATAAAAAACGAAACTTATCGCGAGACTTTATCAAGAGAAATTCATACCAATAGTAATTACCTTTTTACTTTGGTATCTATGGAGGTGAAACGGTAAAAATGAATCTTTCACGGCTCAACTGGCAGGTTTTATTACCATTTGAATTCCTCATATCACAATTTAATTTCAATCTCGGTTTTATTGTTGTTAAGCCATTCCATTTTACAAAGAAGTAGTATTGTACTTTGATGCGTTTTTTATTAATTTTACCAGTAAATTGACTCTTTGAAGTTCATTTTCAATTAATATAAATTTTAAAAAAACGTGGAGGTATACAGGTGACATGCAGGCGATCACAAAGAATGGTTATTTTGGCACAAATTACTAGGTCCGGTTTAAACGATGACAGATATCAATTGTCACTCAGATGTCCCAGTTTGGAAGATATGCTCATTAAATTCTTGTTCAACTGTCCAGCAAATGAAGCTTGATGAATACCAATCCCTACTATAAAGATTACCAGAAAGTGAGACACAGGCTATGTTCGACGAAACCAGTGGCGTCATGGCAAATTAGCATTGCCGGAACGCACTTTCATTAACTTTTATTTAGAAGTGAAATATCACTCTGAGTTTTTTATTACAAGTTATTATTTACTATTTATTACACTTTTTTGTTTTAGCTACGAATGTATATATTTTAAATTTAGAGACAAAAAAATTGATAAAAGTATTTTTTGATTGTTAAATCTTTTGCTAACCAGTACCGGAACGGCACACAGTGGGCTAAAATCTAAAAAAGCTGGCCAAAACCTCAAAAACGATTTTTTGAGCTCGGAAGTTGAAACTTCGCATACATAGTCCCAAATAAATAGTGCATAACTTTCCACATCATCTCATTCCTGTGCCTTCACGTTAACAATATATTTGAGGTCAAAGTTGAATAATTTTAGCGAAAAACGACCACCCTCGATTTTTCTGAAAGTAGCCAAATTTCATACCATCTTAATTAACACTTCTTTTTCTTCCATTTGGAGGGTTTTCAAAGATTTTTCTTCATCGTTAACCATACATACATATAACGCCGCGGCGTTCCGGCGCGTTCCGGCACCATGGGAACACAGGAGAAAACACAATATTCCAAGTTATTTGAATGGCTGCACGCATATTACAACTGACACACCTGTAAGGCTGGAGAGCACCTTCATTCTTTGAACTTAATTTCTGCAACAGCGGTCTTCTGCTCGTTAACACAGCATTTAAAAATAAATTTTTTATACAACAGAAATTTTAAATCTCATGCTTTAGAGAATGACTTGTAACCAGTGGCAAATCCAGAGAGGGGCTGAAGTGGGGGGAGGGGGGGCTGTGGGAATTTACACAAGATTATTTATTATTAGTATTCTACCGATTAAGGTAGGTTTTTATGGAGTATTCAAGAAGTGAGCTGGGAGCCTTTCCTTTCATCACTACCTTTTTTAATTCACTGTAAGGCCTACTCTCTTTCAATCTATCTAAAAATCCTATTCTTTTCCTTCCCCTCCCTCGTTTCCCTAACATTCTACCCTCTAACCCCATTTTCAACATCCCCTCACCGCTAAGCACTAACTCCATCCATACCTTCTGTCTCCTCCGTATCTCATCTAAAAGCTGCCTCTCCTCGCCAACCATATCCAGCACTTCGTCGTTCCTTTTCCTCTCCGTCCATTTCACCCTCTCCATAAATGATAATTTTGTTCGTACCCCCACTACTATTGAGGCGTTAACCCCAAGCCTCCCGCCATTAACCCCCCTGTCTCTATCCTGGATCCGGCGCTGCTTGTAACAGTCAATTTTGTGAAACATAATAAAATTGAGGCCGTGTTACAAGGAGCTCGGCATTGCGCAGGCTCTCATCGAAAGCATGTTGCCATTGAGAGAATGAGAGCTTGGAATTTGAGCAGGGGCTATTTTTCCGCTTTCATCTACGAATCCTCGCATGCATTTTAGCAATTCACCGCTTTACACGACGTAAGTTTGATTGCGCCTTCGTATATATATATGATTGCCTAAAGACTTGCCCCGTGTAAAATGACCTTTAAAACCGCTCGACACTTTTTCTAACTGCTTACACATCAACTTCGGGATTATACGTTCTTACAAAATCGCAAAAAGGTTATTGACATGCGTCAAAAATGCGTTGAGTTACGTTAAATTTTGAAATATCCACGTTTGAGGCGACTTTCACGAACCCGTTTAAAATCGCAGTGAGTGGCAGTACATCCAGTGGTCAATTGGAGTAGCACTCACGTTTTTTTACCATAGCACCAAGGGGACTTCATAGAATTCCATCCAGAAGAAGGCTGATTCATGTAGCCAACTCGGTCGCATTTTAATCGGCTTTCAATAATGTCCGCGACGCGGTGATGAGTGCAATGCGATCCACTTTTTTCCAATATTTTGCAGCATAATGTTTTAAATTGAGAGGAATAGCAATTAAAAGTCACAAATTTGTTAAATCACACCATCATGAATTTAAAAATTTGATTTGATAACTTCCACCACCATGAATGTAAAATTTGATTTACATTCATGATGGTGTGATTTATCAAATATATGCCTTATTTTTCGCACGCTTAGACCTTATTTTTCGGTGAAAATCGGATCACTTTGTCCGTTAGCGACGAGAGTGGCGACTTCCGTAAACCCATTTAAATGTGCATCGAAATACAACACATATAGAGGTTTAGCATCATATATAGAGGTTTACACACATATATTTAGCATCCTCTTTTGTAAAATTCGTGCGTAGTACATAAATGCCATAGTGGGCGACAAGGGCGGATCCAAGATTTTTTTATGGGGGGGCATTTTTTGAGGAGAGAGCTGAAGCAACCAAAGCTCCCCCCCCCACTTGTTACATGCTAGCCCAGGCCTAAGCAAATCACTTAACCTCACCAAGGAGATGTCGTATCCCAAATACGTCTGACAGGCAAACGGTCCTCTAATATTTGAGACTAAAAATAACCTACATACGGTCGTATAACAATTACTGTACGAAATATCCTCTTTATTTTAACAAGTTAGTAATTAATATGAAATTAAATTATTGAGGCTTCCAAATACTCAAAAAACGAACGTAATGATAACCGTATCATTGGCGGATCTATGAGGAGTGCTATAGTCCACCATGAGTATCCAATTTACACTAGATAGAATGGTAATTTTTCCGACCCCCCCTCCCCTTGTCCCTATCCTGGATCCGCCACTGAACCGTATTAAAAATCTTTTCTAATTTTTAGGCGTCTGGGGGGAGGCACGTACCCCCTGCCACCCCTTCATTCGCCTATGGTGGGCGATGTCCGCTAACGATATCGAAAGTCGAAATCGAAATCGCAGTCCCGAAACATCGATGACGACTTCGATTAATCGCCCCCTCAAGCAAACTCAGGGTGGAAACACAACGGCGCAACTCCATAAAAAGAACGCAGAAGCACCATCTTCCGTTTATTTTATTTCCCCTCGGCCCGCAATGCATTTTTATCCCTCGAGAGATTGATTGGGGTGACATCAGGGACCGGAAAGGGGATCCATGGATGGCGAGGCGCAGACAATGGGAGGATCATGTTGCCATCGCGACGAGTGGGCGGGTCCCTGCCGCTACTGCTGCTACTGCCCCCCACCAAAGAGGCAATAGGCAGACAAAGGGCAATGAGGAGAAGCCGAAGGACAGACCGAAACAGTGGCGTAGCCAGGAGGAGGGCTACGGGGGGTCCGGACCCCCCCCCCCCCTCCACCCCCGAAATATAAAAACACAATCGTTTTCCTTCATAAAAGAAAATATTGAAACATCATTAATTTAGAAAATATTTCTTTGATAAACGAAGTTTTTTCGATTATGAAAAGTGTTAAAATTAGTTTAAAACCCTCTACTTAGTACCCTGCTTTTCAAAATTTTCCCCCCTGGTTTTGGACACCCCCTCCACCCCCGAACTTAATTCCTGGCTAAGCCACTGGACCGAAATAAGCATCATCGGGAAAATTTCTTAATCTCATACGCACATCGTGGTAAATAATTCCTAATTAGTAGGGCTCCACGATTTCCGCGTGTAAAAGTATTAATTGGCATTGATATTTTAAATTTTTTACACGACTTTCGATATTTTTAGATTTCGTGATGCTATTTACGATATTTTTCACGATTTCAGAATGTTTACAGAACTCACTAATTCATGGTATGATAATTAAAGACTGTAGTAAATTTAAACACAATTTTGATATTGACCTGGTTTCGCCACTTCATGTCATTGTCTGGGTATCATTATCCTTTTTCAAACCTCAACTTATACCGTTTAGCACATGGGGAAGAAAGGGGTAGAAGGAGGGGGGAACAAGGCTTCTCTCTCACCCTGTGCTACACGGTTTAAAAGGGGTTACTTGTACCTTGCCAACGTCATATAGTTTAGTAACTAAGTCGGTGGACATTAATATGCATGGAAATTTATTACTGCCTTTCATTCCCATACCATGGTGATAAGGCCTTTCCACAAAGTTTTTCCGGATAGTCTTAAGGCCGTTTTACACGGGACACAAACTTGCACAATCGACGTGTGTACGATGGCGCAGTCAAAATTGCGTCGTGTAAAGCGGTGAATTGCTGGAACACATGCGAGAATGCGTGGACGTGAGATGGCAAAAAAAGCCCCTGTTCTAATTTCGTTCATGCATTCGCGCAATTCCACGCCATTTTAGAAAGTAATGAAGTTCTAATCTGCGCAATTCCGTGCCCCGAGTAAATCAGCCTTTGCATACGCTCACTAACACATTCTAAAACTGACAGCATTAATGAAATCGCGAACATCATGGAGCCCTACTTATGAATATTAGCTATAGTGCAACATAATTTGAGGTACACGCCAATGTTAATAAGGGTCTACTATCTCAATGAGTGATTCAACCTGTACGTTGGTGTGGACAGGTGAGGGTACAGCTCTCCCAATACTTAGCCACAGGCGTGTTAATATCCAGGGTAGAGGATACAGTTCGTTTCCTTGGGTCAATTTTAGGATTTCTATTTGTAGCTATCCGTAGACATCACCTAGAATTTGAACCCATTAGCCTTATAGAAGCAACCAAGCGCTCTTTCCACTAGGCTACCTCGCTCCCCCAATTTTAACCTACTCTGTCTACCCGAATATGTTCAAGATTTCAAAATTAAATTTTAGAAAAATAATACGTCACAGGAGACTTTAAATTATTTTCTGGATCTGGATTGTGGTTTATTTCTCCGAGGGAAACGCTTCATTAATAAATAAATAAATATATATCCATAAAATCTCGAGAAAAGCGCACTATGCGATAATGTACATAACTGATCGAAAAGAATGGACAAAATTGACGATGAGAAACACAGAAACGCATACAAAAGAGACACTCACAATAACTGACAGACGTTTCAGCGGGATGACCCGCTATCTATTATTAATACAACTTGAAAGTCAGATAATAGGTATATCAATATTCCCCGAACTGAATATTTGCAAAAAATGCACAAAACTTAATTCGAAAAAAACATCGTCACGGCAGATGAAATTTTTAATAAGTTACATAAAACATAATCCCATTTAAAAATAAAACAATGAAGCCCGTTACCTGCATATGATAACACAGGAAAGGCTTCCAAATACTAACCTCGGCAGAATTTAGCTCTAGGAATCGAAAACACGACTTGAAGGAATGAAACAGAGGGCGTAAGACGCGTCTGAAATGAGAGCCCTAAGGACTTAGAAGGAAACTTTGACATCCAAGGTAAACAGAGCGCAGTTAGTTGGGAAGGAGGGAAGAAAAGATCTGAAACTTAAAGAAAATAAAGGAGTTAATGAAAGAAAGGAAGAGGGAGAGCAAGATGAGGACAGAATGGCAAATTCCACACAAGGAGGAAAATTGGAAAAAAGAAATATTTAGAGCCTAGAGAAAAGTAAAGAATTAGTCGCTAAGGGTATGCAAGTTTTCTTACACGAATTTGGCTAGGGGCCGCTATTATCTCGGAGGCTATGGGTTATACTTAAGCAACGTGGCTCAATATCGAGACCTGGTCGTGAAATTTTGTCCGAACTATGTCCATTGGAATGCAAGATGATCAGTTTCAAACCCAATAAATGATTAAATGATTTATACATGAATTTCAATCCGGATAATCACGAGTAAAAAAATTTGCTTTAGATAGGAAAATAGCCCACTCAAACAATGTACTCGTGTAGCAAAATAATATAAGAAAAGACGAACTACAATTTGTGATTCAACAATCTAACAGTACCCTTAAATACTTTGAAAAATAGTTAGATGGAGTTAAAAATAAATGCTAGATATATCAATACAAATCGCAAATCCGCTGTAAAAGGAAGACCTCGAATATACAATATATGAACAGGTAAAGACGGATGTGAAAGAGAAGAAATACGTAGGTATGAAAACATTTGCTGCTAAGATATGATAGGAGAATTGAGTGGAGAGCTGCGTCAAACCATTCTTAGGAATGTTGACCAGCTATGATGAGACATATATCATAAATTGGTGGGAATTTTTCACACAAGCGCTGGGATTTACGTTTGCCTTTTGCTGCATTCTATACTAATAAGCAGTTTTTAAATTGTGAAACCAAAAATAAATGAGGATAGAAAGTAAACAAAAGCCTTCACAACGAGTCTTTCAAAAGCAAGAATCATCGAACTTCGTAAAAAAATTAAGACTAAATCAAGATAATTATATTCACAATGAAGATAATAGATTCACAAGTACAATTAAGGTGGCCCACAATTCCAACTCAGTAATTTACACGATTTTTCAAATAACAATGATCTTTTTATGTTTTACGGAAATAAATACCAGGTTAATTGTCAACGAATTCCTTGGTAAACTCGTGAAACTTTGGTCAGTGGCCAAGCAACAGACCAGGCCACCGCGCTTCCCAAGTTATTTCTAATATATGTCTAAAATGAGAATTTTGAAGCATGTGGAATGTATATACTTTGACTCAATGCTTACATCTCTAAATATAAAAATTTGATAACTGGTGCAATTTAGTGATTTGCGATGGAAACGCATTGTGCTGAGTTGCCATGCAATTTAAAGAGACTCTATCAATGTATAATTCAACAAAATTACCACAAATTTCAATTAAGATAGACACTTTTTTAGTGCTTCAAAATATATATTTCGGAAGTGGACTATCTGTAGAAGTCATCGCACTCCTGAGATCAAATTGTACAGATTCAGTTTTTTACATCGACCACCGAATAAACGCCAAAATATGTTCACTGATAAATTTTCCGATCGCGAACAATGAGAGATAAGAAAAAGACGATAAATCAGGGTCGATACACACACGCGATATGAGTTAGTGGCCAAAAAAAAATTCCGTGATACGCTCGTAATCTCCGCAATAAAAGTACCTCGACCGCAGCCAGCAAAACGCCAATTCAGTCGAAGAATATTACAGCGAGCTAATCACTTTTTCCAATAACCCTTATCTTACAGGGACGCAATGTGGAACCATTACCGTCGGCACACCAATTATTAGCGTCTGGATCACTAATTGCCAAACCGTATCTCCGCCGTGGGTCAGACTTAAATCTTATAAAGCGAGTTATTTATCTCGGGCCGATAGCTCAGGGGCCATTGCCGAGAAGTAGAGCGACAAATAAAAGATTTAAAAAATAAATGAATGCGGATACGATCGGAGCACTTCCGCTAACTTCAATAAAATCAGATGTATTTATGAGTTCATACGTTTGTCTTGCTGATAATTATTTATACATATGTATTTTTTGTTCTACTCTGTCATATATTTAGTCGCATTCTGTGACATCGATGTATAATGTAAATCTACTTATTCTTGTAATATGCCAGACTCTATTATATTTATAACCATATATGTTCCTAAGGGACACAGTTGTCCCGGAATAATAAATTACATTTTCTATTCTATTCTGACTTTAAAACGTAAGGAGACAAAAGCTTTACTTTTAAAGCATACAAATATTCCTTCATTGAGAGAATTAAAATGTGAGAAATAAACTGATTTTGCTCATCCATAGCTTCTTAATTTTACGATTCATTGCAAATAGTAAAAAAAATTAATTTATTTCCTTAATCAAATGAGATTGGTGGACAACTACGTGTGATTAGCCATTTGTTCCATTATAATAAACCTTGAAGATAAGATTACCTGTAATAATAATTTAATATGCAGCGAGCATATGGGATCCAGTAAAGAAAGACATAATCTGTGAACTGAATGAAATACAAAGGAAAGCTTCGCGATTCGTCAAAAACTGCTACTCGCGTACAGTTAACGTTACCCATATGTTAAGTATACGTTGGCTATAACATGTTTTACATTGACCTAAACTCCAAGAAATATTATAAAATGTATTAAACAAGGTCAAGAATAGAAGAGGAAAAAAAATAATAATAATAATAATTATCGAATTAGGCTGTGAGCCGCTGGAGACTCGGAGGCTACGCGCTAGGCTTAGATTGCTTGAACAATTGAGAATGGATATCTATAAGAGCGACACGGAGAACATTATTTTAGATATTTCACGATATTTCCAGGTCCGACAGAAGCGATAAATTAAGGGATATATTTTGCCAAACGGATAGATATGCGAATTCGTTTTTCCCCCGAACCGTTAAGGAATTTAATAAATACTAGTCGTACTTTTGTTCGAACATTTACTTTTTATATTTAAACGGCTAGTATCCTGACACCCCCTGCCACACATCTTAGACGGCTTTTGGGGTGGTATGTTTATTTAAATGAATAATCAATAGCCACATTCACTCCCGCCGAAGTAACCAATTATAAAATTAAGTTATTCCGTCTCCATGATGTTTTCTTGGGGCTTTTTATACGCTTTCCCTTACCTTCCGTCGTTAGATTGTTTCATGGATAGAATCTTGCAATTGTTCTTAACCCACTTCCCATTGCTGGATCGGCTTCAACTTTCAGTACAGATCAGAACTAGATGACAATGCATTCTTACAGTATTTCTAGGTCTTTACAGGCACCATGAGCCAAAATTTTTGACAACTTACATTTGAAGTGATCGCTCAACTTTAGGGTAAGTATAACTGATTTCATTTTTCATCAGTTCAGTGGGTTTCATCTGGTGAGACGGTGAACGCCTCTGCCAAGAGAATAGTAGATTACAATGTTGTCACGTGTTGAGGTCATACGTTTTGCGTAGTTTTAGGCTTTACTATTTCACAATTTACGTGAGGAAGTTTTTGGTAGCCTTTAAGGCCTCACTTTTTTTAATGTGAAAATAATTTGAAATTTTATTAAAAAATTAACTTAAACTTCACATTTATACTCTTGCTATAAAGAAGATAATGAAAACTAAAAAGGTTAAAGAACACGTTTTTTTTTTAATAAGGGTATAAAATGCACTAAAAAGTAAAAAAAAACTTCTCATCACTCAGGGAATAAATCTTGGGTGCTGTTTATTTATTTATTTGAATTAAATCCAAAAACATTGCAAAAGACCTTTTACATCGGATTTGTGAACCAATAGTTAAATAATAAAGTGTAACAAGAAAAAACAACAAAAAACACGAATTAAATACACTCAGATATGATGAAATACTTCACTTGAACGCTCTATCCGCTCATTAAGAAAGAAAGGGGGATTTAAAGAGGAAGTTTCCTGATGGCGGTTGTGAATGATGAGATTGATAATGTTATATCAACAGAAGGGGCTTTGATGGAATTGTAGGTAAGAGGTAGACGGTAGGTAAGGGATCTCTGAGTCACAGATAAACGGTGGAGAGCTAGATGGAAAAGAGCTGAGTTCCGTGTTTTACGGGAAGCGACACGGAGGGAGAACATTAAGAGAATGTCGTTAGACCTGAAATGGCCATTCATGATTCGGTGGAAAAACCTGAGGTTACTGAATGCACGTCGCCATTTCAAGGGAACTATGGCAAGTCGAGAGAGGAGATCATCAGAAGTGAGATTACGGAGGGAGGGGTTACGATTTTTCACGACGTTAATAAAGAAATCAATAGGCCTATTAAGAGTTTTGAGATTTGAGAGACAGGCTGAGGACCATATGGGCGAACAATAATCAATATGAGAGGAAGAATACGTCCGGAAAAGGCAGATTTCAGAGCTAAAGGACTCTGTATTTTTGTAAAGGGTTTAGATATTATATGGGTCTTTATTAGGTTTAGATATTAATATTGCGCAACAATCCTTCCTTACCTATCAAGCTCTTCTGCACCCATTTCTAGTAAACCTATTTCTAATTTAAACTTCATTCATTTTGCATTGTTTTGCTGTTTCTTAAAGCATACATCTGTGTCTGTTTTGTTATAATTTGACTGCAATTAATTTCAAAAGTTTCATTTTTTATTTAGTTTCAAGAGTAATGTATTCCTGAGCAAATATTTAATGTACTGCATTTTACTGCAGACAAATTAGAACAAAAGAGACGTCGAAGTGTGCATTATCATTTTCAAAACAAATCTTATCCACCTCAATATATAAGTGGGAGACTTAGTCCGAAAATTGTCAAAATAAGATGGCGGAACTTTGACCCGGCAAAAAACTCGGAAACAGCGCCTTCAGGATAATCCAACATCCTTGTTCATTATCCCCAAGCGCCTGGCGATGCTCGTTTGTGACCCAACTCCGCCACCGAAGGCGAAGGAACGATCACAAATAGCGCCACCCCCTCGGGCGCGCGGCGGGATGAGGAAGCTTGACTACCGCGTTTAACACGCTCCCGTGGCTACCAATGTCGGACTGCCTTAACTCATTCCCACCACGGCCTCGTCACATAAAGACGGTATAGTGTGAGGCTTGTAACCGTCAAGACATGAAGGCAAAAGGAGAGACCGCTCAGTGTTAGGCGGAAGACTGAGATGCGATCTGCCTTCGTTCGAAGACTCAGGAATGTTCTCGCCGCCAACTGGCCTATCTTCCTCATTCAATCTTCCGCTCCGGGATCCCTTAATCACGTGATGATATGCACATTAAGGGACCCATCTCAATTAAGTAGCGGCGGAGGAGAGGACTGCGGTGGAGGTTTCACGACTTCAAGTCAGTTCCATACCCCTCTTACGGCCCGACCAAAAAAAATACCAAGGCAAGAACCGATGTTTACAAGACAAGCTCGTTAAGATAAGGGGAAGGAGTTTGAAGGGGTTGAATGACCCAAGGACCACAAAGGAGAACGAGATTACAGTGTTTGAAAATTTTCTCTTTCACCATCGAACCCGGGTCTAGATCGAAAAAATCGTATGGTTGAAATACATAATTGCATTTAGGGACTTGTTCCAAGCCTGATCTGGTACGATATTAATTAATTTCAATAAAATATATTTGTGGAGGTGATAATCTGAGGGGTACAAGTGATTTTTTTTTCTTAACAGAGTTACGTACAGAAATTGGTAGAAGAAATATACAAAAACTTGGTGTCCCAGGGATACGAGTTAGTCTTTGTTCTCCGTTGACATCTAGTGGAAAATAAAAAATCAAATACCAAATGACTAAATATCTAAATGACGTTGTTTGTTTTCTTTGCCTAATTTCAGCACTAAACTTGTGTTGAAAATAAACTTGTACCCCTTGGCTTCTCATTCTCATTCTTCTGAAAAGTAAGGATTAAAACAAGGAAGTAAAAGACACATGGAAAAGAATAAAGAATGCAATCTAAAGAACAGCATAGAATGATATAGGATATTACCGTAGTACAAGAGCTAAGAAACCTTGGGTAACAGCAGAAATGTTGAGGAAAATAGTAGATAGAAGGCAATTGAAAATAGAAGTGGGAAAGAAAGATGAGTCATATATCGTAAATTGAACAATCAACTAAGTGTAGTAACCAAAAAAGGCTAGGGAAAGATTGTTAAAATAGGAGTGTAACGACATTGAAGATTTGAGAGATGAGGTCAAAATGACATCTTATAAAAATAAAGTAAAATAAAAATTTCACATTGGATGCTAAAGCAAAAGTAAAGTGAGAGTGATTACGAGAAAAGATGGAAAAGACATCTTTGGGGAGACATAAATAAGGGAAAGATAGAAATCGAAAATGAGGAGGTGATGAAGATTAAAAAATTCTATCAATCAGTGGACCGTATCCTACATCGCAGTTGGCAATTGAAATCATTGAATGTACGATACGAGACATACTGGAAGTGACGATGGGCTTTAAAATAAACGGAATTTTTGGAGGAAAGAGAAGTATGCCCATTCGAGAAAGAATTTATTCCCCGGTGACTATTAGCAGCTGCGCCGATGTTTCGGGAAGATAATGGTACAAGGGAGTATCCACAAATTCCTCGCTTGCGCCCAACTTGGACCATCGAATGAATTTTTTGTACCTCACTCAAGAAAAAAAATACAACAGAAATGAACAGCTTCTGAGAGAGGAGAGATCTCATCTGAAAAGAGTTGGTACACATTAACGCACTCCGTTTTTTTATGCATTCAGTGCGAGGGATGACTTTAAACTTCAGGGTGTTTCAAATTGGACATCGAGTTTTTTTAGGCTACAAAGGGGAGCTTGGTAGTGTTTCTAGTCTAGTTATTAGAGTTTTCCTTCTTGTCCGTTTTTGCCTACTCGAATGGCAAACAAAAGTAAGAAAATGCGATGCAGTCTTCCGCCACCTCTAGCAACAGCGTCTATCTTCCGGGTATAAGTCGCGTCAGTTGACTTATAGTGACAACAATTTCGTACCCTGCCCTGGAGCCCTATCCAATAAGGCAATCTCTCGGATAGTTCGTGGTTGGTTCTCGGAAAGACGTCATAATTTCGGAATGAGCTATGTCTATCCGAACTTTCCGTCACGGAAACTCGTCCGAGAGCGGCCGAAATGACGGAGGGTTTCGGAAAATGACTTTCCGTTTCTCGGAATCGGAAAGTGATATGCCAGCTGGTAAGTTATGGAATATATTTACCGCAAAAGTGGTGCTGCAGAAGCTGGCAAGTAGTCCAAAGTAATTTTCAATACTGCACAGTATGTGTACTAAAAAATGAATGATTATGTACCGAATCTGGAATTAAATACAGTTGAAAGCGTTAATGCTTTGAAAGGCGTTGACGCTTTCAACAATTCAGTACATTTAGCATAGTGATTATATCATAAAAGCGCTTCCGAATGGCGGAAACGGAATCGGAGACGGAAAGTTCGATTCCGAAATCTCGGAAACAAGGAGACGTACGTAGTTAATGAATAGGGTTCCTGGAGATGTCTCATCTATCTGCTGAGTCGATCTATGTTGCATTCTGACCGATATACTGGGTTTTTCAGGAGGAATATACAATACTTCAGGATGTGGTAGGGGAGAAAATTTAATCATTTATTGTCTATAAACATTAGGTTGCAACTCCTTAGTTACTGAACTATAGCAACGCAAAAATGTTTTTGGATGAATTTTGCAGTTGACATGAAAACGGTTTTTCTTGAGTACCCAGTCTGTTCGATGCATTATTTAATACCGTGGATTTTTAAGGGCATTAAATGATTAATGTTGGACGAAAATGCGCGATTTTAACTGTCTCCGCCTAAAAAAGTGTGTGGCAGGGGGTGCTAGGAAACTACCCGTTTACCCGTATCTTAATCATAACATTCCTCTTTCTAATGCCATTGTTTTCCTCCAGGAAAAATAAGTTATTCACATATTACCAACTTACCGAATTTAAAGTGATATATTCTATTTTTCTATCCTATGAAAGCCAAAATTTGAGGTTTTGCAAATAATACTTCATTTCTATTTTGTTTTCTTAAAATTTATTAATGTATCAGTAAGTGACCGAGCAATCGAATGAAGTATTTACGATAGCAGAAAATGGCATAATATTTCAGGTGTTACAAGAAAGTCCCAAATAGTTACTTCGACTTATTTTGGCGACCCATTATCAGAGAGAGAAAATAATATAATATTTCAGGTGTTACAAGAAGGTCCCAAATAGTTACTTCGACTTATGTTGGCGACCCATTATCAGAGAGATAAAATAATATAATATTTCAGGTGTTACAAGAAGGTCCCAAATAGTTACTTCGACTTATGTTGGCGACCCATTATCAGAGAGAGAAAATAATATAATATTTCAGGTGTTACAAGAAGGTCCCAAATAGTTACTTCGACTTATGTTGGCGACCCATTATCAGAGAGAGAAAATAATATAATATTTCAGGTGTTACAAGAAGGTCCCAAATAGTTACTTCGACTTATGTTGGCGACCCATTATCAGAGAGATAAAATAATATAATATTTCAGGTGTTACAAGAAGTTCCCAAATAGTTACTTCGACTTATTTTGGCGACACATTATCAGAGGGAGATTTCACTTATTATCGTTCATTTTGTTCCAAACCCTAGAATTTATATAATTTCATCATGAGTCCCAAATTCGGGTAGAGAGGGTGCGATACCCGTGTAAGAACGAAACTGGACCGTCCCGGATGGACCTAGATTCATTCCCTCAACGAAGAGAAGCGTCATTGTTGGCCTTCGACATCCCTATATCGACTCGCTAACACCGACCAAAAAAGAATAATCCTCCTTCGGGACGAACTGGGTGATCGATTGAGCTGTTTTCTCGCTCCCAGCGGTTGCTCGAGGACCTCTCCTTGGTGTCGATGGAGACGAGGGAAGTGGTCCAGAGAGAAGACGCGCGTGTAAGATGGAACGATAAGATACAACGCTGTGTGGAGACGGAGAGACGAGATAATGGCTCGCATTCATCACTATAGCAAGAGGGGAATCCGATGGACTGCTGGAGGATGCTGATCTCACATCTCGCATTGGGAAATAAAATTCCGAAATCTATGAATGCCCTAAACAAGGGAATATACGGAAAAATATCCACTCCGAAAATATACTGCTTAGTGTAACATGTACTTTAAATTGGGGCAAAAATCACATTAGTCCGTAAAGTCATTAAAACGTAATGTCCAACCCAATATCCGACCTTGTACTGTACTGACTTCTACTGCTTTGGAACTTAAAGAAGTTCTATACGAAGTATATTATATGTGAGAAACTTTTTAGAAAAGCCACTAATTTCTCTCTCTCCACAGCTATCAATGATTCCTCTTCTGTTTTTCTTCGCGAAAAAATATACTACATAATGCAATATCCGCTTAAAAGTCTAATCAATAAACACATTAGCAAAACAAAATGTCCAACCTAAACTCCGGGCAAACTTACTCGTGCTATTTGGCATTTGAAGAAGTTCTATACGAACAAAATTCAGCCTGGCATGTAATACGTAGTATATATGCACATTTAAAAGATAACATCTTTTAATTCGGCCAGCATTGTTCCATTTCTTTTAAATTTTCCTTTCATGTATGAAAATATTAATTTTTTGGATGCCCTAAAGAGGAAATACCTCCGAACACTTAAAGCATTGTATGAAACAAGTGACTTCGTACGCAGTCTGGCGCAAGGGCGCAAAGTTATATACACCTAGAACGAAATCGTAATTTAAATTTGCAAAAAATATTGGCTTCGGCTAAAACAAATATTTTTCATTACGAATGTCTTCCGCTGTGTGCATCCAAAAATCTTCATTAAAAAAAACAACTTTTCCACCTTTTCATAGCTATCAAAGGCGGCACTTCAGTTTTTCTTCACGAAAAAATATGTAAATTAATACATTATCCGTTTTAAAACCGATGCAGTAATCACATTAGTTCTTATAATCATGAACATAATTTCCAACCAAAAAGGCACCCAATTTGACTTTTTTAGTTTTTGAATTTGATGAGGCATATCTATGCGAGCAAAAATTATATAATGTATCTACTACAGACACATTTTAGCGGCGACGTATCACTTAAAACCTCCAAAAAATGCGTCACTTCATTGAAACCTTTTCAATAAATTAAAGATGACATGGCTCCAAAAAACTGCTTTAAGCATTGCATGAAACAGGTGACTTTGTACACTATCACGGGCACGGGTTCCAAGTTATATATACGCAGGATGAAATTCGCCGTAAAAATATTTGGCATCGGCTGAGAAAAATATTTTTTCATCACGAATTCCATCTTTGGTGTGTATCGAAAAAATTAGATTGTATTTAAATGCAATAAGTTATTAAAACAATGAGTCGTTCAATCTTAGTTAAATATACAGCGACTGGATTCTAGGACTGAGGAAATTATTATCTAGGGAATCTAGGGGCTGTATAATTTCTCTTGGACTCCAATCCAAGTCGACTTTTGCTGTTTCGGAATTTAAGACAAAATGGAAGAAGTTCCATATGAATAATATTCAGCCTCACTAGTATTATACTTTATATACATTCTAGAGGTATTAACGTACTTCTCATTGTTGTTGTTTTGTTGTTTATATATGTTATATTGTTTCATTCCTTTGAAATTTGCCTTTCAAGTATGAAATAATGCACTTTTTTAAAAAACACAATAGGAAATGCCTCCAAAACTTAAAGCAATGCATGAAACTTGAGACTTTGCAAACAAGTCAAGCGCACGGTTGCAAAATAATCTACGCCTAGGACGAAATTCGCAAAAATATTTGCCTTCGACTAAGCCAATTTCTTTTTTCATGGCGATTCGTTGGCGTATATCCAAAATCCTATTTTTATTCTGATGGATTCAGTTATTAAAGCATTTAATCGCTCAATCTTAGCTATAATATAGCCACTGACTTCCAGGACTGAGGAAATTACTATCGAGGGATTCTAGGGAATCCGTATTTTCTCTTGGATTCCTATCCTTGACGTCACTTCCCACAAGTAGCAGTCGCTTGGACTCAACGCCCGGCTGTTATGACGCAGGCTGTTAGCGCAGCCGACCTATATACCACGGTCTGGCGCTAATTCGAGCATTACAGTCACGTCCCTCGCCCGCTAATGACCATCTTGCCTCAAAATGAAAAAAATAAATGAAAAGTACCCAGGAAAATGGTTTCCTCCCGCAAGTCTCTGCTTCCATGCCTTTTTTTTAGTTTTCATGGATTGCTTGCTTCTCTAGATAGCCATTACGATGAACAAACCTTTCACCTCGTAACTAACGTTCTATTTTTATTTATTTGCTGCCAAAAATGACTGCTCACTCCCATTTGAGCAATATTGAAATGCAAACAATCTGTACCACTTTTGCCCACCGTAATCATAATTACGCTGGGAGCCGGTGGAGACTCGGAGGCTGCCGGCTAGGTTTAGATTAATTGAACATTTGACAATATATATCTTTAAGAGCGACACGGAGAACAATATTAGAGCCCCACTATTATTCCAGGTCCGAGAGAAGCGATAAATTAAGAGAGATATTTTGCCGAGCGGATAGATATGGAAATTATTTTTCCCCCGAACCATAAATGACTTTAATAAATGCTAGTCGTAATTTCGGTAGAGCATTTCCTTTTAGAGATTTTAGTTAGAGCTTTTACGTGTAAACGGCTGGTGCCCTAACACTCCCTGCCACACGCCTTTTAGGCGGCTGGCGGGGTAGTATGTAGATGTAGATGTATCATGTGGCTGCATCCTACTGTACAAGGTAAATGAGACCCTTGTTGAAAAACTTGACCTTATTTCCTCTTAAAATTGCTTCAAATATACTTTTTAATAGCATTCTAACATTATCCGTCCATTATTTTATTTTTGAAGGCGGTAGAAATAATCCTACTTGCTGAAAGAGACGGGAGAAAATCGGAATTCTAATTTGGACGGCTACCGTTTGCAAATAAGATGCAAAGTAATAGGAAAAAAATGAAGGAGATAGAAAAGATAATCTTAACTTACCTTCATCGAAAACAATGCTTTTCCTGAAGATTTGATCCTGTTTTATGCTGATAGGAAATGGATTATATTAGACACCTTGACACCGCTAATAGCCATGTAGCAATGGGTCATTCTGAGAAAACTGTTCGATGAATGTATCACCAAAATATTTTAAAAGGATAACTGGAATCGACCTTTGGAGCGAAACACCTGAATATCTTTTTTAAAAACATTTTTCTAGGTAGAAATGGGTTAAGTCAATGAATTTCCACGGTGCAAAGAAAATTTCAAGTGAAATCTTTATTTTCTATTCCGGTAATTAGGGTACTTTATGAACGATTACTTTCGCAGAATAGTAATTTGGTCATCTTTGCTCTTTTATTTTATCATCTTCGCACAATATGCTAACTATACTATATACAATAGCCAATTAAAGGTGAAATTCAGAACGTTACAAGTGAAAACGTGGGGGTAAATTGCTCATTTTATCATTCAATGTCAGGTAGCATCTCCGCCTGACCCTAGTGGAATTGCAGTGAAAAACAGTCGAAATCCGTAGCGAAATGCATTTAGAAAATAACGGTCGGGTAAAGTAGGTATACCGCTACTTCAATAATGGAATTCCACAAAATATCGGGCATTGCACTCTAACACCAACGAGAACTCTGATCTCATTGATACCCGACAAAATAGCTATTCGGCGTGTATCGACGTGTTTTTCGGAAAATACCTAATGTCGCAGGAGAAAGAAACCACAGATATTTTGAGAGACATTGAAATGTTTTGAGAAGGCAATTTTACACTGAGAGACACGAATAAATGATTTCAATTTTTGAAAAATTAATATAAATGTAAACAAGACGCCATTTTTTACCAATACAATACCATCAAGTTTTAAACAGGCCTCAAATATCTTTCTTGAAAAAGATTTCTTGTTGTGAGACGCTCAAAAATTAAAAAGAACACAATAGCTATCACGAAAAAATTATCGCTGTCAGAAAGCAGCGGATAATTGCTTTCATAAAATTTCCAAAAATGATTTTTTTCCGCTACTGGCCTGAGCCACGACATTGTTTCACCAATTAGGAGAATGCAGCAATTAAAATACGAGTTTCCTAGCACAACGAATAATTGAGCTCTCACGGAAAGGGATTGGCAATGTTTCTCGAAGATACCTGATATATCATTTAATTTACGGAGAATTGGTCGGACGGAAAAATTCAATCATTGTTTCCACGAGACTCATGAATGCCATTATTTTCCTTATAATGCTAAAATAAAGGAACACGAAAATAATATTCTCACATACCCGAGGGAGGAATACTTTTTATAAGAAGGAGATAAAAAATCTCCATCAATTCCCAAACAATGAGAACCGAAGTTAAATCTCATTAAACGAGCTTGGAGAAATTTTGAGATTAAAAACTCTATTTCCATGCAATATTAATAAAGCTGGTAAATTCAAAAATTTTGTCGTGCTTCATTCTCAAACCAAAATATTGGTCAGTTCAAACAACTTTCATTGAATTACATCAAGAGGAATGTATAAAAATATTGCATTATAAATGCTATTCATGTAACAGGAATACTTGAACTGTTGATATTAAACTACTATTAATGAAATGTGTACATAGTAACTTTTTCCCCTATCTTGTTTGATTAAACATCTCGACCGTGACGTATGGATATCGACTGCCGCACATTATAAAAAAAAGAATGATCACAACTTATTTTTTTTCAACAACTCCAACTTCTCATCGAAGTAATTAATACAATTACAAGTTCTAACTCGAAATGCGCGTGCCTTCGGACTCATTGAGCAGTACATTCCTATTTGTAAACAACTCCGTCATTTATTGTTCACGCAGAACGATGATGTGAAATAATTTCAACGAGTAGTCCTCTCAAGTGACCTAATTCTCCATTAAGTTGCTTCGTTCAATTTCATTAATTTCGAATGGCAATTTGAATCAGAGGCATAATTAACTTGTTTAAGTGTTTGACGGACAGATCGATGGCCACTCGATCGAGGTAATGATGTTAACCAAGCTTCTCTGCGAGGAAAGAGGGAAAATTTTCCAACAAGAACTGGATCGTATTCAATCCACTACATCGCAATTGAACGGAAAAATAAGATAATAGCGCAATAGACGTATTCAAGTTTAAATTGTGAGAGAATACACATTAATTGACATGGAGAAAATTCTTCTAGACTGGGAATTGAACCACGGACCTTTGGCTCTTCTGCCTTAAAAACGAGTGATTTCTTGACGGGAGGGAATCATAGAAAGTCAGTAGAAATTATAGAAAAATAATAGATGCTAACGTGTTAAATTTACATTGGGAACTAAGGCGACTAGATAGTTCAGTGGTCTGCGCAGTGGTCTATAAAGCCAAAGATCTATTGTTCGAATCCCGGTCTGATAAAGATTTTTCCCCATGGTAATTTATGTAAACTTCACAGCCCTTCAAATGACAGGATTGATATATACCTCATTTCAGGGAAAACTTTCTTTCAATCATCTTCAGTAAATAGCACCGAGTGATTACTCTACATATGTACATCGTAGACTATTACATATCAGTAGAAATGATATTAAGAGAATGGAGGCATTTATGATTAAGTGCTACCGTAGTATCCTTAAAATATCTTGGATGGATCGGGGGACTAACAATGAGGTAATAAGGAGAACCGATTAGATACTGTGCCTGTGGAACACCAAGACAAACTTGGATAGGCTACACCACAGGAAGTGAGGGGATAATTAGAACAACTGCAGAGAGTTCAGTTCAGGAGGAAATTTTTCAATGTAAACACAGAACACACAACAGATTACGAAGGTTTTGACCTTCTCGAATACATTCTTAGGTAAATAACGACACAGGTCCTGTTGAATTTACTGCCCATAGACCTACCAAGTGAGTTGATCTGAAAATGATAACAAAAGTGGAGATGTAATTTTTTAGATTTGGTACTTAAAAAAAAAATATTTTCCCTTAAATCCTTGCCGTGAAACTTTCTGCTTTCTAGGAGCTGAGCCTCCCGGAGCAATTATATTGGGTCCACATACTTGAGTGCGGATATCGACCGCGGCCATCTGGTGAGAAAAAGTCGAATCAAAAGCATCGAGAAAAGATGTAAGTAATTCGGGCAGATGGCATGAATTAAGTGAATGAAGTGGTTCCTCTTCCGACACCCCCTTCCAATGTATTATTTTATTTGTAAAAATATCCGATAAATTCTTGTGTCAATGTGAAAGGGTTGAATGTAAGCATAAAATAACAGCTGCAAACCAAATTACGGATTGGTGACCAGGAGAAAGAGACATCACTCCAATTCTACATGCATTAATACGAATAATATCTCAAATTGTGGAATATAAGGTACAATATAATGCCAAGACATTTTTCAAGTTAAGATAGCAAATTATTTATATTTTCATGTAAAAATATAAGGTACTTATGATAAAATCATTTTAACGCTCCGATTTGCTGGACGGCTTGAACAAACCCTAACATTGTAGCGTAATAATCATCCTAAGTCCATCAATTCTAATAAAAAAATTATCTGGATTGCTTGAGGAAATAGAAATCCGACTGAATAATCTCTTCCATTGACCAAAAAGTTGTTGCCTCATTTGAAAGTAACTGGTAATGCTTACGAGGCTGCATTTTCACCATTGAACCTAATACAACAGCAAACTTATACACTTTCACCATTGAACCTAATGTAACAGTTAACTTATAACTAATCCCATACAATAATTTTGTTTTCTTATGAAATTAACTTTATTTCATTGCTCTTGAAATATTTAAAATACTTCGATATCCATATCCGGTTTAGTACAAGGCTTTCTGTATAGTTTGCATTTTACTGTTCGGTTGCAGAGCGACAAGCGAGATTCTCACAATAAATTCCAAGAAGAGGAATTTTGAATCCTCAAGCTAAAGTATAGCAGATTTGCCAGGCTAACTACATGCACGTAAGGCCAATGAAAAGGATAATAGCTCCACAGGGAGAATTATATTCGAGTCCCTCGATCTTTTTGATTCGACTTTTTCCCACCAGATGGCCGGGGTCGATATCTGCACTCACGTCTGTGGACCCAATATAATTGCTCCAGGAGACTCAGCTCCCAGAGTTATTTCGCGCCGAAACTGATTAGGAATCGTGAACAATATACATCAGGTTGAGGTGTGCAAAACGTAATTTTCTAGGACAGAAAAAAAATGTACGCAACAATCAAAGATATCGGCGATCTCTTTAAGAGCTAGGGAGGAATATCTCTAACCCCCGGTCGAAACCTTTCGCTCGATACGCCGACAAATGAGGGCGTTCCCAATTTAAGTTGGAGGCGGTACTCTTTGTCGTAAAACCCATCAGCGAGACTATTAACGTAAATCTGCGATGATGGTCGGCAGAGCTGTATCGGAGCGGTCAGTTTATGGTGTCGATCCAAGCCTACCGATACCATAGCCATTGTAACATGCATGCGGAATAATTCTCAGCTGCAATGATCAAGGCAGTAAATTACGGAGGTAGGCTCGTGATTGCGAGATTCAAATCAAACGTATTCGTACACGTAATGCATAATATGTTTGGACTTCATAGACGTAATTCATCAAAGGAAAAAGGGTAAATTACATTGAGAGGTACTTTTATTTTGTTCTTGACCTCTTGTTTACCTTTACATATGAACTCTTGAGGTTAAGGTAATAAATTTAAAACGTATTTCCCGACGTTTGCAAAATTAATATTCCATTTCCACGGGTTGTAATATGAAAACATGAGAAGTTCATTAAATGCAAAAGAAGTCAGTTACTCATTATTAAAATTTAATTTTATAGTGCAAAAATATCCAATTGCAACATTTTAACCAATACTTTAATATTTAAAAAATACAAATCAAAAAAATACATGTGACATATAGAAGTATGTGACTATGTAGTTGTTAAGTTTATTTGCTAGTTGCTATGTTATAATTTCATGTTTATATTTTTTACATTCACATTAAATTTGATTAATTAGATTGCAATTTATTTTGCTCAAACCATCCATGTCAATTCTTTAATTACAATTTATGTATTTATATAAACCATTTCTTTCCATAGTATTTTAATTGATAGTGGATAATTCTATTGCTATATCTATAGGTTTATTCTTTCCCAGCTATTTTAATCGACCTTAGCGCCATTTCCGAGTGCCTATTTTTAATATATAGAAATCATTGTCTAATAAATTAAAAAATAGCCCTGTAATGAGTCTAAATTTTATTATTATCATAATTCTATCTTCATAAACGAGCATCACATTATTTCTGTCAAAATGACATATACATGCAAAGTACTTTCATGTTAAATTTATAATTTCCTGAAGACTAGCAACACAATTATTTCTTTTCGTGTTCATCTAAAGTAAGGCAAATAAAGATTGAATTTCGTCAACAAAAATCACGAAAAATTCTCGTAGTTCAAGGTGTGGGGAGGTAAATTTCCGGTAAATAAGATGAATATCGCTAGGCGAAATGAGGTGTTAACGCTATTTACTGGGCGCTACCAGGTTGGCGAACTAAAACTACCATCTTCCGATGCACGATAAGCAGGCGCCAAAATAAATACCTTGGCAATAAATATAGCGGCACGTTAAATAACCACATTAAGGGAAGTTAGGACCGGTTTTTCTTCTCCACAGATCCAAAGATCTCATTTCTCACTTCAGATTAATGATCCAACTCGCTATTTTACAGCGGCCCACCGGAGGAAATGTAAAACTTGTGGTCTCAAGTTGAAAGCAGTGATTTGCGAGGTCATAATGTCGAGATAAATGCAACAAAATAAATGAAGAATTAGTTTAAAGTTACAGCTTGCGCACTTAGCATAAAAACACTTATAACTTTTTTTAAATAAAACTTCCCACGCCGTACAATATTTGTGGGTCCAAGTGCAGCAGTAAAAATAATGGAAAATGATAGCCGAGCCGACAGGCAGGCAGGTAGTATAAGGAATTGCTCTTTCCGGTAAAAATGCTTGACAATCATAAATGTTGGACTGCGTGTGCAAATAAAATGGATCACCCTAATGCTTACGGACTGGTTTTTTAACCAAAATGTTTCGGAGGGGAGAACAAATATTTGTATTGTAGTCAAAGCATTTAGTCTCCATTGTCGAATGATTTCTTTAATTAGCGATTATCAACATACAGGGAGCATGCATGTACATTGTACACTCTAGATCAGACTTTTCCCCAACCTTTCCTTTAAACTTTTCTGTTACTATCCTCGCATAATCTCTATCCTGTTCAAGAAAGCAAATAAAATAGATAACTTTATATATAATGGATAATATAACTTATATATGATGGATAACTCTATAACTAAATCCTTTAATAACGTAACTCTCTGCTTGATATCCCCACTGCTAAATATCCGTTTTCCTGTAAATTTCTGGCCAAACACACCATTTTCCACCATATAACATCGGGGAGGGGGTACAAGATTATTTTAAGAATTTGATGTTAATGGACATACAATTGGAATATTGAGGTTTACTTACAACATAATTTTTCTCTCATTTGGGAAACTCCATCAATACAATCTGGACCAGTAAAAAATGCTGAATTTAAAAAAATTCCTACCATCGATCAATCAAATATTTCAATAATAAATGATAATGGTAATTCATTATCGATTTTTAAAATCTACGAAATGTAGAATTTAAGTTTTTCCCGGCGTATGCTCTGCAGGAATAGTTCTCGGGTTTCCCACCGGGTGTAGATTTGGGTCACAGGGAGAACTATTGCTGCGTCTACGAAATGGTTATTGCGCTGAAACTAGAGCCCTCCAAAGCGCCTGGCAAACTCTCCAACTATCACTCTGCTGGAGGTGGAATCAGTTGCATACAATCGAACCTTGAGTTAACCGAGTGCACCTGTACTCGACCACTCACTCACCTCGATTTCACGCAAATATCAGAAAAGGACACAGGAAATGGCATTTTATGGATTATTTTAACTACTCATCCTACATCCATAAATATGCTTGCACTGAAGATTTTATACTCTCCTATACTATACATCCTCTCTATCAACGTCACTCGTAGAAAATTGTGCAGCATTAGATTCTGACCTCTTTAACACCCAGTGTAGCTATATGGCTACAGTACAGTCTGAAGAAACAAGTGGAAATATCCCCAAAATATTTCACTGGATACCTTAAGACCACCATAGGAGCAGCGTCCTTAAATATCATCACAATCGCAAGCAGAACATTTTCATGGCGGAAATGGTTCAAAAATAACGATTTTTCCCTTTTTCATCATATTTTTTCATTCAGTTTTCATAGTGATACAGTACGCGATAGTAGACAATAATGAGCTTTTACCTTGAAGAAAAGCATAAATCAGAAGCATTCAGTACTTATTCGTAAATAATTTTAAAATAGAGGCTCGAGTATAAAAGTACAAGGTCAGTGGCGTAGCCAGGGGGGGATCCGGGGGCTTCGGAGCACCCCCCCCCCCCCGAATTATAAAAGCACAGTTATTTTCCTTCATAAAAGAAAACAAAATATTGAAAAATCATGAATTTACAAAATATTTTTCTAACAATTGAAGGTTTTTGATAATGAAAAGTGTTAAAATTAGTTGAAAACCCATTACTTATTACCCTGTTTTTCAAAAATTTTTCCCCCTGGTTTTGGACTCCCCCCCGAACGAAATTACTGGCTACGCCACTGTAAAAGGTTATTCTCCAAGTCGACGTAAATTCATTTTTTTATTTCAATTTTCTTTCATTCCACGCTAAATTTAATTACCATTTCGATTTTCTGAACGAGAGCGAAAAAATGCTTTTACTAAGAGGTACAGGAAGCTGGCCAAAAACTAAACGATGCGCTCGATGCTTTGAATCTTTGCACAATCGCAAGAAGAAAGTTTTCTGGAAGAAAATGTGGTAACAATAATACAAAATGATTGCAAACACATACTATCTGACAACCTATTTTCACGTATTGTGATTATCACAGATAAAAACAAGCGGAAAACTCGGCACCCAAGTGCGGAGAGGATAGTGAGGAAGGAGCCATATTTGGCCCCTTTCAATCCCGCAGGGCTCCAAAGGTCTTCTATATGCAGTTAGAATTAAATTTGGAAAAATGCGTCGTAATTAATTTCTGGAAGAAGAATAACTCCCTACAACGTAGCTATATAATTCGGGGTACCCAATTAGAGACTGTTGAATCCGTGAAATATCTCGGAGTTAGACTCAATAATGATCTATCGTGGAATAAACATATTCGAGAAATAACCGGTCAATCTAATAGTAAAATGGGTTTTGTTAAATGAATAGTTGGAAAGTGCGACGACAAAGTGAGAGAAATTAGCTACTTTTCCCTCGTGAGACCACATTTGGAATACGCTGCCAGTGTTTGGGACCCTCATGAAAAAGGTTTAATAACAGAGTTAGAACGCGTGCAAAGAAGAGCTGCCAGGTATGTGAAAGGTCGTTACGATAGTCTTGTTAGTGTGACTGACCTCTTAGATAAACTCGGATGGGAATCTCTGTAGATTGAAAAATAGACAAAACCTTTTAGATAAATTCAAAAGCAGTTTCTTTTCTGACGAAGTTAACCATATCTTACGGACGCCAACATATTACGGAAGATCAGATCATATAAATAAAATAAGATAGATAGATTGTAGAACAGACAGATTCAGAATGTCATATTTTCCACGATCGATAAGAGATTATAACGGCAGCGATAGAACTTATAAATAGATTGCATGACTTGTGGTGTAGCCAACTAACCTATGAAAAACTTAATGCATGTTTATGAATTTTATTATTATTTCTAACAGCATATAGTAGTATAATTTGTTTGTATGCGTGACGTTTTTTGTACTGTGTGGTGTGCATGTTGGAGTCCAATTGCACGCTGCATGCTGGTGATTGATCACCCCCTGCCAAACACCCTAGAGGTGGCTCGCAATGGTATCATGTAGATGTATATTTCATGCCCTTCAAATTACCCACCCGGCGCAGCGTCGCGACGCAACGGTGGCGAGGTATCATTGGAAATTCACGCCACATTAGTGAATATTTTATTCAAACGGACACGTGAAAATTTTGGGGTGGAGCCAACGCAATTAAATCTTTCAAACGCGGTGTTAAATCCGGGCTGGGGAAATAAAAAACAAGAGCATAACGCAGAGAAAATAGGGCGTATGAGCCAATTTTCTCCAAGCCATAAAGTGCCCGTAATACCAACCCAAGATAAACAAACGCGGTGGGATGCGAAAACAGAAGAGGACTGCGAAGCAATTTTGTGTTGCTTATCTCGCGCAAACATTGAGAGATTTTCGCTCCAAGTGCTGACGTTACGAAGGAATGTAACATTAAATACAAACAAATACATACGAAAAAACATTTCCAACATCTTCCGAAGCGTCCTTGCAGCGAAAGTGGGTAATGGTAAAAATTCCTACAAATGAACTTAGCTACCTCTGCACGCTTAATTTCATGGCTTTTTTACGTTTATCATCATCATAAGTCAACAATCGAATAATTGGTTTGGAGCAGTTCTCCAAGCCACTCTCCTATCTTTTAGCCTATTGATAGTGACCTATTCCTTCTCTAACAAGTATTTTATAGCCTTTCTTATAAAGGGACGAACCTGCAATACTTTAGGAGGTAGCATAGGAGTTCATTTTAAGCATTTTTGCCCAAATAAGGGATCGCAGCCATGGCAACTCAAAAATATTTTTGGATGCACTTAGCAGTTGCCACGAAAACGAATTTTCTCTGGTAATCAGACTTTTTGACACTTTATTTAACTCTTTGGATTTTTAAGTACACCAATTAATTAAGGTTGGACGAAAATGTGCGATTATAATAAGAATCGATTTCAAAATGGGTGAGTTTGCGCAATCTTATTGTAAATCTCGCTCAAAGCTCTCGTTTAATTAAGCTCAAAGATTGCATATTCCTCCTGAAAATCCCTGTATAACTCATTCGGGACCGTCTTTTACCCTTCTTCCGGTCCACCTGCACTTTGACGATTGCCTTCATCAGGCATTCATGTCCCATGGTGTGGCCTACTAAGTTGTCCCGTCTATTTCTTAGGGTTAATTTCCCGAAAATAATAGCCATATTGTCCGTTTCTCCTTCTCAACGTGTCTTGCCACGCATATAGAGTGGTATCAAACAATAAATTTCAGATCGAGAAATATTTTCACTGAGAAGGGGTCCTGTTCATCAAAGTGTGATCAGCCGAATAACCAAACAGAAGCGCAGCAAATCCATTGCGAGCGTAAATCGACATATGCCTCATTCACATTGCGATTGTTCCAGCGATTGTTGGAACTATCCTGCATTCTCACGACGATTGTTAAAACCTGTGCTGCCATCTAGTGCTGACATCTAAAGTGAACGGGAAATTGACGGTTAGCAGAGCTGTTGAGGTATGCAGGGACAAGACATTATTGTGTTCAACGTGTATTTACCGAATAATTTTTCTTCCACCCATATTCTTCCTTCCTAGGACAAATCCATGAAAAAATAGAGCTTCACGAGCTTTTCGTCTTTCTTTTGTCGCTTCAGTTTCCAGTCTCTCAGCGCCTAACCATCGTAAAGTGGCAACGTTCGGAAGTACGTCAACTATTGTCAGGAAATGCATTCACACGGCTAGTTCGGTCAACTATCGTTAGGACGATGGCTCGGACAATCGTAATGCGAACGAGGCAATACGAAAAGAAGACAAAAAAATAGATCTTTTTTAGAATACAATGCATCCAGATCGCCTCAGAAAATTAGCTGATTCACGTGGATTCAAAAACGAGGCATGCAGTTAAAAATAGAATCCTATCTTAACTAATCCGCATATCCGGAAAAAATGCATGGCGCTGTTCGTAAATAAACTAGTAAAACAAATTCATGAGGCCCCCAATATGGATAAAAATCCATAGATATTTTCATTCTAGAGATAGACCTCTTTAAGGAACATGAGTAAAGTAATTCGTGAATCCAGAGTTACTTTTGAGCTAGAAATAATCGTTCCCTTGAAGTAGGGTGATAACTTTGTTTTTAAAATACATTGCATATTTAAATTCATATCAACACCTCTAAAAACTCAACGGATTTTTCATGCGAATGATATTCCGCGATACACCAAACTCACTTCGGGGCATCATTGCTCCTAAATATACTTTTTCTTTTATATTACTTAATATCAAACAGTACCTACCTATTTTAAGTGCAGTTTCAGTTTCAATAGGCACAGCTTGTAGTGTTATTTGCATTCACCTTCCATTTTCCATGTACTTTCTACCTGCACCGCCATGCATAAACATTTGCATTAAAAAAGGAAATAATTTCTAAAAAATAAAATAATGACTGCCACTAGCTCTTGCGTCAGATGAAATAGTTGATGAAAATGGTTACGTAAGCAACGCATTCAAACGAATGAAGAAAATTCCACCATTGCAAGAGAGAAACGATGGTCCCTATAAAAGTTTTAATTTTGAAAGTAAAAAATGTAAATCTCAGGAAGCAGTCAACTAAATTTTTATTTCCGTGGAGTTTGCTTGAAAAGAAGGCATCGTCAGCAGACGCAGTGTTAACTTAAGTCCTTGGGTTGCTCTCGAATAAAAAGAAATCTCTTTGAGCTTCAAAACCACAAAATTTATATTGAAAGCGCCGCGAAATTTATATTGAAAGAAATATTTACCCACAAAGTAACTCGGGAAGACCTCATTTTGATTACTTCGCCGAGTTAAATACGTTCAAAAGATGCTTTGATATTTTATTCGGAATGTTTTAAATGACCAAACGTAATTCAGGGATCTACTCCAACTCCATTTGAATACTTCCATGACTAAAAACTGCTTTGATCTCCATTTTGCTTTTTCTTGCAATTTTAATCTTCCGTCCTGTCCTACTTATTCACCTTATCTCCATTTTGCTGCTTTCCTTACCTTCCAAAACTGATTTCAGATGATTTCACGTATTCAGCACCTCATCCCTACCTAAGGATGAAAAGGTGAGGTTCGAGCTCTCCTCAGACTAAGCCATACACGCGGGAATTTCTCACATTCATGTTAAGGGCCCATTTCCCCTTACCTGGGACAACTCACATTGAAGGATATCTACGTTTGAGGGTGTTCAACATCTTCAGCCGGGATTCAAATCCATGACCATTCGCTTAGAAGCCAAGTAGACCATCCAACTCGATAACAAAAATGAAAATATCTCACCCAATATAGTGATATTAGTGATCCGAAGAAAATCAACACCAGACAAAATATCACGATGAATGAACTGATGAATATCCGATAGAAACATATTATCATCATCCTTCCTGCGCCAAGCAAATCCTGAGATTATTTTGCCACAGTTCTTCATTCAATTCTCTTATCAGCTACGTATTTCTTCATACTCGCTTATTCCATCGCTAGTTATCTAGCTTCCAAAATAACAGAATCCATTCATCTCTTCCAGTTTTTTAGTCTCCACTTCTGTTCTGCTGTATGCAAGTACCCTTGTTATCTTTGCGCTAATTTTTAGCTCTATATATGGTAATATCTTATCGGAGGGACGATTTATAACGAGTGATATATCACGATATTTCAACAAAAACTCCACTGTATGAGACCTGTCTTGGAAAAGTATCGTAAGGTAAAAGAAGAGATCGATAAGCCGAAAAATATTTAACGTCCACAGCCTTCGCTGAAGCTTAAGAGTGACAGCTCTCCAACAGAGGCCCGTGCCAAGACGTCTTCTAAGGCAGGTAGGGAATAAGGGATGGGTGAAATATTCATCGCACCCTTGGAGCAGCGTTCTCCTTTAGATAGCATCTCCAATGCTTTCCTTGGTAACGTTTCCCTAACATTCCATCAACCTCCACCCAAATACCTCTCCTCACTTTTCCCTTCCTTAATTCTCTCCGAATCACACTCAGTATCTTCGACCCTCGTCTCGATCCTTATTGGATAGAACTAGGGTTCTGGCACTTTGACCCAACCCACAAGACTACGGGAATAGAAGTTACACTGAAAGGAGTATAAGATAATCAGACGGATCGAAATATTTTCAACAATTCTACAGACAAATACGCAGAACGGGTCAGAGAAAAATGGCCCCTTGAGGAAGTGGCCGCTTATTGGAGTAGTAAGATGTAAGGTTTGAGTTATAATGAAATGACCCATTACTAACTTTCCTAATTCAAATTGGCATGGTTATTTTCTTACGGTTTTAAGATTATAATATAATGACTATGTCGCATTAAGAATAAAGCAATACTGGTTGGATGCCACGAAGAGGTTTCCAGCGTAGAAATGAGCAGTTCCCGAACGATATTTCAAATTTCTATTTCGAAATAAAGATCAGAGACTGTTCGCATGATGATTTCCCGGTGGCTGAAATACCATCTCTTTGCACACACCTTGAATTAAGTAGTGCTTGACGGTTCTTGACCGTGAAGTATTCAAAATCTGAGGCAAATATTGGCAAAAAATGTAATGCAACATTTTAATTAGTATGTAACAAACACAGGAAATATATAATCCCAATTGCCAACTTCTTCAGGAGTGGGTTTTTCGAAGTTTTATAATTATTTCATAACCTCTATCTTCAATCTCTCTATTTACATCAATCGGAACAGGTCCCAAAATCGACTTTCTCCACTTGGATAGAGGGAGGATAAGCAACGAGTCATTCAGGGCTTTCGTGTTTATTATTACAGGGTGATATGATATGAATCTAGTGCTTAAGTCGCACTACTGTACTAAAAACCTATCATCATCTCTTTCCATGGAATCTTCTGGTCCTCTCGTTGCTATCAGAGATACAGCGTGATTTAGACAGCGATGTTATTATTTCTACTGCCACATGCACGACATAAAATTTACCATACACTAAATGGTGTAACGTCAGACGTTTGTTATTTTTCAAATCCTCTTTATTTTCTTCAAAATATAGTTAATTTTTTTGCCTCCCTAATTCGATCAATTCTCCCTTTCAATTCCATTCTCAACAATACTCCTCTCCTTCCATCAACAACTCCCTAACAACATTAAATATTAGAATTCATTAAACATCAAAAGCATTTAAATATCAAATGTAACAATGGAGAAAATAACTTTAATAGTTTTTTAAGTTACTTTGAAAATCACGTAAGAGAAGTCAACAGTTCCTTTTAGCTGGCATCAGAGAGTAAAAGAAAAATTTAAAAGTGACACAACTTAATTAAATGTTAAAATTAGACCAGAAAAGAAAAAACCTTCTTTATCTTTTTTTTTTAATATAATTTTTTTCCCACCATTAGAGATAGAAGACGGCGCGGACTTGGAAGAATTAACTGCGAAGCGAGAAATCTGTGACAAATCTGCGAAACGGGGAAAATCTGCCGGCCGAACCGTCATACTACTTTTTTTTATTCCTCCGTGAGTGCGAAGATGTCCCCGCTAACTGAGATTAATGATAAGACAGCAGGTCCTATTTCGTCCGCCTCAAGGCTTGTCAAATGCTGGGGAACGCTTTTCAGCGGTACTCCTGAATTAGAATAATTTTTTCAATCGCTGCATATTTAGCGTTTTGAAATGCGTATTATTTCCGGCAATAATTTATTAAGTAGATATCCATATTAACTAACCAAGGATCACGCTTGAAACATCCATTTCCCGCTAATTCTACAATATCTCGTGCTTCTAAAGAACCATATGGTCAAGTAATGGACAAGTAAGTGATTCCTTGACATATTATATTATAGAATTATGTGAGATTTCACATAGGTTTACATTCAATGTGAGAATTTTGGCTAAGCTTATTACCGGACCAAATATGTCGTAACATGCAAAATTAGTAGATTAATGTCAAATAATCCCACCGAATCAGAATAAAGGTACGTTTTCATAGACGCGTTTCAGGCGAACCGACGCGAAAGCGAAATTTTCAGCCAATCAGAAGCTCGGATTTCTTCGTGTGATACCGCGTACGTTCGCCTAGCTTCGCGTCTCCCGAGATGAAATATGTTCAACTTTCGACGCGTGGGACGCGTATAATCTCAAACATGGCCGACCAGCGAGGTTTCGTTGATGAAGTTATCATTTCGGAAATCCGGGTAATTAGGTAGAAATGATTTTGTTTTTATTATTTGTGATGGCGATAAAGTTTTAATTTTATTTACGTTCATTTTTCTGTTTATTTCTGCTTTACATTGCAATGTTATCCGTAAGCCGGTGCATCAAAGACAATGATTGAACAGCGTATTATCATGGATATTAAAGCTGTTAGGAGATGTTAGTGTATTTCGACACATAAAAACCTTAATTGGAGGTATTCCTGAGGCATAATCATTTGCGATCATGTTGAATGACGTGATTAAAGTCGTCATACTAGACGCAATCCATGCTAAGGATATCACCCAGCACGTTAAAATAACCTCTAGATCGATGTAAAAAGCGTACAAACAAAGTTTTCTTGCGCCTATGCACTAGATATGGATATGGAGTAACTACTTAGTGCAATTGTGTGCATCAAGTATTACTCTTAAGCTTACTAAGGGAAAGTTAAATCACATCTTATTCACATTTCAACGCAAAGGTTGATTATGAACATTAATAAAATATTAGTATGTTTGTGTAAGCATTGTTTATGGCAACCGATTTAGCCCAGTGGTTAGCGCCCAACGCTACCATGCGGAGGGCCCACGTTCGATGCTGCTAGCAGGTGTGTTTTTTTTTTACTTTTTTATGTATATTTTTGGTATAAACTTACGTTAAACTATTAATTTTATGATTTTAAATCATAAGAGTGTTTTCTGGATTGAAAATATTTCACATGTGCACGCTACGTATGTTTTATTATCTTTTGATTTTGATAGTTTTTATCGAACTGCTGTGGCCATTTCGGTATCAATTACCAAACCAGTTTGATATAATTTATCAAATTGGTTTGGTAATTGTTACGAAATTTTTCAATGATCCATATGACGACCGAAAATTTTGATAAATTTCATCAGAATTCGATAGTTCTAACTAAACCATTTCTGGGGGCATTCTTAAGTAATTAAAAAATGACTCGCGGTCGTTAAGCCTCATCTCTTGGAGGAGATGATGGTAGTCTCCCTGCCTTCTGCGTTCCTCAAATATTGGACGAACCCACCACCTCTTTCTTGCATATCGCCGTCTTCTTAGTAAAACAAGGCCCATTAAGGCATTAAACCTTCATTCCATTTGTACAGGATTCAATGGCAGTACTGCATCCATTTCTTCCCTTCAAATATGTTCGCAGAAATACACTCCCGCGCAAGCACATCCTACGCGCAGGTTCGCTTTCGCTTGCATGTGAACGGTTCACGCGAATACGTGACGCGTATTGTCGCGCGCGTGCGCCTCTGACGCGTCTATGAAAACGTACCTTAAAAGATACACTGAGTTCTATGATCCACGAAAATTTTATAGGGTGGTTTCATATTGTTTTTTTATTGCTTAAATCGAAAGATTATTACTCCTGGAGTACGTTTTTCACGCTCTTAGATTTTTTAAAGACAATATCTATTTTTCGCGATTAAATGAAAAGTGAACATTTTCAAGCGCGCGAAAACGCGACGGCTAAGTATGAATGCTTGGAAAAGCCCGTGTGACGTATTTCTGGTTCCCGCTGCCACCATGTGTGGTGACCTTAGGTGGAGGCTTTGAGCGCCGCTAGGATGCAGGCTGCTAGCAGGTACCAAAGCACCAAGCTAGCAGGTAGCGCTTGGCTTAAATAAGGATTATTAATACCTTATCACTCGAAGGAAACTTTCTGACTAAAGGCAATTTTGTAGATATTTTTTTAAGAGATGTTTCCTTGAGCTCTGTGCCTCATGCATGCATTGGTAATCTCAGACGATGTAAAACTCCTATCTACTCGTATAGAAACTAGGTCCCTGTGACGTCACGTGGAGTGGAATCTGGCCTTTTTCAAGTGAGGTTAAAATTGATCATTGACCATTAACATTCGTCTAAATTGGGATTTCTAAAGCAAAATAATTTTTATATTATGAATACCCAAATGGTGGGTGAGGAATCGCAATCAATGCCTTTCGTTTTCTCTGATGAAGGAAACTACCCTATTGACTGACCCAGGTGTCGACATGTACTCTAAGTATGTCATTTTCAAAGGTACATAGTGTAAATGTCGACACCTGGGTCGGTCTATTAAACTTTTGTGGAGCATACAACTCAGTGTATCTTTTATCATGTTTCCTGTCTCCAAGTTTTTAAGAGCCTTAAGTTAATCCCACCGATTGTTAATTGAACGTGGGATAAAGTTCCATCAGATATATATCGGTTTAATAGCGGTTCCCTATCCCTATTTATCTTTCCCTGAAGTATATGGGCCCAGTTATTAATCGCACTTTCTATTCTATTGCAGCTCTATAATAAATACGCCCAATTTTGATAATGACTCCCAAAGAAGAACACGGAAAGGCCTAAAGTATTGCCTTTATATTTATCAATTTAACAGTTTATATGATGAGAGTTCTCCTGCCTCCATGACTTCCAAGTAATTCGCTAGCTAAAATTACGATTTACGAACTCAGCAATCTTTCCCTTCAATTTTCAATTAACTTCAATTCCAAGCACGAGACTTCCACACTTGTAAAAAAAAAAGAGCACCGCGCAGCAAGTATCAAAAAATAAATATTTTCAAGATGATATAGATTTCAAGAGAATGGCTGGGATGGATGGAAAAATATGGTAAAAAGTTTGAGAGTGAATTGAATTTTCTTCCCACAAAAAACGAACTTCTTCCGATTAATATTCATTTTCATCCGATTCATTGGACGTTGTGCGCGGTCAAATGGGCCCAGTGGCGGCTCATTGGTACTGAGCCGCAGCCCTGCATTCATTTCATCTATATCGCCCTCCCTCACAGGACCCAGGGCTACTTCATTATCGGAAGAGAGGCTCTATCCGGTTTGTTCGGGAAGGTTCAATTCCATCGACTATCCAGAGGTCCTCATTAGACTCAAGAACCCAGAGGTGACGCTTTTGCGGGCGTGAGTAATATCCGTCCTCTCCGGAAGATAGCAGCACCTTTGAACTCGTCCGTTCTCCACGGTTACAACGAAGGGGACTTCATAGAGGAGGCACAATTCCATCCCAATAGAAGGATGATTTCTGTTGCCACTTCGGTCGCATTTTAATCGGCTTTCAAAAATGTCCGCGGCGCGGTGATGAGTGCAAAGCGATACACTTTTTTTCCAATATTTCCCAGAACGATCGTTGCAATAACATAAATAGGAAATGCTCATAATTCACTAACTTATTATCAACTTTGTAGTATTCCATTAATATTTTACTTGTATATTACACTACTACTTATACCACTTCTTTATTGCATAGCGCGACCAGGGTTTCATTGAATTTTCATCATGTTCAGGTGCAAATAATGATCTATTTATCTTATTCTTGTTACCTAGTTACCTGATGAATTTTAAACCGGATGCCAGAATAGGGGAAAAGGATGGGTAAAGATATTCATTTATCAGAGTACTGTCCTGACTTTCGATAATTTTTAAAATTCCTAACTGCTCTCTAGAGTCCAATTCACGGCGGTCATTGCATACTTTTAAAATATTCGTTTTAAAATCGCTCCTATGGCAGTTGCTAATGAAGTTTTTAGCAAAATTACTTATTCTAAAAAATTTCTAGAAAGAACATTTAAGTGCTTACAAAAATAACAAAGATGAAAAAGTGATTGGAGTGGTGTTAAAAAGTGAAGGAGTGGAGTTCTAATATGATGTTCTCCGGATCGCTCTGAAAGATCCTCCTCTATCCTCAGTTGTTCAAGCAATCTTAGCCTAGCGCGCAGCCTCCGAATCTCTAGCAGCTCCCAGCCTAATTCGCTTTATATCTGCGTAACGCTGTCTGTAAGCCCTCAGTATTTTTTGAAGGATCGCTCAGCTTTCACTTGTATTTTATTAAGCTCGCGGATTAAGTCTTTCTTCATCGGATCCCATACTGTAGTAGCATAGAGATTGAGAATAAATGGATAACTCCACGCTAATCGCTGTAGTTGCTACAGAACTTTATGAAAACCGAAAAAAATCGAGCTGAGTTACGGCATTAATCTGGATTATACGGGACGGATTGGGGATTTAAATGTCTAGTCGCTTCGATCAATGGGCACACATCAGACTAGAAACCATAAATATTTCATTCAGGATTTTCCACAGCGATTCCATTGATTCCCATCGGTAAATGGTGGCGCTCCAGTCGCTAGCATACTTATCAGCATTCGTATTAGCCCGCAAATGATACGCTACAACACGAATGTGGTCGTTCATTGCTTAAAATTTAGCTCAATGTATGTTCAATTAAGCTCAATTATTCAAGAATTGCCGCGAGAAAAAAATCCCCTGGAATGGGAATGGAACCACGGACATTTGGCTTTCCGGGCCACTGCACAGACCACTACGATATCCAGGTTCTTTAATTCCCATGGCAATTATACCGAGGCTCATGGTACTAGGTGTTAGGCCCTCGCGGTCCATCAAGGATGGCAACGCGAGGGTGAAGGACTTCCAAGGGGACACAACCGGTTGAGAGCCACAAACCTACGCTAAAGCCGCGCAAAGCGGTATGTGTAATATTTCTAATCCAGCCGCGTGAACGGCGGTGAAATATACAAGAGTTGCCATCAGAGAAAAAAAATATTAATTAAAGCTTAATTAATTAATATTACTCTCGATTATATTAACCAATATATTATATTAACCAATAGTTTTAACAAAAAACGCATTCAAATAATTTCAAGTGGAAAGCATTTCTTTCAGAACGATGTGTAAACATGTGATACTGTAGTCCAGCAGTTACGGTATTCGACTTCCATGTCAAAGTCCTAAGATCGATTCTCGTCTATCGACCTACCGATCCTCGCCCCGCTAGTAGCAAAAGTTGGAGTGCAATTTAATACGCGGGGACCCGGTTCACATTAGGACTGCTAATACTACCAAGTGGGGCCTCCGATAGGAATAGATACTCTATGCTAGAAACCTAGATTCGATGCATGGACGTACCCAGCGAGGGACAGGGGGGGCAGCTGTCCCCCCCTCCCTCGAATAAAAAATCGCAAAAGTCTATTAGCAAAATCATTACTGAATTGAAACGAAAGCATTCAACAAATTTTCTTTAAACCCACGAAAAATGATATACATTAGTATAAAATATGTAACTAAAATAAAACTTTTTTCAAGGAAAAAATCTCATAAACTAATGTCACAACTTGGTTCCCCCTCCCCCAGGCCATGGCTTGCCACCCCCCCCCCCCCCCCCAGTTATGATCCTGGGTACGCCCTCGAGGTATGGTATGGTATTTGGAGGAGATGACCGACAGCTGAGGTCATTTGCGCCATGACGGAAGGGTAGGTGAGGAAGGGTAGAGAGAAACCCGGCGTCGGCATTAGCCTGCTCTTAACGCAAGGCTCCAAGGGGACCACGGCTTAACGTCCCATCCGACGGACGGAGTGTTGCACTTGAAATATCCTCCAAACAACATTCAAGCAGGGATCAGGCAGTCTCTGAAAATTCTCTGCCGCTGCCGGGATTTGAACCTGGGCCCACCGGGTGGGAAGCCAACACTCTAGCCACCACACCAACCCGATCCTCTACGCCCTTGAGTCGTTGCTTTTACGTGCCCGAGTAATATCCGTCCTCTCCGCTGCGCCTTTGAAATCCCGCGTCCCACCGGGATATCTTCGAGTCCAGTGGTCCGCTAGGTCATAAACTCTGGACATCTCGTTCTAAACTCAAAGGGAAATGATCCGATCCCGTTCCCACGCGGCAAGCAGAGCGGTGTCCAGCCTCCAATACTCTCAGTCCAGTCCGGCGATCCTCTCGCCGGCTTTAAACGTCCAAGTTCATTCTGTTCGACTCGATGGATTCCGATCCCTCCGCTGATGTTAATGCGGTCTAGGGTTTCACAATGCTCACACGGACTGTTGACTATTGGGCCGGCAGGCTAGATGGCCGGTTGGTTTAGATTCTGGGAGTCTCCTAGGCGGTCGGCTATCGTTCCACGCTGGTGGACGGCAGTCTACTCCGCAAGGATTTGCTTCACATGGGACGGTGGATGTGCCCGATTAATATACCCGAAGCGGAAATATATCCAGTGATCGTATATTCCAGGGCGATCCAGGAGGGCACAGGGGCCTGGCAGGCAACCGGTCTTCTCATATTTTGGATTAGGAACAAAACACAACAATTGAGGACCTTAGAATGCAAGGGGGCTAAAAGCAATTTTTTAATTTTGGAGATAAATATCAATAATGGTTCGCGAGGTACAGAATACTGTTTTGGCAAAGGGATCCAAGTGAATCACTAATAAGCATATGCATATAGAATCAGTGATTTACATGTGTATCTTTGTTACAAGAATATTGTGTACAACATAAACCATTTTATCTCCAAAAATAAAATTGCAATTATTCCCCTTGAGGTCTAAATTACTGTACGAAATATTCTTTCTATTTCAATATAAAATTTAAAAATGCAAATAAGTTACACATATAATAACGAGAGTTGGCTTTTATGTTTCTTTAGACAGTTTATATTTTCTATCACTAACTCGCGGTCAATAGCAGATGAATCAGTGCGGGTTATTTTCCTCTTTGCATGGCATGCTCTGTGTCGCCTTGGTGATTTTCTGACTTACGCGTCTTACCATCTCGGTTCGCTAGCTTCTATTTTTATTTTAATAGAGATATAGCTATTCATACCTGAAAGAAAAGCTTATCATGTACCCTCTACATTTAACTCTATTAATTTTTGCACAAAGCAAAACGTGCCTAATGCTAACGGGACCGTATTTAAAATCTTGTCAATATTTTAAGTCTGGGGAATCACGTGTCCCCCTGAAGTAATACGCTGATATGATAATAGGGTGGTTCCCTATTTTTTATTGCTTAAATCGAAAGATTATTACTCCTGGAGTACGCATATCACCCTTTCAGATTTTTTAAATGACGATATCTATTTTTCGCGATTGCATGAAAAGTGAAATATTTCAAGCGCGCGAAAACGCGATGGCTAAGTATGAATGCTGAGAAAAGCCCGTGTGACGTCGTTCTGGTTCCGGCTACCACTTTGTGAGGCCACTTTGGTGCGAGGCTATGAGCGCCGATACCATGCAGACTGCTAGTAGGTAGCAGAGTACCCTACTAGCAGGTAGCACTTGGCTTAAATAAGGATTATTATTACCTTATCAAACGAAGGAAACTTTCCGACCATAGGCAATTTTAATAGGTGATAATTAAGAAATGTTTCCCTGAGATCTGGGGCTCATGCATGCAATGGTAATCTCAGACGATATAAAGCTCCTGACTACTCGTATATCATTGGGTCACAGTGACGTCACGTTGAGTGGCATTGCTTGGCCTTTCACAAATGAGGTTAAAATTAACCATCAACTGGGATTTCTAAAACCAAATAATTTGTATAATTATGAATACACTAATGGTGGGTAACGAATCGCAATCAATGCCATTCGTTTTCTTTGATGAAGGAAACTACCCTATTGATAAAAAAAAAGTTCTGCTCATAATCTAAAAAATACGGTAAGAGTACCGGCATTCAAATGAATCTACCTTTACCGGTAGATCAAATCGAATGATAAAAATAATAGAATTTCAGTTGGGGTATTTTTGCGGCAACGGCTTCGGCATGCTCCACCTTGGAGGCCAACATCAAGGGGTCAAACTTTGGGCCCCTGCCTCTTGCCCGTCGGTCAAACGTCCAGTGGGAAAAAATTAAACATTAAGTTCCTTCGAACGATCTCCGATAGTGAGGATATAAAAAGCTGTTTTTTCTACAGTTCCCAATCCTCCGGGAGCCTTTCCTTTCGCAAAACTCAAGGAAATACTAAGCCGGAAGTTTATCTTCTCTTCCTGGATCACCTGAGCGAATCCTGACCAATATAACTTTTAAAAAAAAGCAAGGATCTTTTCAAAATGGCTTCCACACATTGACCGTGGATGATGACTTTAGGCTATTCCGTCGAGCAGTATAACTAGCACTGTACCGATAGTCGAAATGGTTGATTGATCTCTGAATTTCCTTCGGGTTTTTACCGCGTCTGTTGGCTTTTTTTGGCAAAGGTTTAGCTGACATCGCAGTCAGCTTCTTTTGGTCGAAGGTGATTAAAAACAGTATTCTATCATCTTTCCGTGTAATCAGTAATTCATTGTGCATTCATTTTATTTCTTGCCTTTGAAGTCGATAGTTATATCAACTTTTTGCGCTTGCAATGTATGCCATAACCATCGACTTCTACTGCGTTCAAAGTTGATCTGCTTCAACTTTGCTAATGGATCGAATCAAGATCTCAATCGATTCGTATTCCCTTCCCAGTTGCTGTAAAAGTTGAAACAGTTGCCTGACGTAACAGTACTTAAAAACGACATTTTGTCACAGTTATAAACAGAGAAATATCCAAATATTTATGACTAGCAATTCAGTCACCGAAATTCATCGCTAAATTTAGTAGTGAAATATATAAAAATTCACGAGCTTACAACTCAAAATACGATTGTAAGATTTAAAATTTTATAAGATAACTATTCCAGCTCGTACCATGAAAAAATTATCGAACCATCGCTTTCAGTGATAAATCAGCCATTCATTTTTGTCCACTCAACGAATACTTGCAAAAGAAGAGATGATGTTCATTTTTGGCGTTCATCCCTACTCCACCTCTATATTCCGCGGAGAAAGATACTTTTCTTCGAAATCAAATATTTCTAGATATTTGCATCAGCAAACTCAAATATACCCGCCAAATCAAAATTACACTTCATGCTATAGTATAAATTAAGTAGCTCTATTCTCTCGAACTAAGAGTTTTAACAAAAGTTTTTGCATTCCAGTTCCAAAAGTAAGAGAGTAATACTCGCTAAAATTTATAATGCAATCAAACTTAAACCATCATCAAACACAAATTTTAGCCCATACATTCATGACAGTAATAAAACAAGTTGACATTTATGCTAGAATAGTCTTATGGTCGATTTTAAATCGCTTAATGTCAAAGAAGTACCTTCCCAACGAATATTTCTTGAATTGTACAGGATTTTTAAGCTTAATATTAAAAGCTTTTTATGTTTATCCAGTCGTTAAACCACACTCTTCATCTGGCATAGCGCTGGAAGTTACTTTTCAAGCATGGCTTTGCGGGCTACAAGCAGAGTCCCATGTTCAGCGGCGCGGATATATTTCAAATTTTTATGATGTTTTGAAGCGGTCCAGAATTTCGACCATCACAAATGGCCTTCCCATGTTTTCGTTACTGGCCAAAAAAATAACAACAACAATAATAAACCGAGAGGCTAGGCACATTCGGACGGCAGCTGACCAGTCCAGATGAAGGTCGTGAACTAAAAGGATTCCTCGAGGAGCCTCTACGATTAATTCATTCATCCTCTCACAACGTCAGCGTCCACATTTTAGGGTGGACCGGGACACGTTGGAAATATAGAGCTGGCTGGGCCCCTTTTTATGCAATATCTAATGTAGGCTCAGCTTCATTTATAATTGTAAAATTTCTTTAACATATTTTTGCAACTGTCACATTCGCCCGCAATTATTAAAATTTTCGGCTAATTTAGTATGTATGCAAGTTTACACTATTGTTTCTCAAGTGTTATTGCAGCTCATGGTATCCCAAGAGTAATTACTGGCGACAAGATGCCTTTTAACTCTCTTTACTTCCGAAATTTTGTAAATTATTGGGGAATAGGGTTAAGAACAAGCTCGCCTCTTTACCCTGAATCAAATGGACTGTCTGAAAGAGGAGTTCAAATCTGTAAGGTGATGCTAAGAAAATGTAATGAAAGTCGAGATGATGTTCATCTCTCACTGTTGGAATATTGAAACACTCCTCTCTCTGGCCTAGGTGCATCACCAGCTCAGTTACTAATAAGTCGAAGGCTAAGGTCCAAATTGCCTAATAGTAGCAAATAATTTTTATACGACAGGAGATAAAAATTTTAATTCAGACAAACATTTTTGGATTATGAGTGTATCTATCGCAAAGTATTGAGCTTTATCGGTTAATAAATATCGAGTACACTTTTTAATGAGGAAAACATATCGATTTCCTTAGCACATGGATATTATTAGGTACATTATGTATTTTTAAGGTCAAGATACAGAAACCTCTACATAAATTCCCATGCTTTTGTTAGGGGAGTGCCATACTGCCCCGGTGCTTTTTTTCACGAAAGAAACGTATATTTTCCACAAACATATAATTCATTACAAACCCCATTAAATGTCCCTCGGAAAGAATTTCATCCGTTTTAATTACTCTCCTCGTTTATTCGTCGGAAGGCAAAAGAAATTGGCTGCATTTAGTGTACCGAGAAATAGTTTTGAGAGACCAAACTAAGCAGAACAAACCTCCCGCCGCAAGAATTTGGATCTTAGTTCCCATACGAGCTGAAGTCATGAAATGCGTACCCTCTGTTTTCTTAAAGAGTCCAAATTGTCTGGTTCATTTTGTATGCATCTAGTTACCCATGAATTCGTTTAAGAAGGTACCAATGTTGCATGGGCGTACCCAGCGAGGCGCAAGAGGGGAAAGCTGTCCCCCCCTCGTCTAGACGCAAAAATCACAAATGTCTGTAAGGAAAATAATATTTTTTCAAGCAAATAATTTGACAAACTAATAAAGAGCTGTTACAGTTTCCTTAAAATGTTGGTTTCATTCACCTTTTCCATGCTATAATCTTACCTATAGCTTGAACAACCATGGTTTCCCCCCTCCCCTAGTTTTGATCCTGGGTACGCCGTTGCAATATTGTCAAATGAGTACACATGTAGTCATTTTCGCACTTACTCGCGTTGTCATTGAAGAACTAATTATTTCGCTTCAGTAGATAATTATGTAGCTATTTGAGTACTCATGCTGTCATATACAGCCCATGGCTTACGTAATGAATTGCGCGGAATTTCATATTTTTATATGGGTAGTCATTTAAATACTCACCTGAATCTCGTATGACACTTCCCAATTTAAAATTATTAAAATTAAAAAGAAGAACTTTGTGCTTTCACATGAATATTTATTGACACATTTACACGACCATGGTTTCAAAGTTAGACGTCATCATCAGGTGACCTTATCGTTAGACGTCATCATCACCTTATGATGACGTCAAACGTTGAAACCATGGTCGTGTAAATGTGTGAATAAATATTCATGTGAAAGCACAAAGTTTTTTTTTTATTTTAATAATGAATCGCTTTCACAAAGTTACGCCCCAAACAATCAACTTCCCAATTTATTGGTCAATCCATTGGATATTGGATTGTAGTCCAACTGACACACACCAATTCATAGTCCAATATCCTTTTCACAATATTGGACACAATTTCTGGCCCAATCTGGAATTTAGAACAGGTTCTATTTTCTCGCGGCCAATCTCCAATCAGAAGTCAGTCATGTTGACCCCTAGTGGCCAAAACGAGAAGCATATTGTAAAATATACAGTTTGGCTGAAAAATATTGGTTTTGCTCTGAGAATTCGCTTGAATATTCTGAAATGTGGACGAAAGAAGTTGTTTCACTATTGATTGAAGCGTACAAATCACACAAATGCTTATACAATGTACAATCATCAAAATACAATGGCGTTCTCTAGCGGGACATTAGAACACTATTTTGGCGGCCAATATTGGTGTAAATATTGATTCGTGTCGTACGGTACGTAACGCCCAATATTTTTTTTAAATATATTATGCGCCGATTTCTTGGTCAATAAATTGAAAAGTGTCATACGGGCTTTTATTTATTTCGCTGAGTACTCAAAGTACTACTAAAAGCATTTTTAGTGAAATTTGCAAAATAATCACCGGGTTATATAGCCGTGGATGGTCCTGCTGCCGGTGAGTATATATACCACCTCTTCAACGGCGATGATTGTATGCAAAGTGCGTACGCGGGACAATTTTGACCAAACAATTGGGTAAGGGACCAGTGTAACCTTTTCATTGCTAGTGAAGGAGAATTAGAAAGACAGGCTTCTAGTGAGCGCGTGCAAAACAACTCAAAAATTAGGAAGACTAAACCTAACCGACATCGGAAGCCGGTAACGGCCTTGATTGGTCCTAAACATGAGATTACCAAAAATACAATTTTCTGATGATTTTTCACAACTTTATCATCTTTTTGTTGCATTAGTATACATTTTGTTCATTTTATTTTTTGCTGTTATTTTTTCATTTTATCACTTTTTTCGTTTGAACAATTTTATGTATTTTTTTGGTTTTGCAGTATTGTATGCAGAATTACATTTTGAACAGGATAAATAATAATGAAAGCAAAGACAAAGGAAAGAATTCGTTATTAGCGAACTAATGTTTCTTTTGGCAGTCTGTAGCTTTTGAAGCGTTTGGAATGTACAGGGTAATCCCATAGATTTTCTGTAAGCGGGTTGCGTGGTAGGGAGTTTTGCAATCGCACAGCTTGTGGCATAATAAACTCGTGTATTTTTGGAATTTTATGAGCGCGTTTTATTTCTACAAAGTGTATGAGTTTACGTTGGTTGTGATGTAGCGCAGAGTTCGATTTTGGAATGTGCGACAGCGTACGCGTGAAATATGACAAACAATTCTTTAGGCTGTTTTACACGGGGTACGGAATTGTGCCGGTTAGAGCTGCATTATTTTCTAAAATGGCGTGGAATTTCACGAATGCATGAACTAAATTAGAACAGGGGCTATTTTGCCGTCTCGCATCCACGCATTCTCGCATTTTTTCTAGCAATTCACCGCTTTACACGACGCAATTTTGATTGCGCCTTCGCACGTACGTCAGATTGCGCAATTCCGTGTACCGTGTAAAACGGCCTTTACACCACTCAAGTACCCCCGGAGCAAATTTCTGGCTACAGGCCGGTCTCAACGGTCACCTCTTTGAAGGGGCAAAAAAACCGAGGGACCCCTCAGCGAAGCAGGTAATCGATCGGTCTCCAAGGAGGCCTTCTAGATGCGATAATCACCCTGTTTCCTTGGATCCTCTCAGTGAGCAACTACTTGCTCCTAATCTCCCCAAGAGCGTAGAATGCTCCAGAGACTTAATCACCGGTCCTGCACGTCTACCGAGTTTTCCGCTTCGCCGATAGTTTAAATAGAAATTTCAAGAGACGCCTCTTTTCTTTCAAAAGCGTAATCTCTTAAGCTAGACATGTCTTCCATTCCAACTTCTTATTTCCTGGAAACGTTAAATTATAATTTGATGGGCTCTCGTTTTAAAAGCTGAATAAGTTAAATACGTTTTAAAGTTAAAGTTTTTAATGGAATAGTAGGTAAGTAACCTCCTAGTCGAGACATCCATTCTATTCCGTGGCCTTCTCATTTTCTGGAAACGATGGATAAAATTCGCTCATTCAAAAAAAGTCATTTTTAAGTTTTAAAAAAAGTTTAAAAAGTAGAAAAAAGTTACTTTTATCGAAATGGAAGAATTGTCATCAGCGTACATGCACCTATGCTTTTCCATCGCCGTAATTCCCAAAAATAATTGAGTAGTTTGGATTTAAATTCATTTTTAAGTTTTTTTCACTTAATTCGAAGAAGAAAGTCGGACATGAAAGTTCAAATTTACAATGGGCGACCGCACTTTTAAATGCATTTGGAATTTAAAGAACAAGGCGATAAGAACTAATAATTTCATAAATTGTGTAGCTATCGGACTCCTTCAGGGTTATAGTTAGACTTATTTCAACTTTATAATGAGGAACAATATTAGCCAAGCCAAGAGACATTTTGAAACTGTTTAAAATTGAGTTTTAAAGATGATATGGAGATATTGTGCTCAAATATCAAAATTTATAAGTTGTAACAAATTTTATTTCAGATTTAAAAGGAAATTTTTGCTAAAGTTTCTATGATATAGGTTTTCAACTAAGTCCGAACCAAAACCATTACATACTTAATTTCACCACATAATTTTTTCATTAAAATATTTTGAATTCGTTAATTCATTTTTTTTATTTCTCTAGACTTCCATATAGCTATCACGATCAATCCCTTTGATTTTAGTCATTATTCTGCCACGCCAAATTTCGAACGCTCCTAACCTTGACTTCCTTACATAAGTCATTCCTTTTCATGTTCCTATCTCAAAAATGTAACTTTTACATAAGTATTTTCTTGGAAGGAAAATATATTTTAGGCACGGGTAGATGCTGAAAAGATTAAAAAATTATTTCCTACAATTTAAATATACCGGAATAGCCGCGGCGAAAACTTAACGGAGTCACCCATAATGCACAAATTGTACGAAAATTCCACACAGAAAAAATCATTCGCACTCAAAAATCAAATCATTCTGTATTTATCGAATTCGTCCATGGTTGTAAATTGACCTATTTCAATTCAATGGTTTCCGGCTCAACTTTGTGAAAGTTAAACTTCACAGTTCACAAAACAACTTCGTTTTCTTCCACGGATTTATTTAATTGGTACAACATATTTCAAGCTCAAGAGATACTTGAAAATGACCTCTTGAGGTTGAAACATGATGTACCAAGAAAATAAATCCGTGGAATAAAACGAAGTCGTTTTGTCATTTGTGACCTATTTCCACTTCATTATTAGGAACGATATTTGAAAAAGCAAAAGGCACTTTGAAACTCTTTGAAAAGGGTACGTGCCTTGATGATGTCTCCATGCTTCTTGGTTTCACCGCGTGGATTTTCTTTGCGACGACAGTTTCTCCGGTATTTCAATCGGCGTCTTTAGGTCGATGTCGGGATTCAATTTTTGGTGACTTATATAGTGCATTCTTGGCGCCAATTTTTCATGCTGGAGGCCGATTGGTCCACCTCCTTTTTTCTCGTATGACCCTCTTCCACGAGTTGTGGAGAGGATAGCCGTCTTCACAATTCTTCGAGGAGGATAACTGTCTTCTCTATTCATGTTTTTAGGTGTCTTGAATATTTCAATAGCCTCCTTTATTAGCCTGGGATAATATCTATTTTCTTTTGCAACAACTGGTGCTTCGTCAAACAGTATCTGGTGTCCGGGTTCACTCCAAGCATGCTCCGCAATGGAATGAAGACGCCGGTTGGAATACCAGAGTAACTGTCGTCGCAAATAAAATCCACGCGGTGAAACCCAGAAGCATGGAGACATCATCTACACAACGCCAACTACGCATCGGTATATGCCTTATCGTAAGAAGCATTCCACTAATAGATATAGAAACAAAATTTACCCATTTAGTTCAAGGAATGATCTTTTCCTCTGTGACATTTTCGCATTATTTACTCCATATACCTAAAAAATATACCTAAAATAGCGTGTTCCAAACTATCATGTAATACGACTAGGAAAAAGGCGTCCGAACGACCGGGAAAGATGAGTTCCATCAAGGCGATTATGAGGCGTGATGATTTATTATCTGGCTGCAACTTCCCCGCATGATAGTGAAGACTCAAGCCAAGACTCCAGGAGAAGAAATATTTCTCAAAGACGAGGAAGAGGTAATCCGTGGACAGAAAGCGGAATTATCACAAGAAATGGAAAGTGAAGAGTCAAACCGCATCCTGTAGACAGTAACCAAATCGTAACGAGACAGCGTGACCGCCAAAATTACCCCTAGACTCTAAAGAAGCCAGACAGACAGAACCCCATGGCAACAGCGATTTCGACGCGCAGATTACGTTACCAAGGGGGCAGAACAATGAATAAAACGGTCCCTCAGACCAATAAACCAAAAGGAACCTCGGCAGAAGACGTAAAATCTTCGACCGAAGAGCCAAAAGGGGTGTACTCTCATTTGGGGGGAGCGAGAAAACGATTCGGGCAGCGATGTCGCCATCTGAAAACGTCGCCGGGAACTTTGCGAAATTAAAACTGTCATTTGCCCCAACCCACTCCGTCACCATTCGGGAAACTTACTTTTACGATGCGACATTAAAGTTTCTCCTCAAACCTTACAGACTCATTTAAAATAGTTTCACCTCTGCCTCCTTGGCCCTTCTTTGCATGCTCTCGTCTGGCAAATGAAAGCTTAGGATTCGGAAAAAAGATATTTGACGGACTTTCCCTAAGATTCATGGATGAAAATCCGATTTCGGGTATTCGGGTAGATCTTCGGATTACTTCTGCTTAGATTCTTAGAGTAACAGTATCCTGGTGGTTATCTAAAAATGAAAAGGCCCTTAATCAAATGCGAATTGTCAAAAATGAAAGATTGAATTTTCATAATCTGCGAATAATATTGGGGATGCAAGGAAGCTTAAAGAGTAAAGAATCATTTTTATGAAATATAAGAGAGGGAAGAGAAGGAAAGATTTTTCTACTTCTAAATTATTCTGCTTCAAAATACTGCCTTAGGTGCTTATAGCCTGGTCATATTAGCCCAATTAATAGGGGTACCCTTGCATAGATTCCCAACAAGCTGAAAATGTACAGGAACGTTAGAAATACCACTCTTATGAAATCCTGAAAAGTCCCCATCGATCACATGTGTGCAAAAAATTTTATTCAAGGTCAAAGGCCAAAAAAGTGTTTTTTTTGCATTTTTTTGTTTCGGTTACTTTTACGATAAAAAAAGTTCAGACCAAAATTGTAGATCATAAATTATCTCCAAAATTATCACCAAACTTTTTTCTCTAACATTTACCATTTCGGGGAAAAAAGCATTCGAAAGTTAGCTGCAGCTGTATTCTTCGTAATATGCGTGGCTATATTGTTTATTGGATATCGAACATTATTGGACAGCTCCAGCTAACTTTCGAATGGCTTTTTTTCAGAAATGGTAAATCTAAGATAAAAAAGTGCAGTGACAATTTTGTATATAATTTCCTGATCTACAATTTTTGTATGAGCACTTTTATCGTAAAACTAACTCTTCCCGATGTCTTTACTGCAATGTCCATTTTCTTCTAATGTGCTAGTTGGCATTACTGGAAACCAAAAATTACGACAATAGCATAATAAGCGTTCACACGTGCTAGGTAGTTCACGGTGGCTCCGAAGTTACATAGTGGGTCGAACAAGGTGTGTGTCTTCGGTCTCGCCTCGCAAACTCGTCCTCAATAAAATAAAAAGTGCTAAGCGCACGGGGACAGGTAGTTTTTTCGGCAATAGTCTGCGATTCGGCTCTTTATTCCTTCCTCACACATTCCCACCTTCCCTTTTGTCGCCGGCCGCCCCGTCATCTTTTATTGCCTTCGAAAGGACCGGACGAGGTGCGTAGCGACCGCAAGGGCAATCATCTCCCTTTCCACTCCATATCACCCCGACACCTCCTACCCCCTCATGGCCGAGATGTCCTGTGGCACCTTTTTCATTCCACAGCTGGTGGCCAAAAAGACTGCCAGGGTGCCAATTTCTTTTCCTCCCCTCCACCGAAGAATTCCCGTTCTATTCCCGTCTGGATCCTTAGCGGTGTATGTCGGTATGTTCAAAGAGCGATTGTGGTCATCGGGATTAGAAGGCTGAAATTCTTCCATTGGCTCTTGATCGAACGAAGGTCACCGATCGTACATGGTCGATGACGATCGTGGAAATTCGATGGTTTTTTATGGGCTTCCATTATTTATACTCATCTAATTTCGATTCGATTAGTTGGAGCGGTTGTGGTCATCGAGATTATAGGGCTGAAAATCCTCCATTGGCTCTTGATCGAACGAAGGTCACCGATCGTGCATGGTCGATGACGATCGTGAAAATCGATGGTCTTTCATGGGCTTCGATTGTACTCAACTAATTTCGATTCGATAAATAAGAGCGGTTGTGGTCATCCAGATTATACGGCTGAAAATCTTCCAATGGCTCTTAATAGAATGATGGTCACCGATCGTAAATGGTCGATGACGATCGTGAAAATTCGATGGTTTTTCATGAGCTTCCATTATTTATACTCATCTAATTTCGATTCGATTAATTGGAGCGGATTTGCTAGTTTCTGCCTGAAAGTAGCGTTTGAGGAAACAATATAGTGATTTCACGGAAACAGATGCGTACGTGATACGGTATTTTTTAGAAACGCATTACTGTCGAAGTAAGCATTAAAATCTTGTGTGGACAATAAATAGCGCATGTCCCTTCTCCTAATAAGAGGTTATTTTTGAGTAAGGGCTTCTCTCTGCAGAATTGTTCATATTAGCGATTTGGACAGCGGGGTAGCCAGGAATGTTTTCCGGGGGAAATTTTTGAAAAACAGGGCACTAAGTAGAGGGTTTCAAACTAATTCTAAGACTTTTCGTAATCGAAAAATCTTCATTTTTCAAAGAAATCTTCTGTAAATTCATGATTTTTCGATATTTTGTTTTCTTTTATGAAGAAAAGTAATTGTGCTTTCCTATTTCGGGGTAAGGGGTACGGACCCCCTCGAACCTCCCTCTCGCTACTCCACTAGATTAGAGATAGCTAGCTATTTTGGGTATTATATTTTTAATTACCATTATTAATATTATCATTCCCGATTGCTTATGGTCCCCTAATCTACGATGGAAAAATCGTCAACCATCGGCTATCCATGCAATCCATGACTAATATTGCGTAGGCCATATGCACGATTTCTAGGCTTCAGTTGAGGATGGTTTAAGAATACCATTGCCAACAGTTCAGTGATTAGCCATCAGGAAAAAGTTGGTTTCCGACAAGTTGTAGGCAGGGATGGCAGGTGAAACAAAACGAAAATGTTTCGTTTTAGACCCGGAGCGAAACGAAAATACGAGGCCTTGGTTTAGTTTCGTTCCCGCACAAAATTAAACTCACCAAGGAGTTTAGTTTCGACCCGGGACGAAACTTTACTCCCATGAACGAAACTAAATTAATCAAAACTCCGCTGCTCATAGTTAAGCTTCGATCCTAGAAGTTGAGTGCAGGGGGATAAGAGGGAATAGTTTCTACCCATTACGTTTGGCATACGTGTAGAGAGGTCAAAACATTGAGCTTATAAATCGAATGGCCAGTTTATGCTCACCGTTCTCCTGTTGGTAGTAAAAATATGAGTGCCCCATGCATCTAAATGCGGTAGGCCGAACCTCTACTTCATTCAACCATATTTCGTATTCGGTGGGTAGGTCGTAACTAAACTGTTCGAAGGTGAAGCACGTCGTCCCTCCGGCGTGAAACATTATCTGCGTTTCATTTCGTCCCAGAGTTTTACTTAAGTTTCGACCCTTAGTAGTTTTAACTCCGATTTCGTTTCAAACCTGAGTTTAGCTCCCCGGGTTTAAATCCATTTTGATTCTGTATTTCGCTCCATGGAACGAAGCTATTGAAATTTTGCTGGTTTTGACATTCGTTTAGTTTCTATCCCTGGTTGTAGGTCATCGAACGTCGAAGTGAAATTTTCGATGCCTGAAATCGGAATAAAGAGTCACCATCCACCGTAGTTTTGATCATCGGCTTTTTCGAACATTGAGTTACTGGCAGTTTTCCTTACCACTCCATCCATAGACATCCTCCCATCTCCCATTCTGCCAATCGGAAACCGACAATACAGCTCCGGTGTCTATTTTTTCCTTCGTCTCCTCCATCAAAAATATGTCCCTCGACCGGTCGCTTCGGTGAGGGGGTCCTGTCACGTCTGATCGGCTTCATTCACACAAAGCGAAGATTTGCTCGTCCTGACCCGTCCCCTACAATATAGCACGTCAGAATGTATCGTCACCTCTTAGAAATCTCTGTGAGTTCGCCTCGTATATCTCAATCCATTTCTTCCACGACTACCAGTTGCTTACGTTGGGTCTACCTTTTCCATTGTGCTGAAGCCGGGCAAATTGGCAGCGGCAACATTTTCCGAAAATGAAACGTGTGAAGAGCCAATGAATGTGGGAGAGAAGAATCTGATACCAGCATTCAGTTCAACCATTCTAACCATTAACCATTTGTAACCATTCTAAGGGAAGATATTTTTGAGATACTCACCGCAGAAAAGCTTCGCTATCCGCTATAATCTATACAGTTCGGTCCCAAGACGAACTCCGCAACTCCGGAGTTAGCTCTCCGAACGAAGTCCAAGATGGTCTTAAGAGGACGCATCGCTCTCGCACGAAGATGACGCTAGCGAAGGGCGTGTTCTAAAAGTTACGGGCGGTTAGTGTAAATTAGCAATAAATTAGCCATAATTTTTAGAATTATTATAAAAGCTGGCAATAAAATGACCTTAAATTATCAATAAATTAACCTTTAATTTCGCAAGTTGAAGCTACTGTTTCATACTCGGTAGTTTAAGTATTGATATCTATGTCTAATGATCTCCATGTCTTGATTTCATCACTTTTATATATACAAACTGTCGCGTTTACGAAATTACCAGTCACGAATGGTCGTAACCACAAACAGCCCATTTAAGACTTGTCTGTAACGAAACAGCCGTTTACGTATTGACGTGATACCACGGATATCAATCAAAACATCCCCCCCGCAAAATACTCCGGAGTTAGCTCCCAGGGTATCGACCGCGTAACTGTAGATTACAAGTTACTTGGGATGAGAAAAGGAACGCATACAAGAATAGCCAGATTATCGATTCTCTCCGACGAATATCTTTTAAGAGAAAGCACTTCCGAGGCTTCCAGCAAGATGAGAATCTTATTTCTCTGCGGACGAAAATAAAAGTGAAGGGCTTCTTCATCTCGGAAGCTCATTGAGGACATGGATGTGGTGAGGGGAATACAGTACACACGCAACGAAATATCTTTTTTAAAGAGATTTACAGACTTAAGGCGACGCATCACCCAAGCTCCACCGGTCTGATTTCCTGATTTCTCATTTGCTTTCAAATTACAATATCTTCTTGACCTTTTATGCGTGGGAAACCTGGCCATCAAAAATAAAAATTTTACTTGCAAAACAACTTTTCAAATGCCCAAATACCTGAGTGGAACGATAGTTCATTGAGTTCACTCTGTCCAGAAATACCGCCGTCGATTTAACAATTCTTTCCCTTAAAATTGCCTATAATTTTACTTTAAAAAAACATTAGCCAAACTAAAATTGAGGGCGATTGAGTTTCGATCCTTTTTTCAATAAATTATGTAATTAAGAGCTAAAGCTTCATTGTCTCAGATTTAAAAGGTTTATAACATAAATTAACTTTGCCATAAAAAAAAACTTTACCAAGGGCTGTGAGAATGAGAGTAAATTTATTAGACGATTCATAGACATCTGATGAATTATGTAAATGTAATGACCAGTGAGAAGTACATATACGAACATTACCGCTGCCAAAAATCGCGTATTTGTGTAATGCGGCCTGAAAATATCACTTCGAAATATTTTACACACACGGCATGGCATTTAGAAATTTAGCCGTTTGGATTAAGCAATTTATTATCTGATTGATTACTTTCTCCACATGGTGAATTATATGGCTTGAGAGCAATATAAAAACTAGTCACCGTTTTGAAAACGGAACCCACCAGAAAATCTGATAACTGACTCAATAAACAAAATATATGCGTCATTACTATCCCCAATGCATTAGTAAAATCTCCTCTGCATTCGTTGAGAAATTTTACCTATTCCATAAACTTGGAAACAAGTTGCGTTTTTCGCACTCAACTTGTTGGGACGGTTATGAAACATTTCATTGGGAGTAAGTGCGAGGAATTCATTAAATGAAATTGAACATGTCGCATTCCGGCAAGTTGGAAGTAACCGTTGCCAGTCCGTAATCTAGTTAGATATACCCACTCTATCTGTCTCTGACCAGTCAAACAACTGCTCGTTCCGAGGCTAGTTTATTTTTTCACCCGCGAGGAATGCCAACTAATGGACAGGTTGCGCTTAAAGCGCGAGTAGAGGGGAATATCTTCATTGAATTGGCAGGTTGGAAAGAGAAAAGAAAGCAGACATTTTTTAAGACTCCATACGTGACAAGTAGCGATTCACGCGCTGAGCCTAGCGAGGGAAAAATGAAGAGATAGTCCGACGCATTTTTCACGTCCACCTTATCCTTGTTCGATCTCCGACTGGAGAAATATAATCCAGAGCGATGCTTCTATATACATCTCCACGGCTTCAGGGAAGCCAACTCGAAGGATGGGCGGGGGATTCTAAACGGCCTCAAAGTAAGTCCAAATGCGAAGATCTACTCATCCTCTGAAACCTTCGGAGCACTATAACGAGCGGTTAGCTACGACGACCCTTCTTCGCCACCAAAACGAACGATTCTGACCCCTAGCGGAAGCATTAATAAATTACAAAACAGGATGAGGCCCTATACTGTGAATAGTCTGTGGGTTTTCTCTTATTTTCAGTGTTTCGAGTCATTTGAAATGCCTCCTGTCAATGAATCGTTCTTTGAAATCGTCCCAAAGAGCATCAAATGCACGCAATGATTCATGACCAGTGGCGTAGCCAGGGGAGGGGTTCGGGGGGTCCGGATCCCCCCCTCCCCGAAATATAAATCACAAATGTTTTCCTTCGCAATTGAAAACAGAATATTAAAAATTCATGAATTTAAACAATCATTTTTTAACAAATAAAGTGTTTTCGATTATGAAAAGCGTTAAAATTATTTTAAAACTCATTACTTAGTACTTAGTACTGGTTTTTTTTCATTTCCCACCCTGGTTTAAAGCCCCCCGTACCTGGCTACGCCACTGATCATGACAACCAAATGGACACAAAATAGACATTTTTACAACCATAACGACCAAATGAACGCAATGAGTCATGACTTTCCAGCTGAATATTTATATTAGAAGTGCTTTTCCGGGATGAAAATTAAAATTAATGAATTCTGTCAATGCTTGAATATTAATTATTTCATCTCAATTCCTAATTCTCAAAGCTTTCTAAAATTTTACCTATTTTTCTTTTCATTATGCCATGCACTGAATATGATTCACCTAATTTCATCGTTTAATTTATGATTACTTTTTAACTATCACCTCCCTTTAGAGCAATATAACGAGCGGTTAGCTACGACGACCCTTCTTCGCCACCAAAACATACGATTCTGACCCCTAGTGGAAGCATTAATACATTAAAAAACACGGCCAGCCCCTGTGCTACGAATTGTGGTGGGTTTTTCTTTTATTTTAAGTTTTTAAATCATTTTATTTGGCTCATGGCAATGAAACGTTCTTTCAAATTTTTCAAAAATGTAGCAAGTGCACTCGATGAACCCTGGCATCCAAATGAACACTTTGAGCCGTTAACTTTGAGCTGAATACTTAGAAGTGCTTTTCCGAGAAAATAATGTAAAATTGTGACTGTTGTAAACGCTAGAATTTTTAATGTTTCATTTCAATTCCTAATCATAAAACTTCCTGAAATCTTACCCTCTTTACAATTCCTAACGCCACACCATACTTATGATTCTTTAATTTCAAAGTTACATTTAAGGTCGTTTTTTAACTGCTCTCACTGCTTTAGGCCCAGGGTTCCAAATGTGGGATCTCGCCTTGGGCACTCTCCTTTTCCATTGCCCTTCATGCAATGATTCCTCATGTACCACTCACCCTACATAAACCACATGATCAACATGAACCACATAAATCATTTGATAGATTGTGAACGATTTAAAATGAGCAACATGACTCAGTCCATCCGGTTCATGGCAACGAACCGTTCAAAATGAAGGATTCACTCATGAACAACACAGCTCTTACTATGCGTATCCCCTTTCTAAGGTTCGAAACCTCTCGATTTTTCCATTTCCCGCTTAACTTATCCAACCTTTAGAATAAGAAACTTCCCGCCGTAGAAAATAGGAGACCATTCTGCCGCAAGATATCTCCGAGATCTGTCCCCAGGCCTGACAATGGTAAACGCATAAATTCCATTTCCGATCACCCAAAGGGTAGCCAAGTTGGTTTTGAGGTGACGGAACTGACAGCTGAGGACATTATCGTAAGATGTGGAGCTTCCTCAGCAAAAAATTTGTAAGAACCACCTCTCGGATTTCCTGCTGGGTTATGGTTATATGTTCGCTAAATTTCGACGCCAGACTCTAGCGATGTATTCAGGACAGATGCCTATCGAAGATGGCGCTAAGATGGTCCTCAAAAATGGCGGGAATCGGAAAAGGGAGGGAAAATCATATATTTCTCGAAGCACCAACCAACCAATATCAGGCATCATTTCAATAGCATGGCATGGTATTTAATAACGGCCAACAATTTAATGAAAAAGTGAGAATACTCTTTTTCCACAAATTAATTTAACAATCAAATCAGACCACATATGACCACAGCTACTTGGTTTTCATACCAACTGTGAAAAATTCTACGATCATTTTAGAGCACTTCGATTCCTTTCAGAATTCTAAGCATTAAATTCCATTCCACGTTATCAAATGCCTTCTCAAAATCGACAAATGCTATGAAATTCGGTCTGTTCTTCTCCATTCTCTTCTGTATGAGCAGCCTAAGAGCCAAAATTGCTTCTCTTGTGCCCTTGCTTTCCCTGAATCCGAATTGGTCCTCATTCAGAAATTCTTCTGCTCTTCGTGCTATTCTCCTGTAAATTATTCTTGTCAGAACCTTCGATGCATGTGTTGTCAGGCTTGTGCTCCTAAAATCTTCGCACTTATCTGCTCTCTTCTTTTTAGGTATGGGAATGATGATGCTCTTCTCGAAGTCACAAGGTAAATCTCCTGTTGATTACATTATTACGTCGTACATTATTAAATAAATTTAGGAAAAATTGCGTTAAATCAGGATGCCATTCCAATACATGCCGACAGCCTCAGTTACCTTTAACGGCCCAGTATCCGACGGAATACACCTGAGCATCCACTTGGGTCGTAATACAGGAGAAAATGTCAATATAAAGTGATGGAAATATATAAAAACAACAATACAAAGCATCGCCCACTGCACAAAAATTGGAGGCTATACTTGTTATTTATAACGAAAAAATAACAAGGTTGCTTACTATCTTATTATCATATTCCCTCAAAGCTTTTCAGTAGTATATTCACTGACATTTTTTCCAGTACCTTGCGTGGTAAACAGCGGAAAATGTTACTGCGGAATACGCAGGCGACACACTGTAAAAAATATTTGGGAAAATAAAATTGTTATCATTGTCACTATAACTGCCTGTGAATTTTGTCACATGGATCCAATGACACGTTTAAAAAAAACTGAAATTTTATTTTTAAATTATTGGATCAGTATGACCAAATGTATTAGCAATTATAGTAACAAATATTCTTTTTGTGTTTTTCACAAATCTTGCGAAGTATTTTATTACTGTTTTCCAGCAACAATACCTTCTCTCAAGGAGCTAGCAGAAATCAAGGGTAGCGGCTCTAAACTAGGCTGACAGAGGAAAAAAGGCACAATTTTAGAGGTTAACATCATCACTGGTCTACAATCCTGAGACTGATTTGACACAATTCCCCGTTCTATTCTCTTATCAGGTAATTTTCCATGTTATTACAGTGCTTTCCCTTCATGTCGAAAATAAAGTCGTCTACTTATTAATCGCGTGCGAGGCCATTCTTTACCCGTTCTTACACAATAAATTAAAACGTGGAAATGAAATACATATTGAGAAAAATAGCAAGCAGTTGTGTCTGCACGTAGCCTCATAAGTATGCCGTTTCAGTGCGAAATTTGCGAATTTAGGGATTCAGTCTCAGTGGGGTACCTTTTTCGTCAGGATGCGAATGGCATATTAGCTTACCAGCGCAGAGGGGAGGGTACGGAGCTTCAGGCAACCTTCCAAGTAGCCGGCCGACCAAACCCACAGCGGTATCACTTACACCCCAAGCCACTTCCCACAAAACTAACCGCATACCTTATTACCTACCCCACTCACATTTTCGCATTCCCCCTCTTTCTCACACAAGTGAGACATTAATCCTCACAAGGGAATCCTCCTCCCTCCATTTCCTGTACTTCTTACATTCCCCACCTGTCTCCGAGTTCTAATAATATAATCGGCGTAAAACAAACCTGCCTCTCATTTCAAGACGTTTACGAATTCTCAAGTCACACATTAGGAAATTCTCGACCCTGGACGGTATCGTCTTCCCCAGCAAATACCTAAATAACTCACCTGGAATCCGAAATGGATTTGCAATCTTTTAAGTTGGGTTTATTATTATTATAGTATTCTACCGATTAATGTAGGTTTCCATGGAGTGTGCAAGAAGTGATCTGGAGGCCTCCCTTTCCTTCCAGCACTGCCTTCTTTAATTCACTGTAAGGCCTAATCCCTTTCAATCTATCTAAAAATCCTACCTCCCTCGTTTCCCTAACATTCTACCCTCTAACACCATTTTCAATATCCCCTCACCGCAAAGCACCAACTCCATCCATACCTTCTGTCTCAGAGTCGGGTAGATAAGCTGAAAACTAAAGTACGCGAAATTTCTAAACTTTACCCTTTATCATTGCTATGAATAAAGTTTATAATAAAACTCGCTATTCTCTAGGCTCGTCATCACATTCTTAAACGATGTGTTCTTCGCATGCACGAGATATTTTCAAATGGTAAATCCGTTGCTACTGAGCTCATGCTTTACATTTTTACTGCTGAGTCTACTCATTAATACCGTTAAATGCTTTATGTTTGTCAGGAATGGATCAGCGCCTCCAACACTGCCCACACGTCATCGGGTTCAAATAATATAATCAGCATTTTAAAAATATGACCATATTTTTACGACGTTTACGCCTCGTTCATAAAATAAGTCTCGACCGTGCACGGTTTCGCCTACCTCATCAAATATCTGAACGACTCGCCTGGAACTCGTTGCATAGTTATTAAAGCCAAAGGAGAAGCTGAATTATCATCAAATTCTTAGACCATCTCTACTTCTCAGCGTCTTCTTTAGAAGCTCCAAATATTTTCTCCATCCTTGCAACATTTTCCGTTTGTAACAATTTCATTCACGTAGACATATTTTGTATGCCTATCAAAAGCAAAGTTGATGCGTAAAATCTCTCGAAATTTGACTACGAATAAAGGCATCTAATATTATTATACTGCCAATGTAATACGTATACCTTCAATGTAAGACGAAATAAATTACACTTCATTTTTACGTTAATATTGAAAAATGTATTTACTGCTCACACGGAACGATTATTGGTGCTTGAAAGTTATACTATGTCTAACAGATACCGGCATTCTTAAATCATCCCAGTTGCAAAATCAAAATCCCAATGTTCATCTATTCCAACATCTTGCAAAGGAAATATACTAACGTACTCATCAGGGATCGATTAATATTTTTCCAATTAAAGAATTGAAACAAGCTTTTTGATGCTATGGCAATATTTTACTTCCCTTTGGCTCACTTTTGTAGTATAAACATTCAACTAAATATTACTTACCAGTTTGATCAAAGATTTCTCTATCGAAAACTTTCCTGCGATGAAATGAATTTCTATGAGCAATTATATTTCACTACATGGCAAATTCCACGGATAAAAATTAAAGTGTTGTCTGAAAATTGTTCACAATTTTTTTTAATTCGTCAGCTAATCTTTTCAACAGCTCTAATTTTTTCTACGAGCTCAAAAAGTATAATTGGATAAATATAGCTACCCCTTCCTTAGTTGGTTCTTTCATTGCTAACTATATATACTTGCCAGACATATATACTCGAAGATATAAGGTGAAAGGTAAGACTTTTAGCATGGAAAGGAGCCTTGAAGCACAGGAAATGAATTTTGGCTAAAGTAGGTTCCCACGCGTTAAACGGTTCATAACGGTAAGATTTTTTCCCCTTAAATTGGCCATATAGATACAGCCGATGGCGTAAGAATAAATGATTATCCAGCTTCGCAACAGCTAGTCGAGCAAATCTTTCATTCGTAAGGCCTTTTCCCCCGGAAGCCCTGAAGCAAGAACAGACTCAAACCGTATGTGCCGGAAGGTGTTCCTTTGTAATGAAGGTTCTCCATCGTAATGAACAACCCCCTTGAATGCACTTTTTCATTCGTTCGCGAAATGAATAGCTTCCTTCCTCAATTTTTCATCGCAATTTGCCCCTTAAGAACTCAACCGCTTTCATCCCTGAATATACCAGCATGCAGCAAGCGGATGAAGGGTAAGAAGACTTGTATGAGAAACATTTTATAAGCTTCCAACATTCTTTCGCAGCCAACCGGGGGGGGGGGGGTGCGGTGCGGAAACGTGGACACTTAGGAAGGAGAACGAGAGAAGACTGGATGCGTTCGAGATGTGGGTGTGGAGAAGAACTGAGAAGGCGAAATGGACGGGAAAAATAAAAACTAAACAAATAAACTAATTATATTTCCAAAGAGTGTTGGACATGGTGGGTGATCAGAGGCAGCTTTTATATGAGATACGATGGAGATAGAAGATATAGATGGAAGGAACACTTAGCAGGGAGGGGATGTTGAAAACAGCGTTTGAAGGTAGGGTGTTACGTAGCCGAGGAGGAGGAAGGGAAAGAATAGGATTTGTAGATTGAATATAAGGGAGTAGGCATTATTGTGAATTGAAGAAGGGAGTACATGAAGGAAGGGGAGGCTGCCAGAATGCTTCTTAAGTACTCCATGGAAATCTAGCTTAATCAGTAGAATACTTTAACAATAAAAAATAATTAATAATTTAAAAAAATAAAATGGTACACATGCAGCAAGTCTGAAAATTTAAATTGCTCTTATAAAAAATAAACAAATAAGCTAATTATAATTACAAAACAAACGGTAAAAAATAAAAGCAACAAACCGATTACAGTGTTCAGAACCTCAGTATTTAGAAAGTTTTATATCTATAGTCATTAGGCGTTAAATGAGATGATGCTAAGTGGGTAAAATTTATTGATTGATAACAGAAACGGATCAATGTCAGTCAGGAGAGAATTTATCAGTGCGGAAAGTCGGCAGAATGGAGGGCGCTTAATTAATTATTGATAGCCTGGGTTTTGGCGTGAGGAGCAGGGAAGTCGAACGTATGTGGCGGGAAGGTACTCATGTGAAAGAAACAGTAGAAGGAAACAATATCAGGACTGTCAACTTGAGAATGAAGGCATTGTGAATTAAAAAGGAAGAGAATGTGATTTGTAGAATTAATGATGGCTTCACTGGGAATTGAAGAGGGAAGTATATGAAGGAAAGGGACGCTGCCAGAATGTTGATAACGGTTAAAGGGTAAAATGTAAGGTAAACGATGGAGATGGAGGAAGAGAATATGATTTTTAGATAGATCAAAATGGAGTAGGTATTACTGTGAATTGAAGAGGGAAGTCCATGAAGGAAGCGGAGGCTGCCAGAATGCGTCTTAGGAAATCCAAGGAAAACTACCTTTATCGGCAGAATACTTTAAGCCTTTCTAACCCAGAGCTGTTTCTGGGAGAAATCAAATTTCAATATTTTTCATTTTGAAAACTTGAATATTTTACACTCAATGATAATTATCCTGGCAGCTCAATACTTCGTCATTAAAATGTACACTACAAAATAATAGTTTAGATATCTCCTAAATAGAGCTGAAAGTTTAAACAATTTTGATGTTGCTTATAAGCAACATTGGGTTATAAAGGGTTAATGAGATCCAAGTGATAAAACCAGCATAACATCAATCCCATCATCTATTGCTAAAAATAGCATTATATGATCAATCTTATAGGATAAAAATTGCATCGGTCACGTCTTCATGATAAAATCCTTACACCTTTTAAGGCTTCTCTTCTCTCCTACACTTCTTAGGACTTCCTCATTACTTACTCGGTCGATCCATTTGATCCTCATATTTCTTCTGTAGCACTTTCGAAGGCCTCTATTCTATATTTATCTGCGGCTATTATTGTCCATTCCTTTCTTCCATTGACAAGCATACTCAAAATGTAAGTTCTGATAAACTGTTTCCTTACTTCTTTGCTTAAATTTGCCGCTTTAATTAGATCGTCCTCTTAGTGAAGTGCTTTCTTCGCCTAGGCTATTCTGCTGATAATAGGGTGGTTTCCTATTTATTCTTTATTGCATAAATAGAAAGATTACCACTCTAGGAGTACGTATTTCAAGCTTTTTAATTTTTAAATGACAACATCTATTTTTCGCGATTAAATGAAAAGTGAAAATTTCCAAGCGCGCGAAAACGCGACGGCTAAGTATGAATGCTGGGAAAAGCCCGTGTGACGTAATTCTGGTTCCGGCTTCCGCTGTGTGAGGCCACCTTGGTGCGAGGCTATGAGCGCCGATACGATGCACGCTGCTAGCTTAGGTAGCGCTTGGCTTAAATAAGGATTATTAATACCTTATCAAAGGAAGGAAACTTTCCGGCCATAGGTAGTTTTAATAGGTGATTATTAAGAGATGTTTCCCTGAGCTCTGTGCCTCAAGCATGCATTGGTAATCTCAGACGATGTAAAACTCCTATCTACTCGTATAGAAACGAGGTCCCTATGACTTCACATGGAGTGGCATCGCATGGGCGACAATCTGGCCTTATTCAAATGAAGTTAAAATTGATCATTAACATTCGTCTAAACTGGGATTTCTAAAACCAAATAATTTGTATATTATGAATACACTAATGGTGGGTAACGAATCGCAATCAATGCCATTCGTTTTCTTTGATGGAGGAAACTACCCTATTTCTTTCTTTCTTATCCCTTCGCTAGTTATCCTGCTTCTCAAATAATAGAATTTATCCACCTCTCCCATTTTTTACCCTATTTTAATGTTAGTCTTGACTCTTCTCATCTGCTGCATACTAATATCTTGGATAACCAATCTTATAATAGCATGATAAAAATTGCATCGATCATGTCTTCACGATAAAATCCTTCCACCACCTCGATATTCTTTGAGTTTGATATTCTTCACTTCCGCATTCACGTATGACTGCTGTGTTTTTTTTCAGCCGCCAGCCTACTCTCCGAGGCAGCGCTTGAAAATTTATCTCCGCGGGCAAAATGCTGGAGGAAGTTATATTTTCCTTCTTCGCGGCGGCTAGGCCCGTTCTCCTTGCAACTGCCGACCGTTCATCGGAGGAAGCTGAATAAAATACGAAGCGTAGTCGGAAGAAGTAGGGGAGTTTCCCCTCCGCTTGCCCTTCTCCGAGCGAAGAATCCCGAATGCTAGAAGGCGATTCTAAAGTGGTTAAAAACTGTGCCTTCGGAGCACGAGTCTTAAAGCCATGCTGCAAGGCAGCAATGGGCAAGGCTAGGAAGGGATTCAATCAATTGATTTACTTAAAAATTTGACGGTGTATAGCGCCACGAGTGCGACTTAAATTGAAATAGGAGAATTATCACGAAAATCTATATCTTCTATATATGTGAATGAGGATAATGTTAGTATGTCCACTATGCATTTCCATACGGCTACATGGATTGCTACCAAAGTTTGTACGTAGATGCATCTCATGCTCTCTAAGCTTTTAGTGCTACTTTTGGTAGTTTCCGACGCGTCCTTTGCGTCGTTTTCTCAGTAGAGTTTGATACGTCACGTCATACAACTTCGGTGGCTGGACATTCTGCCTGGTAGGAACACCTCTTGAAACTCACTAAGGGAAAACATAACTCAAAGGCTTCTACACTTAATTATTATCTGCGCATCTACGGACACTCATAATTATCAATGCTGGGGAGTGGGGTAGAAGCTGATCGCCTTCCTTCCTCCATTAGATTCAGAAGTATGGCAAAATATAATTTAATCTAACATGGACAGGTATGAGGTAACCCATGTTCATCTGAACACATCAGGTAATCAGACTTGGAGAATAGGTAACACAGAGATACTGGAATATACAAATACGTAGACCGTCTCTTATGGAATAGGAGGAATTGGTACTTTTTTAAATATGAAGAAGTTAGAGAAGGTATAACAGGTCCAGGGTCAACCAATCATTGAAACACATTTCTCAATAGAGATAATATATTACAACCAAAGCATTAAATCTTAAAATATGCTAGAACTTAAACTATGGTATCATTCTCTATCACATCCTTAACTCTATGATTATGCTCATCTGTGTCAAGTGCAAAACCAAAATTTGTGAAACAAATCACCAGTTTGGTTCCTTATATCCTTGTATAGTGACTAGCATTCCCCGCAACCAGAAGTAATAACGGCCTGGTGAATTTCACACTTCGAAATTGAGAACCGGAGAAGAAAAGCTTTCCTTACGATTCCTCTGTTTCCGATGAGCTAATAACCAGAAAATTACACGTTTCATGTTCTCCGGGGCATTTCTCATTCCGAATGACACAACACTGTTCACAGGCATACTTGCCGCCTCAGCCGCGGGGCGAAAATAAAAAAAAATGAAAAACGAATACGAATCGGCGTGATTATTTCTTCCCGAGGCTTTGATTACCCACTGGAAATCTTGGAAGGAGTTTGATTATTGAAGTTAAGACGGAGCATAACGAGCCAAGCCGTTAAAGGTGTTACTCGTTATCCTGAGAAGGAAAAGCTTAAGGTGTTCCACAGGGCAATGTCTTTCCCCTCTTCATTTCTTCTTTGGTCATATGCCTTTCGTTTTACATTACCTTTGATTTGATTGATTCCGATTGATCGCGAGGCAATTACTAAGCAAATTCTCCGTATAATATAAATGAAAAATGGTCAAAGAAATACCCCTTAGCGTATCCACAGATGGCAGAGGAAAATCATATTCCTTCCGACAAAAGAAAAAAAACATGCGTGCTCACGCCATTTGATCATGATTAACATTCGTACAGTCGGGACGGTCTTTTCAAAGGCACCCACTGGATACGGAGGGCAGTTTATGAGATTCGAATGAAATCAGTTAAGTGAAAGAGATGTATCGTTGTTCCATAAATCAGACTCGTACACTTGAAGCGAATTTTACTGTGTAGATTCCACGTAGTGAATATTTCCCGAATCACAAAAATCTCTCAAAGCAGGGGCCAGCAAGAGGAAAAAGATTACCTGATAAACAATATGAAAACAAGTTTCTTGGTTAAACTCTATATTTTCTGAAAATCAAACAAAAGTATGAAATAAACGTAAAAATTTTAAACGCAATAATGAGTCAGTTAAGAGGAGGAGATGTATCGTCGTTCCATAAAATTAAAACTCGTGCGCTTGAAGCGAATTTCACTGAGTAGATTCCACGTAGCGAATATTTCCCGAATCAGAAATCGCTCAAACAAGGGGCCAACAAGAGAAAAAAATTGTGCACTGCGGGTGACTCCATTATAGTTAAATAGACCCTTGGCCAGTCTCAGTAAACTTAAAACAAGAGAAAAAAGGTTATCTGGCATTAAATATGAAAAAAAATTCTCAGTCAAACTCCTTATTTTCTGAAATTCGAATAAAATTGTACGAAATAAACGTAAAAATATAAAACAATAATGAGTCAAAGAGTATTGGAACATAAAAGACCTATCGAAAACATGAATTCTAATCTCAAAGAAAACAATTGAAAATATTTAATTGAACCATGCTCAAAATGGAATTTTCTCGCACCGAATGATTTAACAAAATAAAAAATATATTAGCTGAACATAAACAAAATTACTTAATTTTTTAAACCAAATTTATTTTCGAGGTGCACTAACAGGATGTAAAAAGATTATGTTGCCGATATTTGCTAATTGGCCAAATCTTTTATTGCTGATTTGTTCGTGATATTAAAAAACCACCCCGCTAATCGCTTGAGACAGTTGCGCGTCCCAACTAGGCGAGGTTGAATGGGTTTTAATTATATTTTAACACTGTCCTTATCAACGAAAGCAAGAATTTTGGTTTTGGTTGGTGGTTTATAATAGCAATTTAACATTCTTGGATTGATTAAAAACATTTTTATGCCCAAATCCAATTGGTAACTTGGTTATTGTTAAACATGAAGTGTAACACTTAAGTCATTGGATGTCGGATTTTACCGTAAAGTGCTACAATACGAACTCTGAAATCCAGCAGTCGCATATTTACCATGAAACTATTGAAAGTTAGTACGTGCTTCCTGCAACTGGATTTTAGTATAAAATGCGCACACTGTTTCTTTTCTTAACGCCAAATTCTAAAATATTCAAACCAAAAACAAACTACTTGAGTCGACTAGTAAATTACGCGGAAAAATAAACACAAATCTCTCATACAAGGGCCAGAAAGAGAAAAAAGTTAACTTACATTAAACTTGGAAAGAAATTTCTCAGTTAATCTCTATTTTTTCTGAAATTCAAATGCAATTATGCAACTTAAAACGCAAGAATGATTCAAAAAGTACGGGCTAAAAGTAATAGTTATCGAAAACATGAATACCGATCTCACGGAAAACTATTATGGTAAAACTAGCACGGTTTTCTCCAAAATATCTTTCCCAGCCTTCCCGATGGGTTACCAATGATTTTAACAATACTCGCAAACATTACATTCCAACAAAATTTCTTATATTTCTGCACTTTTCATCTTGCCCGGATGTTTTTGCGTATCACCATTTTCAATTTTATCACATGAACTAAATCTAGTAACACGCACTTTGTACGTACCAATTTAATTTCCAAACTAACTTCTCCTTAGTTGAACCCGAAACCATGAAACATGGAAGTTATCCAAAAGCAAGTTCAGAAGGAAACCTACCCGTAAAATATTGTATATTCTCCTCAAAGAATGACAGAAAAAAAAACAAACCTGTCCTTATTCAATTTGAAATTACTTGCGTCAGCACATCATTACAGTCAGAAGGTTATTTCGTGAAACGTGCAATTACATAGCACTTATTTTAAATTTTACCGAGCGGGGACTCACGAGTACTTGGATCTTGACTAGTTATTTTATGCGCCATAAACGCAGACGCGAAATTTCGCACGGCCGCAGTCACTTTTTTCTCCACTTCCGACTCGAATTTATGACTCTACGCATCCGAAGAGGGGCGTTCCCTTGTTTCACCCAATTCGCAACACAGAACAGCGGTCAACTCCTCTTTCCCATGAGATGTAAAGGGGAGCATGAAATACGGCAGAGGAAGTGTAAAAGATAAAGAAAATACACGTTAAAAAATCAAAATAACAAAATAAATAACAGGAAAACGATAAAGGACCTTAACACCTGCGATATTTTGGCACTAGCATACCTTGACTCGCATATGTAAAATAGGATCTGAATACATAGGTAATAACTTATTATATTTGTAAATATTAACTATCTGTATACATTTAACTTAAAAATAAACGACAGAGTAAAAATTAGGGACTATACTGTCAGTGACAATTTAGCGCCGGTAAAGCTTGACACGGACCAGATAAAATAGTATTTGAATGTATAGTTAATAACTAATTATGTTTGTAAATACTATCTGCATGAATATCAAAATAAACAAAAGGGGAACAGTTAGAGACCAGACCATTTGTGATAGTTTACCTCTAGGGTAACTTCAATTGGACTAGGTAAAATAGGATCTGTGTACACAGTTAATAACTTATTATATTTTTAAATATCAACTATCTATATGGATTTTAACTTCAAAATAAATAACAGGGGAAAATTAGGGACCATTACACTTGCGATAGTTTAGCGCTAGGATAGCCAGGTAAAATAGGATCTGAATGTATACTTAATAACTTATATTATTATTTTATATTATATCATTTATATTATTTTTATTGACTTTAAAAAAAAAGAAATTGTACAGAAACGTGCAGAAAATCAGCTGCGCATTCGATCTGCTAACGTGACTGCTGTCCATGATGCTAGAAATAACCCTGGTTTTAAAGGACGCAAATAATAAGCAGAACATTTAAAATACCAGTCAAAATCACCGCTCTGGTGATTTTTTGGTATATCAGCAAATATTTCATAATTCATACGGCCGATTAAAAAAAAATTTGGCTCGTGGTCGGAGAACAAAAATGCATTAAATTTTAAGAAATTTCTACAATTTTTTGAAGGTAGATGAGATCGTTTTAAATTCAAAAACGGTTAAAATGACCACTAAGGCGCCAGTGTTAACTCATTATATGACACCAACTTTTCATGCATCGCAATCAGGATGAAAACATCGGTGGAAATTCCGAAAAGCTTTCACCAAAATCATTTGCTTACATTTCTCTCCTCAAACTTAATCATGAAAAAGTTGTTGGGTGAAATTACTCACATGGATACAGACGACAACTTTGCGGAAATATTTAATTTTAAAGTCCGGATGCTTATCCGTATTAATACGGATGAAATGTACTATAAATAAAATATCTTATTTAAATACACAATATCTAAACATACGGTATCGTCAGAATCGGCCAATCAGAGCCATCTGACGATTACGTGATCTCAAATGTTGCTTCTTTTAATCTTCTGATCAAACGCGCAGAACCATATTTTCCCTCTAGTTCATATTTACTCCAGTTACATTCATCTTAACTTCAGAAACCAAACTCTTTTCTAGATTTCGAGAGTTTCATTGAAGCTATATCAAGTTCAGGGCCCTTATTTGAACTGAATTGGCATTGACAAGTCTTATCAACAATACTGAGAAATCTTTGTGTTACTCACCAAATAATCTTTTACAAACCACAATATTTCAATATTATACATTGAAATTCCTTTGCTGAATGATGTTGACACGAATACTACAATAAAGGATCCTCAAGTCGGCCTCATGATGTTTTGTCGCCACCCGCGCATTTAAATGTGTTTACAGAAGTCGCCACTCGCGTCACTGACGGATAAATTGATCCGAGTTTCACATAGAAATAACACTGAGGTTGTAAATATACTGGAGGGGGCACCACTGGTTTCGAGCGTGGAGCGAAGTGTGGCCAGATTGGGGGTGCTTGTTGAAAAGCCACGCCCACTTTGACCAAAACATTGACAATCTCATAAGGATCAATGCTAACTATTTAGTGAAATTTTTGGTCATAACTCGTTGATATATTAAAATAAAAACGCACAATGTAAACCTTTTTTCTTACAACACTGGCAGGCTTCTCGATGTTATGACTCAAGCGTCTTTTCCCAGGGAAAAATTATTATCAATCACCACGGTTACGTTCTACAACTAGCTCAGCTGAAAATAAAAATTTACGAGAGTAAACTAGTCATTTACCTGCACTTATACTGATATTCAATTTTATTATAGCCAGCGTAAATTAACTAATACATCGATAAGCTATATTTTCAAGGATATCCCCGCCAGCAAAGTGGCTAACAGGCACAGAGTTTATACATTAATAGAAGTACCGCGAATGATGGGAAAAATCCGATGATAATCACCGGCGAAATACTAATGATTATCGTAGCATTTTTCTCTTAGTTTAGTTCATTTTTGGAACAAAACTTAGCCACCTCAAAATATCAGTCGGAGACAGAGTCCAAAAATTGACGAACAAAGATGGCGGAACTTTGACCACACCAAAAACTCTGAATCAATGCCTCCAGATTTTTACAACCTAGTTTTAAGTATACCGGGACTAGCCACGGTGATACAGGAGTCACCCGCAATGCACAATCGTGCGAAACATCCACAGAGAAAAAAATCATCCACCTTGACCGGGATTCGAATCTGGATCCCCCGATTAAAAAGAAGGGGAGAATGACGCCTCGGTAGCTTAACTGGCTAAAGCACTCGACCGGAAATCGGGGATCCGGGTTCGAATCCCGGAGAAGGCGGATGATTTTTTTCTCAGGGAAGAATGACGCCTCGGTAACTTAACTGGCTAAAGCACTCGACCGGAAATCGGGGGATCCGGGTTCGAATCCCGGTCAAGGCGAATGATTTTTTCTCTGTGGATCTTTCGCACTCTGTGGATCTTTCGCATTTACAACCTACTTCAGAAATAAGGTATAAATAAGGGTGTCAACGGAAATTTACATTCATGATGATGTTATTTTTCAAATTTATAACTCTTCAGTGCTATTCCTCGCTATTACACACATTATAGTGCAAAATATTGAAAAAAAGTTGATCGCATTGCACTCATCATTAATTTTAAAAGCTGATTAAAACAAGGCCACAGAAATCAGCCTTTTGTGTGATGGCATTGGGGCTCATCTATCCAGCCCTCTTGGATGTTGGAATGGAAAACTACAAAGTTAAAATAAGAACTTGACCTTTAGCGAGATATTTTCGCAAGAATTTCTTATACCCTGCAAACGCTTTTCAGAAGGGTGGAGTTACGAACTCATTCGAACGCCTTGTCCGTGAACAACCGGGTCATTAGCTGTCCCGTCACTTCATCACCTTCAACCCACGTGAGTTCTCACCGAGTCCCACAGAGGAGCGCGTTAGTTCCTCGTCCGGCCACAGGTGACGGCGACAAACCCCGCCCCCGCCCGGACAGCAGGCATCAATCATCCAATTACGCCCGGGACCTATCAATGACACCACTCGGTAAGCTTGTCCCGCGAAGCACAACCCCTGAACGCGAATTCAAAGCGGGTCTGCGTTATATGGCCGGCCGATATCACCCTCCTCACGAACTGTTTTTTCCCAGCGTAGGTACTGGAGTGAAGAAAAAAAACCTCGCCACCACGTCCATAGAGTGTGTGTGAGCAAAACCTTTTTTACACTCCCACCTAAAGAAGCGTGCGACCTATAGACTGCAGGGGTGGTGACGGGAAAAAAATAGTCAAGGCGTATGATGGATGCGAAGGCTAAAATTTTGCCAGCCTGCACCGGGCATTTGACAAGTACCGGAGGATTCATTGTTCACCTTGGGAGAGGAGAGGTTCTGGATTATAAAGTAGACGGATGGTGGGGAGAAAAGTGGGGATAAAATACAGGAGAAGGGGTCGCACGAAAGCTGGGATGACACAAGTTGAGTCGCTTCCTAAACGCAAGGATACCACGAATATTTGAATAGAATATTCTCTATTAAACCACTGAATGTGCTCTCAACCACCGCACATTTTTACTATATTAACATATTAAAAATATGAACATTCTATCACTGGCGGATAAATATGGGGGGCGCGTACCCTGCGTACCCCTCCTGCAGGGCCGCTCGCATTTCCTTACATTGTAGAACCACAAAAGGGTCGTTTCTTTCATCAAAGAAAACGAAAGGCATCGATTAAGATTCGTTACCCATCATTAGTGTATTCATAATATACAGATTATTTGGTTTTAGATATCCCAGTTTAGACGAATATTAATGGTCAATTTTAACCTCATTTGAAAAAGGGCAGATTGGCGCCCATGCCATGCCACTCCACGTGACGTCACAGGCACCTAGTTTCTATACGAGTAGGGAGTTTTACGTCGTCTGAGATTAACAATGCATGCATGATGCACAGAGCTCAGGGAATCATCTCTTAATAATCACCTATTAAAACTACCTATGGTCGGAAAGTTTGCTTCGTTTGATAAGGCATTAATAATCCTTATTTAAGCAAAGCGCTACCTGCTAGCAGGGTACTGTGCTACCTGCTAGCAGCCTGCGTCGTATCAGCGCTCAAAGCCTCGCCCTAAGGCCAACTCATACGGCGACAGCTGGAACCAGAAATACGTCACACGGGCTTTTTCCAGCATTCCTACTTAGCCGTCGCGTTTCGAGCCGTCGCGTCACTTAAAAATCTAAGAGCATGAAATGCGTACTCCAGGAGTGATAATCATTCGATTAAGGCAATAAAAAAATAATAGGAAACCACCCTATTGAAACTTTTTTATATCATAAGATGGCACGGCCTAGTATTAATGTACGATCAGTTTAAAGAAAAGTTTGCTAAAATTTGCATGGGACTTGATTATTTTTTATTGTACATTGATAAAATTACAGGTAGCTCGAGATATCCTTTGCGTCTCCACCTTGAGTTTTTTCAGTATCCTCCACTGAATTCTATTGGCAGGCAGGAGTTGATGGATACGAGAGATAATAATTTTTGCCAGCCTGTACTGGGCATTCGACGAGTACTGGAGAATTCATTGTTCCCCTTGGGTGAGGCGAAGTCCTGGATTACGGAGTACGCCAATAGCCGGAAGAAAAATGGGCATAAAATGCAGGACGATACAAAGAGTGTTTCAGGAGGAATCTGTAATACTTCGGGAGTTTGCCGAGGACACAATTTTAATCATTTTTGTCCATAAACATGGGGTCTCAACTCCTTAGTTATTGAACTATGGCAACGCAGTTTTTTTGTGCACTTCACTGTTACCATGAAAACGTTTTTCTAGAATAACCAGCATTTTCGAAATTTCATTTCATACTCTGGATTTTTAAGGTCATTAAAAACATTATGGTAGGAGAAATTTTTAATTTATAATTGTCTGAAACAATTAATCTCGAAATGGGCGAGATTGTGCAATCGTATTGATGATACTCGCTCAAAGATCTCGTTTAATTAAGCTCAAATATTAATAAACCTCATTACATGATTAATTGCACAGAAACTACTTGGAATTGGCAATTAGCAAACTGTGCTTTGATGATGGTCTTTTCTCCACAGAATTAATGAGGGTTAAGTTTAAAAAAATTCAAGCCACTGAACAAAACATTCTAGTGAATGGAAGACCAAAAGCAATCCAGTAAGTGAAAAATCATTATATAGGTACTTATAAAAATCTTCCGGGATAAGCACAAATCAAATACTGCCCTAATACTGCCTAAATTAGAAGAATATTGGCGATTTTCTCCGCAAATAACGCGATAGAGACACCCACAATAAGAATTTACCGGAATAAACAAACATGGGGGAAAAAAAGGAGAACGTATTTCGCAGCAGGTACACCGATGCCTCTCATCCTCTTATCGCCAGGAGGAAAGTTTTAGAAAGAAAGAAAGAAAGAAACGAAAGATAAGCGGATAATTAGGGTTTCGGTGGCTTGCTTACGACCTGGAAAAAAAATAAAATTAAGGATCCATTGTCGTCCAGGAAGGAAAAGGTGGAGGGGTAGGTACGAGGAAAAGAAAGGCCGATTTTCTAAGGGCAAAAGGGTACAGGAGGAGGAATCCTTGTAGGCTGAGAACAACAAAGGGAAAGGAAAGAATTGGTAAGACTGTTTCGGATGTCGGGCAAACGAGGGAAATAAAAATAAGGGGGCACATTAGCTCCCACTCTTTAAGGGTAACACAATGGTTTTGCGGGGGTCTCCGAAAGCGTCCTTAAAACCACCAAAGCCGACGATCACAATGAAGACGGCCCCTGGCGACGAAATTCGCTTCGAGATGAGGGTAACACACGTAAAGAGGAGAATTGTTTGTTTCCACCTTTTGCGGACGCCACAAAAGGGGACGGCAGAAGCTCTGTAAGGAACAAATCGAGACCCCTGGGGCAATTTACCTTCATTTCCTTCTAGCTCTGTTGATTTACTTGATTATTCTGATCTTTCCCGATCATTGTAGTCGTATATTAAAGTATCAAAAATATCATATGAATATACATAACGTTCAAAATATTTTTCGTTGAAATTTTCGCAGGTACTCATCATGTTAAACAAAAACTTTTTGGCTATTTCGCCGCGTCAATTTTTTGGGTGGACCAAAAGTTATTTAAAATTCAAAATATTCCATAAATTTTTAACAAATAAATAAATTTGCAGCAGTAACTATCACAATGGCTTTGAGTTATAATAGTTTCATCATGATAAACATAATTTCATCAAGCGCTGTCAAATTTTTAGGCAATTATTATTATTAAAGTACAATTACAAGTCGACCATTCGATCGGGTGGTAACATAGAAACAATTAAATAAAAAAAGACATTGACAAGTAATACAATCTTAACTTTAATCCAAACATAGTGAAATATACAAATTGAAAAGACCCTTACAATCCAACCTTATTTAACCTTCTCATAAAGGACTTAATATTTTGCGAGAAGGGTTCCAAAACTACCTTAGGAAGGCCGTTCCAATCCCATATCCCCCGGTGCAGGAAAGAATATTTCACCCAATTGGATAGCTGTTGCGGAGGGTATATTTTGAGTTTGTTATCTTTTCTTAACAAATAGTGCGGCTCTTTAAATTTATTTTTGACATATTTTCATGCAGGATCACCAAAATAGGATTTTAAAATCCCCCTCAACCGCGCTTTGTTTCTACTTAATTCTAGCGATTCCCTTCGTAGTAATTTTATCATCTTCGTTACACTGGCCTTTCTTTTGAAATTCCCAGTCACGAATCTCAATGATACCGACTTTTCCATGGAATTCGCTCGTATATAAATACTTATCACATGAAGGGAGGCGAAATGTTTTACTATCTCGCCGAAACTAGTCGTATCTCAAGTATTAAAATAAATAGTATATATAGCATTCAAATTATTCGATAACTATTTTAATAAATGTAATACATTTTCAATAGTGATAATCAACATTGCTTTAAATTATAAAGATTTTATCATGATAATTAAACATAGTTTCATCGAGCGTTGTCAAATTTATAGGTATCGGCTTTTTCAAGAAATTTGATCGCATATTGATCGCTATAAGACGAGGAAAGGCGTTATGTTAGATACTGACTCTTATTATAACCTGGCACTGCAGACTCTTCAACAGGGAAGTCTCAGCTAACTCCAAAGGCTCGCACTGCATCTGCAACCCCGATTCACGAGCCTAACGATTTCTATGTCAGTCTGAGTTAATTACAGAGAGAAATTTATTTTCCTTCGTTGACTGAAATCAAATTTAATTCTAAGAACTTCCGTGGGTCGCGGAATGCTTTTCATGACTCCTCCTAAAACTTTTTAACGCTGGGGACAAAACATCTCCCAAGCAACGCATCTCCTGGTTACATTATCGAATAACAAGACCCCACAACTTCCTTATCCATTCCCACTGAGCACCTATTGCGTACTCTGGGATACGCATTAGGTACTTATTGGGAATTATAAGGTACCTTTGCGCTGAAATGTCGATTCTTAGCTCGTCATGAACTTTCGATGTTAAATTGCGCAATGACGAGTGTAGTACATTATCAGGTTATCATGATTTTAGCATTATTTAGAGGTACAATATAAATATTTTGGAGGTTAAACAACGTTAAAACATCCATAATGCACATAAAGGACTCATATTTCATGAAATATGATGCATAGGAAGTAATTAAATTATTTTATACGAGTAGCCATAGCAGTGTTCTCGATGTTTAATAATCATTTTTTATTTCACTGTTCTATGTATTTTAACTACAAAATATCATTTAACCACCTCTTATTCCATTAAAAAGAACCACAGAAAAATAAATAGAGGATAGGCGCAGGAATTTTATAAAATAAATTGAAGCGGAGGAGTCAAATTTCTGCGTAGAAGATACTGGATGCGTCGTACATCTTTACCAATGCATTAAGAAATGGGAAAAATAAAAATATGGAAAAAATTCCCCAGTGAGGTTGGCCCCCCGCATAAATCTCCTTGGCATAGGCGAATTTACGGGGGGCACTTACCTCCTTCCAGACGCTTATAAAAATAGAGTAGATTTTATACACGCTTGTCATTAAGTTCGTTTTGTTACGTACATTACGGTGCCTCAATGGTTTAACCCTTGATCCCGAGTCAAGAAGACAGGTCTGCTGTTCATTGGTTATTCGTTAGTTAGAACTTCAAAAAAAGCATCGTCCAAGTCAGTAGCGTAACTATGGGGGGATAGATCCCCCCAAAAACCTCAGAGAAATTTTTAAAAATCTTTAAAACTATTGCCTAGTTTTGACCTGTAATAACATCATCTGCTTAAAGTTCAATTTTTGCATAATTTTCAAGCCAAAATTATGCAAAATTTATTTTCATGCACGATATTTTGCAAACATTTTACCATATTTTACCTGGGGGGAGGGGTCGTCAACCCAGGTCATCCCATCTCCCCCTAAGATATATTCCTAGTTACGCCACAAGTCCAAGTGGACCTGGAAAACTATCGTTATTATATATGTAACTTATTTTTTCATGTTAATAACTTTCATATTAAAATAAAGAGATTATTTCGTACAGTAATAGTCGTCTGATGTTTTAAGTCTCAAATTTTAGAGGACCGTTAGCCTGTCAAACGCCCCCTAGAAAATAATCCTGGATCGACCCTTAGGGGAGAAGGACGGATACCAAATGTGGGAGCTTCGTCGCACTTCTATACCAATGCATTAAGATATGTGAAAAATATATGGCAAAAATTCCCAGGGGGAAGTTAGCCCTCAACATAAATCGACCTGGCACAGGGGGGGCTGTCGCCCATGGCAACTGCCCCACCTCCTGATCACGCCCCCTTTTCGGACTCAGCAAAACCTCTGTCCGCTATACGGCCGCCCCTAATCCACTCTGGAAAGCTAAGACTAAAGGCCCCGACTCTCCTTCCTTCAGAAACCACGCTAAGCTCCGCTAAACAATACGAAACGCCTCAATACCACGAGAGAGAGAGAGAGAGAAAGATAGGATACGACAAAAGGCTTACTAGGAGCGGTCGGGCCGACTTCATTTGGGGTGTAGTTACGAGACCACACGCGAGAGGCGCTGCTCCGCGCATTTCAACCTCAGAGTAAGGATAGGGAGAGAGATTTTTGGTTTCTGCGCATGCGGACAACATTGAAAGAGCCGTGGTGGGGGTAGGTCACGTGTCATCGGGGCTTTTTACTGGAATCTCCTATTTAAATGCATGGGATTTCTGTACGAGGTATGCTATTTTGCAGTGAATTCGGCATAAATATTTTTATGAAGAAGATTCTAGTGCCCTCACGTTGAAGAAGAGATATTGTTCTTATCACGGAAGAATCTTTGGGCCGATACATCGCCTATTTTGTGCATTAATTAGCTTCAAATATACCGGTAAGATGGTTATGTATTGCTGCGCTTGGAATTGTACGGAATCGTACGTGAAAGGAGGAAAAATTACTTTCCACTCGTAAGTATTTCTTTTTTATGTGTACCATGTGTTTTATTTCTATCCGCTTGAAGTACCCTGCTACAAATATGTTAAAGTATAGTGTTTAGCTACGTTGGTGATGAGATCACGTGGTTAACAATGTAAATGTGTGCTTCTGTCCATATCCTTGGTTGCTGATTTTTAAATCGATTCCACCACTGTTAAAAATCACATACTTTTTAATTGGTAAATATAATTAATGGCTCGTGTTAAAAATGCGTACTCGCTGAACGATGAAATGCGGTAAGTTCTTTCTGTCTAAGAAAATCTTCACGTTGTCGGGAAATCAAATTGTGTGATTGCTTATTTTTTATATGCTTCTATTAGTGCTGGGTATTGAAGGATGCTCAAGACATTTGCTATGAAGCTGCATAATTCTATTGACCTTGTGACTTAATTTTGAGTGCTTATTTTAAATATGCTTCTGTACCTTGGTGCTGAGCACTGGGGGATGCTCATGAAATTTGCTTTGAAGCTGCATTAATATATTGTTCTTGTGCCTTTGTTTTTGAGTGCTTATTTTTAATATGCTTCTTTTAGTGCTGACTATTAGAGGATTATCATGACAATTGCTTGAAGCTGCTCGTTTAATTTGTGTTTAGCCCTAGTTCTTGAGTGCAAAGAGACACTTTTTTAATGATCCATTCTTAAGGGCCTGCTTCTATTTTAAATATGCTTTATGAGGGCCTGTGAATATTGTTTTGAAATCTCATAGACACACTTATGCTTCTTTCAGTGCTGGTTATTGGTTGATGCTCATGATATTTGCTTTGAAGCTTCATGATTTTATAAGTGTGTTTAAATATTGTTTTGAATGCTCATAGAAACAGTTACATATCCAACCTGAAGTGCCTACTTCCATTTTTCTTTCACTTCTTTTGTGCTGACAGGCTTTTGGGATGATCATAACACTTGATTTTAAAGTGCCTTTTTGTATTGTTATTGAGCTTAATGTTTTCAGTCCTCATGTATTCAATCCCTTTCCTTATATTGCAGTATTCCGGTGAGGATTATTTCTGTGGACAATGACTGGTAACGGATTTTATTTGGTGTTTTTATTGTTTTATGATTATATATCAAGTATCATTTTTTGTTAACCTTACTTTTCCTATTTTCATTGAACCTTTTTTGGTACATTATTCTTCTGCAATACCTTCCCTACAAGGTATATTATCGCAGACAATTATTTATTCGCTTACTGCATAATTTCTTTCAAATATCAGTATATTGTCTCGACTTACTTAGTACTCACCAGTTATGTTTTTCCTCGCTATGACTCATCATTTTAATTTCCATGCTGTTATTGTTTTACAGTCTCGTTCTGTGACAATTCGATTTCATTATATTCTAACGACCTAATTCATGGATTTTTAGTGTTGTTAATTTGTGACGGTAGCTTTCAAAGTTGTTTTATTTGTCATCATAGCTTAAAATTATCATAGTCATTTTGCCTTTTTTGAGTTTAACTTCTGAGGACATTAACATGACTTGCCTAATAATAAATTATGCCGTCAAGATTAGAATCATACAGTTTATTGCATTTTTACCTTAGTTGCTTATGTTAGGTCCTTCATGTAGTTGCTTACATACCTATTTGGTTTGATATTAATAATTTTCATAAACATGCCATGAATCATAATGGCTTTAAACAATAAAACATTCAGCATCATACTCTATAACTCTTTTAACATAATCTTTATATGATTATCCATGATGAACTTCTTTTAATATTTCAATTTATTTGTTTTCAGGGCTGCAGTCAATGAAGTTATGAAGTTGAAATTCTACTTCAGTGAATGAATTACTTTGGAGCTTCTGTGGCTGTCACAAATGTTCATAGCTTGCTTAATGTTTTATATTCTGATGATTGGTTGTTATTTAATAAATGATTTAATGAGTTTTAATTTGTGTTCTCTTTCAAAATAATGCCTCCCTTAATTAACTTAACAAGGTTTTTGTGCATGGTTAATTGCACTTTCCCTGCAATGTTTCCTTAGTTATTTGATTTCTGAATTCATCTAAATCAGTCTGCTTGACCTTTTTCCTATTAATTTTTACTGATGCAAAAATTATTTCCTCTCTCTTTAATGTAATTAATTTGTCATTAATAATTTTTATTAAAAATTTTCTGGTCCTTAAACGGCTGAATACCTTGAGTTGAGTGTAGCATTTTTCGGATTAGGGTTAATCTTGTGTCAAATGTTAAATACCTTTTATTTCATTTCAACCTTACATCTTTAAAACTATACCAGCTTATTAAGACCGTGATGATATTTTCGAAGTTCCTTAAATTGCAATTATAAATATCTCTGAGTGGATGAGTTGTCCAATCGTACGTCGACTTCATTGCTGTAATATTGGTAATATTTATTTCCATTTGGGAAGAAATCCTTCAGCAAGCATGCTAATGATAAGGATCTTACGTTGAAAACACGTTGGACACAGTAATATATTAACCCTACATTCATTTAAAATATCGTGGAGCTAACTTGACGTCATATTTTAAATCTTATGCATATTCGTACGTAGTAGTGTTATAAGTAGCTCAAGCGTATTCAAATTTCCCGCACTTTTCCCCGGAGTCACGTGGTTTCAATCTTGTCCTCACATCCCGGCTACTGCGCAGCTATAATAAGCGCTCTTCATATATTTCCTCTGAGATTTCAACCAGCAGAAGGTAAGGTTCGCGTTTCTGGGGAACTTGAAGGTATGGTGGACAGACTTCGTTCCCGCCCAAATCCTACCGTAGGAGCTCGGGGTGTGTTTTGCTCAAACCATTTAGGTAGGGACCTAGAGCTTCAACTCACATTTCCGTTCCTGCGGTAAGCTTGTCTTCATGACCTCGTTTTTAATCCCACGACGAACGTACGCTGGAATTACTCCGCCATGATTACTAAGGTTGGAGAACGAAATCTTACATAAATGCGTGGAAACGTTAAGCTCATACGAAATAAGATAGTTTCAGAGGATGGATACGAAGTACTAACATACCTTTAGCGGTAAGTGGAATAACTGCTTAACTTTTCCTTATTTTCTTCATCTCATTTAAGGTGCACCTTGGTATCTTGTAATATATATACCCCAGGAATCTAATACAAACTACTAAAAAAATTAATGAACTTTAGTAGGATGGAAGACTTAGCGGAAAATCATCACTCATTTTTTCTCCGAACTAGGGGGCTCGACTTTTCAATAATATTTCCCAACAAAAAGTAGCGTCATCTTATCCTTTCATCATTTCATTTATCGTAAATAATGATTAAAAGTTTTAAGTCAATAATAAGATGCTCACTCTGAGAAAAAATGCGTTCTAATTGTAAGCAAAATTACATACATCGGTATTCAATATTAGCGCCGGGACTGAAATTTAGCGCTTCGCTGAATTTCATTCGTTAATAAAAATAGCGCAGTTATGAATTTTTTGTTATACGAATTATTAATGAGCAAAAATTTTTCATTGACGAGAAATTCTTATACTATGTGAATTTTAAATCGAAAATTCAATTTTTTCCATGAGAATTCAGTTTTGGTACATTTTTTTCCACTTTTAATGTAAAAAATATGAACAATAGGGGCGGTCGTCAAACAACTTTTTTCGAAAGTCAAAGTTCGACATATTACAAAATGTAGCCCGACGTACCAAATGAACAGAGAAAAAATTTTGTTCATGTAGGTTGACATCCTACGGTTGCACCAGGGCCGTTTATGTTAAGCTTAGGCAACCCGCAACACATTCCCTCTTTTTACGCTATTTCGGCGATAAATGTCGTGATTTTAATGATTTTTTCAGCCGATTCTGCACCAGTCATGTACGAAATAGTCGAGGTAAGCAACATAGGTCGAATAATAACGTTTATTATACAATCACCGGTATTAAAATGCAAAGAAACGTAAAAAACTTTGAAATTTTCTTAATTAATGGTATATATTTTAATTTGGAGTACTCGTATGGGCATGATCGCACTAATCTGACCCTACCGTTTATATACAACAACATTTTTCCCCTCTCTTATCCTAGAGTAAGGATCTCCTCATCTCCCTCCGGCCCGCCTATGAACTAATGTCAACGCACTGCTCAGGCTACATCGTCTACGAAAATGACTCCGTGTTCCAAATTTTGCAGTTCTTCACCCACCATAAGAACAGGTGCCACTCTGGCTCTCAGGGAGACCCAGAACTCGCCACGTGGAGAGCGCTCCAACTCGAGCTTCTCCCATTACTACCCACCCTTCAAGTCTTATGACGTACCAGTTAAGATGCAATCTTTTTTGTATCCAAAATTGGTGGAGATAAATGGTAATTAAACAGATTGGAAGGAAGTGAGCTGCTGAAGGCTATGACGGTAAATACAAATTAAAACAAAGTAACATTTGCCGGTATCCTCTCCTTTTTCTCCATTTCCCCTCTATTCTCCTTTACTATATACATATTCCCTGTACGCTATTGATGAATTGTCTTGTACATGTGGATGGCCTTTCGCAAGGTTTTGTGAGGCAAGGATTTCGTGCCGAAGTGATTTTTTTTAATGGAGAAGCAACTAAAATAAACAATGAATGTATTGACACGCTCTTCAGTTGAGAGTCATCTCTTTGGCGCTCCTCGACAGATGTTTGGGAGATATCTTCCCACATATGAAGATATTATGAAGTATTACTAATGGGTGAAGATGGAAAAGATGCAAGAAAGATGAGAATTTGATCAATCGGTCCAGGAGATTGCCCATGTTGTCGCCGACAGAGTGGACCAAGTGTAGAACGACGCGTCTGGACCTTTGGTCTGGAAAATTGGTTCTAAATTCAAGTCTTAGTGCTCTAAAGTTCAAAATGACTCGCCACCTGTGCTCGGCGACGAATGGCAACCATCCTCCCGCCCATCCTATAATAGCTCGGCGCGCAACATCCTGAAGCTGCCTGTGACCTGCCAATCGGTGAAAAGGCACAACGTAGCCAGCGGTTTGCAGCAACCCTCGTGACTGGAGCGTTTGAAGACGTCGGCCAGGTCACACCTGAAAATGCATCGATGATTGTCGACCGGAAGAAAATTGCGCGACAAAGGAAGAAATACAGAGAGCTTGCGACTTCAGAGGATATGGAAAAGCTTAGAGATCAAACGAGGATAGCATTGTTCTTCGAGGGAAGAAAAGAGAAGACGAAAATCAGGGAATTGTGCAGCAACAATGAAGTGCGCATCACGACATAACCGAAGAGCATGTAGTCATCCTTGCAGAACCCGGCGGGGTTCATTTGGGACATGCATAAACTGAAACGGGAGAAACAGAATGGCTCGGAAACTCTATCCTCGAATTAGTTGAAGCTGCTATAATTGACACGTCTTCCATACGGTGCATCGCACAGTGGTCGGAAATCGAAAAACGCCGGACAAAAGTCCGAAATGGCTTTTTTTGAGGTAGACAATTGAAATTTGGCACAAATACGGGGAAATAGTTGCTGATTTTGAAATAGCAAGTCATTTTTATTAAGTCTCAGCCGTTACGGAGTTACGGAGGCTTAAACATGACGGAATTTCGAAAAACACGCCATTTATCATTTTTCTTCGAAAATGTAAAAAGTTACGCAGATGGTAGAGCAGTGGATGGATTTTCATGAAATTTTTAACATGTTCATCTGTCATTATAGTTTCTTGCCTGTACTTTGCATAAGTTTCAGACATTTTTGTTGATATTTGTGTGCTGTAATGTATCAAAATGGCGGAAGGTTTTTTCAAGCAAAATTTCACTTAAAGCAGTCATTATCTTTTTTATAAGAAATATGTATGTCGAGATATTTCGTAATAATACTAAGAAAACATATTTAAACGTTAGCCTGCAAAAGGTTTGGGAAAAAGTTTGCGGCCCTGAGAGAAAATTCGAATTTTCGACCGCGCGTCGCGGTCCGGCTCCACGCGGCGGACCCCGGTAATATCGATTGCGTGTGATGGTTGAAGTTGTTTGCACCTAAATTCCTCAAATTTGCCTTTTTTAAGCAAAAAACACTTTTGTGGATTTCCTAAGGTTCTATATCGAAGGTGTTTTGAAAGCAGTATTGGTCATTAGGTCATAAAATGGCGGACATTTTGTTAAGCAAAAGTTAACATAAAGTAGTCATTATCTCTGGTTTTAGAAAAATATATATCATGATTTTTTTGTCAGGGTATTAAGCAAACATAATTTTAAAGTATTCTGCAAAAATCTGCGGAAAAAGTTTGCGACCCTGAGAAAAAATTCCAATTTTCGATCGCGTTTCCCGGCCCGGCTCGGCTCAGCGCGGCCTCGAAACTCCGACTCCTCGCACTGACGAATTTCTGAGGACCTTAATGTCCTGTATTCGCCTTACTCATGACATCCATGCTGTCAATGATAACCAAATGTCATATATTTATTATCATGGAGGGATACTGTATCCAGCGCATGTGTTTGTAGACTGTGATGCCTAACTGTGATGAATATGCTTTTCTTCGGTTACTCCACGGAATTTTCCGAGTAATTATGAACTCCTTCAATTCCTGAGTGCACATGAGGGTGTTTTGTTCCTCATACACGCTTTTGTGGAAGGGTGTTGGGTTGGCTGTTTTCCATTTCCACTCTCTTTGTATTTTCAAACTGCAAGCCGCCAAATCCCTCCGCCTTCATAGCACCATGCGACTCGGTCCCTGAGGGAGTTTTTATGACACCGCGCACCCTTTAACAGTTATGATGGGTTTTCCCTGGGTGGACCTTCCCTATCCTTTAAAGAAAATGCATGTTGAGCAGTAGTTCTATCTTGGCATTTGTGGTGAAGTGAATTGGGAGAAATCTGTTCTGAAAAAGTATTTTTTTACTCGCGATATTGAGTGTGAGTGATAGGAATCCCTACCGATTTTTTTTCTAAGGTTTACATCGGTGTTTTTTTCCTCAGCAATCCACACCTTATTCGAGGTAAGATATATTTCCATGTGTTTTTGCCTGGTGTTAGTCATTCGTGCTTTTTCGTCCCAGGTTTCTTACGTCCCTTGAACTATTTTTTACAAACTTTCTTCAATACCGATTTTTCGCCCCTACTTTCTGGTGTTTTGTAGCCTATCGTTGTTGAAAAATTTGTGGAATGGGTAGATTCATTCTATTACATTAATTTTCAGACCTTAGACAAGTTTATCAGTCCTTATTGGATATGTCTTCGAATTTTATCTCACGCCTTGAGCTCCATAATAGATTGATGGGCATAAAGTTCAAATCACCAACTGAAAAAATGGAATATTTGTTTAATTTTCTTGTGCGAAGATTTGATTTAGGTCAATTTGATGACGCTATTAGAAGTCTTCGTGAATTTGTCAGAATAAGCTTTTTGTTGCCCTACTTGCAAAGGTGGAATAGAAGTTCTCGGAATAAAAAAACATTTTTAAAGCGAAATAACGCATGGCTCATGGAGTCCATGAACTTTCCTGACACCGTGCGTCAGTATTTAACTAGCACTTCTGCTGATTGTGACACTAGTAAGTACCATCCGGTGAAAACCTTTCTTTTTCATTGAACGACATAATATTTTTATTCTTGGGTTATTTACTTTTAAATAATTACTTCCTAGGTTCACTGGGAAGGCCGGAAATAGATTTTAGTGTTTCCTCGGAGAGATCAAAAAGACGTAAGGTCCGAAATATTAAAATGTCTTCCTCTGCTGCGGAGCTCGCATTGGCAACCTCTCTGAGTTTAAGGGAGGAAGGAGATATTGCGGCCGCCGAACTAATTTCCGAAGTAACGACAACCACTCCTAGTAGGGCGAGAAGAGTTTTGTCTAAATGGAGAAAAAGGGATAATCCCCAGAGGGAAATGACCCCTGAAGAAGCTGTGTCTCTCGTTATTACAACTGAGCTAACGAAGAGTCAGTACAATACACTGAGACGCTCGGCTCAAAATTATGGACACAAGCTTTATCCAAGCTACGATAGAGTCCTAAACGCGAAAAGTATGGCATACCCAAAAGGAATCAGGGTAACTGAAAACATGTGCGAAGTGAGACTTCAAACTCTTAAAGCACACAGCTTCGCGAATTCTGTCATACATTTAAACTGCTGAAACCTCATATGATGAAGTAGATTGCACACTAGTGTGCAAATATGGATTTGATGGCAGTTCGGGCCATGCCCAATATAAGCAATTGTGGGAACTATCTGACTCATCAGATGAGTATTTAATTATGAGCTCCCTGGTGCCACTTAGGTTACTAAATGACAATACAGGTATGAGATTTACGTGTCTATTTTATCTGTAATTTATCCAATTGGAATCGTTACGGGAATTTTTAGTACTTTTAATATTCCAGGTGAGATATTATGGGCGAATCCTCGGCCATCTTCTACGAGATTTTGCCGGCCTATTCGCCTTCAGTGGCTAAAAGAGACTAGAGAAGTTGCGAAAGCAGAGAGAGATTACATATAAGAACAGATTGATGGATTGGATAAATTGAATTTTAGGGGTTATTTAGTAGCATTCCGATGCATCGGTTGTGATGGATCACATTCGAACACCGCGACCGGCTGGAAAGGAGGCGCTATATGATTTATCGACGTGCGCCTCGGGCGTGCCTTATAGATTTAAGTGCCTTCTGCATTCAGATGAACTTCCTCTTCGACTTATAATGGAGAAATTTGATCTGCCAACGACGGGACCAAATATCTACATTGGGTCAGTTGGTCGCCAACTAAAGACCTGTGCGCAGCTACCTCTAATGAAATTTCAGACGATTGATCTTGGTCTACCTGATCCTGAACTAAATTCATCTTTCATCAGCAAATACCAAAATTATTCGCTGGACATGGCTCGTGGTATTTCCAGGGGATACATCCCACAAGAGCTGGCTGATCGCGATAGTGGGGAAATGAATAACAGCAGATGGGGAATGACGGCCAACAGAGTGATCCGCGTTTACATAGAAACAAGACGACCAACAGTGGCTTTGAATTCAATAACCGAGACTATGATGAAACTCTATATTCCTATGGGGTTCACAATAAAGAAAAATTGGAAGATTGCAGAAGCAGAACATATCTGGGAAATGCTTAAGAGAATAAGACAATTCCGTAAAAAGTAGAGTTCTTGAGAAATTCATCCAGAACAAAGCGTTCTTCGCTCATCCCGAAAACATCCTCATTGGTGAATGATGAAAGGGTCGAAGCGCGAAGAGTAGCCTTCCAAAGGATATTGCAGGCAAGAAAGACCTATTCGCCAGATGAAGGCATCAGGGCTTTTCACATCCCTGACCAGTGTATTTATATCAGTTCATAGGCGGGTCATAGGGAGATGAGGAGATCCTTACTCTAGGATAAGAGAGGGGAAAAATGTTGTTGTATATAAACGGTAGGATCAGATTAGTGCGATCATGCCCATACGAGTACTCCAAATTAAAATATATACCATTAATTAAGAAAATTTCAAAGTTTTTTACGTTTCTTTGCATTTTAATACCGGTGATTGTATAATAAACGTTATTATTCGACCTATGTTGCTTACCTCGACTATTTCGTACATGACTGGTGCAGAATCGGCTGAAAAAATCATTAAAATCACGACATTTATCGCCGAAATAGCGTAAAAAGAGGGAATGTGTTGCGGGTTGCCTAAGCTTAACATAAACGGCCCTGGTGCAACCGTAGGATGTCAACCTACATGAACAAAATTTTTTCTCTGTTCATTTGGTACGTCGGGCTACATTTTGTAATATGTCGAACTTTGACTTTCGAAAAAAGTTGTTTGATGACCGCCCCTAATGAACAATGATAAAATTATATTTAAATCAGGATAGCTTTTTAGGCCTGCCTTTTACATACTTGACGAAAAACTAGAATGCTAAATACGTATATAAATCGATAAAAATCTCGTTCACTATTAAATATAATAATGACTTTTAAAAACGCCATAACTCCGAATTGTTGAAATTCACTGGCATTAATAATAAATAATTTCAGTGAGTTTTATTCGTTAATACTTGACAGCTTCGGCAAACTTATTGTCCAACAGAAAAAGGAGAGATACAAGAGTTCCTTCATTTTCGCCATATATTTTTCTACTCATCCGTCATCCACTGATACTGTGTAAAACAAAATTATTAAAATAAGGCATGAAGGTGAAGCAGATATTAATTAAAATCAAGAGATCAAAGAAAATCAAGCCCTAAAGATAAATTTAACTTTAACCTAAAATACATTTTTATCGTCCACTTTTGGATCAGCGGATATTCATTTTTTTAGCTTTGGCCCACGAAAGAAGTTTCTATTAAGCAAAGTCAACGTTTCGGAGAATTTATTAGCCTCTTTTAAAGCTTTAGACATAAAATAAAACTGGAAGTGGCCGAATGAATTTGCGAAATTTGTTAACTTCTTTCTAGAACTAAAACTTCAAAAGAAATACTCCTAATGCTATCTAGCATTAAAGTAAATATTTTAGAAATAAATTAATCAATTACCTTATCTAGAATAATAACTTTTCCTTGATTCCGATCCGGGATTCTACTCTTCAGTAATATATCTCCAAAAAGCAGCATCGCCTTATTCGTTCATCATTTATTTATCATTACATATGTATCATTATTCAGTTTATTAAAGTTAAAAATTCAATAAGGTGAGCCTCACACGGAGTAACACTTGTGTTCTAAATAAAATTATTAACAATTAGTTATATAAAAAATTATAAAACGGTAAATCTTTATAGCATGTTTAAGACAGTGAACTGTGAAGCGAAAATTAAATATTTTCATTGAAAGTCCATTTTTTAGCGTATGGTACAAAAAATTCCATTCTTATTGCGCAATTTTTTTTAAGTTTACCTTAACCGTATTATTACGATAAATTTCCCAACTATGCCACTTGAGCAGAAAATTTTTCCCAATACTGCATTTCAGAGGATAGCTGAAGGCCACACCAACAAGGCACCCAATAGCCATCACCCAAAGGTGTCCTCCTTGCATGACCTAAAGGGATCGGAATCCTCCAATACCGAAGACAAGGAACGTCAGCACGTAGGCTGGCAACGGAGTATCCGTGCTATGTGTCCTCTCAGCGCCAGATCGATTCCCAGGGACGGATGCCTGCCACTGAGCAGCCCTTCGACGGGACCAAATTACTTATTTAAGGGTAAGAACGAGGGTAACAGACGAGGAGGGACCGCGCGTCGTAAAGGACCGAGTGAAAGGGAAGGCTGGATTAAGGGGGATCACTACTCCGTTGAAATGCTTTGCAGCACGGAATCACAAAGTCCCTTCTCGCAGCTTAAAATGGCGCATCACTTCCACTTGTAACAATGCATGTTGAAGACGCAAAAATAATTCTTCGTTAACATTTTCGCGGGTATTCGACATGTTAGATAAAAAAAAACGTTTGGGCTATGTCACCGCGTCAATTTTCGGGTGGCCCATAGTGCCCGCCGCTTATCGATATCTTATCGATGCCTCCACAGCACAAACGCTCAACAATCGCCCACCGAATCAAATCCGCTCATCTAGTATCACTAATGGTACTAGATGTGCGGATTTGATTCGGTGGGCGATTTTTGAGCGTTTTGCGCAGCGATGGTATCGATAAGATTCCCTTGAAAAGCTACCAGCATCGGTCGGAAACGTTGGGGCCATCCGAAAGTTGACGCGGTGACATAGCCAAAAACGTTCTTCATCTCTGCTGCTCCAAACGTTCATATATTGCTTCTACAAGCTATCTTCCTGACAATTTTAAGTTATATAGATTAGACCCTTCACAACAATGCCAGAACCTCATTTTTGAAAGTTTATCTCAGTACTTCTCGGATTTAAATTTTTACATTTAGGGAACTGATAAAAATTAAAAATAGTCTACTCCACATACCGTGGAGATTTCATGGTGATAGCGTAAGTTTTGAGCAATTAATACGAAACGAATATGGCAAAATTGGAGGTATTTACAAAAACGTTAGAGGAAGTTTCAATATCTGACAAATTAGTTTCAGAAACACATCTTGCGTGGTTAAAACACTTTTTAAGGCTAAATAATGGTGGTTCCAACTCTGACCCTGCCTAAAACCTTACAGATGGCCAAGGTATCAAAACAGGGAACCATGTACCTACATGTAGATGTAGGACCTACGGCATGCCTACGACGGGTGCCGAGACGGTGACACCCACGTGCGATTTAAAGGGTGTAGAAGTAGCCTTTAAATCCCAAACAATCGAGCATAAAAATATGAAATTTAACCCTAAAAACAGAATATAAGAAGAAGGCAAGAGTTATAATTAAAATATTTTAGGCAATATTAACATTCACTCTCCCATTGTCTCAAGACTTAATTTTTACAGAACTTAATTTTTTTACAGAACATTCATTGAGAAAATTGCTTCAAAATCTCTCTTATTCGAAAATAAATTTATACGGAGACGCTCATAAGCATTCTGTGGACCTATTCGAAGAAATCCTACACAGCCCTGTGGGTAGGAACATCACCTATTGCATAATGCCGCTGTCACTTGCAAAAGGAATAAATGGAGTTTGAAAATTATGCCAGAACTCAAGATTTCATAGTGCAACTAAAGAAGCGATTTTCCAACTCTATGGTTTTTGCTTAAAGAATCGACGGGAAGAACCGATATCGATGCATCGCGGTCATGATTTTATAGCGTCTACACACACAGTCCAGCTATTCTCAAAAATTGGATTCTCTCTCACCAGGATCACTACTTTCACGTAACGCTCCTTTGCCACGTTCTTCGGGGCGCGTTCGTCTTTTGTCGAGCATGCGGAGCGTCGTCAACTTTTGGGCCCCCTACGAATGAGGCTTGCTTGACGGGAGCCAGCGGTCTCCTTGAACCGTCAAATAAAATGCCAGGAACTCGCCTCTTGGGCACGAGGGAGAATGCTTTTATCGACAGCGGTGGTCGGGACGAAGTCGCTGGAGCGCAGTTCCCTAACAGGAGTGACGTACGGTGTGGTCGCACTGCAGTCAAAATACCTTAAGCCTATCGGTCAAGCAGCTCGTTATCTTGAACGAGCGAACTGCATTTATTAGATACTAGTACGTAAATAAATAAATATGAACCGTAAAATGCCATAAGACGTGAAACAAAAAAAACTAAATAATATCTTTCGTTACCCAGTGGTTATTTATTTTAGTCAAAAGATTGATATATTTAGTTGAAAATTTTACCAAACTCACAATATTTAAATAAAAGTAGATAATTTTTACGCAAAATTTTTTTTCAGCGGATATGAATTCCCCGATAACTTATTTCGATTCTACTTTGAAGATTCCATCTCTGAAAATTGGAACTGTTTTTAATTTGTTCTTCAACTGATGGATAAAAGGAAACATAAATTTTATTTCTTGTCAATTCGGATGAAAAATATCCCAAGCCTCAATCTTAGGTTAAGTTACTGTTAAAATACAAAACAATCGCATAAAACCATGTGGGTACGGATTGTTTTTCGAGCTCTAAGCCTCATCCTGCAGTGTTGGCCTAAAGGTGACTCAGACTCACTTGGCCACCCAATGAAATAGGAATTTTCTGAGATTCCTTTCAAAATTAAATGAAAAGAAATTTGGAGAAAACTTGCAAAAAAAAAGACGTGAGACGAAATCTAAAAAACATTGTCTCCAGCAATTAAAATCAAGCATGGGCTGCTATTCAGCCAGCGTGCTAAAATGTGGCATTTAAATTAGTATTTCAATAAAATTATTATATAGTCCAATGTAATATTATTATAACAATACAATTTTTATTGCTTATTTTAAAGAAAAGAAAAGTCATATTTTTCATTTGATGAACATTAGATCAGACAAATTAACATCAGGTGTTGTTGCTCAGAGCTTAAATAAATATATTTAGTCAAATATATTTAGCCAACCAACGAACATCAGAAAATTACAAATAACAATACGTATATAACCAAAGTTACTTTGTAGACAGTCACGCGGCGGTGCAAAGTTATGTGCACCAAGGATGAAAAAAAATCTTGTTCGATGAAATCCACCCTTAAGTTCTCTCAGAGAAGATGGCTTGGTGATGTAATTAGCTAACACGCCGAGTTCGAATCACTGTATAGTCAAATTTTTTCTACATTGTATAGTCTAAAAAAAAGTCATTGATCTAAAAACATTTTTTCAAGATGTTAAAATCGGGCTGCTACTTAGAATAAACATGAATGTGGTATTAAAATTAGTATTTTAATCTAATACACATTACGTTATGATTTGAAGAATACGCACTACTTTTGTGGCTATTTGAATCACTAACTGCAAAAAGGCAGCATGTCCAATTTGGACGATTTTTCTTTTTTTTAAGTTGTTTCTAGGTGCAAGACTCAACGTTTCTACTAAAAGGAAATATGTCGTACTAATAATATCGAGCTGTCATGTTTCCTTTAAGTAGAAATAGTTGAGCCTTGCACCTAGCAACAACTTAAAGAAAAAATAAAGAAAAATTATCCAACTTGTACATGATGCCTTTATGCAGTAAGCAATTCATTTAAGGGAGAGAGATAAAATTTAAATCAATCTAATTTATAAAACAAATACTGATACATTTTCTAAAATCTTTAGATCTCGAATATAAAAATATCCATTATTCTATATTTAGAAGAAGAAAATCACGTAGAGGAGCAGAAATAAGGAGGTAAAGAATCATCAGACTCCCTCGATCAAAATGGCCCATTACGATGCGCGCTCACACTCCCCAAGACCTTGAATAAATTTTCTCCAGGGATATTCAAGCACATTCTCCCCCCCCCCCCTCCAAAGAGTTCAGATTTTATCGAAGAAGCGCCACGCCGAAAAGCTTTTATTTTATAAATTGCGCCGAGTGAGACAAAAAAACGGCTACTGCGCGCGCTCCAAAGCGTCTACGAAACAAGCGAAGCACGCACCGCGACCACTTTCATGCCGATAATAATGGGCTTCGTATCCAGTGGACCGTGAAAATGCGATCGGCTTCAGATCAATAGAGACCTCACATCTCACTTTCATGAGTAATTTTATAATTTGCTCAATATTCTTCCTCCTCAGTGAACGCGGAACTTCAGCAAACGCAATGCGTTTCCAGATATTGAACACCATGCGTAAAATATTTTTTTTATAAAATCGCTTATCGCATTTCAGTTATTTCGCAATTCGGCTTTTCTGGCCGATGTTTTCCAATGTCAATAATCTGTCACCGTGGATTAAGGGACCCTCAATTCATGTGAAACTGCCGTATTTCGTTTAAAATTTTAAATGTTAGTAATAAGTAAAATAACCTTGGTTTATTCAGCAAATGTGAAGGTAGCGATGCTTCAATGATTGAATTATTGTCAGATCCCAAATCGCCAGAAAATAATCAATGAATTCCTTACCTACTAACATAACATAGATAAAAATTATAACAATTACAAAGTATACGAATGGATGACTGGAGTTTATATGGTGCAGCCAATGATGATATTTTGGAAATCATTAGTATTTTTTTACTAAATGTTTCCGGAACAACCATTTAGTAATTCTACCTTATTAATGCTATCTTTAAATAAATTTTCCTCGTGGTTCTCATACTGATCATGAACTACGGCATTGCTATTAATATTGAAAACGTGACGTATTGCAATCATTTTTTAATGTTCGCAATTTTCATTTTTATCGATATCGCCCAGTAAATATGTCCGAACTTGCAAATTGTGTATTAAGCGTAGTAAAAGTCGAACTGTTGCATATTATCAACATAATTATTCGATCATCCATTCATTAGGCACTATTTTTCTAATAATGTCCGCAAGGTGGGAAGAATCTCGTATACTTCATACCATTCATATTAGAGTTATACGCAGTATGAATAATTTTTTCGTAAAATCTCAACTGTTTCAAATTCACATCAGGATGATAACATCCATTCCAGATAAACTATATATATAGCATGACATAATCCAATATATTGAACAGTGGAAATCATTAAATATTAAAATAATAAGCATTCTAATAAGTGGGTGAAGGTTTTTTGCATTTTCCACGCGCATACAGCATACGTGAACCTGAAGTGAATGCTAGCAGTTAACAATATAACTGCCGTAATTTGAATATAACAAAATATCTCAAAGCACGTAGGTAACTAGGGAGATGCGATATTTGTGACTACCATTCACCGTTATTCCTTTACATTAAAACTCTGCCTGCGATTCAAAAAAAACCTGCAGAAATTATCGTTCATGCAACGTACTACATACTTTAATTCCGCCACAGGAAGGGAGACTTAGATTAACCCGACGAATCAGAGGAGGATAAAGCGTACGTCGTCGAACCAGGCATCGGCTTCGGCCCACGCGAACAAAACGAGGAGACGGATTTATGAGATAAATGACCCTTACTGGAGGTGGAGAAAATCTCGCGCATTCGATTCGCTTTTGTTTTTTTTTATTCTCCCTTCAGACGGCCCCCCGAATTGCCTCAATAAAAATCCGAACAGATGGTTACTGACTGAGTCTGCGTAACAAATTAATGCCGGCATGGAGGGGGGAAAGATACCAATCTCTACGTGACCGAAGGGTAAAGAGATCAACTGGCCAGCCAAGATGGGTTCGAGTGCGGATTTTAAAGCAGGCGCGAAAAACAAGACACTGCCAACTTCGGCGGCATTAAGAGGATACAGTGGCGTAACTAGGAATACGCTTTGGGGGGATGAGGGGGCTCGGATGAGGTACCTCCCAAACCCCCTTGGCAACGGGTGTCCAGGAAAGTTTTTGAAAAATGCATGTCTTAAAATGCATTTTACATCATTTTAACACTTAAAATTTAACTTAAGACAGATGCAGTTATTATAATTTAAATCTAGGCAATATTTTTAAATATCTTTTTATATTTCTGAGGCTTTGGGGAAATATATCCCCTCAGCTTTTCATAGTTCTTATATGCAATTTTTCATATTTTTTTTCCTAGATGCAATTTTGTTCTAATATTTTTATTTACTTAGATGAAATGTTTTCACAGCATTATTTTCTTAGATGCATTTTTTCGTATTTTTCTTCCCTTTGATGCATTTTTATTTCATATTTGCAGCGAGCGGAGAAGAGTGAATGAGATGATGTGGACGGAGAGGATATATATTATTTATTTCACACTTTAATTACAAAAGTAGTTTTGCGTTGAGTTCTCACGTGGAAATGGGGGATGAATATCTGCTAGTTCTGTTTAAGCGCGACGATTAAATGTGCACCCTAAAAAAAGCATGAAAAACAAATCACTGCCCAATTTGTCGTCATTAAACAGGGAGTGAAACTTTTCCAGAGTCCCACGTACACACGCTTTGAAGATAAATACTACACGGCACATCTTTTAAGCATGAATTTTACTCGTGGGCTCTCTGAAAAGTGATGAGAAACATTTGTAGATGGGAGGCTGGAATGGATAGCGATTCCGATGAGATTTTAAATTCCCCATCTCTTAACTCATTATCTATCATAGTTGGTTCATATTTCCGATACCAATGGGTGGACAATGAAAGGATGAATCACTTTGCTGGTTTAGTTTCGACCCGGAACGAAACTTTACTCCCAGGAACGAAACTAAATTAACCCAAACTCCGCTGCTCATAGTTTAGTTTCGACCATTACGTTTGGCATACGTGTAGAGAGGTTAAAACATTGAGCTTAAAAATCGAACGGCTAGTTTCCGTTCACCGGTTTTCTGTTAGTGGTGAAAGTAAGAGTACCCCATCCATCTAATGGCGGTAGGCCGAACCTCTACTTCATTCAACCATACTTCGTACTCGGTGTGTGGGTCGAAATTAATGGTGTTCGAACGTGAACCACGCGGTCCCTCGGTGCGGAAAATTATCAGTGTTTCGTTTTGCCCAAGAGTTTTAGTTTAGTTTCGACCCGATGTAGTTTTGACTCCGATTTCGTTTCGACCCTGAGTTTAGCTCCCCGCTTTTAAATCGATATCGTTTCGTTTCTAAATTTCCCTCCCGGGAGCGAAACTATTGAAATTTTAAATACAAGAAAGGATGAAGTTCGCCATGAAAAAATATTTGACTTAGCCGGGATTCGAACCCGGATCTCCCGATTGCCGGTCAGGCGTGCTACCAGTTACAGTCCCTGCAGTGTATTGCAATTTTACTGGTTTTGACTTTCGTTTATTTCCTATTGCCATACCTGCTTCAAGGTTACGTGAAGTGATTGAATAGAGATTACGTTGTAAAATGGTGCTGTATATCTAATGGGTTGGGTAGTAACAGGGTGTATTAGAATGGTGAATGAAACGACTCCTGTTTCAGAAAAAAATGTGCTGCATTACTTGCTGAACTCCCCACGTATTCTCTTCGCATTTTTTATAGAAATCGGTATCATACTATGAGCAATCGCATAGCAAAAAAATTACTGTCCGGTTTATTAATTTTTCTACATAGGCGAGAGGCAAAAGATGTAATTTGAGTAAAGAACGATAGGTATCAGAGTAATCGTATGAAACGACGACAACTTACTTTTACGCATGTAGCCAAAATTAAAATAAAAAACATCCACATTAAATGATGCCTACTCCCTGCCCGACTGACCTTACCGCGTCATATTAGACCGCGGATCAAAAAGTAATGTTGACAGTTTCAAAAGTGGAACGAAGAATTTATTTCGTAGAAAAATTATATTCTCATTGAAATAAAGACAAGGGAACACGAAGAATTTGAGACTCAGAATTTTCCAATTTTATCCATTTTATATAATTTTTTTCGAAATTTTCAAGTATTCACATGCATTTAATGTTCTCCACGGCTTACAGATAGTTACTCCGCAGCCACGTTAAGCCCTCTATTAATACTTACTACAAAAAAAAGGTTTGTTCAGGATTTTTTCGCGTGAGTTTAATAGCACTCAAGAGCGAAATTTATAGGGAGCACTACAATTTGTTGATTATCCTTTTAAAAAAATGCCTCCCTACAAATTCAGTCCATTGCGTGAATTATTACGAAGTAAAATAGTCCCAGTTAATATAAAATAAATGTTTGTAGAGAGTACTATTTACGATTTAAAAGTTAAAACTTTTGCATACCTCTTTGTGGGGTTTTTAGAATTAAATTTTATACTTTAAACGAAATTTTTCAGATTTTTTATGTTGTTTTTGTGATCACAAGATTCGTACCAAATATCCCTCAGAGAGAAATGGAACTACTATACTTCAGCATTTCATCTTTTTGCAACCGTTTGTGGGTCTACTGAACGGGTGTGGGTCTATTGAAATGAACGAATTCTCTGTATAAGGTCACGCATTCCAAGACGTTCGTGATCCGTTCATTCGAAACAAGTTGTGCGCGTCTCGTCAGCGTAGTGTCCTTTCCGATCCAATCAGACGTTGTTAGGCGCGCGGACCGGGTAATTAGGAGAGCATTTCCTTCCCTCCATGTTGCCTTTCCTCAGTCGTCGTATCATTAGGTCCTTCGAAGCGAAAGGAAGAGGAAAACGGGGCGCCAATGTCAGGGAATCTCATTAGGAATAAGGAAGATAGGGACATTCGTCTGGTTGTTAAGTCCACACCAGCCACATTACGTGGAATTTCCTGCTTCTCCTCGGTACACGTAGGTAGATCAGAGAACGACCAGCGAAATCGAATGAATGGGAATCAAAACCACTGATGAGAAAGGGCAGTTAATGATAAGGGGAGGGTTGACGAAGATACGCGAATTAGTCTCGGAGCACCTTGAAACTCGGGGATCACATACAAGGTTTAGTATGCTTGAGCAGATAGGAACAGATACCATTCAAGTTGACACTGAGAACATCATCCTACTACATGTCTTCTTCCGACAGAAACGATAAAATAAGAGATAAGCCAGGTGTTGCAGAAGGAATCAGCAATAGGTACTTCAGAAAATGGTAAGGGATACAATTTTAAGCTTTTTTTTGTTCATAAACATAGGGTCGCAACTCCTTAGTTACTGAATTATGGAAATGAAAAAAATGTTTTGGATTATCATTTCAGTTACCATGAAAACAGTTTTTCTTGGGTATTCAGTCTTTCCGACATTTTTTAACACTGCCGATCTAGCCACGACATGGGGGTACTCAGCGAGGGGAAAAGAGGGGGGCAGCCGCCCTACCCTAAAAGCAAAAATCGCAAAAGTCTTCAAGCAAAATCAGTATTGAACTGAAACGAAAGCATTCAGCAATTTTTTTAAACCCACGAAAAATGATATGTATTCTAAAAAATTCTAAAAATATGCTAAAATGTCACAACTTGGCTTTCCACCCCCTAGACCATAGCTTGCCCCCCTTAGTTATGATCCCGGGTACTTCCTTGATCCACGATATAGAATAGTAAGTAAACCATTTTTTTTAATTTAATATACTTCACGTTTACATTCCTATTTCTCATTGACACTATTTTGAGGAATTCTTGGATATTTACATTATTTTAAGCTATCGGCACGTAAGTCAATACTTTTGCGACATGAGTGACAATCGCGAGTCAAGTACAACCGTCATGATGCCACTACAAAAGGTAGGTACTCGCACTTGTTCTGTTGAAGTTACGTGGAAATCATGAAGGTTAAATCTCAAATAAATCAAGAACCGACAAGGAATCTCAACCAAGAATTAATAACGCAACAACTCAATTCGACAGTAACCTTCCCTGTATAGCAGGTAAAAATAGAGTTTGAGTAATTTAATACAATTGAGAGGAATGCGCTAAATTGGAACTTATTCAGTTAAATTTGCACAGCGAAAGGTTAATGGAAAATAATACAATTTCCTGTTTGCCGTCCTCGCCGTGAGCACCTGGTGGCGTAGCAATGAAGAATAGGGTGGTTTCCTATTATTTTTTTATTGCCTAAATCGAAAAATTATTACTCCTGGAGTACGTATTTCACGCATTTAGATTTTTAAATGACGATATCTATTTTTCGCGATTAAATGAAAAGTGAAAATTTTCAAGCGCGCGAAAACGCGACGCGTAAGTATTAATGCCGGGAAATCTCTCCGTGCGACGTATTTCTGGTTCCCGCTGCCGCCCTGTGAGGTGACCTTGAGGCGAGGCTTAGCGCTGATACGACGCAGGCTGCTAGCGGGTAGCTGAGTACCCTGCTGGCTGGTAGCGCTTGGCTTAAATAAGGATTATTAATACCTTATCAAATGAAGAAAACTTTCCGACCTTAGCCAGTTTCAATAAGTGATTATTAAGACATATTTCCCTGAGCTCTGTGCCTCATGCATGCATTGGTAACCTCAGAAGATGTATAACTCCTATCTTCTCGTATAGAAACTAGGTCCCTGTGACGTCACTTGGAGTGGCATCGCATGGGCGTCAATCTGGTCCTTTTCAAATGAGGATAAAAATGGACCATTGCCATTCGCCTAAACCGGTATTTCTAAAACGAAATAATTTGTATATTATGAATACAGTAGTGGTGGGTAACGAATCGCAATCAATGCCTTTAGTTTTCTTTGATGAAGGAAACTACCCTATTGGGAGAATTTTTTTCTGTCTCTAGCACGAATTAGCGAAGAAATGGGCTTCATTGGCGACGATTTATGTATTATTTTCTTGTGCGTGGCTAATGTTAGCTCTATCTAATCCTAAGCGACGAAATAACCGGAATAACCACCCTGAACTCATTACGCTTCGCCACTGGAACAAATTGATGAAGTTTCAAACCGATTCCAAAAGATTACACTTTTAAAATAACCATAAAATTCCTCCTTTACAAATAAGGGCCGCAGCTTTCTTCGCTAACAAGTTAAGATCGCGATCATCATTGCAAAGTGATGTTTCTCCAGCCAAGCGAACAAAAATGATGGAGAGGAGAACGATGGTTGATAAAAAGAACGGCACGATGAGCAAAGGACATGCGGGAAAAATGGGGCCGAGTAAACAAGATGGCGATGGTCAAATGGGGCCGTTTCGCATTCGATCACACCCCGAGGAGCTAAACTGGACAGACGGCGCGTGAGAAAATCGCGATTTCAACATACGATGCATTGCCCGTTTACATTACAGTATACATTGCCCGCTTGCACGCGGGTATCTAATGATTGCGAAGTGTAGCCAGCGTCTTCGTACCTAATGGAAATTCCCGCGCCCACAGGCGTGTTAAAAGCCATCGGATGATTCTGAGTCATGTTATATCGTAGCGGTCAAGTTTTTCCGCGCTCTTGGTCACCGACATCACAGCATCGACCGCAGAAGTTATTCACTCCATTAGTTTTCAGAATCCAAGGACTATGAATACACACTTGGCTGGACATCACGTCTTATGTGGTGTGTCATCTGATAGGGTGAAAAGCATTGCACTTCCTCAGCATCACAACCACCCATTGCAGGTATCTTTCTCCAAACCTAAAACCTTCGCGCAACCTCGGACCTCTTTATAACGCGTCTGCTTCAAGGGTGAGGTATAATCGATGCAAAATATAGGAAAATGCGCGGTACTGCCGCGTATGTCAGAATGCACACGACAGAGGAGTGTTGCCGTAAGATACAGAGTTCCCAGAACTTTGAAATCAATACAATGGAATGACGAAATTCTACCTTGAGTGAAACTAAATCATTGAGCATTCGTCCATCTTGGGAAGTACCTCAGAGCAGAGAGCTGGTTAAATGCATGCAATAAACATGCAACTCCGAAACACTCATACAGCATAGTTCGGATTGGATAGCGATGCGAAGAGTCCTTCACTAGGATCCTTTAAATTACCGTTTGGATGCAAACATAACTCACTCCAATGATTTTCAATTTCCAAGGACTATTTAATTAAATATACCCGCTATGCTTCCAGGTCTAAATAAGGCGGTCAGTGACGCATTATCCTCACTGGCGGCATGAAAAAGGTGGTTAATTCCTAATGAATTTGGCTCGTAGGCTCCGAAAGATGATGAAAAAACATTCTCCAAAGAGAGAGATAAGGCTGGAATGCAGGGCGATTCCGAAGGTATTTTAAATATCCCAACTACTAACTCACTATCTATCACACGATGTTCATATTGCTTGATATCAATGGCCGAATAATGACAGAATAATATACTTTGTATACCTTTGTATACCTTTTCCACTTATTAAATTAATTCGATGATTCACTTGATTTGATGATTCTTTTCAATATTGACCAGTGCGCAAGCTATGAAGCCAAAAATCGACCTTTCCGATCCGTACTCTGAGCAAACCCAATAGCATAAAAGGGAACGTAAGTAAAATAACATTTGATCAGGCAGAGAACTATAATATTTACATATTTATTTCGGAATTATCTTAAGAGGAAGCGGAGTTTACAAAACCTACGTTGACGGCATTTTAAAACCCAATTCATGACTAAAGTAGCTCATTAACTTCACGGAGTTTGGATCTCTTCATCGTCTAGCTTATGAATGTGAGATACCAATAAGTAACTAACTAGGCACCGAGGATTATTCAAATGGCAATGCTGTAAATCCTGTCGAACCGATGATAGAATAAATAATACTTAAAAACATTAACTTGTGAGTTTACTATGTAAGTTCTTGCTGTAAAACTTTAGGAAACGAAGTTGAATCTATCAAGAGGATAACAAAGGGAGATCTGTAATATTTTACAATACTGAATGGCAAAGTCCACTTTTTCACAGTTATAGCAACTCTATAACACCACTTGCAGCTTTGTACTAGTATAACAGATTGTAATTTGCCAGCATGCATATTTAGAAATCACTTCGTCGCCTAGGGGAACGAATATAGTCTCACTTATTCACTATCCAAACTTTCCCATTCATCTTCCCATATCGCACGTCGAATATATAATTTAATTATTTTGATTTCACCGCATCAACATGGAAAATGAAGAGCATTAGTGCCAACATGAAGTCGTTTCTTTGACACGGGCCGAATTGATAAATACATCACATCAAACAAGCGCCGCGGATAGCCAAAGATGAAGAGCCGATGGCCAAGGGCAATCAACCGCAGTCACATCTCCAACCGGAACGTTAGTCGGCAAGTTTTCAGATTTACGAGTTTAGATAACATTTTCTTGCGTTGTGAATGCGTCGCTATTCGTAATTTGACCATTTCCTTTCATATAAATCGTCCTATACCTCGGCGAGGCGGATTAAACAAAAGAGGGGGCGATAACCTACCCACTACAATTCATTAGAAAGTGAAGAAATGATTATCATTAACATAGTTTTAAATGCAAGTTTTTATTTCGCAAGCAAGAATGAGATACTGCCACATTACCTTACCACAACCAAATTTGACTTTGTTAAAAATATGCTTTTCGTACGTAGGACCAAAGGTTTTTAATTTGTTACCACAGTCATGTTTTATTTCAAAGTCTTTAAAAAAGTTTTTGCAAAATGTACATTCTTGGCTTCTCACTAAAGAAAGTGTAGAACAAATATTGTTGTAAATGAATTATAAATAGTACTTTAGTTGTTTTTTTCATGTACGCACTTAAGCTTTGGTTGTATAGATTATCAAGGTAACACAAAATGAACTACACTATATGTAAAGCATAAATATTATTATTTTGGATGGTAGCCTCAAACAGGTTATCCTTCGCGGCTACCTAAAATTACTCAAATTTGTTATTGTCATGTAATTTGTGTGTGGAGTAATAAAATAAATAAATAAATAAATATTTCGCGCAGAGCCCAGAAAAGCGCTTTAGTGAACGCCTGACTCCCGTTCGACAGATATTTTTTGTGATTCATTGCTTTTTGATTTGGAGTGTAGCTCTCTACGGTGCGGAAACGTGGACACTGAGGAAAGAAGACGAGAGAAGATTCGAGGCATTCGAGATGTGGGTATGGAGAAGAATGGAGAGGATGAAATGGACGGAAAGGAAAAGGAACGACGAAGTGCTGGACATGGTTGGCGAGGAGAGGCAGCTTTTAGATGAGATACGGAGGAGACAGAAGGTATGGATGGAGTTAGTACTTAGCGGGGAGGGGATGTTGAAAATTATGTTAGAGGGTAGAATGTTGGGGAAACGAGGGAGGGGAAGGAAAAAAATAGGATTTTTAGAAAAATTGAAAGGAAGTAGGTCTTACAGTGAATTAAAGTAGGCAGTTCTGGAAGGAAAGGAAGGCTCACAGATCACTTTTTGAATACTCCATGGAAACCTACCTTAATCGGTAGAAAACTATCATAAATAAATTGCTTGGTTATAACTTGCATAACCATCTAAAAATTTTCATGGTATTCATAACTATACCCTTGATAACATTTCCCTTAATCTGAAATGTGAGAAATTTTCGTCCACACAATTTTTCTCAGTACGTGAGAGGCGATTTGTTTTTAGATTCCAGTGTACAGAAATTTTTCATTTGAGTTAAAATTAAAGTAAGCAAAGTAAATTTTTCAAATTTAAAGTACAGAAAGATGTAGTCAAAGTTATACTTTAAATGCCATTTAAATTTAAAGATGACAGGAAAAGTTTTAAATGAGTGGAATCTCACGAAAAAATACCGGAATTTTCCGTTTTACATACTACTTTTTCCGCGCCACGAAACAAATTTTTAGCCAACACTCCTCCTGTCTGTTGTTGCTTGTTTTGTTTTAATTGATTCTCGCATAAGTCCTTCCTTAATCCGCCACATAAACACAATGAATATGTCCAGAAAACCTAGAGTAATTGGAAATACATGTTGCACTCGATATAAACAAACTAATTACTCCAAATTAAACAACGGCGTCGACTGAATTAGGTAATCAACATTTTTCCCTCTCAACGAAATATCTTTGGGTGGATGAGAGACCGTGTGGGTAGGGATATTTCCCTCTCAATCTTGCGCGCATGCGCAGAACCCAGAACTCGCTGTATCGCATCTCCACTCAAAGGTGTTACATTGTTGCAACGTAAATATGAGCGGAATTCGGTGCGTTGTTAGAGAGAAAGGTTGTGAAAGGGGAAAGGAATGGATATTATATGAGAATTTATGTGAACTGGGATTGCCCGCTAAATTGGCCCGCAAGGACTCGTTCGGCGGTCGCGGGCCCATTCATCAGGTCTCCGCTCTCCCGTCTCCCCATTGGCCGGCTAGGAAGCAGGCTCGCCCGCCAGTAGTTCGGCCCCCATTCATATTTATTCCTCCCCCACTCTGCCGGCCATACTAATTCCCGCAATTCTCCCCAGGCGACGGACTGCGCAATCTAAAAGCGCTAAAGGCATTTAAGGAGCCATAAAAATAATGAATGAAACACCACACGCGCCCAAGGAAACCACAAGCGTCTTCCAGGGGGCAGCATTCCCCTTTTGCCACTCTAAATAAGAACAAGCATCTACATATTACACCGCAGCAACCGTCGCAAATGGGAGAGAGGGACAAGGCTTGTTTTCGGGTGAATGTATAGCGAAAGGTACTCGTTGAGTTTAAACGGCTAATTAAGACTAAAGATGGTCTCACAATCATCAATGTAAAGTTTTGCTGTGAAGAGTACGGTTAGGTAAAACCAGTTTCGCTTTTGTTTATGTTTTGAATGCATGTTTACGCCTAGTTGCTACGGTTAATTCCTATTGTCTAAATGGAAAAAATATCTTGGATTAAAAAATTGAATAATCAGATTAAAAATAAGCGTATTAAAAACTGTACAAAATAATTGACAACAGCATTAGTTTTACCGCAATGTAATCCAAATTTTCAATAAACGCTCTTAGTGAAAGCTACCCGAAAAAAACAAAAGAAAAAGGGCCTTGACGAAATAAAATGTTTTTATGAATATGAAAAGTGATTACTAATCGGATAAAAATAACCCAAATAATTGTTTCTCACACGAATCCTTTCTTAGCGCGCTAATATGTAATACAACAAAATCTTATACCTTGGAATTTTTGTCTTAATAGTTTGTGCTGTACGTTTATTACAGAATTAACATGGCAGTCAGGACATGTTGCTATATATAATCAAATGTAAATTTATTCTATGGGGCAAATTTTTCCGAGGAGAAGCATATCTGAATCACGATTACGAAGATACAAAAAATATAAGATACTCCATTGTATTATATAATTGATATATGTATATCTAATTACAGCAATTTTTAAGCAATAAATTACTTTTCCGAATTATTTACTGCCAAAGTTGGTTCTTCGCTTGAACGAGCGAGTGAACGGGTACTTTATTCGTTAAAACGTAGATAAAAACTATTGAAATATGTTTCTTAACACAAGGTAATCAGTAGTAAATAACTCATAATTACACAAATAATATTATGATGCTATTATTTTTTCTGAGTGCTTATTTGTTATTCAATTATCCGTCTACAAACTTAAGTGTTCACAAATTCCGCTCTTACAAAGACACTAACTTGGCTCTTAACGGTAGCTTAAGTACACGGTCCTATCTGAAGCCCACATCGGAATGAGCTAAGCAATGCCCTAGGGTCTTCACACATTCCCGTGACGGCTTCGCGGGATCGGAAGTTTATAATTCAGGAATTATATTTTGGCGATCCCAAAAGTTTCATCCAGCTTGAACCCTCAGCGTCATCAAAGCCGCAAAAAATTAAGTCCAAATATGCCTGTTATCAAATGCTGTTGAATCAATGCTCTGAACGTAAAGAGGCATATGAATCCAAAACAAACAATAAAAGAATATTAATCGAGATAATTTTTTACCTAGTATGTAAAGAGTCTTTTATAAACACCAACATTGAGGCAGTTGATCGCAACACAAACTCGGGGCACTGAACCCGCTTATATGTATCCCTGAAGAGGCCATACGCGATATGTTTACCAGGTAGAGGACCTAAGATGCGTGTATACGCTTGGTAGTGGTCCAGAGCAAGCTCGCTATTTTAATTTTTTATGCTAAGAGCAATATTTTACCCTATCACCGCATCTCTAGCTTATATAATCCAAGTAATAATTCCATTCCAAACAACTTATGAAAGGTTTAAACTTAAATATTACCTCAAATAAAGATACACAGTTTCTCACGTATTTACTTAACAAGAAATGAAAGCTGCGGCAAAACTTCAGAGTACAATGAAAGTAAGAAAAATTAATACAAAGAGTAGAAGTAGACAAATTTATAACCTCTACATTAATTTCCTCGGAAATGTTTAAAGTAACAGCAAGTTCTGCGAATAATAAAATCGAGCATGCATTTTAAACCACCACCATGTCTTAAAAATTTAGGTTCTAGACATAATAGCGCGCGTAGCGTCAGCCAATTTTCTCCTTCATGGGCTCAATTTTCGAATTAAATTTTAAGATTACATCCAATAACATTCCCTTTTATCCCTCGTGTGAATCACAATTACCAGGAGCTGAAGCGTATTAAAGAGGGATAAGATTCGAAGCCGGTTAACCTCGGGTGATAAATCCGGAAAATGAGCTTTTATACGCACCTATCTCGAGTAGATAAGGGTGGGATGGGAGTTCCCCTAATGGCCAATGGAGCCACGGCAAGATCCAGCCCACAATGCCCTGGGGGAAGGAGTCTTCCTCCGGTAACTTTCACTCGCTATAGTCGTTTCACTTAATACGCTAATACATCGAAAACCATTTTATGCCTATACTTAAATTATTCATCAAACCATACATTTTTTAACGGAATGAATACCCAGAAAAAATAAATTTTGGCCAAACTTTTGTCTAAAGTACACACTTATATTAGAAGGACTCGGCACTCATGGATATTTCTGTATATTTGTAGCCTCTGCAACGATCTACCGCTAGGTGGTAGCACGGGCAGTCGACAAACTAGTCTTAAGTAATTATTATAGCTTGATAATAATTCATTCCTCGAGTATATGTGCTTCGAAAAAAGCACAGGAGTGTTCGAATTGTCAACTTGGACAATGGAAGGTAGGGTATGGAAGCTGAACCTAGACCTCCTATTTTTGTTTCCCTTCGAGTCGAAACGAAACAATTTCGTTCCGTTTCACTTGCCATCCCTGTGAGCAGGCAAGAGCTCTACCGTAGACTACCACGCTTACCCTCTGCACAAATTGGAAGAGAAAAGAAAAATCTATTTCTTTTCTTCTAAATTTAATTTTTCAAGTCGTATCATCAGTCAAAAGAGAAAAAAAATATGTTCAATTCAATCGATTTTTCCAAAAACAAATAGGAAACCTTAACATATATATTGACTTTGGGAAATGGTACGCTATCAAAAAAATTACATCCAATTTCCGAAGATCCGCCACATTAGTTGTTGCATAAGTACCAATAGTACCGGGTGTGACTTGGTGAAAATCCTTAATCCTAGGAGTTGAAGGAATAAAAACTTTCCTTTTTCCACATCGTGATGTAGGTACCATGATCGGAAAAATAAATTAATGTGTGAAAAAAGCAAATACCTTCCACTCATGATGATTAATTTTTGCATCTGCCGATTGAAAAAGTTTTTATAAATAAACAAACACTATTGCATGTGGGAAGTCTACGGGGAAGGAACGATACAGGGAGGACATATCCAGGAATGCACGGAAGCTGGAGAAACTTAGGAAGAAGAAGAGGAAACTCCTCTCTTCCTTCGCGTTTCTGGAACGATGCAGAGACATGGACACATTACCAACCTGCATCACCGTCCAACATCATTTCCATAAGACTGGCAAAAACCTGCATCAAACACTTCGAACCTGCTGCAATGCCGGCGAAACTGTCGTCAGGAAGATGAATCGCCGCGGAGGTCAACCCGAAAACTTTGCTACGCAAATACTATTGCAATAGGGTGGTTTCCTTTTACATTTTTATTGCCTAAATCTGAGGAATATTACTCCTTGAATACACATTTCACGCTCTTAGATTTTTAAATGACGATATCTATTTTTCGCGATTTAATGGTAAGTGAACATTTTCGAGCGCGCGAAAACGCGACGGCTAAGTATGAATGCTGAGAAAAGCCCGTGTGAGGTCATTCTGGTTCCCGCTGCCGCCGTGTGAGGTGACTTTGGTGCGAGGCTATGAGCGCCGCTACGATGCAGGCTGCTAGCAGGTAGAAAAGTAACCAGCTAACAGGTAGCGCTTTGCTTAAATAAGAATTAGTATTACCCTATCAAACGAAGAAAACTTTCCCACCTTAGGCTGTTTTAATAGGTGATTATTAAGACATATTTCCCTGAGCTCTGTGCCACATTCATGCATTGTTAATCTCAGATGATGTAAAACTCCTGACTATGTACTTGTATAGCATCTAGGTCCCTGTGGCGTCACGTGGATTGGCATCGCATGGGCGTCAATCTGGCCTTTTTCAAATGAGGTTAAAATTGACCAGTAACATTCGTCTAAACTGGGATTTCTAAAACAAAATAATTTGTATATTATGAATACATTAATGGTGGGTTACGAATCGCAATCAATGCCTTTCATTTTCTTCGATGAAGGAAATTACCCTATTTCTCAAACCCTTCACCAAACAAAAAGTTTTACTAATGGTATTTTTAGCATATTTTTCTTCTATCTTTCATCTAAGCGTAACACGATAGCGAGAAAATGGGGGAGCCGTAGACCTTTTTCCTAGAAGATTCCACGGAAGATTTTAATGCACGATTAATGTTGGAGTGACAAGGTCTGACGGCTCTCAGCGCCAGTTAGTCGCGGCGGCCCCCGCAGTATCTAGTTGTAATGGACAGCGCACCCTGTGTTAACCCCCCCTCGCATAACGCAGGGCAAGGCGTGCTAAAGAAATGAAAAGGAGATTATTTCCACTTCTCGCGTCCCGGCGAACGCTCGCTCGCATGGAGAAGGGCGACCTCCAGGCATACAACAATGTCTTCATTCAGCCACGCTCAGCAGACAAAACGCAAGGATGTGCACACACAAAAAGGACATTTATGCGGTCAGCGTCCCCTGCATGATGCGTCCTCTTCCTGTTTCATGCACGTTTCTAGCTCATAGGAAACATGAAAGAGAGCTTAAGGAGGCTCCGTGGTAGCCAAAGGCTGAAGACAAAATAAGAAATAACTTCATTACCATTGCGGAAAATGAAAAAGTTTGTAAATAAAATAATCATTAACCCTTTCTAACCCAGAGCTGCCTCTAGGAGAAATTAAATTTCACGACTTTTCATTTTAAAATGTGAAAATTTTCTACTCAATCATAACTATTGTGGAAGCTAAATATTTCGCCATTAAGCATAACAACATTAAGGGATACGTGATTTAAATCTTTCCTGAATAGAGCTGAAATTATATAAATTTTCGATGTTGCTTACAATTAGAATCAACATTGGGTTATAATGGGTTAATAGATTATAATTATAATGGTAGTGGTAAACAAAGGCTGACGAAAAAATAAGAAACCCTAAATTCAATATTATCATCGAAAATGTAAAACGTAAGTAAATATAAGTCACCAAGTCACGACAAATCCTTTAGTCAAATTTATACTTCAAAGCTTCATACATGAGTCTTTCAGACAGCAAGTAAACGTGTCGGAAAGTGTGAATATAGACAGTTATTCTCATACTCTCTCAAGCCAAGATACAAGAAAGCTGTAGAAAGCTGGGGTCCAAGTATATGCATATGGCGAGTTCAATGATTTGACTGACTGAAGTTTTTTATTCACCATCAACGGTCTTGACATTGAAGAGTATCAATTAATCAACTCGGTACGAAAAAACCTCTCGATAGGCGAAGAGGATCACTCTCTCTTCGTTAAGGAGTATGGAGATAAGAAATGACATCGAAAAATTGCTTTATTAAGTGCACCCTGGGAAACTTGAAGATGCTCGACTGAAAACTTAGGGGTGTAGATGGAAATAAGATTTAAAATATTAGAGCGAAAGAAATCCATGGAGCATGCTATCCTGCATTAAGCTATCCATCTCGTTTACAGAGTGAGCGAGGAATACGGAGGTCCAAGAAAGTGAAAGATTTCGAAATCCCTACCTCAATTCCACGAAAAATGGATAGTAAAAAGTATTGCATAATTTCTTAGAATTCTTATCCATTATAATGATTGAAATCAAACTACAGTCTGTAAAAAAAATACCGCACCAGAACTCATAAATACGATACTGCGCTTTAAAAAAAGCTTTGTTTTTCCGCAGAATTTTTTATTAAAACACGACAATGGCTTCGACAGTTAACACCTTCGAAACCATAGTCGTGTTTTAATAAAAAAAATGTATGGAAAAAACGAAGCTTAAATTTATTCATCCAAATTTTTCAGTAAATTATCAGCCACTAATTATCGCCGGAAACCACCAACTTTAATAATTTAATTATTTTTAATTCATTATTTTTTGCTCCCTTACTGAAATCGGACGACCTCAATCATGATCCATTCATGGCTAAATATTTAAGAGCACGAACACTGCACAATTATAACCAACATAAGTGGAATCACTCCAGCTCGACTGCCCTATTTCAGTGGCCTATTGCCCTTATTTTAACTTTGCCTATGTTCTTGAAATATTCCGGGCAAACATAGACGAATATTGTCAACATTTAATTTTATCAGAAATTCCAAAATTTTACCTCATTTACATTTTATCAGTTACAATTCTTTAAAATTTAAGATTTTGGAAAATTTTAAAAAGATACATAAAACAAGGATTAAGTTCGTCGTGAAAAGATATTTACCTCAGCCGGGATTCTAACCCGAATCTCCCAATTGACAGTCAGGCCCGCTAGCCAATTAGACGACCAAGTTATCTCCTCTGAGTGATCTTCAGGATGGTTTGGAGTCGTAATTGAATAGTATCGACTCCCGGCTAACCTAATTATTTTTTCATGGCAAACTCTATCCTTGGTGTACCTATATAACTTTGCATCCGTGCGCATTATTGCGTTCAAAGTCACTAATTTCAAGTAGTGCTTTGATAAATGTGTTGGTACTCATGATACCCTGAAAAGGTTAAGATGAGAGTTCAGGATTTAAACAAGTAGCCAGTCAGGAAAAATGACGTAGTTGGGCCGGTACGGGCCAGTACGGCGTACCCCCTAAAATTCAAACTCGTTATAAGCGTACCGGTTAAACTATCTTTTTTAAATCTGTAAAAAATAGCCCTACTGTAAATTATTCAATGGATTTCAGATAGAAAAATCGGAAATAATTATTTACTTGTCTAGAGTTATCTCGTGGCACAACTTGGAACTAATATAATAGTTAGTCGCGGCCGGGTGTATTTTGCTAAGTACCGCCTAATTTTTTTCCCAACTACAGCACTAGTCGTAATATTGTCCCATTAACAGCGAAGATTCAGCACATCGATGCCTAAGTTCTAACAACACGTATCTCAAAAATAGTAACTTTTCAGGAGAGCAAAAATACGATTAATTTTTTTTTTTTACTTGTACACTGAAATTAAAAAAGTTCATAAAACGGAAAAAGATGTATTCATTTGCAAACAAATAGTTGTTTTTTGCCTTCATTTTATTTTTTAAATGTTATTACACTTTAAGATAGCTGTCTCAAACCGGCCGAATTTGAGATACGTGTTGTTAGAACTTAGCCTTCGACATGCCTTTTCAAGATCATTAGTCGGATGGTAGTCCGCTCTTGAGCATGTGAAACACAAAGACTTGAAAATAACGGTTTTTTCCCTCGACCTTGCGTCATTTCCCATTCTTCTGGAATGTCAATAATTCGCCGTACGGCTTTGACAGCCTCGAGCGTTACTTCTCTCATTCAAGAGTAAAATTAAAACCCTCCCAACAAGCCTCAGGCTAGACTCCAGCTGCGCGAATGGGACCACAATCAATTTTTCCGCGCGATGTCATGTATACGTTTCCATTCTTATCTCCTCTGCTCGCCCAGAGGGCTTCATTACACAGTGTGAAGTCAGGCATCGGGGATATCTTGACGTCTCATCCACACATGGGGTGCCAATGTGTATTAATGGGGTCAGGACACTACCAACTTCTATCCCTTCGTTCAGAGTCAAAGTATTTCACCGAGACCTTCCTTCCTAACTACAACATCTTATTTAAATAAAAACATCGCTATCAACCACTGAATGTATTGTTATGAAAAATGAAAAAGAAGAAACTTTCACATGAAATACCAAGTGAAAGTTTCTCCTTTTTCATTTTTCATAATGGATCGCTTTCACAAAGTTAGGCCTCAAACCATCAATTATATCAAATGTATTGTTGTAAAAATCCACGAAGTAAAAGATATATCTAGTTACTGGTGGGATCTGATTTCAAACTAACAAGGGGACATCGCGAGAGTGATGTTCGGGGTCTAAATTCCGATTTTATTTTCTGAAACTATGCAGGAAACGCAGAAAAAATGTCTCGGTTTTCCTCCTGGGTTCAAGAAATAAATGCAAGTAAAGATTTACCGCGGTATCAGCCCCCTCGAGTGAGTTTATATCACTAGCAGTAATCATGGATCTTAGAAGCCCAAGCCTAATAAATCGGGAGGCGAGTGATAGGAAAATAAAATTCCCTAATACGCGTCGTTTATTCGGAGATCAATTTAAAATTTATAAAATAGATAAGATAAAAATAAAAATATTAAGGAAACTGACTTAAATGAATTGCGTTAGGTCGTACAAGCGATTCCTCAAAATTATAAGTTAAGAAAAGAAATCGATTTCACCAGTACTCGAACCAAGGGTGCCCGTGGCAAAAGTGTCAAACCGCGATTCTTTACAGACTCGAATACGCAGTAATAAATGCAATGCGCGTACTCGAGGTGACTGATACAGCGCCAAAACTTTACTTACACTTATCCCTCGATCCCGGGCCTATGTGGAAGAAAGCCGTGATGCTTTTCTTACATTACCTACATAGCTTCAGAAAATAAAGTCGGTATTTAGATCCTGAATAGAACTCTCGCGATATCTACTTGTAAGCACCCTAGTTTTCAATTCAACTCGAGTGATAAAATCACAAAACTAAAAAATCAAGCAAAATCATTCTCTAAGTATGTGAAATAAATATAATTTGCCAGTAAACAGTTTCATGCTAAATCAGCCCCCATTCATCTTTACATTACGAATCCGCGACAGTTCTAAACTGCTAAATTCCTCGTGCAACTTCCCCATTTGCGCCTCCGACGTGCATTTAGCAGTTGCTTCTTAAGCACTTTAGGGAGCAAACGAAAAACAAGCCCGCAAAAATTTGTGAATGCTAAGGATATTTCGCTTAAATACAAAGCAAATGTCACTCTCGAAAAATTATGACAAAAATATGTTTATTTGATTCCCACTCTTCTGCATTATACGTTCGATTAAAATGGGGGCCCTTGAGAAGAAATCTTTTTTTAAATCGCTTTTTAAAAGACGAAAATGTCTAGAATATTTTATTTAAGAAGCGTTAACCATCTTTCGGGTTCACGCAGTGTATATGCTTGAATGGTCTTTGACTTGAAATCACTATAATATAGGTACCGAGTGATACTGTTGCCAAAATAGCAGCATGCGGGATTCTAAAAAAATAATCACCATTATATATACTGTAAATCATTCATATAAACCCCGCGGAATAGCAATGTTTATGAAAATCCTAGCATTAGTGTAAAAAATAATAATAATATATAATTTATTCCATTTACAATCAAATATTACATTTTAGAACATACTTAAATAATTATGGAATATATAGGTACCCCTTTGAGTAGTTTCGGGGCTACCATCTTAAACTTTTTACATAGGTCTGGTGCTAGCACACATGAGAAGTAAAATTTCTTTGTATTCAGTTATTTGTTCTATTGCCGATTGCATTCATTATTACAAAACGTATTTCAAATATTTGAACAAGGATAACTATTTTTCTTATTTTTCTTACATAAACCCATACTTACATACATAGAATATACAATATACCTTTTATTGTAAACTTTTTAACCCACCTTTCTTAGTAGAAACTCTACTTCCTCACACCTCATAAGCCATTTTTTTACAGCGGATGCAAATCCCCATCTTTTTTCCGAGTTTGCTACATTACTCGGCAACATGCTAAACAATTTAGGCCCTAAGTAATTGTATGACTGTCGATAAATTTCAGTCGTCGGCCTAGGTATATGGAAGTTTCTCCAAGCTCTAATGTCATAAGTTTGTGGTCGGGCCTTTTCACCACTACGGTTATAGAATATTCTAAGGACTTTATATATGAATAAATGCCTTAGTGGGAGGATATCTAATTTTTTGAAAAGAGGAAATGAGTGGCTTTTCCTATACGATCGTGTTATAACCCTGATAACCCTTTTTTGCGCCACTATCAATGGTTTAATGTTGATAAAATATGCTAAAAAAGGAAATAAAAAGTATGTTGCAATTGTATCATGGATAAAAAGTTATACTAAGAGGGTGACTAAAACATTTTATAGTAGTCACCAATCAAAATAAGGTAAGTCACCGCACTTATTTCAGAGATGTTATCAAATAAATCCCACATCCATAATTTAAAATATAAGTTGAATGTGATAGCCGTTACAGCCCACATTATTCACGTAAATAGCAGCGGACTAGCCAGTTGTATACCGATAAAAAGCCACCCGCAAGCCCGCGTTAAGGAAAATAATTCCACTGAGGAGATGTTAATTGCACAGTTAAGGTATATGATTGATTGTTCCTCAGCCAAATTTTCTCTCGTTATAGCCGACCCTAGCTACTGAAACGAATTATCTAGAATCTTTAGGCCCTTCCGTTACTTTCTCTAACATCGAAAGATGTCACTTGTGAAATCAATATTTTTAATGACATTGGCGTATATTTAGAATATTTTGTTTAATTCCTGGATTTGGCACAGAATCTCATATTTTCGATTGTACTCCAACTTGGACAAACAATAATTGAGACACATTAAAATCAATTATGTAGGGCAAGTAAAGAAGCCTAGAATTGCTATATCCATTATATATCTCTGTAGAATTACACTCTCAGCTGCCGTTCCGAATAAAAATTAAGATACCCGCTCCATTCAATATCACAAACTCAGCGGAAAACAGGAAGTAATTTACATGCGAATACGAGAAAAATCAATATTTATACCCTTAATCGAACCTTACTTAACAATCCCTTACAAAAGAAGACGTCCATTATCCTTTGCAAGTTGAAAGCCCCTATCAAAAATGATTTTAATATTCTTCCAGAGGGACGGAGAAATTCTGAATAGTTCAAGCAGAAAGGGTAGATAATAAGAGACAGAGGCGACGAGTCATGAAAAGATGAGGAATTCAACCTTAGGTGCCATTTTTTGTCGCTATATTCTCGGAGAGAAAGTTAATCGTCGATAAAGAAAGTCTACCCCCATAGAAACAATATACATGGTTATCATTCAGAATAGGAGAATAACAGTCGCTCGTCAAAGATCATGTATATCTGTGCTGGGGTAAGAATAAGTAGTTTTCTATAAAACACAACGCGGATAATTGACATGAATAGATTATTATAATAGCTTACGCATCTATAACAATGTGAATCAAGAATTTTAAAACGCAGATCTATAGGGCTCGCTGGACATGCTCGATAACATTAGACCTACTCGCAACTTACCCAGCGAAACAGCAATTCATTTTAGTAAGCAATAAACGCGGCAATGGTAAATAGCGAAAAGTTCACAGAACATAAAATATTACTGACGATATGACAAAAAACAAATGAGAATTTTCAATTCACTTTTATTACATTCATAATCAAAATCATAGCATCGGTTTTCGAGTGCACTCTCACCGGGATAAACAATTATTGAGACATACTACAATCAATTATGTTGGGAAAGAAAAAAAGCCTTGAACTATTCTATACGTTAAAAATCTCTATGGTACTAACCCCTCGGCTATCATCCCAAATAAAAATTAAGATATCCATGCTATGGCATTCCTTCTCGTCTTTCAGATACTTATACAGATCCGCAAGGACCCAACTGTTAACTTCCCCGTGTATCTTTTTCATTCACGTATCTGACGTGCACTTCGCAGTAGTTTCATAAATTCCTCGCAAACTAAGCACGTGGCGACGGACTACAAATAAGATTTTAGGTTTTTGCCAATGTTTAGCGAACAAATAGACAAACTAGATTCTTTTTTTGCTACTGGACTGTGCCTGCGTAAACTTTCATAGCGGGCATTCCATATTACGACATTGAACAAGAATGTATTCAGAGCTTATAACGCAAATCTGCCCAACCAGCAAAGGTCCCCCTTGCTCTTAAACTGAATAAAAACACACAAAGATCACGGAAAATCAACACGCTCAACTCAAATAACAAAATTCATCCTTCTGCAAATCATAGTACCTAATAAGATTTTTATCTGCATAATTTTAACGATGCGATCAGCAGCTTAGAAATAGAAAGTGATTTTTTGATCGTGGACTTCCACAGTGAAATACATTTTCATAATGCGATTTCATAATGCGATAACATAAGGAACTAATTAATTATTTATTATTTCGCACTAGTCATGATTTACCAAAGCAATAAAATTTTCTAAAGGTTTTTCATCGTACATGGTTCTGTATCACTCACGTAGTGATGCAGCCAGAAGGTTTCTTATAAATATAGGGTAGAGCTCACCCCAAACTAAGCCTCAGGTGCACTCTGGACTGCAATCGAAAAATGCAGGCCAAAATAATTTTTTTACTCTTAATTTTGGAGAAAAAACGATGATATTTTCTGATAATTTATTAGTCATTGAACACATTTCTAAAATAGTTTTATTTTTAAATTGTTTAAATTATGTAGCACGTTAAGATTGGCACTGAAATTATTTTTAAGAATGAGGCAAGGATTCCCTCAACAAAAAAAAAAGAACTTGAAGCCTACTTAGCCTTTAGGAAAATGCGGCCCTGGTTGTAAATGGGTAAAAATGACTCACCCGGGGCTCGTTAAGTGTTAAACGCATATCAATGGGGGAATGCAGCGATTTTTTTTCAAACGAAAGTTTGAATGGAATGCTTTGGAAGGGGGGAAACCGCGCAATCTTCGGACAATTGGCCGCTGATGACGGCGCGCGAAGTGGTTCTGAGTCGAGTTCTCTTCTGTCTGCGGGCAAGCGGAACTGCCAAATGGACAGGCACGCTCCCCAACACGTCACTGTCCATTTGCGAGGCCTCGCGAAGAATCCGAACTCTTCTTGACGACGACGAGATCAAACAGGAAGGAGCCGCTGGAAGGAGAGGACGGTTAACGATGCCAAAAAGATTCGCGAGTCCAGTCGGTGCTAATGGAGGCTAAAGAGAGGGGAGAAGACGACAGTGAAGAGGATAACTCGAGACTCATGAATCAAAAGGAATACTTACTCGTTTCATCCGTGAACGACTTTCGTTTTTCCCGTGCACAATAAGAAACTACTGAGACTATCACCGAAATCAGTGGCGTAGCCAGGAATTTTGTTCGGAGGGGGTCTAAAACCAGGGGGAAATTTTTTTTTGAAAACAGGGTACTGAGTAGAGGATTTTAAACTAATTTCAACACTTTTAATAATCGAAAAAAACTACATTTGTTAAAGAAATATTTTGTAAATTCATGATTTTTTAATATTTTGTTTTCTTTTATGAAGGGAAGTAATTGAGTTTTTATATTTCGGGGGGGTCCAGACCCCCCGGACCATTAACCCGGGCTTCCCCGCCCCCCCTCTTGGCTACCCACTGGCGGAGATATTAATGGGACGCTAAAACTTGTCCAACCTCTTTTCGAGTGGAGGGAATACACGATGGGATGTTAAGCCGTGGTCCCCTTGGCACCTTTCGTTAATAGCAGGCTAATGCCGACACCGGGTTTCTCTCCACGCTTCCTTCCCTACCCTCCTATCATCGCGCAAATGACCTCAGCTGTCGGTCGCCTCCTTTAAAATACCGTACCGATAGTCTGCGTCCCAACAAAAATTCGAAGTAACTATTCCCCGTAAGTTGCCTCCTTTTATTTTTCTTCTGTTTTTTATAGAACTAATTGTAAGTGTTTATGTGTGCCCATCCTAGGGCAAAAAGAAGTTTAACTTTATTTATTTATTTTTATCTTGTATTATTAATTCAGGATAAAACAGGAAGACACAACGTAAAATCGGATCCACGAAAACGTAGTTTGATACTCGCTGCGTCCCGAGATGGTCTCACCACGATCTCTTTCCCCCATCCCACCTCTGCCTCGTGTTTTCCCGCCGTTTAACACTTTCCATCTCGAAGGGCGGGGACTCCCACGGCCTCACAGAAGAAATAAAAAAAAACCTCCGGAGCAATATTCTTCCTAGTGCTCGAGTTTAACGACGTGACGGAATGGTCTGGGCGTGCGCCGCGGGTGTAGAGTCAGCCACGACAGTCTCTGTCACGGTCCCGCCAAGTGAGGATGAAGGCCCAGACAACATGGTAGCACGCGGGTGGCGACTCAAAGGTCACGGTTTCTCGATAGTGCTAAAGGCTCAAGATTGAGGCCGTGTGTTCATAATCGCCAATAATCAAGCTCACTTGATGACGTAGAACCGAGGCCGTAGCCAGAAAATATTTTCGGGGGGGGAAGTTTATGGAATACCTGCCAAACATAAAATTATTTTTATAAGATAAATAAAATAGCGTATACGGTTAAATATACATATTTATTATAAACACTTAAAGGAAAATATAAAAATATTATTATAAAATTGAATTTAGCCTTCTAGCTTTTTTATGCAGCGACCAAATGATTTAACTCCTCGGTGTCGATGTCAATTCTGCGGTCCCTCAGGAGGCTCATAAGTCACTCGCCTCTCTACTAATTCACAACACTATTACCTACTACACACACTGCACCTACAAATTCGCTCAGATAATTATTGACTTAAGTCGCATTGGACTACTAGATGTCCATGCACCACTATATAATATCGTCGTGTGAGCACCAAGCGAGCATAAAATATCTATTTTTTTTCACTTCGGAGGGGATCAATCCCCCTTGATCCTCCCCCTGGCTACGGCCTTGCGTATAACGACGATCTCATATGAACATTTACGAACTAACTTCGACGGAGTATACATCAAACGGTCATCGCCAAGAAAAAAAGGTAAGCATCAAATTTCCAACAATAACTGAAGTGCAGTGCAGTAGCGCCGACTCCATGGGGCCTGAGGGGGCCCGGGCCTCCTCAAATATTCTTTATGGGCGTGAGGAAAAAATGTGTCAGGCTTGTCGATTTTCCCCGGAGTGTCCAGATATCGAGATTCGAGTTATCAGGGTTCTAATGTTGATCATATGACTCTTCTAAAATGCTTAAAAAACTTTAAACTCACTACTTATAAAATTTCCCGGGGCAAGATCCCCGGTTTGGGCCCCCCAATATGTTTTGTAAGTCGGCATCCCTGGTACAGTGTGGTACCAAAGTCATTAGATGGTCGCACGATCTATTGTACGCTGATAGTGATTCGTACATAGTTAAATGAGATCGTGGTTCTTTGTCGTCAAGTGAGCTTCAAATGGACTTAGCTCGATAATTGGTACATTCGGAAACGACCAAAATAGATCGAAACCTCTGTGAAATCGGCAATTTCTAGTTTATTCATTATTAAAAAATTCCTAAATATGAAAGGAATTCACTGATGACATCGAGATAGCACGAGTTTCAGCATTTGCATTATCTTATTGAAATGTTCCAACTCCCAAATATAGTACAAGTCATAAAAGAGCAATATGACAAGAAAAATAGCTGTTGAGCGGAAACGGTGTGTCATTTTAATGTTGAAATATACGCCTAATGAAACGATTGTTTATGTTTCCCATCAGTCATTGCTAATGGGCTCCGTCACAAATTGTATTTTTTTTATTTGATGTAGCTTGAAAAATGAATAGACCGGTATTTTTTTGTTTTTCGATCCTTCGCTACTCATCTTCCAATTTTCGAGATATTCGCGGCTATAAATAAACTGCCTTAATCCTTTCGCGAATGATCTAATGACGTCACCCACTCCTGTCGAGCGGCACTCAGACCTGACCTGAAGATGAGCCCAGCATAGGCCATGAAATGTCATCTTGAAAACAGCTTCGACGCAGCTAACCCGAAAACCATGTAGAGAACTGCTATCCGGCGCTGCGAAAGCCTCAAGCAGAAATTTTCGAGTATTTTTTTAACATTTGAGAGAATTTCTGAGTTAGGATTGTATTTTTTCACTGCAACTCATCGTCCCCCTTCATCTATTAAATTTTTACAATGAATTTCGATTGTAATTCTGAGTGACCGACCCCATTTAAATACAAAATCAGATAGGGTGAAATGTTTCCATATTGAAATAAACACATTTTCCGCGAGTATAAACTTATCCTTCCTACCTAGGTTTCAATGTGACAACATCATCTCCAAATAGGCACAAAATAGTCACTATTTCCAAAATAGTTCCCTAACTATTTTGTACCTTGAAGATGATGTAATGTAATGAAGAAAGCTAGGTAGGGAGTAAAAGTTTATAATTGTGGAAAATTGAATGCGTTTCTTTCAATATCCATTTAAATTCATAAAACTGCAGTCTATAATAAAACTTCCCGGGGCATCATCCCATTTGGATGTGAGGTAGTACGCCCTCACTGAATACAAAAACTCGGCAACACTGCTTGTCCAGTCCTCTCCTCGTATCTCAGCGGCATCCTGCGTTATGTGAAGGAGATGTGATGAATCTCCAGTGTGGTCCACTCACTCGACTTTACACCCTCGACAATACGTCCGCTAGACACGCCCAGGACAATGCGAGGCCGTGTACAGCTGGGTTGGAGTGAAACGAGTTGGGAGGCATGATTAGCACGTGGTCGCGACATGACGCCACCTTCCGTCACACGCGTTGAACTAAACCCCATCAACGGTTACCTAGGAAACGCAGCAACATGCATTATATCCACTTCAACGCCCGCATCACGACGATGCAACCTATATGAACGCCACTTCAGTTGACGCCGTGCTTCGGAATATACATCAATAGGGTATTCTGCTTCGGCCATCACTTAGGTGTACGGAGAAAAAAGTGTCGCTGAAACAACGGTGAAATTTGCTTATAACTATCAAGCATATAACAAAATTCTTGCTATAGCGAGGTGAGTACCCGGTCTTTTGGACTTTCCTATCATAGCCAATGCTAATATCCCCGCATGTCACGATTACGGATGATATGACATCCCGTAACGAATGTAACGAATTACTCTTTGGTCCCTTGGAGAATTGTAACGGATCTGTTTTTTTAATATAAACGTTAGAATTGTTACGGATTATTTTACCATTGAATTTCCAAATGTCGACTAAAAAAGCAAAAATGTCACTGCCGTTTTTTTCGGATATAGTACCAGGAAGCAGTTAAGGAGAAAATTGAGATAATGATCTCATCACGCTCATCATATATACCCTATAACATCGATTTGATGAACTAAAGTGACCGCACAGTCGTGCCGAGAACATCTTTGTGCGAGCCAGGCGAACAACAACAAGATTCCTATCCCACTTCTGGCACTAAAAAACCATGATACAGATTAATTTCGGAAAGTCACGGAGATGGATATTTTCTCTTACATGCCTTATTTAGCATCCATTTCTCAGTAATAAGTCACTTAGCTTTCCTGCAAAGCTTGGTGATATTGTAGAGACATGATTGATCTTCGTATTGGATAACCGCGGGAGAAGCCTTTGAGTAAACCATATATAAAAAACCATAAGAACAGAAAAAATATCATACTGAGAGAAATAAAATATCGAAAACACTCGAATTTTGGATCAAGTGCGTATATTGGCAATTCGTGCAAACGAGCCTTTGGTTCGAAAAACGTATTTCTGAGTATTAGAACGGTCCATCCGAATCTTGTTTGTCAATTAAAACACTTTTTAAGCCTTTACGCTAATTAATACTTACGTCTATGAATCAAATTCATTAGTTTTTCAGAGTCCCTTTGAGGAATTAATATTTTGAGTGCTCCCTTGATAGCCATTAATTCTGAAAACCGTTGGCGAAATATAAGTTTTCCATCAAAGGAGGCCCTTTCGTTACCTCTCAAAGGCAAATAACTTACACGCGTTGTGTTTTTATTACATTACGCGCAATTAGATTTCAAAAGCGTGAAATTTCAGCAGAAATCCCTAGAACAGCATTCATACATAATCATGAGATACCAGTTGTAGGGGTATCGAATGAAAACTACAACATAAATATATTTTAATGCAATTATGCTACAAACCAAGAGTGCAAGACTAGTTAAGAAGAATAGCAACATATTTTACAAGCATATTATCACTTAATAGAGCAGATCAATACCAGAATACGAGGACTAACAAGCATAGCAGACACAGGGGGGGTGGGGGGGGGGGGCACGGGGACACGTGCCCCCCCCCCCCACACGCTTAAATAATAGAATAGATCATAATTACGGTTATAATTACGTTAGTTTTATCTTATGGATTACGAAGCATTACGAGTCATTTAATTTGATATTAATAACTTTAATATCACAATTAAGAGAATAATTTCTATTACAATTGCTGTATTTTGTTATTAATCTCAAATATGAGAAGACCTGTCATTACCTTGTGCCCTCCCCCAGAAAAAATCCTGGATCCGCCCCTGCTAACAAGTTTCTCTAAGAACGGTTTCTATGGTGAGCAAGTGGAATGCATCCATTAAAAGAATTGATCATTTTTCCATAATGATTGCTCAAAGCCTTGCCGAAGCGCGAGTGCTGACGCCGGGTTTCTCTCCATCTTTCCTCCGCTACCCTTACCTCATGGCGCAGATGACGGACGCCTCCTACAAAAATCTAACTATACCACATAATCCGTAAAACGCTTTGGAACCCTACCGGGACATGTAAGTAGGTAGAATTCATGCTTCAGTAAGCATAAATTTACTGCTTATCACAGAAATGAACTGGGATTGACGCAGGATAGCTATGAGAACTCAGAAAGCCATATATATCGCGGGTTGGATGAACACTTTTCTTCAGCATGACAACTCGAAGCCAAATTCCGATCGATCAATAAACACTATAACCCAAATGACATATGATCGATGCGCAGACGAGAGGATGACGTAAGTAGAATTGACACCCGGTCCAATATTATCTGTACCAACAGACTAGACGGGTGAAACATCTCGTGAGACCAAACCCTTTTTCGCTTGCGGTCAGGAAACTTAAGCTAAGCCAAACGTCGACTCCCATGGCGAAAGGATGAAAAAAATCAAACAAAAGACTGATAGAAGGCGAAACCTCTCCACGAAAGGAGAGCGAAAAACCACAACTTTTCGTTCCCATGTTGGGTGGGCTCACGCATCCGACGTCAAAACAGTTACACATCCCGAACGCAGATGTCACCGTTATCGGCCGGGCTCCGGTGTGAACGAGACGCGGGTAACAAAGGAATCACCTTGAAGGCATCGAAGGCAGGCCTGACGCGATAATGATAAACCATAACAACGTGATCCAGTGGTCGAGATTATAGCGAGTGGTGGGGAGGGAGGGTTTTTTTGGGAGGTCCCACAAGCGGCAGAGGAACGTGGAATGAGGGGAAAGTCGTGTGGCAAGGCCATTGTGTTCGTGGCCACACCGTGAGGAGGCGTTTTCCAGCGGTAGACGTGATTTGGAGGGAAAATAAAATCATAAAAATCATCTTCCTCGCCGGAGGGATTGTAAATAATAAAATTCCAGGCCGACTTGCGAACCTCACGCTTCGAGATATCAAAATCGTTTAATGTTTTGACATCGATATGTCAGATTCCGATTCGATAGCAAAGTCCAAGTGATGGCAGCATTCACGTAGCCAGAATTTTCTTCGTTTCTTTTGGATGGTATATGAGTGGATTATATTGATATTTGGTACTTAGTCAATACGCACGCATCGGAAAACCATAAAAATCAATAAGTTAGTTCAATATTTCGTTTCGTAACGCGGTAAGTTCAATTCATCGTTCGCTATTGGCAGCAGTGGCTAACTAGGAATATGCTGTGGGGGATTGTGGGGGCTTTGGTAGGGATGAGGGGGATTAGTGGGGCTATCCCCTCCCCCCCCCCCCCCCCCAAGAAACAGGGAGTTCAGGAAAATTTTTGAAAATAACATGCTTGAAAGTGCATTTTACATCATTTTGGCTCTTATAATTTAACTTTAAGCAGATGCACATATTATACATCAAATCCAGATAAGATTTTTAAATAATTTTTTATTTTTCTGAGGGGGGATACATCCCCTTATTCTCCCCATAGTTACGCCACTGGTTGGCAGGAATTATGAAATTTAAATGAATCGAAAAATGTCGTGTAGGAGGCAGGAACGTATTCAGCATCGAACTTAGGGGAAATGGGTCATGACTTGGGTTCGGGCAGGGAGGCAGCCAGGAATTAAGGCTTGGGGGGGGGGGGTTAGGTGCAACTAATGCCGAGGTGTGTGGGGTATGGAATACCCACCAGGATAAGCGGCAGGTGCGAGATTAATAAATTGCGGAATTTTAAGATAAATGGTTCAAAATGGTGATTTTTACGGCTTTCTGAGGGATATATTATTAATCCTTACACTATTCTATAAGTAATATCAATCCAAGTAAATAAAATGGATTTAATTTAAAAATTTCTCTGAGCTCTGTGGGGGGGGTTTATCCCCCAAAACCCCCCACGCTGTGCCATTGGGTTCGGGGAATATCCAATGCCCCCCGGTAGAGATGGTGTTTTGACAGCAGGGATTGCTACGCTCTACGATAAATACAATTCAAACTTATCTAACGTTTGGGACTTGTAGCCTTGCATTTGCATTTACGTTTCCTCTACTCCTTTACAAGGTCACAAAAATTATTAAACTATTTTCCGGCCTCGGTGGCGGCGGTATAAGTTCCTTACCTGCCACCCAAGAAGTCGCGGGTTCGAGTCACGTCTGGGTAGGTTGCATCTCCTTAGGGCATGAATTTTCGGCTACATTTGATATTTATGTTAAAAACACCAATGTTAAAAGGTCAAAGGTGCTTCTATCGGTGGTATGGGATTGAGCTGATTTGGAAACTGGGATTTTATATTTAAATAAACTTTGGGATATAAAATTTAAACATTTGTGTGTGATTATTCGCTTCCCGACACCAAGGGGCAAGGGCGTACCCAGGATCATAACTGGGGTGGGGGGGCAAGCCATGGGATTTATGAGATTTTATAGAAAAAAAGTTTTATTTTAGTTACATATTTTGTATTAATATATATCATTTTTCGTGGGTTTAAAGAAAATTTGTTGAATGCTTTCGTTTCAATTCAGTACTGATTTTGCTTAAGGACTTCTGCGATTTTTTCTTCTGGGGGGGCAGCTGCCCCTCCACCCCTGCCCCTCGCTGGGTACGCCCATGCTAAGGGCAAGAACCAACAAATTTAAAGCGTGCGACCCGCGTGCGGTCCGTTACACCCATCATATCGATGACTAAGTTCTAACAACACGTATCTCAGATTCGGCCGGTTTGGGACAGGTGTCTTATATGCACATAGCGTAATAACATAAAAAATAAAATACAAGCAAAAAACAACTCTGTGTTTGAAAATGAATGCTTCTTTTTCAGTTTAATGAATTTTTTGTTTTTAATTTCAGTGTAAAAGTAAAAAAAATAGTCGTTTTCTTGCTCTCCGGGAAGGTTGCTATTTTTGAGATACGTGTTGTTAGAACTTAGCCATCGATATGTATCGCAGGCTGTCTGTAACAAGGTGAAAAAATTGCTGGGAGGGCTGACTCCCTACGTGCATGTATGGCAGAGAATTTCGGATGGACTATACGTGAAAATCGCACTTTCATTTTTATTTTATCGCACTTTCAATAACAGTTTATCGCATTTTGTAGCGTCTATTTTTTATTTTCATAATGAGGTAGATGACGTTGAAATGTAGTGAAGCACAGTTATATGACAAAATATAGAATATTTTAAATTATTATGCTGTAGAACAATAATAAATTAAGGAATAAGACATATAGTGGCGGAAGTGTAGCTTGCCCGCGCCCACTTGTAGTTCGCGGCCACGTAAGAGTCCCAGCCAACTAGCAGCTGGCCCGTCGCTCACATGCTTTAAGCGGCAAGTGTCGGCGGAGCATTTAAACTGCGCTCGGCACAAAATGTACGAATTTTGCCGTCGAATAGGCAAATTTGCGTAAAAATATCATAAAAGTCCAGTCATCGCATCTATGTCGCATTTAATTGCGCGCATCGCATCTATATCGCATTTGCGATTTTCTCTAGCTATCGAGCGCTCGTGGGCATAGGAGAAAAAACAAATGTCAGGAAAATAAACTGAGCGGATAGATTCTCAACTATTCCATTTTTATGCATAAAATCTGCTCGGTTAACTCGGCAGAGGTTTTTTTCAATTTCGATTGCCAAACGTTTTTCGCATATTACCGATGAAAATATGATGTAAATTTTAAAGCAATTGAGGGGCATAGAACCCAAGGTGTACAAGTGATTTTTTCTCAACAGGGTTAGGTAAATTTTGGTTTTAAGGTTTTCGCAGCGATAAGAGGCACTGTTACAATCCATTTTCGGGTGTACGTCTTCGTACTCTCTCCCGTTTTTATAGTTGACGTTTTAAAGAAATTGTTTTTATTTTATTTCGTTTTGTTTTATTTTATTTTATTTTTATTTACTTTTCTAAACCCTTGGCAACAATGGACCAGTATTCCAACGGTAAGAGAGAAAAATATTTAATTTTTAAGTCTCCTGACGACGTTCCCAGTAGGAGGAACGAAACGTCGAGTTTAAATATTAAGCACGCAGACGTACTCCTGAAATTGGATTGTAATAGTGCAAGGTTAGGTA